>NC_137953.1:15169039-15769039 GCF_963924665.1 Micromys minutus
TAGAACTTCCTTCCAGACAGCCCAATTCCCCAACTGTGCTCTCTGCTACTGGCTACTCCTTGATTCAAGGTGTCTCCTGGTGAAATCAGCCCCCACCTGCCTCCTTTTTAATCCCTATCACATCAGACAAAGACATCTTTTATTCGACTTCTTGTTTTCATCAACGATGGCAAAAAGAAAAACAAAGCCACACACTCTCTTCTAAATAACGCACAAAAAATATTACATGGGACAATTTACTACTTGTTAAGGACAATCACAGGATGAACCAAACCAGACAGAATAACAAGCACAACTCTCTTCCAGTTGATCTACGCAATCTCTGTAGTGCTGGTCGACGAATCCCACCAGGTCCCAGTACGATTTCCATTTTAATGATGAGCTAGGAGGAAATGAGATCACATCCTCTAGAAAACTAAACGCTAAGGTCACAGTGCGAGTTCTCCACCGAGGACGGTCTACAAATACATACTTATTGGAAAAGGGGGATTAAAACATTGGAAAAACTAAATCAAAGTAGAGATCCAGGAGTAGCTTGTCAGAAAACCACAACCACAAAACCGAAAATACTCAAGCACCAATCAGAGCGTAGATGTTCTTCTAGGAGGTTCTGACTACCCCCCCACTTCTCTAGTGCTCGCCCATTTGCAGCTCCCTTTGTTTTTGGCATATTGTTCAAGCCACACTTCTTGTCACACAAAACTCTTCAACGCATTTGCTTCTCACCAGTCAGTCTACATGCCGAAACTACGGACAGAATCCGAAAACGTGGGTATTCTTTCAAGGGCCTCCTAAGCTCGTGTCTATGTGACTTTGGCTGTGCATTTCATTTGACTCCACCTTTCCGTTTGCTCTTGCTGTTTTAAATTTGTATTTCATTTTTCACACCAGATTCCCGTGTCCTCATTAAAGACGGCGAGGTCTAACATCACAGTGCAGCTCTTTGCTTTGTCCTTTAGTAAGTCCGTAGCAACTGCCGAGAATTCTGGTCTGCAAGGCATGTGTGAAATCTGCTTTGTAACCCTCTGTGATTTGTTCTGCTTAACCTTTTTCATTTGTCTTATTAACACACCCTGAGGTGGCCACGTGAAAAATGTCTCTGACGCTGTTTTCTGACTGTAGAGCTGAACATTCTATGTAAGTGGCCGCTCCGATCTGCTTGGCCATGTTGGCCCCCTGATCATGTGACACAGGAGTCTGCCTGTGATTTGAGAGTCCCACTAATGTGCTGACATCTATCCTCAGATCAGACTTGCAGCCAACCAAAGTCATCTTGGTATTGGGACAGAACTCCTGGATTTCACCTTTCCACTTTTTAAAGACACTGTCCAGAGTCTCTGGTCTACTGATGTCAAAGCAAATGAACATCAGAATCTGGGTGAGAGAGGGGACGGGCGTTGTAAGGCGTTGTAAGGCGAACCTGAAGTGTCCCACAGGCTCAACTCTATTCTTTGTGTGTCGATTTCAAGACTGGCAGTGTAATTCTCAAACACCATAGGGACGCAATTTTCGGGGAAGCAGTCCTTTGTGAAGACGTGCAGCAGCACGGTTTTCCTACACTGGCTGTCCCCCACTACTACTGTCTTCCCTTTCACGTTCTGATTAGGATCCATGATAGATTTACTGGATAATTTCTGGCTGGCTCTTCTCTCCTTCACTGATGTTTCCTTTTTTTTCTCTTGGGAACAGGAATTTTTCTTTAGAAGGAAAAGAATATATTCTTCTCTGTATAAAAAGCGAATATAAAAATAAATGGTAAGGCCAGAGGGAACGCCTTAAGCGCAGCGGAATGGAGGAGGAGAGGCAGAGGCTCTTTACTGCTCTCCAACAAGTTTTCTGCCTGACTCCGCGCCTCTCTTCCCAAGTCCAATTCCGATCTGTCTGCAGTTCGGTTCTTTCTTAAGTCCTGTAACAATAATACACATAGATTCTGAAACAGGTTTTCAGTTCTAGGCATTAGAATTAATATCATTGAGTTCATTCCATATTAGGTTAAGGAAAATATCCTATAAGTTCATCTGAGGCGAAATTATAATAGTCTGCATATTTTTTCTGTGTGATAACACAAGATTGACTAAAATATACTTTGTAAAATCATGAACTCATTGTGGCCATTGTCCCACCATCTCTCACTGCATTTGCCATTAACCTCAAACTTACTGAGACACTTCCCAAATCAGGCACTGTCAGTCCTATGTTGGTCTGTGTGCAAAGGCTATTTTATCATCTTCCACAATGATGAGCAGTTAAAGGACCTGTGCATTTAAGACTTTCTACCATTCAAAAATCACAGGGTGTCTGTAGAGGGTTCTCTCTGAGTTATGCAAGTCACACCCCTCTCTCAGGCCTGCTGTCTATTGCTGCTTTTGAAGATGGCATTTCTATCCCATTATCATTCTTACACCACCTACCAATGGACTTATTTTTCATCTTCTTTTCAATCACTTGCAGTTTTTATCTGACTGAGGTTACTATCTCTTCTTTCATGTGGGAAAGGAGTTTTAGTTTCATTGACGAAGGGAAAAGATGAATGTTAGGGAAGATGAAATTTTTTGAAGTCATATATGATAACATATGTTCATGTTATAGAAAGTATTCAAGGGAAGTCAGAAGTGTGTGCTCATATATTCATCTGAGAAGGTATCTAGCTGTGCTCCTTTATTGCCTATACTTTTATCCTGCGTTGCTGACAATCTGTTTCTTTTGTCTCAGCCTCCCAAATGTGGAGATTGTTGGCATCAATCACCCAACATGGCACAAGTATGATTATTAAAACCACAATATGTGGAAAGTTAAAAACATTAATAGTATTGGAAAATTATCTTAGGATGAGGGATAGTAATGTCATCTGAAATAGTTTTCACCACATGGCTTACTATGACAAGTCCTACCTCCAATAAAATCTCATTATATTGGAAGGGACTGTAACTTACTCACCTGCATACATATTCATACCTATAAATACATATAGGTGTATATATAATGACATTTTAGGTATATTTTGATTGTGTGCACAAATTAAAACATACTAAAACAAATCTTGGATCTAACATTGTTACTACAGGTTATTTCTAGGAGGCGCTGTGAACCGTAGATTTCTGCAGGGGCTTTGGGAGACTGGAGAAGAGTAGAGAGGTTATTGAACTTTAAGGTCTCCCAGGATATGTCTACAGCACATAGGTTCAGCATCAGATACAAGGTCAGTGGTATGTACACATAGCTTTCACTATGTGTAGGTATTTAGACCCATGCCAACAGAAGCAGAGATAGGTTACTCATTTCTTGTACTGGGTACTTACCAGGAATCTTCACTGTTCTACTGACAGTGGATCTAGAACAGAGTTTGTTCTCACCACCATCTGTATTCAGAATAAAGATGTGACAAGTTAATACTGTGAACACTGTTGTCCACTTCTGTGACTCGTTGTGCAATACACACACACTTTAGAGTACAGTCTGTCGGCCAGTGTCTGAATCAGCACTTGTCTCTTTACTCAGCATGCTACGCAAAATCTCTCTCTTTGTCCCGAAGGTCACTGAGCCTTGCTTATTTAACTAAACCTGAGAGTCCAGGAGAGCTTTTAGAAGATGATGTGTCCTTAAATCTTTGAGTCAATTTTAAACAATTATTTTCTTCTACTTTTGACTATCATGAAAGCTTGATTTTAAAGGTGATTTGACATAAAGTATTTTAAATTTTATGCCTGTGTCCATTTGCAGAATACGTAGTCTGGAAAAAAATTTAAGAATGTTCATTTCATATTAATCGTCCTATTCTTCAAACATATAATCTTTAAATTCAAAAATGACATCAATTTTGTTTATTGAATTTTTAACATTAGCTATGAGTAAATATGACCTGGGTATAAATTTCATTTGCGTCTGAGGTCTTTTTTGTAAGAGCTAGTACTTTGAGTAATCCTGGTAAATTATGTTATATAAAATTACAGTTGAGTTACTCAGGACCTTTTACATCAAATGTTTGTTTGACACTGAATAAGGAAACAATGAAACTGAAGCACATTCATCTTTTCAAATCCCAAAGTTTCCATGTAATTAGGACGTGGACAGAACACAAAAGGCGGCATCAGAGCGTCAGAGGACACTACCTACCATCTCTGCTCCTTACTTCTTTCCTTGCTGAATAATTAAGTATATTTATACATATATATTACACATAGTGGTTAATTTTATAAAAGCATCTCCCTTTAACATTATTATATATACAATATATTTATACACATCTTGATAACTTTTTATTTTCAAATTTGCACAAGTTATTATCATCTGAATGGGATAAAACAACAGTGTAAAAATTGCTACCATAAAGTCAGGCTGTGGACAAGCTTATAGTGGATTTCCTTTATTATTGATTGATGGGGAAGAATCCAGTCCATTGTGGGTGGGGACAGCTCTTGGTCTTGGACCCCAGTTTTAAACCAAATAGGACTGAGAAATCACCAACGAAGGAAGCAGTTAAACATCACTCTTTTATGCACTGGTCAGCTCCTGACACTGCGTTCCTGCCTTGTTTTATTTCCTGTTATTGCTTTTCACAGTGATAAAATGTCACTTGATCTGTTGCACTTGGAATGTAAGCCTAATAAAATTTCCATCCTTTTAAATTAATGTGGTCATAATATTTTATCATAACAATAGTAAGCCTAGCTAAGACACATCCCTTACCCTCTCTTTCTTTCTGTTCCATGTTTCATTTCTCACAAGTTTTCTTCCCTTTTCTGGTTTTCCTTCTACAAACCTACCACAATTTTGATTTATTTATATATTGCATTTAAAAGATCTATGATTTATACAGCAAAGCATATGTATAATAGTTTATTTCTAAACCATATGTCTACCCTTTACTCTTTCTTGTGGATTGTATATCAATCTGAACTTGGAATGAGTCAAACCTGTGTGTTTCACACGAGAAGCAAGTGATCTTATCCACTGTGATGACTGTCTGTCCACAAAGAGCCAATTAGGAAAATCTAGAATTGTAGGGTGCTTCTTGTGTTTCTGTATTGACTTCTCTCCCAGTGATATCTTACTGTCTTTGATGGTATTTTTGGCTTTTTATTTAACCTGGATACTCTCACAACCCTCTGTCCAGGTAAGTTACTTCCTTATTTGATGACTTATTTGCATAGGTCCCTAGAGACAGCCCAGCTGCCTTTGATTTATAAATCAGGCCTTCACATTGAGATTTTAAATGAATCAGTCCAGCGTAGGCATCAAGATGAAGTCACATACACAGGTCTTCGTATTTGTACTGCTCTGGTTGTCTGGTGAGACATTTACTTGGTGCAGACAATGCCATTAGAAAACTCATTTTGGATTCCAAAGATTGTCAGGAAATCTTTGTGTGTATAAGTATATACTCATCCTTTATTTCTGATTTCAGGTGCTGATGGGACCATTGTGATGACTCAGTCTCCCAAATCCTTGTCCACATCAGTAGGAGACAGGGTCACCATGAGCTGCAAGACCAGTCAGAATGTGGGTAATAATATAGTCTGGTTCCAACAGAAACCAGGACGGTCTCTTAAAGCACTTATATACGGGTCTTCCAATCGGCACACTGGGGTCCCTGATCGCTTCACAGGCAGTGGATCTGGGACAGATTTCACTCTGACCATCAGCAGTGTGCAGGCTGAAGACCTGGCAGTTTATTACTGTCAGCACTATTATGAATTTCCTCCCACAGTGCTTCAGCCTCCTACACAAACCTCCTTGAGATTCTAACCAGCTGTTTACACCACACAGCCTGTACACTTCCCCTTCTGTCTGAGAGCTGCTATGCCAACTAACTAATACAGAGTAGCCTTGAGCATGCACAGTTCCTCCTTCTGCCTGAGAGCTGACCTTCCTGACTAACTGATACAAATTTGGTTGAAAATTTATGAATAGATTCTTTCTCTGATCCATTGAATTGGAAGGTCTTTATGGCAAAAGGAAATAAAAACATTTGTGTTTTTTTTGTTTTTATGCTCACATTTTGCATATTATACATGATACATTCATTATCTTGCATTTTGGAGTGCGAAATTTCAACATGGATTTTCATGGACTAAATTAGGAACCCGACAGCCTATGTTCCCACTGGAGGATAGAGAAGACAACTTGCGTTTTTCTTTTCTCAACTGTGAGATGTCTTCTTTACTCTTGAACACTGGCAATTTCTCTTCTTTGTCTAACTTTATTTGCTTAGATAGGTTGATTTGCATCCCAAAATACAAAAACATATTTTACATTGTGACGACCATTTTCCATCTCGGTTCTCATTTCTGACACATTTTTTCTCTAACTAATGTCCTTTCAACTTCTAGTTTCCCATGTATGTTCATGTGAGATACATAGGTGCCCACTCACAATCATATGCAGCTGCTCGCTGAGATTTATACCCACATACACATGCATATACACAGAGATTTATGAGTCTATATAAATCTATGATCCAAATATCAGAGATCAAAATTAGGTTTAACTTTTTAACCAATATATCTGTTTTTGCTTTCTATTTCTATTTCACCTACCCCTGCTGTTTTTTCATCTATTTCACAAATGTAGACACTCTAATACTTCATTTTGTATTATACTATACTCATGATAAACATGATTTTGTGTCATGAGAATCTAGCTTGTTTTTCTGTCTTATAATAATTAAAGTGTTTGAGATTGGTTGAGGTAAAGAGTTTGTACTTCAGTGATAACAATTTGGTAACCAACCCCAGACATATGTATTAATTAAGTAATTGAAAAAAAAATCTCATTCACTTTTTAGACAAAGCATCATTTATTCTGAGGCAGGAAGGCAGTTTTTT
Organism: Micromys minutus; assembly: GCF_963924665.1. Classification (NCBI taxonomy): domain Eukaryota; kingdom Metazoa; phylum Chordata; class Mammalia; order Rodentia; family Muridae; genus Micromys; species Micromys minutus. The sequence continues at coordinate 15,175,864 of NC_137953.1, forward strand.
TTATTACCCATTACAGTCCAGTCAGTACCCACTTTCAGTTCATCCTCCCATAGTCGCTCATCCCAATACTCCTCCCCCTGATGCCATAGGATGACCCCCAAGTCCTCCCCACTTCCTTGGGATTTAGGTTTTCTGAGGTTTAGCTGAATCTTCTCTCACTGAATTCAGCCTAAGCAGTCCTCTGCTGTATGAATCTGGGGCTCAGACCAATTAGCATGTGTTGTCTGCCTGGTGGCTCAGTGTCTGGGAGATCTCAGGCACCTAGGTTAGTATAGACTGCTGTGCTTCCAATGGAGTCGCCCTGTTCATAGTCTTCCAGCCTTCCCATAATCCAATCACAGGGGTCTCTAACTTCAGTTCATTGGATGGGTGTTAAGTATCTGCTTTCGACTCATTCAGCTTTCTGTTGAGCCTCTCAGAGGACTGCAATGCTAGTCCTCTGCCTGTAAGCACATCATAGTATCAGTAACAGTGTTAGGCTTTGGAGCCTCCCCTTAAGATGGATCCCAAGTTTGGGTTGTCACTTGGACTTCCTTTCCCTTAGTCTCATCTCTTTTGTCCTTACAGTTCATTTAACAGGAACAATTCTAGGTCAGAGGTTTGAATGTGAGATGACAACTCCATTGCTCCATTTCAGATGGTGGGCTTGTTGCCCTGGGTGCAGTAGATTTCCTGAGAGGCCTTCAGACTGTGGGGTCTTCAGAGGGGCAGATAAGTCTCTGATCTTCCCTGGCATAAGACAGAGGCTAAAAAAGGGTGCAGTTGCAGCAGAAGTGATGGGTCCAGCATCTTCTGGGCTTCTCAGGCTACCCAGTTGCTGTGAATTTTTGGGAAGGCTCCTTACATGTTGCCCTATGTACCGTAGATATCCTGGGAGGCCTTTAGACTGTGCGGATTTTAGAGATGCAGATAAGCTACTGATCTACCCTGGCTGACATGAGATTTATTTAAATTCATATTATTATGAATAGGGCATCAATGAACATCAGTTTGGTAATATTTATATTTAATGATAATTTACATTTGCTCATGAATAAATATACCCATTGATGGAGCAGTTGAGATATATGGTAGCTCTATGTCTTTTGGAGGAGTGTCCATACTGTAAACCCTAATTTTCATATCAGGTTACAGTTTCTTCAGCAGCATATACGGCTTACCCTTTCTATTAATTATCTATCATTTCTAGCCATTTTCATTATTTTTTATTATTTATTCAGGTTAAGTGAGTTTTATGTTTTTGATTTAGTTTCTATCATTATTAAAAATGAGAAGAATCAGTGTTGTACAAAAGTACATCTGGAAGTTACCAATCATCTCCCGATTCACACAGATCATTAACACTTGAGACTTTACTTTTTTAAATGTATAATGATCTTTATTCATGTAGAAGAAATTGTGTTAATGAACATTCTTCTACTCTGTATTTTGCTAATGGGGAAAATGTAAGTCACCTTAATACTTTGCCCTCATGAAGCTATGTTTCCAATAGAACACAGAACTTTGCTGTATTTGGATATCTATTGTTCTTTCTCCACCATGAGTTCAGGCAGTTTTCTAGGATGGAAATTGTTCTATCTAATCAAGGATGTTTTTATTTAGGCTATCGTACTCTATGAGACTGTTTACCTTATAAACGGTAACCATAACATCATGAGTCTCCATGCTGTGGTTTTGAGCATGAAACATATATGTTTCTTGGCCTATTGCCACTGATCCTCTCTAGAATGCTAAAGTTTACTTTAAAGAAATCCTAAATCAGTGGGTGTGCCCAGTGTCCTGGCTAAATATACAACCTGTGTCAATAAGTGTATGTACGTGGTGGTTTTGTTTTGCATAGTCAAAATCTCCAAGTATTTTGAAATTTAATGCAAGGTCTGTATGCAGCAAAAGGTCTTTCTCACAGTATTTTTTTTTTTTTTTTTTTTTTGTATTTGTAATGACTACCAGAGCATATGTTCCTGTTTTGTTTGTTTTCTGTTTTGTGTGAGGATTTCTCCTGGAAGTGCCACAGATGCTGTGCTTATTGTGTGACAGTCATGGCCATCTCCAGGGTAAACAGTAGTCTAGTGCCTAGGGAGATTGCTCTCCTGAATTACTTCTGCTTAGTGAGTTCATCTGTTGTCCCTAAACTGCAACAGTGACTGGAATATACCACTAATGGGTGCTTTGTGTGAGGTCTCAGACAAGGCTCAATTGCTCCCGTGACTGTGGGGAACAGACTCTGCTGTTCTGGAATGCTATGACCATCCTTTACCTGGGGATGGTGATAAGCTGTGACCCAGGAACAATTAATATAACAACTCAGGATGCTGGCTAATATTTCTTGGTTTATTTCTGAGATGAGTTTAGCCCCAGATCAGTAAAGTTTTTTCATTAAATAAGAGGAAATAATGAAATGGAATCAGACAATCTTGTCAGCATTTTCTCCCTTGGGACACATTTCCATTTGAACACTTATTTTTTTTTTTTTAATAGGTTAATTTAGCAAATCACAGTTTTTCAATGAACTATTGAATAATGTTACTTAGATGTTTTCTAGTCTTCCCAGATGGTAATGTTAGCTTGTTGAGGGGTGCTTACACTTCACTCTTCCTTTCTGCATCTGTGGGTACCATCGGTTATTTAAGGAGAAGAATGATTAGATAGACAATTCTGGATTCAACTTCCCAAGACTCCTCCTAGTGTGAGAAGATGCTCTTTTGTGTCAGTTCTAGGAGCTGCTACTTCTTCCAAGGTCACTGTCATTTGGAAATCAACTCCCACCTTGCAGAGCAGGACTCAGCCAAGCATCAGCTTTAGCTTTACAAATCAGAATCAGGTATGTAGTCCTGTTTGATGCAAAACCACATCTCTCACCTCAAAGGGGCTGTAAGTAATGGTTTATTCTGGAGCCAAGTATAAGTGATCCTCTGTCCCTGGGAAAAAAACTTAAGTTTCCCCAAACATCATGTTCCAAACTGGCAGCAGTTTTATGAGTTTTTAATAGTAGTTGAACAACAAACCTCATAAATCAACACACTTTTTAAATGAAAACATCACGTAGTCAGGTTCCTGGAAATCAGGGGAGTCTTTGAGAGTCAAGGTCAGCAGAAGGTTTGTTAGAGTAACTCATGCACATCCAAAGGGATTTTATGTCCCACTGTTCGGCCTGTTACCTCCTAGTCTTTCTGAAGAGGCATGAAGGAGAGTGCTCTGTGGCTATTCTAGGTGACATTGTTTTAGGAACCCTTTAGTTGCTCAAAATTAACCATGCAACAATACATCTTACATTAGGATTCTGTTACAAAAACCACTTGGTAAGCAAAAGGAGAGGGCCTGAAACAGATTTTAGGGGGAAGTTATAGCCAGTAGCTGGCCTTTAAGTCAAATCTAGAAATGTTGTCAGGCATTAACAAGGCAGATATTGTTGAGCATGAGCTGCAGATGAATGCTGGGAATATAAACAAATAGATGAAGTTGCTTTACTGTGAGTAAAGCAGGATCTTTCTATCCTCTAGTCCTAAACATAATGCTCGGTCAGCCTGACACCCTCGGATTGAAGAGTCACTCACTGGGTCCCATTCAGAGAGGGGAACATCCAGTCTTCTACATCATCTTGTTCCTGGAATCTAGAGCCAAGGAACCCAAGTTGTTGTCTCACAAGTCACAGTTCTTGGTGTAGTAACATAATGAGTGTGGTTTTAAAACACCATACACAAAACATTTAACACCCACAGTTCTTGGAGCTTAATAGTCTGGAGAATCAATTGAAATGTTACAGAGATGTGTTTGTTCTAATGAACGTGACATTTCCCCTTTGGATTCATGGATTTGGATACTTTGTCCTCAAGTTAGTTTTGGGAGTTTATGGAAGTATTAAGATGTAGAGCCTTGTGCTGGAGGAAGGAGGTAACTGTTGCTGTTTTTTAGTGTTTATAGCCTCACCTCACCTCCAGTTCGTGCGTGCAGTTAGAGGTTGAGATTTGATCTCTCAGCTTTCTTCTCAGATCTCCCATCATTGTGCCTCCCCTGACACTGAACATTTAGCCCTGTGGAATTGTAAGCCATAATGAGTTGTTTTTGATCCTGGTATTTGATCACAGCACCAGTAAAGCACCTTTTACTGAAAACATTTTATTAAATATATCCACAGAGAAGTATACAGCAGTCATTAAAAAAAGCATAAGTCAAGCCAGTGGAAACAGCCCTTGGGGGATGGTCTGGTGCTGCTGTGTATTTGTATGCTATTCAAATGCTAAATACTGGCTTGCCAAGATCTGGCTGTCCCCAATAAGCAGATCTTCCTATATAGCAAGTAATGCTATAATAGTTTCACTCCCTAATTTAAAGCTCTTGGTTAAAAATAAAGGCTAGAGCCAATTACTGAAAGGAATAGAAAAAGTAAGAGATGAGGCAGAATTTTAGTTTCCAGCCTGGGGGTCATAGGTAGGTACTACGGGAGGAGAGAGGGTGAAGGGAAGGGAAGAAGGAAGAAGATGGAGAGAACTGGAGGGCTCCATTAGGTTTGATGGGCCAGGAGCATGTGCCCGAGTGAAATGTCTCTCCAGGACAGACTGCTGGAGCAAAAGTAACCTGGGCAAGATTCAAACAGCACATGTTTGGGGACCATAGCAGGGAATTAATATCCTACTGAATAAAAATATAGATTAGGTGTTCTCTAAGGGTTTTTCTGCTGTGAACAGACACCAGGACCAAGGCAATTCTTATAAGGACAACATTTCATTGAGGCTGGCTTACAGGTTCAGAGGTTCTGTCCATTACCATGGAGGTGGGAGCATAGCAGTGTCCAGGCACAATTAGCATAAGAGCAACTGAGGGTTGAGTATCTTGTTCTGAAGGCAAAGAGGAGATGACTAGCATCCTCAGGCAGCTATGATAAGGATCTTTTTTTTTTTTAATTGAACAACTTTATTTAAAAAAACAAAGATAAATGTACAGATTTTAAGCATTTTTGCCTAAAAGTATACGAATACATTTTTGTCCGTGCTTTTTTCTTTTTTTTAAAGGTTTGATAGTGTGCATTAAGATCTTACTCGTTACAATGAGCATAAAGTACATGAGGATCTAAAATCCCATGCCCATAGTGAAACACTTCCTCTAATAAGGCCACACCTACTCCAACAAGGTCACACCTCCAAAGAGTGGCTCACTCCATGGGCTAAGCACAGGGGTGGGGATAATCCTTAGTAATTGTGTAAGAGTTGATTCAATAATCCATGGACTCTACCTAGGTTATTTGGGGCTGACTAGGACATGTTAATAGCTAATCGATATGATTAAGATCCATTTACATTTGGCACACCTTATGCCAGGTATAGAATGCAAACTAACCTGAGAGAAGTTACTGGGTAGAGGCACTAACCACCCACCAGCTGCCCAAAACAGTACAGCTTCTAGCTCTGTTATTTAAAATATCATTCATGTTTTATTTTAGTTAATGTTAATTTCAGCACTTGAAGGGGAGGGGTTAGTTCCACACAAACTGGAAGAGTCTATAATGTGCCCATTAAACTGCTAAAAAGTAGTGGTGAGGTTACAAGAGGAATCAGTGGAGGTCCCTAATGTTGTCCAGGTGTGACCACAATCACCCACCCAGCTCAGATTTGGAAACCCGGAAACTATTTCATACTCTGGAGCAATGGCAAAACAAACAAACAAACAAAAGATCCCCAAAAAAACAAAACAAAAAATCAAACAACAAACAAACGAACAAACCAACCAAAAAGACCCGAAAGGAATTAAAAAAATAGAAGGAAGAAAACCGCACCACAACAGAAGAATTGAGTCCTGAATGATTGGCTTCATCTTGCCCACACTCACCACCCTAAAATGGCACAAAAGAAATAGCTAACCACATCTTAAAGACTACTTTTAGTGTAAAAACAGGTAACTGCCGGGCTAAGATGGGAACAGGGCATGATGGGAATAGGGTGTGATGATCTGTCCCTTTCACGTAGATGTGTTCGTGCTTCTGAGCAGAGAGGATCGGGACACCAGGGCTCGATGCTCGGGGAGCCACAATTTCAGATAGGGACAGATACAGGTTTACAAAGGGTCCACACGTTCCCAGCTTCCACTTGCAGCCTGGCATCTCTAGAGAAACTGCTCCCCAACCCAGGCCTACAGATAATAGGGCCCTTCCTGGAATAGGGGTTCTGCTGTACTTCTGAAATAGTAAATAACTTAAAGCCGAGCCATCCTTAGCCCGTAGGACTTTTTTTTTCTTTATGTTCCTTGGTTTCTATTTCTTCTCTGGATTTTCAAAGAGCTTGTTGCCTGTCTCACTGAACACTTTGCTGGTGTGTTCAGGAGAATGTTTGCTGATGTTAGAGGCAGGGGTAGGGGGCCAAAGGGAATTGTCGTCTGTTGTAGTGCTGGAGACAACCCTGAGAATTGGGTCTGGGGGAATAGTATGTCCACAGGCAGCCTACCTGCTTATTTGGCCAGCATGGTCTGTGGTCGAGCAAGGGCTTTCTGTTTAAGTTGGGGTCTGGTACAGAACCACAACGGTAGGAGGAGATGCAGAAGGTGATGATTTGTGGATGACACAAGAGGCATAGACTGGAATAGGAAGGTAGGGAAGGAGGGCTGCAGCTCATGACCTGTGGCAGTGCTAGGGGTGACTCTGAGAATTGGGCCTGGAGGAACAGAGGGCGGAGAAGGTCTGCAGGCTTCCTACCTGGACTTCTGGCAGCCATTGTCTGTGGTTGAGTGGGGAGATTACATCTGAATTGGGGACTGGGACATATTGATGAGTGCTCTTAACCATTAAGCCATATCTCCAGTCACATAGATTTATGTTAAAGCGATACATGATTGGACAGTAGAGAGATAGGCCTTGAAAGGTGGAGGAGCAGAAGTGGAGACAGGAGGCAGAAGCGAGGAATCAAGATGGAGCTGGAGAAGGAGGATCCAGGTGATCTTAATTGGAGATAGGTAGATATGAATATTTTAAGGGCTTTTATAGGTCCTTTAATTTCATGTAGAAGGGCAGTTTGTATCTCTGTCCTTTCGATATAATCTTATTGTGTAGAGGGCTTTAGGATTAAGAATTTAATATATAAACCTGCTTGAAAAGATAATGGGCTTTGGAGTCAGGATTGTGCTGGGTGGTGGGGTAAAGAAGCGCACAGGGGGAGGTCGTATCCACTGGGGACAGAGCAACAGGAGTGAGACTGCGTGGGCAAATGGAATGAACCCCCTGGGAAGGAAACCGTGTGGAGAGTGCAGCTTGTAGACCATGTGACAGAGTCCATGAGCTTGACTCTATACTGGACCCATGTCTGTGGAGTGAGACTGTGCGGGGGTGGGGGTGGGTGATAAAAGGTTAAGTCATAAATTTAATATTTACTGCAACACAGCCACACTTTGTTTTTCTTTACCTTCATTAAGTTAATAGTTTTGGGTTTGATGTTTTTAAAACAAATCTCAGATTAGTTTCTGATCTTTCAGACACCTGATACTGTGAAATGATAAACTAGGTCCTTCAGTTCAGTTCACAGATTTTTTCACCAGGGACTTACACGCTGAGTCTCAATATCTCAGATATCTTTCCCCTGAGATGTCTCAACTAGGGCTCTATAGAAGGCTTGTTTGAAAAAGGGGGTGAACTACAAAACAGAAAATTCGTAAGCTTGTGGTAGCATTTATTTCCCCTGTACATTCCATCTTATAATTAAATAATTCTTCAGTAAAAAATGATGTCCTTGTTATTATTTCTTTTTATAATTGTTTTATTCAGTTTGCATTTTTATTACAGCCCCCTCCCTCCTCTAAGTCACACCCTCATAGACCATATGAGAGGAGAACTCTATGGATTCCAACCTTCCTTAGCCCATCAAATCACAGTGGGACTAAACTACACACCGAGGCAAGAAAAGGCAGCCCAGCTAGAAGAAAGGGATCCAAAAACAGAGACAACCTCTGTTTCATTTGTTAGGTGACCCACATGAAGATCAAGTCTTGCTACTATTTCTTAAAGAAGCTTTTTATATTGAATAATTTTTACTTAGACAATGATTTATAACTTAAAGAAAACTTTCATCACCCATTTTAAATAAAACAAATTAAATATTAAACACTGCTAATGATGTTTCAGACACTGGGCCAAAACTTTTTTGTCCATAATATTTGTATTAATTATTTGGAAATTTCACATCATGTACCCTGATCACACTCACTTCCCAGTCCTCCCAAGTTTGTCCCCTACCCTTATGACACCCCTCACATGAAGAAGAAGAAGAAAAGAAGAAGAGGATGAGGAGAAGGAGGAGGAGGATGTGGAGGATAAGGAGGAAAGGGAGTCTAATTTGTGTTGCCTATATTTTTACTGAAGCACAGTGAAGCTCCTGATCAGTTCCTTAAAGAAAACGGAGACCTTGCCCACCAGCTAATACTCTAAACCGAAGGTTGACTTGTTTTGTAGTGTTTTTGAGATAGGCATCACTATGTAGCTCTGGCTGGCCTGAAACTCACTATGTAGACAGCCTAGCCTTGAACTCACAGATGCTTGTCTGCCTCTGCCTCCCAAGATCTGGGGTTAAAGCACGTGTTACCACATCTGGCTATGTTATATCTTTTACTTATCTTTTAATTAATTTATAACAGTTCCTCTAGTTTTCCAGACATGCCAAAATCACAGTTTCTTTTTTGGTATTACCTGGTCATAGAAATTGAAAACCTCCCAAGAATATTTCTCATTGATTTCACACAGTAGCATGATAGTTTCTCCCAGAATTCTTCAGCATGAAGGTTATGAAACAGAACATGCAACGTTATTTGGGCTGGGATGAAACCACATACAGGAAAGGGTGAGTGCAGGGAATGGATGGTAATTGCCATGGCAACAGATGCATGGGTCCCTGTTGCCTATGGGTGAGGTCTCTGTCATCTCTGGATTTGGAGGTGACCTATGACCTTAAAGCTGGTTTCTGACTGTAAAACCAGTTCCTGATGCTAACAATGAGTCTCTGCGTTAACCACCAACCACTACAAAATGAAGCTTTGGAACACAGCTGTGAGAATGGTCATAGATATTTACAAATACAGTTTGACAGCATGACCATTTAGCAGAACAACAATATTAAGCTCTCCCCTAGAGCCCACAGTTTCAGAATTGATGTAATTTTGACCATATTTACTCTAACAGGCATAGAATCTTTTCTGTGGCTCAGTCCACACACCCAGTCAAAAACCGTGTGTTTACTACTATACTCATTCTGACACTAGTCCAGCTCTTGTCAAGTCTTGATGCCAGGTCAGTGTTGTGTCAGAAGCGCTCAGTGCTGAGTATGACACAGAAACATGACCCTCACTGCTTCTGTTTTCTTAGACCATTTGTGTTATTTTCACATTTACAGATAGGACATTTGTACAGAAACCACTGTTTGTGAGAAGATGAAGAGACCTGTCTTATCCTCAGATATGGCTTTTTATTCTACTTTAGGCTTCCAGCTTTCTTCTTCATTCACAGCTCACTATCCTTTCTAATCTTGATGTTTAGATTAAAGCATCTTTGTAGATTCACCCTCAATTTCTAATCTAACCTGACACATCCTTTTCTCTCTATGTTAGTAAACCTAATTGCCTTCCTTTTTGAAAAGAATTGCAATGCAAAATTTATTGTTATTTTTGAGTTATTTATTTGTTTTATGTATATAAGTACACTGTAGCGGTCTTCAGACACATCAGAAGAGAGCATAGGATCTAATTACAGATGGTTGTGAGCCACCAAGTGGTTGTTGGGAATTTATCTCAGGATCCCCAGAAGAGAGTCAGTGCTCTTAACTGCTGAGCCATCTCTCCAGCCCTACATTATTTTTATGAGATAAAAAAATAGTTTTGGACTGGAGAGATGTCTCAGTGGTTATGAGCCCTTTCTACTCTAAAAGAGGAGATGGGTTCAGATTCTCGCATCCGTATGGCAAATGACAACCTCTTTTAAGTCTAGTTCCAATGCTTTCTCAGCATCTAGTGAGATGACCATGTGATTTTTTTAACAACTTTATTTTACAAAACAATGATAAATGTACAGATTTTAAACATTTTTTGCTTAAAATTATACATTTTTTTGTCAATACTTTTTTCCAGATTTTAACATAATTTTTACATAAAACTATATGAATATATTTTTTAGTCAGTACTTGATTTTTTTCAATGTTTGATTGTAAGCCTTGAAAACTTAATAGTTACATTGAGCTAAAGTACATGTAAAACAAAATGTAACATGGAAATAGTTAAAGTTTTCTTGTTTTGTAAATATTTTTTTTGTTTTGTTTTGTTTTCCTTATTTCTTGGACTTCATACAGTCTGTGAGTTTTTTCTGGGGGAGTGCAAGCCTCTGGGGTTAGAATCCCACTATCAGTGACTGCATATTATGTCTGTTCTTTTGTGACTGGGTTATCTCACTCAGGATGATCTTCTCTAGATGCAGCCATTTTCTTAAGAATTTGGTTAAGTCATTGTTTCTGGTGGCAGAGTAGTAGTCCATTGTGTATATGTACCACAATTTTTGTATCCATTCATCTTCTGAAGGACATCTGGGTTCCTTCCAGCTTCTGGCTATTATAAATAGAGCCGCTATGAACATTGTGGTGTAAATATCTTTGTTGTGTATTAAAGTGTCTCTGGGGTATATGCCCAGAAGTGGAATAGCTGGGTCTTCAGGTAGTACTATATCCAGTTTTCTGAGGTATCGCCAGACAGATTTCCAGAGTGGTTGTATTAGCTTGCAACCCCACCAACAGTGGAGAAGTGTTCCTCTTTCTCCGCAGCCTCGCCAGCATCTGTTGTCATCTGGGGTCTGAGCCAAGATAGCATGGCCCAGAGAGCACCACAAATGGTATGCAGCAGCCAAGAAGAAACATGGTTGTTAGTAAGTAGTAACTCAGAATTATAAGCAGAATTGTTGTTCACCTGGTATATTCTTTAGTTGGAGATTGGGAAATATTTTGTTTATTAATTAATTTATTAACTAATTAGTTAATTCAATTTACATCCCAATGGCAGTCCCCCTTTCCTCCCAGTCTCCCCCTTACACAGCTTCTTCCCCCATACATTTCTCCCTTTCTCCTCTGAGACAGGGAAAGTCTCCACAACACTGAAGGTACCAACCCAGGATGGCACATCAACTCACTTCAAGACTAGCCACATCCTCTCTTAATGAGACCAGACAAGGCAGCCTAGCCAGGGGAACAGGGAAACAGAGTCAGTGAGAGTTCTTACTCCAAATGTTGGGGGATTCACATGAGTACCAATCTTCACATCTGTTATATATATCCAAGAGGTGGGTGGGATGGGCTAGGTTTAGAGCATGAACGTTGTTTGGTTCGCTGCTCAGTTTCTGGGAGCCTTCCCAAACCATTGTCAACAAGGGTCCAAGTTCGTTGCCTCTCTTGGTCTTATGAAGTCACCTTTCCCTCTGGGTCTATCAATTCTTTCCCTAACTCTTGCTAAAGACTCCTCAAAAACTGCCTTATCTTTGGCTGTTGGTCTCTCCATCAGCTCTGGTCAGCTTTGGGTTGAAGGCTCTCAGAGGACAGTTATGCTAGGCTCCCTGCCACTCTCTATTCTCCCCATCCTCTGCCTCTGGGTACTCCTGAAAACCCAGCAGCAGTGAGGACTGACTATACACTGATGTGTTCCACGTTGGGATCCACAGAGCCAGGTGCAATCCAGGAGGCCTCCAGCCAATGGGTCCAGCAGTTGAGACCAGGAACACAATTCTCTTCACGTTGGCCCCACCAAGAAAATCCAGCAGTGAGTTCCTCCCATATTGTCTGCCCTTCATGCTGTGTGGTGCAGCTCTTCCTGGCTCCCTGGAGTCCTGCTGCTCCCAAGAACCTGCCCTTTAATCCAGCAAACTCAGCAGCACTTGGTCTGCCCTCTCTGTGTCTCATCCTCTGATCCACACCTCTACTGGCAATTCTGGAGGCCTGCAGCCACCAGGGCCTATCAGTTTTGTTTTCATCCCTGAGGCCTACTGAAACTTGGGACACCCAAAGGTCTGAAGCCAGCAGTGACTACCAGCTCTGTCTGTATTACTGGAAGCCTGCTGCCCCTCAGGACAAACAGGTCTACCTGCCATGCCAGTGGACTACTGCCATCGGGAGACCACCAGCATTATCTGTGTCCTTGAAGGTCTGTTGCCTTCAGGGAAAAAGAGAACTGCCAACAGCAGAAAATAGAAGGTTTTCTAATCCCCTAACCATCTCTCTGTTATGTATGTATGTTAGCAGTTTATAAAATGATAACTGAACATGCTTACCACAAATCATTTAATGTTTTTTACCTATTTCAGTATAAAATGATATATTTAATGCAAACTAGAAAAGAGGCATATTGATTAAATCCATATTTAATTTCAATAGTGTTCTGGTTTAATATTTGCACATTAATATCTGATGAATAATTAAATTGGATATCAAATTCTTGTGCTGTCTTGCATTCAGCTGATTAGTGATATACATCTGGAGGTTACATCTCCATGTATAGATTAGACTGACCTAGAATTTAAGTACCCAAGGCTGGGTAGAATCTTATGGGTCTCTGGCTTCTTTCTCTCCAGTTCTGGGATACAGAGATGAATCTCAGTCTTTGTCATGACATTTTGTTTACTTTTCTGTTTCATGCACTTTACACAGAATAGTGTAATTATAATTCACTTCATATATACCCTCATAATTCACTAAGCTGAATTCAGGTGTTTATTTCAGGTTTTGCATTGCTATTGATTTTCCTTTACACACAAACTGTTTTTTGTTTTTTTATTTAGATGTGAACAATCTCTGATGTGGTGGACACCTGGTCTCTGTAAAATCGTTACTCTATTTAGGTGGCTGTGACCCCTTCTGGAGAATCTTTGAAGACTGAGCAATATGAAGACTCATTTTACAGTTTTAATCCTGCTAATTTCTAGACTTTTGTAGAAAATTCCTTTGTGGGATAAAACCGTTTGGCAGTGCTGGTCTCCAGGTGCGATGAGATAAAGAAACCTGGTTTGTTTTATTCTCCTCCATTTTCTTAAACTGAGATCCCTCTTTAAGTTCCCTGGCGTTGTGGGAAACATGACTCTTAGTTTCTGTTGGATTGTCTTTACTTTGAGATTAAAGCTGCTCTGATCCCAGGCTAGAGTCCCCAGGACATCCACAGAGCTAATTCAGGCTCCTACTGGCACCTCTGTCCCATGTTTAATTGGAAGTTGGGGCTCCGATGCCTGAGGCACTGCTCATGTTCTCATTATCAGAGTCGATATGGAGATGGGAGACAGGGAACAGATTTAGCTCCAATTTCTTTGACTTTCCTCTTTCTTTTCCTATCCACTACTGACATTTTTATTTCTTGTATTCTTGTGATTTTTCTCACTCATATTAGCTTTCTAGAATGATCAGTCTGAGATAGGTCCCCTAAAATTTCTCCAAAGGACACTTGTCTTGGATATTAACCCAAACCTCTTAGATCTTGTAGTAGGTTTCTGTTGTTATGAGGAAGCCGATCACTGTCAGTGTTTTCTTGTGCTCTCTCTGATGGTATTGTTCCTGTTGATTGACACCACCACTCACACACTGCCCAGCTGTTTGTTTCTTCTTTTCCATCTGCTTTGCATGGGTTCCTCCTGCCCAGCCGAGCTTCTCAGTGTGTATAAACCAGGCCTGTGCATTGTGACTGAAGTGCATCAGACAGGCAGGGGAACAACATGGCATCACAAACCCATGTCCTCATATCCCTGCTGCTCTGGGTATCTGGTGAGACATTTAAAGTATTAAAATATTTTCAAGGTTTTATATTTGTCATAGGAAATTTGCAATATGTTTTATTTTGCCATTTTTCTTACATAATAATACTGTGACAATTTGCCATTATAAAGATATTTAACTGACAATTTTTAAATTTTATTATAATTTATGTTCATTAATTTAGGCATTCTCACTTCATATTCCCTATTGCAGGTACCTGTGGGGATATTGTGATGACACAGTCTCCAACATCTTTGGCTGTGTCAACTGGTGAGAAGGTCACTATGAGCTGCAAGTCCAGTCGGAGTCTTTTATGGGATGGAAAAAGCTACTTGGCCTGGTACCAGCAGAAAGCCGGACAGTCCCCTAGACTGCTGATATACTTTGCATCCACTAGAGAATCTGGGGTCCCTGATCGCTTTGTAGGCAGTGGGTCTGGGACAGATTTCACTCTGACCATCAGCAGTGTGCAGGTTGAAGATCTGGCTGTTTATTACTGTCAGCACCATTATAACAGCCTTCCCCCACACAGTGCTTCAGCCTCCTACACAAACCTCCCTGAGACTCTCCCCAGCTGCACACACCACACACAACTCTGGACATGCACACTTCCCCCTTCTGCCTGAGACCTGACCTGCCTGCAGTATTGAAGAAAAAGTTTACACAGCCCTTTAAAATGTGCTTAATGCCTCTTATGTCTTTAGGTACAAAAATTCTAAATACCATAATGCAGGAAAATACCACAGTATCATTTTTTTAATCTTTCATAAACACTTTACCAAAAAGTATGATGAATGAATATGATGATTTATCTTATAGTTCTATCAATCTGGTAAATAATATAAGATCATATGGGCTGATGTGGTGATTTTGGTAAACTGTGTTTTGGTTAGGAGTATATAGAAAAAAATATTGCTTTTTTTTTGATTTCTAGAGGGTTTTCTTTCTGCCATAATGGTATCCATCTTTTTCTCACATTTCTCTTTTTTTGTGATTCTTTTATTTATATTCCGTGTATTTAATTAGTTATTTTTATGTACATGTGTGCCTCTCTGCCTCTTTCTTTCCTTTCCTCCCTCCTCCTTCCCTCCCTCCCTTTCTCCCCTCCCCCCTTTTGTGGGCATGTGTGTGTATGGGGTCTCAGGTCTGACACATGGCTTGGTGGTTAGTTCCTTCATCTTTTGTGCAATGTTGCTGCTTCTTACATTTCTTAATTAATAGATAGTCATTTTACAGAAATTTTATAATGGAATGTCTGACAAGTACATCATACATTTTGACCATATCCACTAACTTTCTCCATTTTCATTTCCTTTCCTCCTGTTATTGTGGCCTCCTTTTGACACACCAGTGACATGAATGTTGATTCTGAGGCTTTTTAATGTTTTGAAGCTTTGTTTGCCAGTCTCTCAGCTACTCTGCTCAACTAGTCCTGGCACTAAGTCTCTTTACATGGCCAGATCTAACTTCCCATCTCCCCTTTCTTTCACTTGTCTTCACACTCACTCCCAGTCACCCTCTCTGACTCAGTGCCTTGACATTCCCCTCCATTGGGAAAACGTGCCCTTCCTGGGCCAAAGGCCTCTTCTCACATTAATACCAGACACTGCTATGCATACCAGACTGTTTTGTATGCAATGGGGGCCATGGGCCTTTCAATGTGTGCTCAATGGTTGGTGTTCAAGTCCATGGAAGCTGTGAAGAATTTAGTTCATCAACAGTGTTATTCTTCTCATGAGGTGACAACCACAACCCTCTTCAACTCCTTCATCCCCCACTCCCAGCACACTCACTGGGGTCACCGTGCTCAGTCTGATGGTTAGCTGCAAACATGTTCAGCTGCATGAATCTGGCAATACCCCTGAGGAGACCTCTATATCAGCTTCCTGCCAACAAGCACTTCCCAGCATCAGCTGTAGTGCTTGGTTCTGGCGGCTGCACATGCAGTGGATCCCCAAGTGAGCAGCCCCTGAAAGACCCCCTCTTCAGTCCCTGAAGATCTTCCACTTGATCCTGTATCTTCTACTCTGACTGTTTTGTTCTCCCTTCTAAGAAGGACAGAGGCTTCCACATTTTGTCCTACCTTCGTTTTGACTTTCATAAGGTCTGAACTGTTTCTTGTGTATTCAGAGATTTCTGTGGCTTGTATCCACTTATTAGTGACTGCATATCATGTGTGTTCTTTTGTGACTGTGTTACCTCACTCAGGATGATATTCTCTAGTCCCATCCATTTACCTAGGAATTTCATGAAGTCATTGTTTCTAATAGCTATGTTGTACTCCATTGTGAAAATGTACCACAATTTCTGTATCCATTCCCCTGTTGAAGGACATCTGGGTTTTTTCCAGCTTCTGGCTATGATAAATAAGGCTACTATGAACATGGTGGAGCATGTGTCCTTGTTATATGTTGGAGCATCTTTGTGGTATATACCCAGAAGTGGAACACCTGGGTCTTCATGTAGTACTATGTCCAATTTTCAGAGGAACCACCAGACTGATTCCCAGAGTGCATGTACCAGCTTATACCAATACCAACAGTGGAGGAGTGTTCCTCTTTTTCCACATCTCAACAGTATCTGCTGTCATCTGTGTTTTTGATCTTAGCCAATCTGAGGAGTTTCTCCTTGATGGCACTCTCTACCTGAGAGGACTGTTCACAATCATCTTTTCTCCTCAGAATGAGAGTGTTAAGCCCATTGGTACGTCATTCTGCATGTAATGGCATACTGCCTTTCCACAGTTTGTGTCTCCACAGAACTTTCACTCAGTTTCAACACATTAACAATACACTCAGAGGCACAGATGTAACAACAATGTTGCATTAAGGGAAGGAACAGAAACACTTCCCCTCAGTGTCAATCAAGCCAAAGCTAGTCCAGATTTAATTCTGCATGTCACTTTTTGTGTCCTCCATCCTGTCTGTTGTATGATTCTGAATTAGGCTCTGCCTGGAGGCTGTTTTGTGATTATGTACTTGTGTCTTTCTTTGCTCTGTATTTACTAAATTGAACAAAAGTCATCATGTGAATATGAAAGGAAAATGAGGCATCATTTTCAAAGTTTTTAAACATAATTTTACAATGGATTAAGCCAAAGATTCCAAATGACCCCAACTGACGGAGATAACAGTATCACAAATATTATTGCTTGCCAAGAAATATACACATGTGACAAACAAGAACACAACATTGCTGGTAGGCATTGGTATCTTATTGATATAAGATTTCTTTAAACCTCTACTTTTGTTGCTTTTAGGAAATGGTTATTTGAACTTACATACTTTACTCTGTTTCATGGGAGAATACATAAACACTGGTTGCTCCATGTGTTAGCACAGGCAGTGAAAGTTGAATACATGAAGAATTGATGGCAGTTAAGGTTTATTATTACATTGTTTCCTTAAAGGCAGTTGAAACAAAGATACTAAGTATCAGCAGGATGTCAGTCAAAAGTCTTAAGTGATCTCAAGATGCATTATGAGGCCCAACAAAAGTCAGAAAAATCTGACCCTGTCTCATATAAATGGTGGCATTGGGTGGCCCAGCTAGAGCACTGCTGAAGACCTTTCCCTTTGGTGCTGATAAGATAGAGCTGGAATTGTGTTCATTCAGATACCAGCCAGGCCCAGATCCAGGGCTCTGAATTTGTCCAACCCCAAATCTATATTATTTGTAAATCTTCGAGATTCCTGAACAGGCCATTCTTGCTAACACAAACCTGTAGGATCTTCTAGATACAGGAATAAAAGACACAACCCAGAGGAGTCCTGATGGGAATCCTATACTGATGGTGTCACAGAAGCGAAAGATCTTGAACCAGACCAATGATTCATTGCAATGATCATTTGTAAGGGAAGATATGTGGACTTAGACATTCTGTGGGACACACTGATATATTACAGCTACTATGATGAGATGTTTTCTATGTTTGTTCTTGTTTGTTTCTTTTGTGTTTTATTTGCAGATGTCGCAAGGGCAATGATCAGTTAAGAGTGTAAAGGTAAGGTGAGAATTCCTTGTATGTAGGAGACACAGCTGTATCATGTAATGTTTTTCTGGACAGTGTCTTATGAGAGGATTTATTGCCAAGATAAGACATGCGGTGTTTTTCTGGGATCTGTCGTCTGAAAAGTCATGTAATATTTTTGCTGGAGTAGACACTTGAGAGAATATGTGAAGTTTGAAAACAGGTTAATGTAACCCAACAGACAGAGGATGATGCTCTGTCACTGGATCCCCTCAGTGGTCTTCGTTGAGCTTCTGTGATGGAGGTCTTCATATGTCAGGCCTTAGTAGAGAATCTCGCACTAAAGAACTTCTGGTAGAGTTTGAACTGCTTCTAGATGCTTTTGTGGAAGATAGGAAGAGCCTCATTTTTTTTTTCTATGTTGAGCTGCTGCTGTGATTTCCTGATTTGTGTTTTGCTAGTGGACTGGACTGCAGTTAGCAAAGTTCAAGGAACTATGTCTAAACAAGTCCATGTCTCCTTTGTCCTATTAGTCATATTCTTCTCTTATATTTGGTATGTGGTCCATAAGGAAGCTTGTAATGTTTAAGAGCCTTTATTAAAGTAGATCTTGAAAAATATAAGCATACAGATGGGAAATAAAAATGACTGAGGCGCCTGACCAAAAAAATCCCAAAGAAACAACAAAAAGTGAAAAATAAAATAAATATAAGAACCCCTTCAAAAATCTAAATACCTTTCACAACTTAGAAACAGATATAAAAATGGTTAACCTAAAAATACTAGACACAAAACATCCAGGTAATCCAGGACTCTATATAAGACCAAAGTTATGAAAAAGTTATAATATAAGAAGGGAAAGTAACTCAGATAAGAAGTACAGAAAATAGTCAGAATTTTATCAGACATTTATTGACGACATAATAACAATACTGTCCAAAATATTGCACAAGATAGAATCAGATGGAATACTACCTAACTCATTTATTGAGGCTACAATTACCTCATTCCTAAACCACACAAAGACCCTATAAGAAAAGAGAACTTCAGACAAGTCTCACTTATGAACATTGATGCAAAAATACTCAACAAAATCCTTGCAAACCGAATCCAAGAACACATCAAAACTACCATTCACCATGAAGAAGTAGGCTTCATCCCTGGGATGCAGGGTTGGTTTAATATACAGAAATCAATCAATGTAATCCACCATATAAAGAAACTCAAAGTAAAAAACCACATGGTCATCTCACTAGATGCTGAGAAAGAATTTGAAAAAATTCAACCCCTTCATGTTAAAAGTCCTGAAAAGAACAGGAATCCAAGGTCCATACCTAAACACAATAAAAGCAATATACAGCAAACCAACAGCCAACATCAAACTTAAGGGTGGGAAATTTGAAGCAATCCCACTAAAATCAGGGACTGGACAAGGCTGCCCACTCTCCCTCTACCTATTATACATAGTATTGGAATTCCTGACTGGAGCAATTAGACAGTAAAAGGAAATCAAAGGGATACAAATTGGAATGGAAGAGGTAAAAACATCACTATTTGCAGATGACATGATAGTGTACTTAAGCAACCCCACAACTTCCACCTGAGAACTCCTACAGCTGATAAACAAGTTCAGCAAAGTGGCCGGATATAAAATTAACTCAGACAAATCTGTAGCCTTCCTATATTCAAAGCACAAACATGTGGAGATAGAAATTAGGGAAAAGATACCATTCACAATAGTCACAAAAACTATGAAATACCTTGGTGTGACTCTAACTAAGCAAGTGAAAGACCTGTATGACAAGAACTTCAAACCTCTAAAAAAGAAAATTGAGGAAGATCTCAGAAAATTGTAAGATCTCCCATGCTCTTGGATTGGCAGGATCAACGTTTCAAAAATGGCCATCTTATCAAAAGCAATCTACATATTCAATGCAATCCCCATCAAAATTCAAACCCAGTTCTTCATTGAGTTGGAAAGATCAATGTGCAATTTCATCTGGAATAACAAAAGACCTAGAATATTGAAATCCATCCTCAACAACAAGAAAACATCTGCAGGAATCACTATTCCTGACCTCAAGCTATATCACAAGGCAATTGTGCTAAAAACTGCATGGTACTTGTACAGAAATAGGCACGTGGATCAATGGAATAGAATAGAAGATCCAGAAATAAGCCCTCACATATATGACCCCCAGATTTTTTTAACAAGGGAGCTGTAAACATTCAATGGAAAAAGGACAGCCTATTCAACAAATGGTGTCCAACTGGCACTCAGCATTCAGAAGAATGAAAATAGACTCTTTCTTATCTCCTTGTACAAAGCTCAAGTGTAAGTGGATCAAAGATCTCCATATTAAACCAGGAACAATGAAACTATTAGATGAGAAATTAGGAAAAACCTTAGAACACATAGGCACAGGAGAAACTTTCTTTTTTTTTAAAACGACTTTATTTTGCAAAACAAAGATAAATGTAAAGATTTTAAACATTTTTTGCTTAAAATTATACATTTTTGTCAGTACTGTTTTTTCAGACATTAAAATATATTTTACATAAAACCATGTGAATATATTTTTTAGTCATTACTTGATTTTTTTCAAGGGCTTGACAGTATGCATTGAAAACCTACTAGTTGCAATAAGCGTAAAGTACATGCAAAACAAAACATGGAAATAGTCAAAATCTTCTTGTTTTGTGAATATATGTATATTTTTTGTTTTCTTTATTTCTTGGACTTCATACAGTCTATGAGTTGTTTCTGGGGGAGTGCAAGCCTCTGGGGTTAGCATCCCACTATCAGTGACTGCATATTATGTCTGTTCTTTTGTGACTGGGTTATCTCACTCAGGATGATCTTCTCTAGGTGCAGCCATTTTCTTAAGAATTTGGTTAAGTCATTGTTTCTGGTGGCTGAGTAGTATTCCATTGTGTATATGTACCACAATTTTTGTATCCATTTGTCTTCTGAAGGACATCTGGGTTCCTTCCAGCTTCTAGCTATTATAAATAGAGCCGCTATGAACATTGTGGTGCATATATCTTTGTTGTGTATTAAAGTGTCTCTGGGGTATATGCCCAGAAGTGGAATAGCTGGATCTTCAGGTAGTACTATATCCAATTTTCTGAGGTATCGCCAGACAGATTTCCAGAGTGGTTGTATTAGCTTGCAACCCCACCAAGAGTGGAGAAGTGTTCCTCTTTCTCCGCAGCCTCGCCAGCATCTGCTGTCATCTGAGTTTTGGATCTTGGCCAATCTGACTGGTGTGAGGTGGAATCTTAGGGTTGTTTTGATTTGCATTTCCCTGATGGCTAAGGATGTGGAGCATTTCCTCAGATGTTTCTCGGCCATTCGGTGTTCCTCAATTGTAAATGATTTGTTTAGCTCTGTACCCCATTTTTTAATAGGGTTATTTGATTCTCTGGTGTCTAGCTTTTTGAGTTCCTTGTACACCTTGGATATTAGGCCTCTATCTGATGTGGTGTTGGTAAAGATCTTTTCCCATTCTGTTGGTTGCCGTTTTGTTTTCTTGACGATGTCCTTAGCCTTACAGTAATTTTGCAATCTCATTAAGTACCATTTGTTAATCTTTGACCTTAGAGCTTGAGCCATTGTTGTTTTGTTCAGGAAATTTTCTCCTGTGCCTATGTGTTCTAAGGTTTTCCCTATTTTCTCATCTAATAGTTTCAGTGTATCTGGTTTAATGTGGAGATCTTTTATCCACTTACACTTGAGCTTTGTACAAGGAGATAAGAACGGGTCTATTTTC
The DNA here is from genome assembly GCF_963924665.1 of Micromys minutus. NCBI lineage: Eukaryota > Metazoa > Chordata > Mammalia > Rodentia > Muridae > Micromys > Micromys minutus. Next base: position 15,197,343 of record NC_137953.1, read on the forward strand.
ATTCTTTTGCATGTTGAGTGCCAGTTGGACCAGCACCATTTGTTGAATAGGCTGTCCTTTTTCCATTGAATGTTTACTGCTCCTTTGTCAAAAATCAGGTGACCATATACATGAGGGCTCATTTCTGGATCTTCTATTCTATTCCATTGATCCACCTGCCTATTTCTGTACCAGTACCATGCAGTTTTCAGCACAATTGCCTTGTAATATAGCTTGAGGTCAGGGATAGTGATTCCCGCAGATGTTTTTTTGTTTTTGAGGATGAATTTCGCTATTCTAGGTCTTTTGTTATTCCATATGAAATTGCACATTGATCTTTCCAATTCCATGAAGAACTGGGTTGGAATTTTGATGGGGATTGCATTGAATATGTAGATTGCTTTTGGTAGGATGGCCATTTTTAAGATGTTGATCTTTCCAATCCATGAGCATGGGAGATCTTTCCATTTTCTGAGATCCTCCTCAATTTCTTTCTTTAGAGGTTTGAAGTTCTTGTCATACAGGTCCTTCACTTCCTTAGTTAGAGTCACACCAAGGTATTTCATAGTTTTTGTAACGATTGTGAAGGGTACCTTTTCCCTAATTTCTTTCTCCACATGTTTGTCATTTGAGTATAGGAAGGCTACTGATTTGTTTGAGTTAATTTTGTATCCGGCCATTTTGCTGAACTTGTTTATCAGCTGTAGGAGTTCTCTGGTGGAATTTTTGGGGTCACTCAAGTACACTATCATGTCATCGGCAAAAAGTGATGTTTTTATCTCTTCCTTTCTGATTTGTATCCCCTTGATCTCCTTTTGCTGTCTAAATGCTCCAGCCAGGACTTCCAGTACTATGTTGAATAGGTAGAGGGAGAGTGGGCAGCCTTGTCGAGTCCCTGATTTTAGTGGGATTGCTTCAAGTTTCTCGCCATTAAGTTTGATGTTGGCTGTTGCTTTGCTGTATATTGCTTTTATTATGTTTAAATATGGGACTTGGATTCCTGTTCTTTCCAGGTCTTTTAACATGAAGGTGTGTTGGATTTTGTCAAATGATTTCTCAGCGTGTAGTGAGATGACCATGTGATTTTGGTCTTTAAGTTTTTTTATATGGTGGATTACATTGATGGATTTCCTTATTTTAAACCATCCCTGCATCCCAGGGATGAAGCCTACTTGGTCATGATGAATGATGGTTTTGATGTGTTCTTGTATTCGGTTTGCAAGAATTTTGTTGAGTATTTTTGCATCAATGTTCATAAGTGAGATTGGTCTGAAGTTCTCTTTCCTTGTAGGGTCTTTGTGTGGTTTAGGTACGAGGGTTATTGTAGCCTCAAAAAATGAGTTGGGTAATATTCCATCTGATTCTATCTTTTTTAATAGTTTGGCGAATATTGATGTTATATCCCCAATAAATGTCTGATAAAATTCTGCACTGAACCCGTTTGGACCTGGGCTTTTTTTGGTTGGGAGGCTTTTGATGATTTCTTCTATTTCTTTAGGTGTTATAGGGTTATTTAGATGGTTTACTTGGTCCTGGTTAAACTTTGGGACCTTGTATCTGTCTAGGAATTCGTCCATTTCCTTCAGATTTTCCAATTTTGTGGAGTATAAGTTTTTGTAGTAGGATCTGATGATTTCTTGAATTTCCTTAGTTTCAGTTGTTATGTCACCACTTTCCTTTCTGATTTTGTTAATTTGGATACTCTCTCTTTGCCCTTTAGTTAGTCTGGCTAGGGGTTTATCAATCTCGTTGATTTTCTCAAAGAACCAACTCTTTGTTTTGTTGATTTTTTCAATGGTTCTTTTTGTTTCTATTTGGTCTATTTCTGCCCTAATTTTGATTATTTCTTGCCGTCTACTCTTTTTGGGTATATCTGCTTCCTTTTGTTCTAGGGCTTTTAGCTGTGCTGTCAGGTTGCTGATGTGAGCTCTCTCCAGTTTCTTTTTGGAAGCACTTAGGGCTATGAGTTTTCCTCTCAATACTGCTTTCATTGCATCCCATAGGTTTGGGTATGTTGTGTTTTCGTTTTCGTTGAATTCTAGAAAGTCCTTAATTTCTTTCTTTATTTCTTCTTTGACCCTGCTATCCTTTAACAGAGCGTTGTTTAGTTTCCATGTGTATGTGGGCATTTTGTTGTCTTTGTTGTTGTTAAAGACCAGCCGTAGACCATGGTGATCGGAGAGGATGCATGGGAGTATTTCAATCTTCTTATATCGATGAAGGCTCGTTCTCTGTCCAATTATGTGGTCAATTTTCGAGAAGGTGCCATGGGGTGTTGAGAAGAAGGTGTATTCTTTTACTTTAGGATAGTATGTTCTGTATATATCTATTAATTCTAGTTGGTTCAAAGTCTCTGCTAGTTTTGCAGTGTTTTTGTTCAATTTCTGTTTCCATGATCTGTCCATTGGTGAGAGTGGGGTATTAAAGTCTCCCACGATTATTGTGTGGGGTGAAATGTATTTTTTGAGCTTTAGTAGAGTTTCTTTTATGAATGTGGGTGATTTTTTATTTGGAACATATATGTTAAGGATTGAGAGTTCCTCCTGACAGATTTCCCCGGTAATGAGTAAAAAGTGTCCTTCTTTATCTTTTTTGATAACTTTTGGTTGGAAATTTACTTTATTTGATATTAGAATAGCCACTCCAGCTTGCTTCTTGGAGCTGTTTGCTTGGAAGTTTTTTCCCACCCTTTTACTCTGAGATAGTGTCTGTCTCTGTCTCTGAGATGAGTTTCCTGTATGCAGCAAAAGGCTGGATTTTGTTTATGTATCCAGTCTGATAGTCTATGTCTCTTTATTGGGGAGTTGAGACCATTTATGTTAATAGAAATCAAGGAATAATTGTTTCTGTTTCCTGCCATTTTTGCTTTTTTGGGTTGAGTTGTGTCTGTGTTTTTTTCTTCTTTTAGTTTTCTTGTTTAGGAGTTTTCTTGTTTTTACTAGGCTGTATTTTCCCTCCTTGTATTGGGTTTTCCACCTATAATTCGTTGTAATGCTGGGTTTGTGGTCAGATATTGTGTGAATTTTGATTTGTCTTGAAATATCTTTGTCTCTCCATCGATGGTGATTGATAGTTTTGCTGGGTAAAGCAGCTTGGGCTGGCACTTGTGCTCTCTTAAGGAGTGTATGATGTCTGTCCAGGCTCTTCTAGCTTTCATAGTCTCTGTTGAGAAATCGGGTGTGACTCTGATTGGTCTGCCTTTATATGTTACCTGACCTTTTTCCCTTACTGCTTTTAGTATTCTTTCTTTACTTTGGGCACTTGATGTTTTTACTATTATGTGTCGGGAGGTATTTCTTTTCTGGTCCAACCTATTTGGTGTTCTGAAGGCTTCTTTTATGCTCGTGGTTATCTCATTCTTGGGGGTAGGGAAGTTTTCTTCTATGATTTTGTTGAAGATATTTACTGTGCCTCTTAGTTGATACTCTTCTCCCTCTTCTATTCCTATTATCCTTAGGTTCGGTCTTCTCATTGTGTCTTGGATTTCCTGGACATTTTGGGTTAGGAGCTTTTTGTTTTTTGCATCTTCTCTGGCTGTTTTGTCTATGTTTGCAACGTTGTCTTCTGCCCCCGAGATTCTCTCCTCGATCTCTTGTAATCTGTTGGAAATGCTTGCTTCTGTGACTCCTGATTTCTTTTTTTGTGTTCTGACTCTAGGGTTATCTCTTTTAGCATTTTCTTTATTGTGTCAATTTCTGTTTTTCCATTCCTTTATTTCTTTGGTTCTGTTTTCCCCTCGTTCTTTGAGTTCTTTGAGTGTTTTTCTTGTTTCTTCTTTAAAAGCTTCTGAATCTTTTTGCTTTTCCTCCCTTTCTTGTTTAAGTAACTCTATCAGCATCTTGAAGCATGATTTCAGGTCTGTGTCTTCTTTTTCTGGAGTGTTTGGAATTCCGATGTTTGCTACTATCGGAGAGCTGGGTTCTGGTGTTGCTAGATTGTCTTGGTTTCCTTGGGATATACTCTTTCTCTTTCCTCTTGCCATTTTGTTGTCAGTGATATGTTCTTGCCTTTCCCTTGTATCTGGTCTGTGTCCCTGGTACACTTTCTGTGTGCACTCCGCAGAGATCTCTCTACTCCCAGGCAGCCCTGGATCCGGGTGGCAGCTGGGCCAGGCTCCGCTCTGCGTCCTGAAGTCGTCTTCGGGTGGGAACAGAAGTTCCTAAGATCTGTTCCCGGTCACTGGATCGGGGAGGACAGGGCAGGTCAGGGCAGGGGGTCCCCTTTCCGTGTGCACTCCGCAGAGATCCCTCTGCTCCCCAGCAGCCTAGGTCTCCCACTCACCAGTTGCTCAGCCTGTACGAGCCACCTTTCCGGCTGGCAGTTGGGCCAGGCTCCGCTCTGTGTCCTGAAGTCGTTTCCGGGTGGGAACAGAAGTTCCTAAGATCTGTTCCAGGTCCCTGGATCGGGGAGGACAGGGCAGGTCAGGGCAGGGGGTGCCCTTTCCGTGTGCACTCCGCAGAGATCCCTCTGCTCTCCCAGGAGAAACTTCCTTGAACTGTACACCAATGGTTGTGATCTAAGGTCAAAGATTGACAAATGGGACTTAATGAGATTGCAAAGTTCTGTAAAGATAAGGACATTGTCAAGAAAACAAAACGGCAGCCAACAGAGTGGGAAAAGATCTTTACCAACCCCATATCTGATAGAGGCCTAATATCCCAGATATACAAAGAACTCAAAAAGCTAGACACCAGAGAATCAAACAACCCTATTAAAAAATGGGGCAAAGAGCTAAATAAAAAGTTTTCAATTGAGGAATATCGAATGGCTGAGAAAAATGTAAGGAAGTGCTCGACATTTTTAGTCATCAGGGAAATGCAAATCAAATCAACCCTGAGATTTCACCTCACACCAGTAAGATTGGCCAAGATCCAAAATTCAGATAACAGAGGATGCTGGCGAGGTTGTGGAGAAAGAGTAACAGTTCTCCACTGTTGGTGGGGTTATAAACTGATACATGCACTCTGGACATCAGTCTGGAGGATCCTCAGAAAATTGGACATAGTACTACCTGAAGATCTAGCTATTCCATGTCTGGGCATATATGTCTGAGACACTCTAATATACAACAAATACGCATGCACCACAATGTTCATAGCAGCTCTATTTATAATATCTAGAAGCTGGAAAGAACCCAGATGTCCTTCAGTAGATGAATGAATACAAAAATTTTGGTACATTTACACAATGGAGTAGTACTCAGCTATCAGAAACAATGACTTAACAAAATTTTTAAGAAAATGGTTGCATCTAGAGAATATTATCCTGAGCGAGATAACTCAGTCACAAAAGAACAGACATAAAATGCAGTCACTGATAATGGGATACTAACCCCAGAAAGCTCTGAACACCCCAGAAACAACTCACAGACTGTGTGAAGTTCAAGAAAAAAAAACATTATGCTCAATCCTTACACACCAAATAAACTTTGACTAATTCCTGGTTAAATCCTATTTTACATGCACTTTTTGTCCATTGTAACTAGTAAGACCTTAATGCACACTATCAATCCTTTGGAAAAAAAAGCCAAGCACTGATAAAAGTGTATTCACTTACTTTTATTTAAAAATGCTTAAAGTGTGTTCATTTATCTTTGTTTTTAAAAATAAAGTTGTTCAAAAAAATTAAAAAATTAAAAAAAAATAGAGGAGGTGCGCGCAGAGGGATGCGGGGCGCTGAGGCGGGTACCAGCGCCGCAGTGGGAGCGAGTGCGCTTGGCGGCCAGCTGCGGGGACTGCTGGGCCTGCACGGGCGGCGGCAGGCGACTGCGCCCCACCGTGGCGCGCCCGGGTCCCCACCCCCTCGGCGCCCGCCTGCCCCTGGCGCGGCCCTGCCCGCCCCCTCCGCCCCCTCCCGCGGCGCCATGTGCAGACTCAGTTCCTGGAGAAAGATGGAGATGGCCGAGAAGCAGAAGCACGAAGGGCGGGTGAAGATCGGCCACTACATCCTTGGGGACACGCTGGGCGTAGGCACCTTCGGGAAAGTGAAGGTGGGCAAGCACGAATTGACTGGACATAAAGTTGCTGTGAAGATCCTCAACCGGCAGAAGATCCGGAGCCTGGACGTGGTCGGAAAGATCCGCAGAGAGATTCAGAACCTGAAGCTCTTCAGGCATCCTCATATAATCAAACTGTACCAGGTCATCAGTACACCATCTGATATTTTCATGGTGATGGAATATGTCTCAGGAGGAGAGCTATTTGATTATATCTGTAAAAATGGAAGGCTGGATGAAAAGGAAAGTCGCCGACTGTTCCAGCAGATCCTTTCTGGTGTGGATTATTGTCACAGGCATATGGTGGTCCACAGAGATTTGAAACCTGAAAACGTCCTGCTTGATGCACACATGAATGCAAAGATAGCCGACTTTGGTCTTTCAAACATGATGTCAGATGGTGAATTTTTAAGAACAAGCTGTGGCTCACTCAATTATGCCGCACCAGAAGTAATTTCGGGAAGATTGTACGCAGGCCCTGAGGTGGACATCTGGAGCAGTGGGGTCATTCTCTATGCTCTGCTGTGTGGAACCCTCCCTTTTGATGATGACCATGTGCCAACTCTTTTTAAGAAGATATGTGATGGGATTTTTTATACCCCTCAGTATTTAAATCCCTCTGTAATAAGCCTTTTGAAGCACATGCAGGTAGATCCCAATAGAGGGCCACAATAAAAGATATCAGGGAGCACGAATGGTTTAAACAGGACCTTCCGAAATATCTCTTTCCTGAGGACCCATCTTACAGTTCGACCATGATCGATGATGAAGCCTTAAAGGAAGTGTGTGAGAAGTTCGAGTGCTCAGAGGAGGAGGTCCTCAGCTGCCTGTACAACAGAAACCACCAGGACCCGCTGGCGGTGGCCTACCACCTCATAATAGACAACAGGAGAATAATGAATGAAGCCAAAGACTTCTACTTGGCCACCAGCCCACCCGATTCTTTCCTCGATGATCACCATTTAACTCGGCCCCACCCTGAAAGAGTACCATTCTTGGTTGCCGAAACACCAAGGGCCCGGCACACCCTGGACGAACTAAACCCACAGAAATCCAAACACCAAGGTGTACGGAAGGCAAAATGGCATTTGGGAATTCGAAGTCAAAGCCGGCCCAATGATATCATGGCAGAAGTATGTAGGGCAATCAAGCAGCTGGATTACGAATGGAAGGTTGTAAACTCCTATTATTTGCGCGTACGAAGGAAGAATCCTGTGACAAGCACATTTTCCAAAATGAGTCTACAGCTATACCAAGTGGACAGTAGAACTTACTTACTGGATTTCCGTAGTATTGACGATGAAATTACAGAAGCCAAATCAGGGACTGCTACTCCACAGAGATCGGGATCCATCAGCAACTATCGATCTTGCCAAAGGAGTGACTCCGATGCTGAGGCTCAAGGCAAGCCCTCAGAAGTCTCTCTTACCTCATCTGTGACCTCCCTCGACTCCTCTCCTGTTGACGTAGCTCCAAGACCAGGAAGTCACACAATAGAATTTTTTGAAATGTGTGCAAATCTAATTAAAATTCTTGCACAGTAAACCTAAAACTTTGCTTATTTCTTTGATGCAATAAGCATGCATAATAAATAATAGCCAAATACTTCCATTTACCAAGTTATATATATGTGTGTATATATAACTAAGGATCGGCCTTTGGAATGCAGTTTGCACAGGGACTGGGAAATGATTGATTGTTAAAAGCCTAAAGTGCAGAAATGAATCCCGTATTCAGTAGGTTCACAGAACATAACGGACACACAATGGATTGCAAGTCTCAGGCTCACTTGATTTTTGACCATTTGAATTTGCTGTAAAAGGTCTCTGTTGGCCATAAATTTACCATGAAGCCTTCACATATTAGACCATGCTGATGTGTCTTATGTTAGCTTCATGAATTATTGGGTGAGTTTGCCTGGAATCCCCATAGACCTTATTAGATGATGCTTTTTTCTGGGTTCCTTAGCTTCAGAAATAGCTCCTTTTTCCCATTTTGGGTAACATTGTGAACTGTTTCCATATCCCTCTTAAGATGCTATTTTTGTGTCATAAGTCATATCAGATAACAGTCTAATTTTTTTTGGCTTGTAAGCCCCAAGCCTTTAGAATTTATATGTGCAGACCCTCTGAGCCCTGAATTTACTTTTACAGTTTCCCCCTTACGTTTTGTATATGAAGTGCTGCTTCGGCTCCAGGAGCCGAGTTGCTCTCCCTGTACTGAATCATGTTGCTTCTGTCAGTGCACAGACACACTGTCATGGCAGCCAGTATTGAATGTCATCTGTTGGTGTATTTTTTAAGTCAGCCCAGTGCATAGAATGGACATCGTTTCCAAGCTCTGAATGCTAGGATTGGATTTCAAACCCCCCGATTTTATTCTGAACAGTATCTAAAGAAAGAAAAGTTGAAAGCATATAGTGACTGCATATGTATCTACTACTTAGCTCCTACAACTACTGTTCGAACATAGTTGCTCTCTAGAGCCACACATGTATAAAATACAGATATGCACATATATTTGAGCATATGTTTGCTTTTATTCTGAACCATTGAGATGTTAAGATACATATCCCAGCCCTCAATACTTGAGCATCTCCTAAAAATAATGATAATGTCTTTTCAAAAACCTCCTGAATCCATTATAAAATGAATAATTTCTAGACAGTGCCTGGCCTTCAAGATTCAATGATAACTGTCCAGAATCCCATTTAAGTTATGGCCTGATTTCATTTGTAGTTTTTTGATCGGGTTAGTGACACTGCTTTGAGAAGATGGAGAAGAAACCCCTTCTTCAGAATGGCCAAGTTTATTTCAGGTTTTAATTACAAAAGAAAAAGGTAATAGTGAGGGGTTAAAGAGGTTGGATCTTTCTTCCATCTCTGATTTATGTGCCTCCTTGTTTAGTGGACTTAAAGTCACACAATATGAAGCTGATACTGTATGAGCTAGTAATTAATTTTGTATTGGCCATATTTGGTTTCTTTTAAGTTTAAGAAATTGGCCAGAGGCTCTAGCTCAGTGGTAAGGCTGAGTGATCTCCAGCAATGTGAAAATACATTTTCTTTAAACATTAATCATCCCCCCTTTGTAAGAGAGACTCCCCCCTTCCCCACCACATTCATTTAAAAATATTTTGCCCCATTCCCAAATCTGTTCAGCACTTAGGTAACCAGATGGGAAGGAATTTGGAGGACGTGGTAGTTTGCATAAAAGATTATGGTATAGTTTATGCACTGATTTCCGGACAAAAAAAATTGATACTTCTTTTTGTTCGGGGCTTGTTTTATTCAACTTTGATTTGAATGCTGTATGAAAGGGTGGAGACTCCTTTGACATGAGTTCTCAGCTGTGTTCATACCTGTGTGTGCCCTCTGCATGGGGCTCACGGACGTCACTTATGCTGTCTGAATGCAGCACTGTGTTCCCAGTGTGTGGAACTGAAGGCTGCATTTGTAAAGTTACAGATTTGTAAATAGAACTAAGTAGTATCTGTGTAAACTGTTAGGGGGACGGGGCACAAAAGGAGGAGCCAATTAAATAGGACCTTCTAAAATTTGTTAATTTTGTAAACTTTGCTTCTTTTATAAGTTATTCTGTGATTCCTTTTAGTTACCGAGTTTTATTTTGAATATATTTAAATATTGCACTTGTATAAATGGTATTATAGAAGCAGACTATCGCAGTCAAAAATTTTTTTTTAAAGCTAGGATATCTGAAATGACAATTTTCTGTTATGTATGTCAAGTTGGAACAGAATTTTCACAAATGTATTGTAGTTTGCAAATTCTTATCCTGAAAATGTAAGGGGAGTATATGCAAATGATTTTTAATCTTTTTTATTATCTTTTCAGCAATTTATATTTTTTTTGTGATTTTATGCAACAATACTTTTACTTCGTCTTGACAACTGAAAGCTGTTTGCTGTTTTTGCCAGAAAAGTACTGTATACATAGTTTTAAATATAATGGATTTTGCTGATATGTAAAAATTTTGTCATTAAAGTTGATTTCTCATGAAAGGAAAAAAAAAAATAGAGAAGAAATGTCATGGTTAGATATACGATACCCTAACTTCATATGCTGTGCTCCTGGGGTTGGTGTATTTGACATAACACCTTTGTGTTCCCCATGAGTACGGGTTGAATTTTGCTATTTTTTTTTAGGTTCTCTAATTCATGTCAAAGTTCTCACTTCCAGAAGCTCAGAATATGGCTGTGTTTAGAATTAAGTTCTTCAAGAAAGTTACAATTTAAAATTAAGCTACCTAAACGGCCTCAATCCGACATTTCAAACTATTGTATATGAAAAAAAAAAAGAAAATACTTGCAACAAAATCATAGAAAAATATTCCCAACCATAAAAACAGAGTTGCCTCTCAAGGTAAAGGAAGCATGTGGGACACATTGATTGTTTTCACTGGCCTAGAGATGAAATTTCCTATGATGAAAACATTATAGACTACCAGAAGCAAGAAACAATGTTATAGAATATTAAAAGGAATAAATAATTTCAAATCACCAAATCAAAATCGTGGAAGATTTCCACCCCACCACTGATAATGAAATGTCCATGGTATCAATTCCCCAATAAAAGTCAAAGTCAATAGATAGGAGTTGAAAATAGTATCCATCTTTAGATGCTTCTAAAAAGCAGATGGTACATTCACACCACAACAAAGAATAGAATGTACCTTAGGGTAAAAGAAGGGAAAAAGATATTCCATGCAAATGGACCCAAGGGCCAGCTCGTATAACAACTGTAATATCTGACAATACAGATTTTACACACATACTACTCACTTTGTTTTGCTTTTCATCACTATGACAACATGTGTTAATAAACTTGGACACAGAAATATGTACAAAAGGGTCTTTTACATGTATCTGGATATATCTTCTTTATATAGCTCTTTTCTTTATTTCAGATATCCTTCATTTACTTAAGCATTATTTATGTTCAATCTGAAGACTATTCTTCTTGTGTTTTTAATTTAACAAGTGAGCTGGAGGCGGCTCCATGGATAATGTGCTTCCCATGTGAATGTGAGGACCTGGTTTTTACCCCAAGAACACACATAGAATGAGATGCAGCAGCAACATGTGACTGTACTTGGAGTGATGCTATGGTTGATGTGAAATAGAGACAAGGGAATGCTTGGAAGACACTGCGCCAGCCTCTCTCTCATGAGGATTTTGAACCCTGCCTCAGTAAGGTCAAAGGCAAAAGCCACACACAAGGTTGTCTTCTGATATTCACCCACATGCCATGGCAATGGAAGATATCCTCACACATTAATATGAACACATATAGTCACCCCCCATAGAGGTGTGAAACACTAAAAACATGGAAATTAAATCAATTATTATTACTTCACTAATTATTTTTATTTCCTCTCAGAAAACATTACCACTGGATTTGTATAATTATGAGCGGTCAAATTTTTCTTAAAATATTTTACATTCTTTACATAGTACACTTATTTTGCACTCTCCCCATCCCACCTCACAAAGCCTACATGGAAGAGACTTAATAAAATAGACTTTTAGGCTTCTTTAAGATACACATGATGCTCTGATAAATTCTCTTCTGACATAAACTCCCTGAGGGTGAAATCTGAGCAGGTGCCCTTTGAGCAGCAGCACACACTCTGCTGAACTGATTTGCATATGGAGTCATCATCCAATAGCCCAGGCTACTTTAAGAGCAGCTGCCAGGAGCCTAAGAAGCATCCTCTGTTGCACCTGTCAGAGATGGAGACAGACACACTCCTGCTCTGGGTGCTGATGCTCTGGGTTCCAGGTGAGGGTGCAGAGAAGTGTTGGGTGCAACCACTGTGCATATCATGGTTTTTCATGCCTCTGGGCTCTTGATCATTATAATTAGGGTATTTGTAAGTGGTTTTAAGTTTCTCCAATCATATTGATTTTATCGTTTCGCAGAGTGATGTCTACAATTATTCTTAAAAATTTAAATTAAAAGGTCTTCTGCTGGGAATGTTTTTAAACTTATGTAACAATGGTCTCTGTGTTTGTCATTCCAGGCTCTACTGGTGACATTGTGCTGACCCAGTCTCCATCTTCTTTGGGTGTGTCTGTAGGGCAGAGGGCCACCATCTCCTGTAGGGCCAGTGAAAGTGTCAGTACATCTAGAAATAATTACATGCACTGGTACCAACAGAAACCAGGACAGAAACCCAAACTCCTCATCTACTTAGGATCCAACCAAGCATCTGGGGTCCCTGCCAAGTTCAGTGGCAGTGGGTCCGGGACAGAATTCACCCTCACCATTGATCCTGTGGAGGCTGATGATATTGCAACCTATTACTGTCAGCAGAGTAGAAAGTTTCCTCCCACAGTGCTCCAGGGCTGAACAAAAACCTTCTGGGGTTGCAGCTCACTGAGGTTCAGTCTCTCAGTTCTCTCTTTCTCTCTGATATCTCATTAGAGAGCCCTAAGGTTGTTTGGCAAATGATTTCAAATAATGAAACAAGCTTTTGTAAACAGATATAGATGTATATCCCATCCTATATGCTTTATAATTTAATCATATCTGGAGGAAATTTAGACCTTTATGATTGCTTCCTAATTACCACTTGAAATTTTATTAACATATACAATTGCTTTCTAATATTTTTCTTGCCTTCTCCCCCATCTCCCTGACCACATTTCTGACTATTCCTTTTACACTCAACATTTACCTTTGACTTTTTTTTATCACTTAAGATATATTGTGTCCTTTCAAAAAGTTTTTACTTTAAAAGGATAAAGTATACAAACTACATTACAGAATGTACTGGCTGGTTTGGTTTCAACTTGACACAAGCTGGAGTTATCACAGAGAAAGGAGCCTCAGTTGAGGAAATGACTCCATGAGATCCACCTGTAAGCCATTTTCTCAACTAGTGATCAAGAGGGCAGGGCCCAGTCTATTATGGGTGGTGCCAATCCTGAGTTCTTGGACCCAGTTTCTATAAGAAAGCAAGCTGAGCAAGCCAGGGGAAACAAGCCAGTAAATAAATCCCTCCATGACCTCTGCATCAATTCCTACTTCCTGATCTGCTTGAGTTCCAGTCCTGAATTTTTGGTGATAAACACCAAAGTGGAAGTGTAAGCTGAATAAACCCCCCATTTTCCCAACTTGCTTTTTGGTTATGATTTTTTTTGTGTGTGTGTGTGCAGGAATAGAAACTGTGACTAAGACAAAGTGGTACCAGCATAGTGGGGTATTCCCATGACAACCTGACCATGTTTTGAGGAGGACTGTGGAAAGACTTCGGAACTTTGAGCTTTAAGAGCCATTGGCATATTAATAACTCTATGGGATGTTCTGTAGGAGTTTGGAAGATAATGTTGAGAACAGTGCAGAAGATGGAGGCCGGGCTTGTGAAATTTCAGAGGGAAGATTAAAGACTCTTGTTAGGGTTTTGCTGTTTTGATTGTGAAGATTCTGTGGTTTTGGTTAGCTGGGGCTGATAAATCACCTGTGATTAACAAGATATCAGAAGTACTAAAGCAAAACCCTTGCACTACTGGGAATATTGATGCTGGTCTGCTGGAACTAAGAAATTAGTGGTGATTAAGAAGACATCAGAAACACTGAGGTGAAATGTTTTGGGAAGTGTTTCTTGAGAGTACAAAGAAGCTGTGCTCCAGAGATAGCCAAAGTTATACCTCATGCTGTGACTGGACTTGGTAATGTGTAAGAGTCACCCAGGTGATACTTGTTTTTAAGGAATGAAGGGGTCAAGAAGAGCAGCTGAGACTTGGCACTGTGAGAGGCCATGGAAGGCCATTGGTGAAGGTGCAGTCTCAGGTGCAATGAGGACTGACAGTAGTGTTTTAGAAATGCCAGTGCCATGAGATGACCACCAAGAGCAGCAGCAGCAGTGGAGAACAGGCAGCTAGAGCCTAGAAGACAGCGTGTGTGTTACAAATGGCAGAGGTGGAAAAGTGATCCCAGATTTTGGAAGAGTCCAGAAGTTTGTGAGTGGATCCCAGACATTGGATGGTTAGAGTTTGATTTTGCTTTAATTATGACTGTGCCCTCATAGTTTTTTTCTCTTGAAGGAAGCAGTGGAGCCTACACTTAAGAGACTTTGAATTGCAATAAAGACTTTGATTTCTAAAAAGAGACTGCATATTTTAAGTGATTTTCATTTTTAATATGTAAGAATTTGTAAAGACTGTGAGACTCTTAAGCCTATGGGGAATATTAAGAAAATAATAGTGTTGTGTTTGTGTGTCAAGTTGACAAGGGTCAATTTGATACAAGCTGGAGTTATCAGAGAGAAAGAAGCCTCAGTTGAGAAAATGCCTCTATGAGATCCAGCTGTAAGTTATTTTCTCAACTAGTCATCAAGGAATGTGGGCCTAGCCCATTGTGGGTGGTGTCATCCATGGGCTGGTAGTCTTGGGTTCTATAATAAAGCAGGCTGAGCAAGCCAGGGGAAACAAGCTAGTAAGTAACATCCCTCCATGGCCACTGCATCACCTTCTGCTTCCTGTCCTCCTTGAGTTCCATCTCTGACTTTCTTTGGTGATAAACAGCGATATGGAAGTGTGAGCTGAATAAACCCTTTCCTCCCCAACTTGCTTCTAGGACATGATGCTTTGTGCAGGAATAAAAACCCTGACTAGGATACTAAAAATACTTAACAGAAGACATTTATTTTATTTTCTTATTTTTAATTTTTTTCTTTTTTAAATAAATTGAACAACTTTATTTAAAAAACAAATATAAATGTACAGATTTTAAGCATTTTGGCATAGAAGTATATGAATACATTTTTGTCAGTACTTGATTTTTTTAAAGGTTTGATAGTATGCATTAAAATCTTAGTAGTTACAATGAATATTAAGTACATGTAAAACATGATGTAACCTGGAAATAGTCAAAGTTTTATTGGTGTGTAAGGATTAAGCATAAGGGTTTTTCATTTGCTTTCTTTCTTTCTTTCTTTTTTTGGCCTTTGTTATCTCATGGACTTCACATAGTCTGTGAGTTGTTTCTGGGGTGTTCAGAGCTTTCTGGGGTTAGTATCCAATTATCGGTGACTGCACTTATGTCTGTTCTTTTGTGACTGGGTTACCTCACTCAGGATGATATTCTGTAGCTGTATCCATTTTCTTAAGAATTTCATAAAGTCATTGTTTCTGAGAGCTGAGTAGTACTCCATTGTGTTTGTATCCATTTATATATCTGAAGGACATCAGGGTTCTTTTACACTTCAGGATATTATAAATAGGGCCGATAAGATCATTGTGGTGCATGTGTCTTTGTTGTATATTGTAGTGTCTCTGGGGTATATGCCCAGAAGTGGAATAACTGGGTCTTCAGGTAGTACAATGTCCAAATTTCTGAGGAATCACCAGACTGATTTTCAGAGTAGTTGCACCAGTTTACAACCCCACCAACAGTAGAGAAGTATTCCTCTTTCTCCACATCCTCACCAGCATCTGCTGTCATCTGAATTTTTGATCTTAGCCATTCTGTTTGGGGTGAGGTAAAAATCTCAGGGTTGTTTTGATTTGAATTTCCCTGATGACTAATGATGTCAAGCACTTCCTTAGATGCTTCCCAGCCATTCGATATTCCTCAATTGAGAACTAATTGTTTAGCTCTGTACCCCATTTTTAATAGGGTTGTTTGATTCTCTGGTGTCTAGCTTTTTGAGTTCCTTGTATACCTTGGATATTAGTCCTCTATCTGATGTGGTGTTGGTAAAGATCTTTTCCCATTCTGTTGGTTGCCGTTTTGTTTCTTGATGATGTCCTTAGCCTTACAGAAATTTTGCAATCTCATTAAGTCCCATTTGTTAATCTTTGACCTTAGAGCACTAGCCATTGGTGTTTTGTTCAGGAAATTTTCTCCTGTGCCTATGTTTTCTAAGGTTTTCCTCTACTTTATCATCTAATAGTTTCATTGTACCTGGTTTAATATGGAGATCTTTGATCCACTTACACTTGAGCTTTGTAAAAGGAGATAAGAAAAGGTCTATTTTCATTCTTCTGCATGCTGAGTGCCAGATGGACCAACACCATTTGTTGAAGAGGCTGTCCTTTTTCCATTGAATGTTTACAGCTCTTTTGTTAAAAATCAGGTGACCATATATGTGAGGGCTCATTTCTGGATCTTCTATTCTATTCCATTGATCCATGTGCCTATTTCTGTACTAGTACTATGCAGTTTTCAGCACAATTGCCTTGTAATATAGCTTGAGGTCAGGGATGGTGATTCCCACAGATGTTTTCTTGTAGTTGAGGATGGATTTCGCTATTCTAGGTCTTTTGTTATTTCAGATAAAATTGCACATTGCTCTTTCCAACTCAATGAAGTATTGGGTTGTAATTTTGATAGGGGATTGCTTTGAATCTCTAGATTGCTTTTGGTAAGATGGTCACTTTTACAGTGTTGATCCTTCCAATCCATGAGCATGGGAGATCTTTCCATTTTCTGAGATCTTCCTAAATTTCCTTCTTTAGAGATTTGAAGATCTTGTCATACAGGTCCTTTACTTGCTTAGTTAGAGTCACAGCAAGGTATTCCATATTTTTTTGACTATTGTGAAGGGTATCATTTCCCTAATTTCTTTCTCCGTACTTTTGTCCTTTGAGTAGAGGAAAGCTACTTAGTTTTTCGAGTTAATTTTATATCCCGCCACTTTGCTGAACTTTTTTTTATCAGCTATAGAAGTTCTCTGGTGGAATTTTTGAAGTCATTTACGTACACTATCATGTCATCTGCAAATAGTGATGCTTTTACTTCTTCCTTTCCATTTTGAATCCTTTTGATTTCCTTTTGCTGTCTAATTGCACTGGCCAGGACATCCAGTACTATGTCGAATAGGTAGGCGGAGAGTTGAGTCCCTGATTTTAGTGAGATTGCTTCAAGTTTCCCACCATTAAGTTTGATGTTGGCTATTGGTTTGCAGTATATTGCTTTGATTATGTTTAGGTATGGGCCTTGGATTCCTGCTCTTTCCAAGACTTTTAACATGAAGGGGTGTTGAATTTTTTCAAATACTTTCTCAGCATCTAGTGAGATGACCATGTGGTTTTTTTTTCTTTGAGTTTGTTTATATGGTGGATTACATTGATGGATTTCCTTCACCCTGCATCACAGGGATGAAGCCTAATTGGTCATGGTGAATGATAGTTTTGAAGTGTTCCTGTATTCGGTTTGCAAGGATTTGTTGAGTATTTTTGCATCAATATTTATAAGTGTGATTGGTCTGAAGTTCTCTTTCCTTGTAGTGTCTTTGTGTGGTTTAGGAATGAGGGTTGTTGTAGCCTCAAAAAATGAGTTAGGTAGTGTGCATTTGGTTCTATTTTGTGGAATACTTTGGAGAGTATTGGTATTAGGTCATCAATAAATGTCTGAAAATCTCTGCACTGAACCCACCTGGACCTGGGCTTTTTTTTGGTTTGAGGGCTTTTGATGACTGCTTCTATTTCTTTAGGTGGTATGGGATTATTTAGATGGTTTACATGGTCCTGGTTTAACTTTATTATCTTGTATCTGTCTAGGAATTCATCTCTTTCCTCCAGATTTTCCAGCTTTGTTGAGTATAGGCTTTTGTAGTAGGATCTGATGACTTCTTGAATTTTCTCAGTTTCAGTCGTTATTTCTCCACTTTCCTTTCTGATTTTGTTAATTTGGATATACTCTATTTGCCCTCTAGTTAGTCTGTCTAAGTGTTTATCAGTTTTGTTAATTTTCTCAAAGAACCAGCTCATTTGTTGATTCTTTGAATGGTTCTTTTTGTTTCTATTTGGTGAATTTCTGCTCCGAGTTTGATTATTTCTTGCTGTCTATTCCTCTTGGGTGTATCTGCTTTGTTTTGTTCTAGAGCTTTCAGCTGTGCTTTCAAATTGCTAGTGTAAGCTCTCTCCAGTTTCTTTTTGGAAGCACTCAGAGCTATGAGTTTTCCTCTCAGTACTGCTTTCGTTGCATCCCATAGGTTTGGGTATGTTGTATCTTCGTTTTCATTAAATTCTTGAAAATCCTTAATATCTTCATTTCTTCTTTGACCATGCTATCACTTAATAAAGCATTGTTTAGTGTCCATGTGTATATGGGCGTTTTATTGTCTTTGTTTTTATTAAAGACCTGCCTTAGACCATGGTGATCTGATAGGATGCATGAGAGTATTTCAATCTTCTTTTATCTTTTTTGTGACTGATTATATGGTCAATTTTGGAGAAGGTGTTATGAGGTGCTGACAAGATGGTGTATTCTTTTGTTTTAAGATGGTATGTTCTGTAGATGTCTATTAATTCTAATTGGTTCATAGCCTCTGCCAATTTCACTGTGTCTTTGTTCAGTTTCTGTTTCCATGATTTGTCCATTATTGAGAGTGTGGTGTTGAGGGCTCCCACTATTACTGTGTGGGTTCTAATGTATTTTTTGAGGTTTAGTAGGTTTCTTTTATGAATATGGGTGCTCTTGTATTTGGAGCATATATGTTAATGATTTAGTGTTCCTCCCGACAAATTTCCCCTGTAATGAGTAAAAAGTGTCCCTCCTTACCCTTTTGATAACTTTTGGTTGAAAATCTACTTAATTCGACATTAGAATGGCCACTCCAGCTAGCTTCTTGGGGTCATTTGCTTGGAAGTTTTTTTCCCAACCTTTTACTCTGAGATAGTGTCTGTCTTTGTCTCTGAGATGAGTTTCCTATATGCAGCAAAATGCTGGATTCTGTTTCTATATCCAGTCTGATAGTGTATATCTTTTTATTGGAGAATTGAGTCCTCTTATGTTAACAGATATCAAGGAATAATGGTTGTTGTGTCCTGCTATTTTTGCTTTTCCAGGTAGAATTGTGCTTGTGTGCCTTTTTGTTTTTATTTTCTTGCTTAGGTATTTTCTTATTTTTACTAGGATGTAGTTTCCTTCCCTGTATTGGTTTTCCACCTAAAATTCATTGTAGTGCTGGGTTTGTGATCCGATATTGTGTAAATTTAGCTTTGTCTTGGAATATGTTGGTCTCTTCATCTATGGTGATTGAGAGTTTTGCTGGGTATAGCAGCTTGAGCTGACACGTGTTCTCTTAGGGTCTGCATGATGTCTGTCCAGGATCTTCTAACTTTCCAAGTCTCTGTTGAGAAGCCGGGTGTGATTTTGATTGGTCTGCCTTTATATATGACATGACCTTTTTCCCTTACTGCTTTTAGTATTCTTTCTTTGCTTTGGGCACTTGGTGTTTTGACTATTATGTGTCGGGAGGAGTTTCATTTCTGTTACACTCTATTTGGAGTTCTGTAGGCTTCTTTTATGCTCATGGTCATCTCACTCTTAAGGGTAGGGAAGTTTTCTTCTACAATTTGTTGAAGATATTTACTGTGCCCCTTTGTTGATATTCTTTGCCCTCTTCTATTCCTATTATGCTTAGGTTTGGTCTTCTCATTGTGTCATGGATTTCCTGTATGTTTTGGGTTAGGAGCTTTTGGCTTTTGCATCTTCTATGACTGTTTTGTCTATGTTTTCAATGTTGTCTTCGGCTCCCGAGATTCTCTCTTTCATCTCTTCTAGTCTGTTGAAAATTTTTGTATCTGTGACTCCTATTTTCTTTTTTAGGATTTCTACCTCTAGGGTTGTTTCTTTTAGTGCTTTCTTTATTGTTTCCATTTCCCTTTTAAATTCCTTCTTCCATTCCTTCATCTCTTTGTTTCTGTTTTCTTCTAGTTCTTTGAGTCCTTTTATTGTTTTCCTTGTTTCTTCCTTTAAATCTTCTAATTTTTTATGCTTATCCTCTCGTTCTTTTTTAAGGCTCTCTATCATCATCTGGAGGTAGGATTTTGGATATGTGTCTTCTTTTTCTAGATTTTTTGGCATTCCACTGTTTGCTGTGATGGGAGAGCTGGGTTCTAGTGTTGCCAGGTTGTCTTGGTTTCCCTGGGGTATGTTCTTTTGCTTTCCTCTTGCCATCTTGTTGTCAGTGATTGGTTCTCACCTTTTTTCTTTACCTGGCCTGTGTCCCTGGATCTCCTCTGGTCCTCGTTTTGGATGGTCTGAGTCCTGTTGTGCACCCTAAGCCACAGGCTGGGAACAGAGTGTCCAATGCTGGGTTCCTGGTCTCTGGATCAGGCAGACTTTTGTGATTATTCACAAAACAACATGGAAATTTTACTGTCCAAGTCCCTATGCTCCTCCATTACATACTGTGAGATGACCATGCTTAACTGCAGGAGTCTTTGGATTTGTCAGACCCCTGTCTCCCTGTGTCCAATATGAACGAGAAGCATTAAATTACATAAGAGCACAGTCTGAGCTCACTGCAGCTGTCACAAAGCAAATTATAATGTTTAGTGAAGATTGAGATCACATGAAAAGTTGTTAGACATGGAAGGGGATTGTTGCTCACCTGGTATATTTTTCAGTTTGAGATTGGGAACTATTTTGTTAATTAATTAATTAATTCAATTTACATCGAGATTGCAGACCCCTTTTTTCCTAGAGTCTACCTTAAACAACTTTTCTCCCATATACTCCTCCCTTTCTCCTCTGAGAAAGGGGAGGTTCTCACCACACCCTGAATACCAACACACTATGGGACATAAAGCCACTGCAGCATGAGGCATGTCTTCTCCCACTAAGGCCAGAAGAGGCAGCACAGTGAGGAGAACAGGGTTCAGAGTCAGGCAACAGTGTCAGGGAGAGTTCTTGCTCCAGTTGTTAGGGGACTGACATGAATACCAAACTGCACATCTGCTACATATGTGCAGGGTGTGTGTAGGAAGAGGCTTGGTTCAGTCCATAAATGCTGTTTGTTTGGCTGTTCAGTCTCTGGGAGCCCCTCAAGGCCCAGTCTGTTTGACTCTTTTGGTGTTCTTATGGAGTTCTCATCCTCTCTGGGGTTCTCAAACCTTCTCCTAACTCTCACAGGACTCCTTGAATTCTCTCTAATGTTTGACTGTTAGTTCCTTCCTATGTTTTAGTCAGCTGCTGGTTGAAGCCTCTCAGAGGACAGTTATGCACAGCTCCAATCCACACCCTGTTATCCTCCACTTCCCCATCCATGCTGGGTCCTTCTGCAAACCCAGCATCAGTGAGGTCTAATCTCTCTCTGCTGTGCTCCAGCTTCAGGTCCAAAACGCTACATACAATCCTGGAGGCCTGAAGCCATTGGGGACCACCATGTGATACCCCTATCCCAATAATTGCCTCTTGCACCCTCCAGAAAAACTCAGCAGCCAGTTTCTCCTATCCTGTTTCTACTTCATACCCTGACGCTCATCTCTCCCAGCTTCCCTGGAGTCCTTGCTACCCAGGACCTGCCCTTTCCTCCAGCAAGCCCAGCAGCTATGTGGTCTGCTCTGTCCTCTGTGTTTTTTCTTCTGATCTACACCTCTGCTGGGAATCCTGGAGGCCTACAGACATTAGGGACTACCAGTTTTGTTTCTGTCCCTAGCAATCTGTTGCCATCAGGAGACAATATTCTGGCTTAATGTTTGCACATTAATATCAGACAAATATTTCACTTTGGTTATCAAATACCATGAGCTTTCTGGTAGTCAGTTGATTAATGATATACTTCTGGAGATCTCGTCTGCATGCATAAATTAGACTGGCCTAGAACTTAAGTACCCAGTGCTGGCTGTAATTTTATGGGTCTCCTGATTCTTTCTTTCCAGTTCTCAAGTATATATATGAATCTCAGTCTTTGTTATGAAATTTTTTTCTTTTTTACTTTTCTGTTTCATGCACTTTACATATAATAGTATAATTATAATTCACTTCATATATAGTCTCATAATTCACTAACCTGAATTCAGGTGGTTATTTCATGTCTGTTAATTGCTCTTAATTTTCCTTCACACCCCAAAATTTTTTTCTTTAGATGTGAACAATCTCTGAGGTTGTGGACGCCTGGTCTCTGTAAAATCATTACTTGATTTAGTTGGCTTTGCCCCTCCTGGAGAATCTTTGAAGCCTGAGCAATATGAAGACACTTTTCACCAGTTTTAATCCCGCTAATTTCTAGACTTTTGTAGAAAAATCCTTTGTGGAATAAAACTGTTTGGCAGTGCTGGTCTCCAGGTGTGATGAGGTAAAGAATCCTGGTTTGTTTTATTCTCCTCCATTTCCCCAAACTGAGATCCCTCTTTAAGTTCCCTGGCGTTGTGGGAAACATGACTGTTAGTTTCTGTTGGATTGTCTTTAGTTTAAGATTAAAGCTTCTCTGATCCCAGGCTTAAGCTAGAGTCCCTAGGGCATCCACAGAGCTAATCCAGGCTCCTCCTCGCATCTCTGCCCCATGTTTAATTGGAAGTTGGGGCTCCGGTGCCCGAGGTACTGCTCATGTTCTCATTATCGGCGTCGATATTGAGATGGGAGACAACAACAGATTTAGCTCCAATTTCTTTGACCCTCCTCTTTTTTTCCTATCCACTACTGACATTTTTATTTCTTGTATTCTTGTGATTTTTCAAATATCTTACATTTTCTAGAATGGTCAATCTTAGATAGGTCCCCTAAAATTTCTTCAAAAGTCACTTGTCTTGGTTTTTACCCAAACCTCTTAGATCCAGTAGTAGATTTCTGTTGAAAATGAGGAAGCTGATCACTGTCAGTGTTTTATTGTGCCCTCTCTGATGGTATTTTTCCTGTTGATTGACACCACCACTCACACACTGCCCAGGTGTTTGTTTTATCTTTTCCATCTGCTTTGCATGGGTTCCTCCTGCCCAGCCCAGCTGCTCAGAGTTCATAAACCAGGCCTTTGCATTGTGACTGAAGTGCATCAGACAGGCAGGGGGAACAACATGGCACCACAGACCCATGTTCTCATATCCTTGTTGCTCTGGGTATCTGGTGAGACATTTAAAGTATTAAAACATTTTCAAAGTGTTCTCTTTGTAATAAGAAATTTGCAACATATTCCAATGTTCAATATTTCTTACATAATAGTATTGTGACATTATGCCATTATAATGATATTTTAATGACAAATTTCAAATTTTATTGTAATCTGTGAATTTATGCCTTTTCACCGTCTATTCCCTATTGTAGGCACCTGCGGGGACATTGTGATGACACAGTCTCCACCATCCCTGACTGTGTCAGCTGGAGAGAAGGTCACTATGAGCTGCAGGTCCAGTCAGAGTCTTTTATACAGTAAAGACCAGAAGAACTACTTGGCCTGGTACCAGCAGAAAGCAGGGCAGTCCCCTAGACTGCTGACATACTATGCATCCACCAGGGAATCTGGGGTCCCTGATCGCTTCATAGGCAGTGGGTCTGAGACAGATTTCACTCTGACCATCAGCGGCATGCAGGCTGAAGACCTGGCAGTTTACTACTGTACACAGAGTTACAGCACTCCTACCACAGTGCTCCAGTCTCCTACACAAACCCCTTTAAGATTCTCCCCAGCTGTATTCACCACACACAGCCCTTGGCATGCACAGTTCCCCTTCTGCCCCAGGGCTGACCTGCATGAAATACTTAAGAAAAAATTTTCAGAGTCCATTGAAAAATAATGTGCTTAATGCCTCTTATGTCTTTGTTATAAAATTTCTCAATGCCAAAATGTCTGTGTTTAGATCTTTGTGTTAGCCATTTAGATCCAGTTTTCTTTAGCCTTAGGAAGGTGAGGAAGAATGAATATAAAATAGGAAATGCAGTAATGGCTTATAGAAATTACAAGAGATATGCCAGCCTTTAGTTCTCTGTCTATATGTAATTAAAAATTGAACATACAGAGATAGGTATACTTCACACAGTATACACCAATATCTCACTTTTTCTTTCCAGTCTACTTCTCACTTTCTTTCTCTTTCTGTCTGTCATTCTTTCTGTCTCTCCTTTCTATGTCAAGCACATATATACACATACATTTATATGTACACATTCATATACATTCACAAAAAGTACCACAGTCATATAAACATACACATATACATAGATGCATACTTATACATGTACATGACTTGACATATTACATATATAGTATGAAGTTGACATACTACATATATATGTATGTCAAGTTCATACCACACTTGAACCTGACATACTACATATGTAAGTTTCACAAAGGAGAGAATGTATAATATCTATTGTCCTTGCTTCTTGAGGCCACTTATCACTCTGAAATTTTTCTATTTGTTTTTTCACTGTGGAGACTGAGATACTAGATTCTCCCATCCTGAGTATGTCCTAGTAGGACAACTGCTCTGTCTTTAGAATATCTTGTTCTTTTTGGTCCAGCTTTGGATTTTGGAGTATAGTAAGGCATAATTATCCGTATTCATAATGATTCCTGTTCATGTCTCTCACAATCTTATCTCCTGAGGACATTTATAGGCTTGGTGTGAAGGCTATTTAGCAGTATAAATTTTTCTTTAACTGTTGAATAAGATTCATTTGCTTTGACTTCTTGCTAAGGATCACAACATGAAATGCACTGTTCCTTGAAATCTCTGATACTGTTGAGATTTGAAAGTGTTCCAAAAACTCTCGAATTTTTTACAGTATAGTATTAACAGAGCACTCAATTTTTTTGCCTTACAGTTTTAATTTTTTTCAGAGAGAAATAGAGAGATAGAGATAGATAGATAGATAGATAGATAGATAGATAGATGGACAGAGCCTTAAGGAACATGAAATTGTGTGGGTAGGGGGAGGAAGGAGTCTGATATATGTTGGAGAAAGGGAAACATGATTAAAATATATAGTTTTTTTCTTAAAACAATAAATGTTGTGAAATTTAACAGGGTAGTTAGGAACCCTTAGTATGTTTTTGAGCTGCTCTGTGAACAGTTTGGCTGACCCCACTATCACTGAGAGGAAAGCAGGTGTCCCTCTGATTATGAACTTTACTGAGCTGATTTGCATGTTGAATCTTTAGGCAAAAGCCCAGGAAGCTGAAAGCATCTACAAAGCCTGTGACCATAAAGGGTACCAGCTCTCAGAGATGGGATCAGGTGCTCTCAGGCTATGGGTGCTGCTGTGACAGACAGTGCAGAAGCACTGTGAGGTTCTACTGTAGTCATGTATGTTTCCCATGTCTTTGTGATCTCAATCATTGGAATTATGGCATGTTAAATTTGCTTTTATCCATTATATTTTTCCCTTCAATTTCCTATTAGTTCAGAGTGATGCTTTAGACTGTTGTCACAGGAGTCACATGTATCACACTGAGATGGATTCATTTGCCTGTAAGTGTAATGTTTGTATATTTATTATTCCAGACTCTAATGGGGACATCATGCTGACTCAGCCTTCAGCTTACTTGGCTGTGTCTCTGAAACAAACGGACACCATATCCTGCAAGTCCTGTGAGGGTATCGTTGACACACTGTATAATAACAGTACTCAGTGTTATCAAACAGAGCCCAACAGAGCCTCACATACTCCAGATTTGTGAAGCATTCAGTGTAGAGTCTGGTGTTTCTGTCAGGTTCAGTGGTTGTTGTTCTGAGACAGATTTTATACCAGTAGAGGCCAACAGTGCTGCAAACTATTACTGTCAGCAGGCTAAGGACATTCCTCCACACTTCTCTATGTCAAAACAAAAAAAATATTTTGGTCTTGCTGCTCAATGAGATTCCAGCTCTCACATGTTTCTTCCTCTCTAGAAATCTCTAGCAATGATCTGCATGTTTCTTGGGAAAAAAGTGTACTTGCTAAATTTGTGCTAACTTAATACATAATAGAACCATCTGAGAGCAGGGAACACTGAGTAAATAACTTCACAATGTATGTAGGCAGGTCGGTATGGCATTTTCTTTTCTTTTTTTCCTTTTAATCTAATTTTACTTTTGCTTGCCTAGGGGTGGGGAGCAGATCATTCAATAAAAAACATACAGTAACAACTGGGGTGGGGTGAAGAACAATGTTTAAACTATAATAACAATTTGACTTAATTACTGGCATGCACACAAGTCTAAAATTATAAGTTAAAAATTAATACACCATTAAGACTTCTAGGAGTGTTTTATAATAATTTCCTAATTTTTTCTTTGCAGATACATCAAGCACCTCCAAAATATATTTTTGTACACACAGTGAGTAGCTCAATTAACATACGTGGTCAAGCCAACTTCTCAGATCAGCTCTTCAGGCAACAGCCATAGTGCAAATGGAATGAAGGGTAGTTGCAAATGAATGGAAAACTAAGTTAACCTTTATAATTAAATACAGAAAATAAACTTGTTTGCTAAAAATAAACATGATGTGATGTATTTACCACGTCACTATGAAGAATGAAGACAAGGACATGTGTATGCATATGTACCCACAAATACTTAATTACAACCTTATAAATATGTATTCCTATACTTTTATGAAAAAATGCTTAAAAATCTGTACATTTATCTTTCTTTTTTATTTTTGGTTTTTAAAATAAAGTTAAAAAATGTGTACAATGTGAAAAACTTGAAACTACTATCAAATGATAAATGTTTCAGTAGAAAAATAAATCTCTTCATGCAATTATGTACCATCTCACTGTGTAAGTTTTAAGGCAAGGGTTTGTTTCCTGTAAAGAACGTCCATTCTTCCTGGTGCATCTTGTCTCCTCGTGCACTGCATTGTTATGCTCTGTTTTCTCTCTCTCTCTCTCTCTCTCTCTCTCTCTCTCTCTCTCTCTCTCTCTCTCTCTCTGTGTGTGTGTGTGTGTGCAATCGACATGCTAGTTCAAATTAAAACTAACTCACATGTAGAAAATGTCTGTGTTTTACAAACTGAGAACCCACAAAATCCTTGCAAATTAATGACCCCTTCTGATTCAAGTAAAGAAAAATGACTTAAAACATTAGTAATAAAAAGACACAACACATTTCATGAAGAATAAAGAAAAATAGTTCTGATGTTTCAGAAAGCTGCCTTATTCCTTGTGAGGGATTTGAGGGGAAGCTTTCATAGTGGAATGTGTTAATGTAGCCTGGAAGGACTTCAGCGGGGATCCCACTGGACTGTGGAACTTCGGGGTGTCTATAGACTCTAGCTGCTTGCTCAGGAGGAACTCCCCACCTCTGTTCACAAACCCTGACTCCTGGTCTCCCTCCCCATACTTCCATTTTTCAACTGGCTCAGTTCCTAGCATTTCAGAATCCCCCATCCTGCTAAAACACTTGTCCAAGTAGGTTGTGTAAGTGTTCTCCTTCTTCACGTTTTTACCCTTCCTGACCTCAGAACAAAACTCACTGATGAGGAACCACTCAGCCCCACCACTCACAAACTGACTGTCCCAGGAGGACTGGTACAAGGCTTCCAGCTGGGTCAGGTTAGCCCTTCCCTTTCCTTGCTTGTCTTCACTGACTGATTGTGTATCAGGCTCTTGAACTTTAACTGGGACACTGAGCTATTCAAGTCATTTAACTTGTCAACTATGTTAGTAAAGGCATGCTGGGCACTGAGCTGAATGGTCCCTACGATGAAGGAGTCCAAGTCAAAGCCTTGGCCCCTCTCCCTCTTAGCCAGCTGCTGGAAACCCTCCTCTAGCATGATCTGTGACTTGAACAACCTGTTCCTCTCACATGTGGACTTGCCCCTT
The DNA here is from genome assembly GCF_963924665.1 of Micromys minutus. Lineage (NCBI taxonomy): Eukaryota > Metazoa > Chordata > Mammalia > Rodentia > Muridae > Micromys > Micromys minutus. The sequence goes on from NC_137953.1 coordinate 15,224,817, forward strand.
TTACTGGATTTTTCTTTACTTTGCTCTTTCCAGTTGGAAAGACCTATGAGCTTGGGCTCATAGTAATGGTTAACCTTGCTCTCCCTCCACACCAGGTTATCTAAGTATGAGGATGGCTTTGTTTTTTAGTCACAGGTGTGATTACACTCCAGATCACAGTACTTGTTCTTGTGGCTACTGAGCAAGGCAGAGTAGGTGGTGTCCAAGGCAGAATCTTCCTGATACTTCTCTTGGTCTTCATCCAAATACTTTCAAGGATCAAATTGAACTTCTTCTTCAGTGACATCAGACTTATCTCTTGGGTCAAGCTGAACCTCATCGATATCAAATTTGTTATGAATAAGCCAGCCATGCTCAGAGAATTGACAATTGTTATACCGTTCTCAGTAATAAATGTGAATGTGTGTCTCATCCATAAGCAAAATGTCATATACTTAGTTTTTATTGTGGAAGGGATGGCTTGAAATCACCTCATCCATTGGAAAAAAGTGGATACTCATACAAGGAAGGGAAAGTGCTTCTTTGGTTGTCAGCCAATCCATGGGACTTAATGACAAAATCTGTTCCAAGAAATCCAGTGTTTCTCCTCTAATCCCCGGAAGCAGCTGAGTTAGCAGTTTGTGTGCCTCAGTCATGTCATTTCTATTGTAAACTGGAATCATGCTGAGAAGCCCCCACAGATCATCTTCAGGCACAAGAGGGCTGGAGTCTAAGATCAGCTGTATCTGTTCAAGTTCATGTGCATCTGCAAGAAGGGTTTTACAAGTCAGCGTTCAGCAAAGATGCAGCCTGCACCCAATGTGTCAATGGCTTCAGTGTAATAACCAGGAGAATATAAAAACCATGGAGATCTTGGTATACCATTTGGTAACTAATCCTTCAGAAAGAAGGCTCTTATTGGAATAATTAGGGTCCATGATCTTCCAGGTCAAGGTCACCTGTCTTCAGCACCAAGTCTTCAGTGTTAAAAGATTAGCTGGCTTGAGATCTCTATGCAGCACGTTTGCAGAATGGACATATTTGAGCCCATGTGGCAAGTGATACATGAAAGTCTGCCAGGCTCTTCCAGTAAAGGGCCCTGTTACAACACATTTGCCTGGCCTTTCTCCATATACTCCTGAAGAAATAGATGCTGTTTAGCCTATTGAGAGTCTACAATGTCTGTTAGCTGTCTTCAACCGGACAAAGAATTACAAATTCTTTTACAATTTTATCTTGGTCAGGTCTTCTAGTAATTTTGATATCAGGGAAAGCATGTTTGACACTCTGGGGATCATTGAGGAGAATTTTCTTGATGGCTACTCCTTTGTCACAGTCATTGTCTACAGCTGAAAAAAAAAAATAAAAAGATGTTGCCTCTACAGCCCAATGGTTTTAAGTCCCTATATCTAGAGCCCAGATAGAAGCCACAGATTTTCATCAGATTTTAAAATTTCTCTGCCAATTTTCTTTTTTTTCTTTTTTTAATTGTTTATCCTTTTATTTATTTTTTTAGATGCAAATTCAAGAGGTTTATTTTCTTTCTTTTTTTAACGACTTTATTTTACAAAAGCAAGATAAATGTACAGATTTTAAACATTTTTTGCTTAAAATTATACATTTTTGTCAGTACTGTTTTTTCAGATATTAAAATAATTTTTACATAATACTATGTGAATATATTTTTTAGTCAGTACTTGATTTTTTCAAGGGCTTGACAGTATGCATTGAAAACCTAATAGTTACCATGAGCGTAAAGTACATGCAAAACAAAACGCAACATGGAAATAGTCAAAGTCTTCTTGTTTTGTAAATATATATATATATATATATATATATTTTTTTTTTTTGTTTTTTTTTGTTTTGTGTTCTTTATTTCTTGGACTTCATACAGTCTGTGAGTTGTTTCTGGGGTAGTGCAAGCCTCTGGGGTTACTATCCCAATATCAGTGACTGCATATTATGTCTGTTCTTTTGTGACTGGGTTATCTCACTCAGGATGATATTCTCTAGATGCAGCCATTTTCTCAAGAATTTGGTTAAGTCATTGTTTCTAGTGGCTGAGTAGTATTCCATTGTGTAAATGTACCACAATTTTTGTATCCATTCATCTTCTGAAGGACATCTGGGTTCTATCCAGCCTCTGGCTATTATAAATAGAGCCGCTATGAACATTGTGGTGCATATATCTTTGTTGTGTATTAAAGTGTCTCTGGGGTATATGCCCAGAAGTGGAATAGCTGGGTCTTCAGGTAGTACTATATCCAATTTTCTGAGGTATCGGGTTGCAAACTAATACAACCACTCTCTGCCAATTTTCAAACCCTCACAATTGCCTTTTCTTGTCAATTGCTGAAGCTGTGTAAACAAGGAAGAAAACTGGCATCAAAAGGAAAGATCTCTCTAAAAGAGAGAAAAACCATCATGTTCCCACAGCACGATGGTTTCTTGATGTTCATTGCAGACACCATCCATGCCCACTTAGTTATCCAAGGTTTAAAGCTCAAAAATCTTTATTCACACTGAGAATTAAGAAGATTGCAGTGCTCATAGCTCAAGGAAGGCCGTAACTCTGCAGGCATTTAAAGAAAACACTCAAGAAACTCAAACGGAATGAAATGACATACTATGCACTCGGATTCACTATGCTAACCGACTTAACATGGGAAAGAACTGAACAAATATGTGCCCGCAGGCCTCCGTGGGCATCCTCTCACAGTGCAGATACATTCAGTGTTGGACTGGTCCTGGGCAGCATCCTAAGGAGCTGGGAAGCACTAGATTCTTCTGTTTCTTTGCTTCCTTGTCGCTGTGTTTCAACAGGAAGCTCTGGTGAATTTGGCTGAGACGCCTCTGTTCTTAGTGATCAGGTGGCTCCAGCTCACCACAATGACATTCAAAGCTTCTGTCTCTATTACTCAGATACAACATTTGTTTTTATCACGGTGTTTTTCTGTATCACACCTTAACGTTTGGAAAGTTGTCAGGAGCCCTGGCTCAGATCGGTGTCCGGGACCTTGTGGACCACCAGGCACAAACTTGGGATGGCTTAGGGGCAGGAGCAGAGCACCAAGCCACATACCAAGAGACTTTGCCGTGCTGAGTCAGTTGAGTCCCAGTCATGCCGGTGGGCTTGGGGGAGGAGACAGGTGGGCTTGGGGGAGGCAGCGAGCCAGGAAGGCAAGCCTCCACCACCACAAGCCCAACTGGACCACCACTCTTCCCTGCACCTTGGCTGTGGCGGGAACCAGTGGCAGAGACTTGAGCCTGCAAAATACATCCAGGTGCAGGCATCAAGGGGGTACAACTGTACTACCTGAAGACACAGTTATTCCACTTCTGAGCATTTACCCCAGAGACACTCCAACATACAACAAAGACACATGTACCACAATGTTCATAGCAGCTCTAATTATAATAGCCAGAAGCTGGAAAGAACCCAGATGTCTTTCAGTAGATGAATGGATACAAAAATTGTGGTACATTTACACAATGGAGTACTACTCAGCTATCAGAATCAATGACTTAATGAAATTCTTAAGAAAATGGATGCATCTAGAGAATATCATACTGAGATAACCCAGTCACAAAAGAACAGACATAATATACAGTCACTGATAATGGGATACTAAACCCAGAAAGCTCTGAAACCCCAGAAACAACTCACAGACTGTGTGAAGTTCAAGAAAAAAAAAAGAAAAGAAAAAAACATTATGTTTACTCCTTACACACCAAGAAAATTTTGACTAATTCCAGGTTACATACTGTTTTATATGAATTTTTATGTTCATTGTAACTAGTAAGATCTTAATGCACACTATCAAACCTTAAAAAAAAGCCAAGCACTGACAAAAATGTATTCAATTACTTTTATGCAATAATGCTTAAAATTTGTACATTTATCTTTGTTTTTTTTTTAAATAAAGTTCTTCAATTTAAAAGAAAAGGACATCTGTTCATAAATTTTCAACCAAAATTTGCATCAGTTAGTCAGGCATAGCAGCTCTCAGGGAGAAGTGGGAAGTGTGCAGGCCAAGGCTCTCTGTGTGTGCAGGCAGCAGGTGGGACTCTCAATGAGGTTTGTGTAGAGGCTGAAGGAGGATAGGTGCTAAACTGCTGACAGTAATAAATACCCATGTCTTCAGCCTGCACACTGCTGATGGTCAGAGTATAGTCTGTCCCAGATGCACTGCCTGTGAAGCGATCAGGGACTCCAGGGGACCTTTTGGAAGCCATGTATATAAGTGCTTTAGGAGACTGTCCTGGTTTATGTTGGTACCAGGATATAGCATTACCCACACTCTGACTGGTCTTGCAGCTCATGGTGACCCTGTCTCCTACTGATGTGCACAAGGATTTGGGAGACTGAGTCATCACAATGTCCCCATCAGCACCTGAAATCAGAAATAGATGATGATTACATACTTATACACAGAAAGACTTCTTGAAACAATGGTTAGAATCCAAAATGACTTTTCTAATGGTATTGTCTGCATTCTATTATCTTCCTATAGGAAATAGCTATTTTTTCTACAAAGGAATTACTTTTAAGATAATATAATACTTTTAAATGTCTCACCAGAAAACCAGAGCAGTACCAATACAAAGTCCAGTGTCTGTGATTCCATCTTGATGCTCATACTTGTCTGATGTATTTCAGATCTCACTGCAAATGCCTGATTTATAAATCATGGATATCTGGGTTGGCCTCTAGGGACCTATGCAAAGAAGTCATCAAATAAGGAATAAAATTACCTTGACAGATGGTCATGAGTGAATCCATGTTAAACCAACATTCAAAATACCATCAAAGACAGTAACCTATCACTGGAACTATAGTCAACACAGACACAGAAGAACTACCTTAGAGGTATTAGATCTCTCAAGACAGGCTTCTACTAAAGTCAAAGAAATTCATAAGAGGTAAGTTGGTGCTGATAAGGTAGAGCTGGCATTATGTTCATTCAAATACCAGCCAGGCCCAAGTCTAGGGCTCTGGATTTTTCCATACCCAAATCTATAGTTCCTGCAAATTTTTGGATTTGTGAAAAGGCCATTCTTGATGATCCACAGCTGTACTATCTACATGATACAAGAGAACAATACAACCCAGAAGAGTCTGATGAGGATCTAATATTGATGGTGTCACAGAAGCCAGAGATCTTGAACCAGACCTATGACTTAGTGCAATGAACACTGTGTGTGGACAGAGATATTCTGTGGGACATGCTGTGATATATTACAAGTACTTGGATGAGATGTTTTCTAGGCTTTTTTGTTGTTTTCTTCTTTGTGTATTTTATTTTTGAGTGGGAGTTGCATGGGACAGTAATGAGGATACAGGTGAGGTAAGATTTTGTTGGAGACACAGTTCTATCATGTGCATTTTTTTTCCTGAACAGTGTCTTAAGAGAGCTATTTTGCCGAGATCAGACATGTGGTATTTTTCTGCAAGCTATCCGGTGAAAGGGCATGTGATGCTTTTGCTGAAATATATGCTTGAGAGGACATGTGTTGTATGGAAACAGTCTAAGTATAACCCAACAGACAGTGGATGATGCTCTGACATTGGTTCTGCCCGATGGTCTTCATTGAGCTTCTGTGATGCTGGTCTTCACTGTAGGGCCTAGAAGGTAGAGGAGCACTAAAGACCTGGTGGAGGTCCAAGTGCTTCCAGATGCTTTGGTGGATGATCTTCAGAGGCACATGGTTTCTTTTGGATCTAGCAGCCCTATAAAATCCTGTTGGTGTTTTGCTAGAGGACTGGACTACAGACTACAGCGAATTGCCAAAGGGAACTACTTCTAAACAGATCTACATCTCCCTTGTCCTATTAGCCATTTAGTCTCCTATATTTCTTGGTGGTCTATAAGGGAGATTGAAATGTTTAAGAAACCTTTTTGAAGCAGGTCTCAAAAATTAATAAAAATTTAAAAATAAAATAAATATAATAACCCACTCAAAAATTTTAAAACTTGCCCCCGAACAAGAAACAAAAATAAAATATTTAATCTAAAAATTTTAGGCACAAAACATCTAGGTAATCCAGGATTCCAAACAAACACCAATTAATTGAAGAAGGGGACAAAACTCAGATATGAAGAACAGAATACTTTCAAAAAAAATCATAGAAAAATATTCTCAAATATAAAGAAGAAGGTGTTTCTCAAGGTACAGGAAGCATGTGGGACACACTATTTGAATGGGCCAGAGAAAAAACTCACCATGATGAAAACATTAAACTACCAGAAGCAAGAAAAATATTACAGTGTATTAAAAGGAATAATTAATTTCAGATCTCAAAATCAAAATAAGGGGAATTCCCACCCCACCATTGATAATGAAACATTCATGGTATCAATTTTCCAATAAAAGACACAGAAAATAGATTGGGATTAAAAATAGTATCCATCTTTTTGTTGCATCTAAAAAACCAGACATCTCATCATGGAGCTCTAAGGTTGTTTGGCAGAAGATCTCAAATAATGAAACAAACATTTATAAACAGATATAGGTGTATGTGCCATCCTATATGCTTTATAATTTGATCATACATGGACAAAATTTAGACCTTTATGATTGCTTATTAATTACCACTTAAATTTTTATTAACACATATTTATCTTCTATTATTTTGTGTGCCTTCTCTCCCATCTCCATGACCAAGTTTCTGCCTATTCTTTCTACCCTCAATATTTACCTTTGACTTTGTATCACGTAGAATAGATATACGGTGTTCTTTCAAAAAATTTTGATTTTAAAAAGGATGTTCATGAGGGAAATTTATTTAAAGTTCTTTTTCAATGTAGGGTCTTTGTGTGATTCGCTTATAAGCATAATTATGGCTTCAAAGAATGAGTTGGGTAGTGTTCCTTCTTTTTCTACATTGTGGAACAGTTTGGAGAGTATTTGTATTATACTTCTTGCAGGGCTGATATTATTCTGCACTGAGCCCATTAATCCTGAGGTTTGTTTTTTTGGGGGGGGGTTGGGAGACTTTTGATGACTGCTTAGGTTATTGTTCTCTTTTGGTGTTCTTATGAAGTCCTCATCATTTCTGGGTTTCTTAATCCTCCTCCTATCTCTTTCACAAGACTCCTTGAATTCTCTCTGATGTTTGGCTTTCATTCCCTTCATCTTCTTTGGTCAGCTGCCTGGTTTAGTCACTCAGAGGACAGTTATGCTAGGCTCCCCTCCACACCCTGTTATCCTTCCCATTCTCTTAATTCTAGGTCCTCCAGCAAATCCAACAGCAGTGAGTTCTGACCTTTTCCTGTTGTGCTCCATTTTCAGTTTCAAAACTCTACATACAATCCCGAAAGCCTGCCGCCCTCAGGGACCACGAGGTGAGTCCCTTAACACAGTTCTCTGCCTCTTGGCCCCTCCAGGAAATCCCAGCAGCCAGATTCTCCTATGCTGTCTGTACTGCATACAGTGAGGCTCAGCTCTGCCTGTTGCCCTGGAGTCCTGCTGCTACCCTGGACCTGCCATTTTCTCCTGCAAGCCCAGCAGCTATGTGGTCTGCTCTGTCCTCTGTGCTCCATCTTCTGAGCCACACCTGTGATGTTTGGAGAAGTATGAATAGGATTCAAGTGATTGTGAATGGTACGTGCTCTTGGAGCTAGCTCTGCAACACTTGGTCTCATGTCTTTGATGTTCTTTGCTTAGTTGAGAGAGACATGGTAGAGGACTTCTCTCATCACCCAAATGAAGGACCTGCCTAACCTCTGGATATGGTCTCTACAGGTTCTCTTTCCCCCTTGCTGGACATTTCAACTAATCTCATCTTTGTTGGATTTTGGAAGCATCTACTTGGCATCTGGGACTTGGCAACCCACAGTTCCCCATCATCAATGGCTAAACACAACTTTTAAACTCCTCACCCTGTATATATCATCTATGATTGGAAATGAGTATAACATACTCACCTACATACACATACATACATATAAATACAAATATGTATATATATATATAGTGAAATTCTAGGTATATTTTGATTGTGTGCACAAATTAAAACATACTAAAACAAATCTTGGAACTAACATTGTTATTACAGGTTACCTCTAGGAGGCGCTATGAACCATAGATTTCTGCAGGGGCTTTGGGAGACTGGAGAAGAGTAGAGAGATTGTTGAACTTTAAGGTCTCCCAGGATATGTCTACAGCACATAGGTTCACCATCAGATACAAGGTCAGTGGTATGTACACGTAGCTCTCACTATGTGTAGGTATTTAGACCCATGCCAACAGAAGCAGAGATAGGTTACTCATTTGTTGTACTGGGTACTTACCAGGAATCTTCACTGTTCTACTGACAGTGGATCTAGAACAGAGTTTGCTCTCACCACCATCTGTATTCAAAATAAAGATGTGACAAGTTAATACTGTGAACACTGTTGTCCATTTTTGTGACTCGTTGTGCAATACACACACACTTTAGAGTACAGTCTGTCGGCCAGTGTCTGAATCAGCACTTGTCTCTTTACTCTGCATGCTACCCAAAATCTCTCTCTTTGTCCCGAAGGTCACTGAGCCTTTCTTAGTTAACTAAACCTGAGAGTCCAGGAGAGCTTTTAGAAGATGATGTGTCCTTAAATCTTTGAGTCAAGTTTAAACAATTATTTTCTACTACTTTTTCCTATCATGAAAGCTTGATTTTCAAGGTGATTTGACATAAAGTGTTGTAAATTTTATGTATGTGTTCATTTGCAGAACAAGTAGTCTGGAAACAATTTAAGAATGTTCATTTCATATTAATTATTCTATTTTTCAAATGTATAATTTTTTAATTAAAAATGACATCAATTTTTAATTTAATTTTAAACCTTAGCTATGAATAAATATTACCTCAGTATAAAATTTATTAGGGTCTGAGTTCTTTCATGTAAGAACAAGTACTTTGAGTAATCCTGGTAAATTATGTTATATAAAAGTAAAGTTGAGTTACTCAGAACCTTTTACATCAAATGTTTATTTGACACTGAATAAGTAAGCAATGAAACTGAAGTATATTCATCTTTTTAAATCCCAAGTTTCCATGTAATTAGGACATAGACAGAACCCAAAAGGTGGCAGCAGAGCCTCAGAGGACACTACCTACCGTCTCTGCTTTTTATTTCTTTTCCTTGCTGAATAATTAAGTACATTAATACATATACATTACACATAGTGTCGGATTTTATAAAAGCATCTCCCTTTAACATTATTATATATACAACATATTTATTCCCATTTTGATAACTTTTTAATGTCAAATTTGCACAAGTTAGTATCATCTGAATGGGATAAGACATCAGTGTAAAAATTGGTACCATAAAGCCAGGCTGTGGACAAGCTTATAGTAGATTTCCTTTATTACTGATTGATGGGAAAGAATCCAGTCCATTGTGGGTGGGGCCAGCTCTTGGTCTTGGACCCCAGTTTTATACCAAATAAAACTGAGAAATCTCCAAGGAAGGGAGCAGTTAAACATCCCTCTTTTATGCTCTGTTCAGCTCCTCACACTGGGTTCCTGCCTTGTTCGAGTTCGTGTTCTGACTTTTCTCAGTTATAAACTGTCATCTGAACTGTTGCACTTGGAATGTAAGCCTAATAAAATTTCCATCCTTTTAAATTAATGTGGTCATGATATTTCATCATAACAATAGTAATCCTAGCTAAGACACATCCCTTACCCTCTTTTTCTTTCTGTTCCATGTTTCCTTTCCCACAAGTTTTCTTCCCTTTTCTGGTTTTCCTGCTACAAGCCTACCACAATTTTGATTTTATTTATATATTGCATTTAAAAGATCTATGATTTATAAAGCAAAGTGTATGTGTAATAGTTTGTTTCTAAGCAATTTGTCTACCCTTGACTCTTTCTTGTGGTTTGTATATCAATCTGAGATTGGAATGAGTCAAACCTGAGTGTTTTACATGAGAAGCAAGTGATCTTAGCCACAGTGATGACTGTCTGTCCCCAAAGAGCAAGTTAGGAAAATCTAGAGCTCTAGGGTGCTTCTTGTGCTTCTGTGTTGCCTTCTCTCTCGGTGATATCTTATTGTTTTTGTAGGTATTTTTGGCTGTTTATTTAACCTATACTTGCACAACCCTCTGTCCAGTTAATTTACTTCCTTATTTGATGACTACTTTGCATAGGTCCCTAGAGGCAGCCCAGCTGCCCATGACTTATAATTCAGGCCTTCACAGTGAGATTTTAAATGAATCAGTCTAGCCTAAGCATCAAGATGAAGTCACATACACAGGTCTTCGTATTTGTACTGCTTTGGTTGTCTGGTGAGACATTTCCTTGGTGCAGACAATGCCATTAGAAAACTCATTTTGGATTCCAAGGATTGTTAGGAAATCCTTGTGTGTATAAGTATATACTCATGCTTTATTTCTAATTTCAGGTGCTGATGGGAACATTGTGATGACCCAGTCTCCCAAATCCTTGTCCACATCAGTAGGAGACAGGGTCACCATGAGCTGCAAAGCCAGTCAGAGTGTAAGTAATTATATAGCCTGGTACCAACAGAAACCAGGACAGTCTCCTAAACTGCTAATTTATGCAGCTTCCAATCGGTACACTGGAGTCCCTGATCGCTTCACAGGCAGTGGATCTGGGACAGATTTCACTCTGACCATCAGTAGTGTGCAGGCTGAAGACCTGGCAGTTTATTACTGTCATCAGTATTACAACCTACCTCCCACAGTGCTTCAGCCTCCTACACAAACCTCCTTGAGAGTCTAACCAGCTGTTTACACCACACAGCCTGTATACTTCCCATTCTGTCTGAGAGCTGCTATGCCTGACTAACTAATACAGAGTAGCCCTGAGCATGCATAGTTCCTCCTACTGCCTGTGAGCTGACCTTCCTGACTGATACAAAGTTTTGTTGAAAATTTATGAACAGATTGTTTCTATAATCCATTTAATTTAAAGGACTTTATGGCAAAAGGAAATTAAGATATTTGTGTTATTTTGTTTTTGTTTTTATGCTCAAATTTTGCATAATGAAGATGATAAATTTATTATTTTGTATTTTGGAGTGCAAAATTCCAACATGAATTTTCTTGGACTAAATTAGTAATCTGACAGCTTTTGTTCTCAATGGAGAATAGAGAATACAACTTGGGTTTTGCTTTTCTCAACTGTCAGTTGTCTTCTTCACTTTTGAACACTGGCAATTTCTCTTCTTTGCCTAACCTTTTTCGCATAGATAGGTTGATTTACATCACAAAATACAAAAATATATTGTACATTTTGACAACCATTATCCATCTCATTTCTCATTTCTGACACATTCTTTTTCTCCTACTAATGTTCTCCCAACTCCAAGTTTCCTATGTGTGTTCATATGACATACACAGATGCCCACTCACAATCATATGCTGTGCCCACTGAGATTCATACCCACCATCACATGCATATACACCTAGATTTATGAGTCTATAAAAATTTATAATGCAAATATCTGAGAACAAGATTAGGTTTTACTTTTTAACCAATTTATGTTTTTGCTTTCTATTCCTATTTCACATGCCTCTGCTGTTTTTTCATTTATTTTCCAAATGTGGACACTCCAATACTTCATTCTGTATTATATTACACTCATGGTAAACATGATTTTGTGTCTTGAGAATTGAGCTTGTTTTTCTGTCCTATAATAATTAAAGTGTTTGAGATTGGTTGAGGGAAACACTTTGTACTTCAGTTAAAAACAATTTGTTAACCAACCTTAAAACTATACTAATTAAATATGAATTAAAATATTTTTCTTCTTATTCTCTTTTGAGACAATGCATCATTCATTCTGAAGGAGGAAGGTGCATTTTTTTATTACCCATTTCAGTCTAGTCATTACCCAACTTTCAGTTAATCTTCCCATAGTTCTTCATCCCATTAGTTCTCTTCCCCTGAATCCCATGTCTGGAAAGTTCTTGTTGACACCTGCCTCAAACAAGATGGACTTTGAGGAGCAACATGCATGTTGTCCTGTGTCCTCCATGTGCACTTAATGTTACATTCACTCACATATTTATAAACCATACACAAAAGATGAAGAAAGAAAGAAAAAGAAAGACAGGAAGCCACTGAACACAAACATAGGACTTGTTAACTTATGAATATTGAAGCAAGTGAAAGGGAAAACAATAAATCTGATACTAAACCTAATTTGGGAGAAGGACACGGAGACAGAGACATTTGAACAAAAGCAGAAAAATAAGTGCAGCACAGCCCGTGTATCTAAGTATGTATCAGAGGCTGTCGTGAGGGCAAGCTAATGAAAGCTGTTGGAGAGTAAAACACTGGGATGAGAATGCAAGCCTGGGTCTAAAGATTAACTGACAACCTAACTACTCAGTGCTTACTTTCCTTAAAGGATAGACATCATTGCTCCCATCAAATCTTTTCTTGTTCTAGAGAAAAAGGGGTTACCAAAGCTAAAATAATTCCTTAAAATATGGTAGATCCAGGTGAATAAGTGGTTTAGCAGTTCAGAGCACTTCTTGGTCTTGCAGAGGACACAGTTTAGTTTCCAGTACCACATCATCGACTGATGCCCTCTTCTGACAGCTATGAGCACTCACACTTGCACACATACACAATTTAAAATGAAAATAAATGATTAAAGGAAAAGAAATGGCACCCCAGGCTGGATGATTGCTCACCTGTACCACAGAGCATGCGCACAGAAAAGACTGATGGCCTGAGTTTGATTCTTGTACTAGACTGAGGGAAACTACAAACCTAACTTCTGCAGTTGTCCTGTGAACTCCAAACACACACACACACACACACACACACACACACACACACACAGTAAATGTTTTTGGCTAACACTATTTACAGTGACATAATTTGTATTTATCGTTTTCTGTATTCAGAATTAAAATAAGAAACAGTAAATCTTCTGTGACTGGGAAGTTAAAGGAAGATCCTGAGGGTGAGGTAATAGGCAGAGATGAGGTCAGGAAGTTAGTGGAGGGAGGTAAAATTATTCAAAGTTCAATATTTGTTAATATAATTTTAAATGATCAATAAAAAATTAAAGCAAGTATTTTTGAAAATTATTAAGTCACAAAGTGTTAAGGATGGAACCTACATACTTATGCGTTTATAAAACTGTTTCATTATTTGAGATATTTTTCCAAACATGGCTGAACTCTGTGTTAAATGTCAGAGAAGAAGACAGAACTGAGAGACTGAGCCTCAGTGAGCTGCAACCCCAGGAGGTTTTTGTTCAGCCCCAGAGCACTGTGGGAGGAAGTTCCCTATTGTGCTGAAAGTAATAGGTTGCAATATCATCAGCCTCCACAGGTTCAATGGTGAGGGTGAAATCTGTCCCGGACCCACTGCCACTGAACCTGGCAGGGACCCCAGATTCCAGGTTGGATTTTAAATAGATGAGGAATTTGGGTTTCTGTCTGGGTTTCTGTTGGTACCAGTGCATGTAATTATTGCTAGATGTACTGACACTTTTGCTGGCCCTACAGGAGATGGTGGCCCTCTGCCTTACAGACACACCCAAAGAAGACGGAGATAGGTCAGCACAATGTCACCAATGGAACCTGGAATGACAAACACAGAGACCATTGTTACATATGTTTAAGAACTTTCCCAGCATAGGACCTTTTCATTTGAAACTGTTAAGAATAATTGTGGATCTCACACTAAGAAACCAGAAAATAAAGGAAAAGAGGGAAACATAAAATCATTTACAAATATCCTAATTATGATCAAGAGCCCAGAGGCATAAAAAACCATGATTGCCACAGTGGTTGCACCCAACACTTCTCTGCACCCTCACCTGGAACCCAGAGCAGCAGCACCCAGAGCAGGAGTGTGTCTGTCTCCATCTCTGAGAGCTGCAACAGAGGATGCTTCTTAGGCTCCTGGCAGCTGCTCTTAAAGTAGCCTGGGCTGCTGTATGATGACTCCATATGCAAATCAGCTCAGCACAGTGTGTGCTGCTGCTCAAAGGGCACCTGCTCCTGTTTCACCCACAGGGAATTCATGTCAGCTAGAGAGTCACAAGTGTCTTAAGGGACCCACACAGTCTATTCCAAATACATGTTTTTATTAGTTTTTCTCCATCTATTCTTGGTTATCCTGCAGCTCACTCTTTAGACCAGCCTAGTTTCAAACTCTCAAGAAATCCTCCTGTCTCTGCCTCCTGAGTAATGGGATTAATGGTGCACACTACCTCCTGGTTCTTCCTGTCAATCTGCTCAATTATATTTCTCCTATACTGTGATTGAGGTATGAGGTTGGGGAGTGCTTTGTGGCTGCACTATGTAAGAAGTGTAAATTATTTCAAGAACAACTTGATCCCTCAGAATTGAATACACCCTTCATAAGCATTATCTTTGTGTAATTAGAGAAAAATAATTCAATGAAGAAAAGTAATTCTTTGAAAACACTCTTATTTATTTATTTATTTATTTAGGTATCTGTTTTTGATCATGTGAATGATGTGTCTTTGTATGTTTGTGTGTGTTCATGTTTGAAGGCAATCTGTTTGCCATGTTGTATGTGCTGAGTTTAGAGGTCAAGTTTTGGTGATGATATTTCTTTCCACCTTATCTTAACGAGGTCTGTTATTCTCCACTACTAGGAAATGCTTTCTAGTATTTTTTGGGGATTCTCTTGTTTCCTTCAGTCTCTCAGCCTGCCACAGCACCATTCCACATATGGTTCATTCTTCTTCATCAAAGTCTGGCTTTTTATCGGTACCTGGGATAAAAGCCAGGTGCTCACACCTATGTGACAAGCACCTTTTCCACAGGACTAACCTGTCAGTCCATTGTTTTTATGTAAAATCAGTGAGAGAAAGTTGTCTTTACTGTACAGAAATATTACTGCAGGAAAAGGTGGAGTTCAAAAATGAGGAAAAGAAGCATGTTAAGGAGGTCTGCCCAGATCCATCTTTTGTGTAGTCATTCAATACATGATTATTGAAAGGCAGATATTTTGTATTTTATCATGGTTATAAAAGCTAATCAAAAAATTTATAAAATTGTAGATTGTTTCTCAGAGAAATTGTAAGACCATCAGTAAACTTATAAAATCAAAACTCTAGAGGCAAGTAATTTATCAGATTTATATTAGTAAATTCTCACCCCACAAAATGTCCACATAATATACTCATAGTCAATTGATATTGATATAAACTGCCCATTTAGATAAGACAAATGATTCTATGATCATTAATCCTTTATAAGATATTCATAGGTATGTGTGGCTATTTAAAACCAAGTGGATCTGGTTCATTCTTTTTTTCCTTCATCTTTTTTTTTCTACTCTCCTTTTTGTACTCTCTCTCTTGTCTCTAAAATTCCCAGTCTGCCTTTCTTTTTCACTGCCCGATCACAGGCCTTGCCTTATCTTGTTCCTGCCCTCACCTGCATGTAGTCATCAACCCACAAAAGAGACATGAGGAAATTAAACAGATGAGTGGGATCACACGGCTCAAATATATTTCAGTCCATACATGACATGTGCAGGATTTCTTTTACTGGTGTTTCCATCACTATGTAGAAGGCCATGATTAACCTGCAGAAAATAGATGGATCTTAAAAACAATTTTAATGATTTAATATTTTATGTAAGAGATGATGAGGTCTTGACATTGGGCAAAGATGAAGGGATTGAAGGGAATACTGGCTAATACAATTCAGAAGAAGTAGTAAAATGTAAATTTATCTATGAGATACCAAGGAGTAAAACAGACAAGGAGGGAACCCTTCTTGGGTTTCTAGTTTGGACAGTGTTGTAGTTTGCTTTCTATCAATGTGACAAGTATTGCGTCCAAAAGCAACATGGCAAGGAAAAGGTTCATTTGGCTTACAAATCTTGATCATAGTCAATCATTGAGGGAAGTCAGGGTAGGAACTCCATCAAGATCAGAGGCAGTGCCATGAAGAAAAGATACTGGCTTTCTCTCCATGGCTTGCTCAAAATGCTTTATTCTCCAGGTCACCATCCAGAAATGATGCCCACCCCCCAGTGTCCTGGACCTTTCCATAATAATAATTAATTTAAAAAATGCCTCCACATAGGCCTATATGCAATCTCAAAGAAGCCACACCTCTATTAAGGTTTCCTCTCCCCAGCTATGCTAAGTTGACAAAATAATGCTAAACACAGAGTAATTGTGGTCCTAAATGTAACATAGGAGTCCAGCGTAACATCAACAGTCATGGCTCACACTCACTAAATTCATCCCAAGGGTATAGAGCTCTGGCTGTTCCCAGCAATGAGAACCTTGAAGAATTTTTGATTGTCAGTTCTCTTGTTGAGCTTCTGTTATGCTAGTAGGAATTCTTGATTTTTCTGTGCTGAAGTATAATTTTTCCCCTCCTAACTATCTACATTAGAGTCCTTCCCTATATAGACAGACTAACAGGAAAAGCAGTTTCTATTACTCTGGGGAATGCAGCAGCCTGGTAATGGTTTTCTCATCCCTGAGTAGTGGCTTTCAAGCATCTTATCAGGATGCAACATCAGGAGGAGCAAAACCCACAGGGCAAGGCCTATCTCAAAGTGAGGGACTGACAGAAGTTGGAAGGAGATTGTGAGCGGGAGAAGGAGATGTCTCAGTGTCCCTCAGAGGAGTCCCTGAGTCTAGGGCAGGTGGGTGAAACAGCTCCATGGGGAGTTATTGTTCAAGACTCAATCACTGTGGAAGGGCTCTTCAGTGTTTGAAGACAGTAATAATGTGCAAAGTCCTCAGGCTGCAGGTCTTCAATCGTGAGGGTGAATTCTGCTGCAGATCCGCTGCCTGTGAACCTGGTGGGGACACCATCATGCCTGACTGAAGCGTGGTAAATGAGGGCCTTGATGGTCTGGCCTGGTCTTTGTTGGTACCAGGATAGGTAGTGCTTTCCATCTGTGTAGAGGAGGCTCTGACTGGCCCTGCAGGTGATGGAGACTCTCTCTCCTGGAGAAACCCAAAGGGACTCTGTTTGCTGGGTGAGCGTGATCTGCCCATGGGAAGCTGTAACCAGAGATACAGGGGATTCAGATAGGCTGGGAGATGTGGAACAGAGGCTCCTACTATCAGGAGGCTAGGACCTGCTAGATCTATGCTGCAGATGGCTTTTACTACTTACTACTTTCCAAAGCATCTTTAAGAGAAAAGCCCTCTTGGCATATTTTCTGACCTGTGAAACATAGGAAGAGAAGGAGGAGGTTGAGTGGGGCTGCCACCATCTTGCTGTCTCTCAAGCTTCTGAGAATGCTACGACTCAACAGATAGCCCTATTTATAATCCATGAGCATAGGAAGGGGGCCATGAGAGATATTAAAGCAAAGCCGGATGAGGATGAAGGCTGAGTAAGTGGTAAGGAAGGCTGTGCTAACACCTGCTGTTGACACTACCACAGACTCCCATCTACTGCCTGCCTTCACACTTACCCTTGAGGATTTCCCCTGGAAGTGCCACAGATGCTGTGCTTATTGTGTGACAGTCATGGACATCTCCAGGGTAAACAGTAGTCTAGTGCCTAGGGAGATTGCTCTCCTGAATTACTTCTGCAGAGTGAGTTCATCTGTTGTCCCTAAACTGCAACAGTGACTGGAATATACCACTAATGGGTGCTTTGTGTGAGGTCTCAGACAAGGCTCAATTGCTCCCGTGACTCTGGTGCACAGACTCTGCTGTTCTGGAATGCTATGACCATCCTTTACCTGGGGATGGTGATAAGCTGTGACCCAGGAACAATTAATCTAACAACTTAGGATGCTGGCTAATCTTTCTCAGTTTATCCCTGAGATGAGTTAACCCCAGATCAGTAAAGTTTTTTCATTAAATAAGAAGAAATAATGAAATGGAATCAGACAATGTTGTCACCATTTTCTCCCATGGGACTTATTTCCACTTGAACATTTATTTCTTTTTTATTAGGTGAATTTAACAAATCACAATTTTTCAAGCAACTTTTGGATAATGTTACTTAGATGTTTTCTAGTCTTCCCAGATGGTAATGTTAGCTTGCTGAGGGGTGCTTACGCTTCACTCTGCCTTTCTGCATCTGATGGGTACCATATGTTATCTAAGGAGAAGGATGATTAGATAGACAATTCTGGATTCAACTTTCCAAGTCTCCTCATAGTGTGAGAAGCTTGTCTTTTGTGTCAGTACTAGGAGCTGCTACTTCTAACAAGGTCACTGTCATTTGGAAATCAACTCCCAACTTGCAGAGCAGGACCCAGCCAAGCATCAGCTTTAGATTTACAAATCAGAATTAGGCATGTAGTCCTGTTTGATGCAAAACCACATCTCTCACCTCAAAGGGGCTGTAAGTAATAGCTTATTCTGGAGCCAAGTATAAGTGATCCTCTGTCCCTGGAAAAAAGACTTAAGTTTCCTCAAGCATCATGTTCCAAACTGGTAGCAGTTTTATGGGTTTTTAATAGTATTTGAACAAGAAAACTCATAAATCAACACACATTTCAAATGAAAAAATTTAAGTAGTCAGGTTCCTGGAAATCAGGGGAGTCTCTGGGAGTCAAGGTCAGCAGAAAGTTTGCTAGAGTAACTCATGCACATCCAAAGGGATTTTATGTCCCACTGTTCGGCCTGTTACCTCCTAGTCTTTCTGAAGAGGGATGAAATGGAATGTTCTGTGGCTATTCTAGGTGACATTGTTTTAGGAACCCTTTAGTTGCTCAAAATTAACCATGCAACAATACATCTTACATTAGGATTCTGTTACAAAATCACTTGGTAAGCAAAAGGAGATGGCCTGAAACAGATTTACAGCCAGTAGATGGCCTTTAACTCAAATCTAGAAATGTCATCAGGCACTAAAAAGGCAGATATGGTTGAGCGTGAACTGAAGAATATAAACAAATGGATGAAGTTGCTTTGCTGTGAGTAAGCAGGATCTTTCTATCCTCTAGTCCTAAAAATAATGCTCGGTCAGCCTGACACCCTCAGATTGAAGAGTCACTCACTGTGTCCCATTCAGAGTAGGGAACATCCAGTCTTCTACGTCATCTTGTCCCTGGAATCTAGAGCCAAGGAACCCTAGTTGTTGTCTCCCAAGTCACAGTACTTGGTGTAGTTATATACTGAGTTTGGTTTTAAAACACCATACACAAAACATTTAACACCCACAGTTCTTGGAGCTTAATAGTCTGAAGATCAATTGAAATGTTACAGAGATGTGGTGGTTCTAATGAACGTGACATTTCCTTTTTGGATTCATGGATTTGGACACTTTGACCTCAAGTTAGTTTCGGGAGTTTATGGAAGTTTTAAGATGTAGAGCCTTGTGCTGGAGGAAGGAGGTCACTGTTGCTGTTTTTTAGTGTTTATAGCCTCACCTCACTTCCAGTTCATGCTTGCAGTTAAAGGTTGAGATGTGATCTCTCAGCTTTCTTCTCAGGTCTCCCATCATTGTGACTCCCCTGACACTGAACATTTAGCCCCGTGGAACTGTAAGCCAGAATGAGTTGTTTCTGATTGTGGTATTTGATTATAGCTCCAGTAAAGTAACTTTTACAGGAAACATTTTACTCAATATATCCACTGAGAAGTATACAGCAGTCATTAAAAAAAGCATAAGTCAAGCCCATGGAAACAGCCTCTGGGGTTGGTCTGGTGCTACTGTGTATTCATATGCTATTCAAATGCTAAATATTGGCTGCCCAAGATCTGGCTGCCCCCAATAAGCAGATCTTCCTATACAGCAAGTAATGCTATATAAGCTTCACTCCCTAATTTAAAGCTATTGGTTAAAAATAAAGGCTAGAGCCAATTACTGGAAGGAATAGAAGGAGTAAGAGGCATAATTTCTGTTGCCAGGCTGGGGGTCCTAGGTAGGTACTACAGGCGGAGGGAGGGTGAAGGGAAGGGAAGAAGGAAGAAGATGGAGAGAACTGAAGGGCTCCATTAGGTTTGATGGGCCAGGAGCACGTTCCCGATTGAAATGTCTCTCCAGGACAGACTGCTGGAACAAAAGTAACCTGGGAAAGATTCAAACAGCACGTGTTTGTGGACCACAACGGGGAATTAATAGCCTACTGAATAAAAATATAGATTAGGTGTTCTCTTAGGGTTTTTCTGCTGTGAACAGACACCATGACCAAGGCAATTCTTATAAGGACATTTCATTTGGGCTGGCTTACAGGTTCAGAGGTTCTGTCCATTACCATGGAGGCGGGAGCATAGCAGTGCCCAGGTAGGCATAGCAACTGAGAGTTGAACATTTTGTTCTGAAGGTAAAGAGGAGAAGACTAGCATCCTCAGGCAGCTATGATGAGGATTTTTTTTTAATTGAACAACTTTATTTTAAAAAACAAAGATAAATATACAGATTTTAAGCATTTTTGCATAAAAGTATACGGATACATTTTTGTCAGTGCTTGGTTTTTTTTTTATAAAGGTTTTTTAGTGTGCATTAAGATCTTACTCGTTACAATGAGCATAAAGTACCTGAGGATCTTAAATCCCATGCCTGCAGTGTAACACTTCCTCTAACAAGGCCACACATACTCCAACAAGGTCACACCTCCAAAGAGTGGCTCACTCCATGGGCTAAGCACAGTCAAACTACCTGGGGGGGGGGTAATCCTTAGTAATTGTGTAAGAGTTGATTAAATAATCCATAGAATCTACCTCTATTATTTGGGGGCTGACTAGGACATGTTAATAGCTAATTGAGAAGATTAAGATCCATTTACATTTGGCACACCTTATGCTGGGCATAGAACCCAAACTAACCTGAGAGAAGTTCCTGGGTAGAGGCACTAACCACCCACCAGCCGCCCAAAATAGTACAGCTTCTAGCTCTGTCATTTAAAAAATTATTCATGTTTTATTTTAACTAATGTTAATTACAGCACTTGAAGAGGAGGGGCTAGTTCCACACAAACTGGAATAGTCTATAATGTGCCCATTAAACTGCTAAAAAATAGTGGTGAGGTTACAAGAGGAATCAGTGGAGGTCCCTAGTGTTGTACGGGTGTGACCAAAATCACCCACCCAGCTCAGAGCTAGAAACCTTGAAACAATTTCATACTCTGTTGCAATAGCAAAACAAACAAACAAAAGACACCCAAAAAAGAAAAACAAAAATCAAACAAACAAACAAACAAAAATAAAACCCGAAAGGAATTAAAAAAATAGAAGAAACAAAAAAGCCTCACCACAACAGAAGAATTAAGTCCTGAATGATTGGCTTCATCTTGCCCACACTCACCACCCTAAAATGGCACAAAAGAAATAGCTAACCACACCCTAAAGACTACTTTTAGTGTAAAAACAGGTAACTGCCGGGCTAAGATGGGAACAGGGCATGATGGGAATAGGGTGTGATGATCTGTCCCTTTCACGTAGATGTGTTCGTGCTTCTGAGCAGAGAGGATCGGGACACCAGGGCTCGATGCTCGGGGAGCCACAATTTCAGATAGGGACAGATACAGGTTTACAAAGGGTCCACACGTTCCCAGCTTCCACTTGCAGCCTGGCAGCTCTAGAGAAACTGCTCCCCAACCCAGGCCTACAGATAATAGGGCCCTTCCTGGAATAGGGGTTCTGCTGTACTTCTGAAATAGTAAATAACTTAAAGCCGAGCCATCCTTAGCCCGTAGGACTTTTTTTTTCTTTATGTTCCTTGGTTTCTATTTCTTCTCTGGATTTTCAAAGAGCTTGTTGCCTGTCTCACTGAACACTTTGCTGGTGTGTTCAGGAGAATGTTTGCTGATGTTAGAGGCAGAGGTAGGGGGCCAAAGGGAATTGTCGTCTGTTGTAGTGCTGGAGACAACCCTGAGAATTGGGTCTGGGGGAATAGTATGTCCACAGGCAGCCTACCTGCTTATTTGGCCAGCATGGTCTGTGGTCGAGCAAGGGCTTTCTGTCCAAGTTGGGGGCTGGTACAGAACCACAAGGGTAGGAAGGGAGGCAGGGGATGGTTTGTGAACGACACAAGAGGCATAGACTGGAGGTAGGAAGGTAGGGAAAGAGGGCTGCAGCTCATGATCTGTGGCAGTGCTAGGGGTGACTCTGAGAATTGGGCCTGGGGGAACAGAGGGTGTAGAAGGTCTGCAGGCTGCCTACCTGGACTCCTGGCAGCCATGGTCTGTGGCTGAGCGGGGAGATTCCATCTGAATTGGGGACTGGGACATATTGATGAGTGCTCTTAACCATTAAGCCGTATTTCCAGCCATGTAGATTTATGTTAAGGCGATACATGATAGGACAGGAAAGAGATAGGTAGCAGAAGGTTGAGGAGCAGAAGTGGAGACAGGAGGTAGAAGGTAAGAATCAAGATGCAGCTGGAGAAGGAGGATCTATGTGATCTTAATTGGTGATAGGGATATATGAATATTTTTAAGGGATTTTATAGGTCCTTTAATTTCATGTAGAAGGGCAGTTTGTATCTCTGTCCTTTCGATATAATCTTATTGTGTAGAGGGCTTTAGGATTAAGAATTTAATATATAAATCTGCTTAAAAAGATAATGGGCTTTGGAGTCATGATTGTGCTGGGTGGTGGGGTAAAAAAGGGCACAGGAACTCTTTGTGTGTATACATGTATAGTCATCATCTATTTCTAATTACAGGTGCTGATGGGAACATTGTGATGACCCAATCTCCCAAATCCATGTCCACATCAATAGGAGACAGTGACACCACGAGCTGCAAGACCAGTCAGATTGTAGGTACTAATGTAGCTTGTTTCCAACAGAAACCAGGACAGTCTCCTAAAGCACTTATCTACTGGGCATCTGATCGGCACACTGGGGTCCCTGATCGATTCACAGGCAGTGGATCTGGGACAGATTTCACTCTGACCATCAGCAGTGTGCAGACTGAAGCCCTGGCTGTTTATTACTGTCTGCAGTATAAGAACTATCTACAGTGCTCCAGCCTCCTTCATAAACCTCCTCTGAGATTCTAACCAGCTGCCTGCACCACACATCCCTAGACCTGTATACTTCCCCTTCTGCCTGCAGTTGCTGTGCTTAACTGACACAAAATTTGGTAGAGAATTAATGAACAGATCCTTTGACTTAGAGGTTCCTAATGGCAAAAAGAAGTAAGGACATTTGTATTTGTTTGAAAGAAATTTCTCATGCTTAAATTCTGAGTATAGAATATGACAAATTTATTATTATATATTCTGGAATGAAGGTTCCAAGGTGCATTTCTATGGGTCAATCAAGGGCCTCCATAGGTTCTTACTGGAGGATACAGAAGAGAACTTGGCTTTTGCTTAGCTCAGCTCTGAGAGCTCCTTTGCCCTCATTTTTGGACTTCTGGCAATTTACTCCAATCTGCCCTTTTCGTTAACTTTATTTATTTGAATATCCCAAGTTGAGTTTCATAAAACAAATATATTAAATGTATATCCTGTGTTTTAACAATCTACTTTCCCCTCTTTTCTTCTTTCTGTCACCACCTTTCCCTCCAATTAAGATACTTACAATCCCTAGTCTTCCACCTATTTCCATGTGACATACACATGTGCCCACTCATTCGCATACATATGTGCACACACACATGCACACACAAAAACATGCACATGCACAGATTTTTACAAATCTATAAAAATCTAGGATCCGGGCTAGGCCATGTAAAGTTGAGGCTGCACACTCAGACCTTCCAACACCGTGAGCAGCAGTGAGCCAGCTGTGATCTAGGGACATGAAACTGGCGAGGAGGCTTTTCGAGTAGCCAGGGTGCAGAGAAATCTCTGCAGAGCACGAAAAAAGTGAGGTGTGCCAGTCACCCTTCCAGTCCCAGCTTGGTTCAGGGACCCAGTAACTGGGCATCTACACAAGACTGACAACAAACAAGATGGCAAGAGGAAAGGGAAAGAACTTACCTGAGGGAAATCAAGAAAACCTGGCAACACCAGTACCCAGCTCTCCCAACACAGCAAACAGCAGAATATCAAACACTCCAGAAAAAGAAGACAGAGAGCTGAAATCATACCTAAAGCTGATGATAGAGATCCTCAAAGAAGAATAGGAGAAAAAGCATAAAGAATTAGAAGCTTTTAAAGAGGAAACAAGAAAAACACTCAAAGAACTAGAGGAAAACAGAACCAAAGAGATGAAGAAATGGAAGAAGGAATTTAAAACAGAAATAAACACAATAACGAAAACACTAAAAGAGACAACCCTAGAGATAGAAAACTTAAAAAAGAAATCAGGAGTCACAGAAACAAGCATTTTTAATAGACTAAAGAGATGAAAGAGAGAATCTCAGGGGCCGAAAACAACATTGAACACATAGACTAAACAATCAGAGAAGATGTAAAAACCAAAAAGCTCCTAAACCAAAATGTCCATGAGATCCAGGACACAATGAGAAGATTAAACCTACGATTAATAGGAATAGAAGAGGGATAAGAATATCAAATAAGAGGAACAGCAAATATCTTCAACAAAATTGTACAAGAAAACTTCCATACACTTACAAAGGAGATAACAATGAGCATAAAAGAAGCCTACAAAAAACTCCAAATATAGTGGGCCAGAAAAGAAATTCTGCCTGGCACATAGTAGTCAAAATGCCAAATGCTGAAAGCAAAGAAAAAATACTAACAGAAGTAAGGGATAAAGGTCATGTAACATATAAAGGCAGACCAATCAGAATCACACCTGACTTCTCAATAGAGACTATGAAAGCTAGAAGTTCCTGGACAGACATTATGCAGACCATAAGAGAACACAAGTGTCAGCCCAAGCTGCTATACCCAGCAAAACAATCAATCACCATAGATAGAGAGACCAAGATATTCCCAGACAAAACGAAATTTACACCATATCTGAACACAAACACAGCACAACAATGAATTACAGATGGAAAACTCAATACAAGGAGGGAAACTACATCCTAGTAAAAAGAAGAAAATACCAAAGCAAAAAAACTAAAAGAAGAAAGACACACAGGCACAATCCTACATTCAAAAGCAAAAAAATAGCAGAAAACAGCAACCACTATTCTTTAATATGTGTTAACATAAATGGACGCAATTCCCCAAGAAAAAGATATAAGCTATCAGACTGGATACATAAACAGAATCCAGCATTTTGCTGCATATAAAAAACTCATCTCAGAGACAAAGACAGACACTATCTCAGAGTAAAAGGTTGGGAAAAAAACTTCCAAGCAAATGTACCCAAGAAGCAAGCTGGGGTGGCCATTCTAATATCGAATAAAGTAGATTATCAACCAAAAGTTATCCAAAAAGATAAGAAAGGACAGTTTTTATTAATTACAGCGAAAATTTGTCAGGTGGAACTTTCAATCCTTAACAAATATGCTCCAAATAAAAGAGCACCCATATTCATAAAAGAAACCCTACTAAATCTCAAAAAATACATTGCACCCTCCAAAATAATAGTGGGAGATCTCAAAACCCCACTCTCATCAATGGACAGATAATGGAAACAGAAACTGAACAGGGACACAATAAAGCTATCAGAGGTTATGAACCAATTGGAATTAATAGGCATCTACAGAACATATCATCCTAAAACAAAAGAATACACCTTCCTCTCAGCACCTCACAACACCTTCCCCAAAATTGACCATATAATCGGACACAAAAGAAGCCTCAATTGATATAAGAAGATTGAAATACTCTCATGCATCCTATCAGATCTCCATGGTCTAAGGCTGGTTTTTAATAACAACAAAGACAACAAAAAGCCCATATACACATGGACACTAAACAATGCTCTATTAAACGATTGCATGGTAAATGAAGAATATTATGAAAATGAAAACACAACATACCCAAACCTATAGGATGCAACAAACGTAGTACTGAGAGGACAAGTCATAGCTCTGAGTGCCTCCAAAAAGAAACTAGAAAGAGCATATACTAGCAACTTGATAGCACAGTTGAAATCTCTAGATCAAAAGGAAGCAGATACACTCAAGAGGAATAGATCACAAGAAATAATCAAACTCAGATCAGAAATTTACCAAATAGAAACAAAAAGAACCTTTCATAGATTCAACAAAACCAAGAGGTGGTTCTTTGAGAAAATTAACAAGATTCATAAACTCTTAGCTAGACTAACTAGAGGGCAAAGAGAGAGTATCCAAATTTAATAAATAAGAAAGGATAGTGGAGTCATAACAACTGAAACTGAAGAAATTCAAGAAATCATCATATCCTACTACAAAAGCCTATACTCAACAAAGCTGGAACATCTGGAGAAAATGGATGAATTCCTAGACAGATACCACATACTAAAGTTAAACCAGGACCAGGTAAACCATCCAAATAATCCCGTACCACCTAAAGAAATGTAAGCAGTCATCAAAAGCCTTCAAACAAAAAAGCCCAGGTCCAGATGAGTTCAGTGAAGAATTTTATTATACATTTATTGAGGACCTAAAACCAATACTCTCCAAACTATTCCTCAAAATAGAGTCAGATGGAACACTACCTAACTAATTTTTTGATGCCACAATAACCCTTGTTCATAAACCATAAAGATCCTACAAGGAAATAGAACTTCAGACCAATCTCATTTATGAACATTGATGCAAAAATACTCAACAAATTCTTTGCAAACCGAATCCAAGAACACATCAAAACTATCATTCACCATTATCAAGTAGGCTTCATCCCTGGGGTGCAAGGATGGTTTAATATATGGAAATCCATCAATGTAATTCACCATATAAATAAACTCAAAGAAAAAAAAAACACATGGTCATCTCAGTAGATGCTGAGAAAGCATTTGACAAAATTCAACACCCATTCATGTTAAATGTCTTGGAAAGAACAGGAATCCAAGGCCCATACCTAAACAGAATAAAAGTAACATATAGCAAACCAATAGCCAACATCAAATTTAATGGTTGTAAAACTTAAGCAATCCCACTAAAATCATGGACTAGACACGACTGCCCACTCTCCTCCTATCTATTTATCATAGTATTGGAAGTCTTGGTCGGAGCAATTACACAGCAAAAGGAAATCAAAGGGATATAAATTTGAAAGAAAGAAATAAAAACAACACTGTTTGCAGATGATATGATAGTGTACATAAATGACCTCAAAATTTCCACCAGAGAACTTCTACAGCTGATAAACAAGTTCAGCAAAGTGGCTGAAAATAAAATTAACTCAAACAAATCTGTAGCCTTCGTATATTCAAAAGACAAACATGTGGAGAAAGAAATTAGGGAAAAGTTACCCTTCACAATAGACATAAAAACTAAGAAATACCTTGGTGTGACTCTAACTAAGCAGGTGAAGGACCTGTATGACAAGAACTTCAAATCTCTAAAGAAGGAATTCAAGGAAGATCTCACTAAATAGAAAGATCTCCCATGCTCATCGTTTGGAAGGATCAACAATGTCAAAATGGCCATCCTACCAAAAACAATCTACAGATTCAATGCAATCCCCATCAAAATTCCAACCCAATTCTTCACTTAGTTGGAAAGAGCAATGTGCAATTTCATCGGGAACAACATAAAACTGAGAATAGAGAAATCCATCCTCAACAAGAAGAAAACACCTGCAGGTAAAACCATCCCTGACTGCAAGCTATATTACAAGGCAATAATGTAAATTATTTTCTAAGGTCCCAAAATTTACATTTATCCAAACAAAGTCATGGTCAGTCCTATAAAAGCAGTACTGCACTCATGATACCAATTTCTGTCTTTGTTTGTGTTTCAGTTGTTGTCATAGAAATCATGATCACGGAAATTCTAATAAAGGAAAAGATTTAATTGTGGTTGGTTTTAAGTTTTTAGTTTTAGAGGCTGTGTCCATTATCAGCATGGTAAGAAGCATAGTAGTATCTGGGCAAGCACAGTGCTGGAGGAGCATAGACGTCTACCTCTTGATTAGAAGGCAGCAAAGAGATGACTGTTTACCACAGGCAGCCATGAGGAAACTCTTGGATTCCAGCCTCACAGTAATACACTTCATCCAACAAGGTCTCATGTATTCTGTCAAAGCCACATCTCCCAATAGAGCCACTTTCCATAGACTAAGTATATTTAAATCATTCTCTTGCACGATGAAATGGTGACGAGGCTAATATTGTACAAGTAAATGCAGTTGCAGTTTGCTCAAAGGTGCAATGGCCATGTTAATTCCAGAAGAAACTATTTCACAGCCCCCCCCCCCAAAAAATGCGTATTTTATGTTCTTTGTCTATCTTCTTCCATGGTGACCTCTGGTCTACGGGGAACGAGATAAGTTCCTTAGGAAAACCACTTCACAAACAAAGAAGATAATGTTCAGTTCTTTCTTTTTTTTTTTTCTTTTTCTTTTTGACAGATATGGTTACTTTTTTTATTTGAAGAAATAAAAACCTATAAGTTTTAATAAATACTGTGGAAACACTTACCAGAAATGTACAAAGTGACTTCAACATTAAAAAAAAAGCAACAAAAAGTTCTGCTTTATAACACTTATAAAGTGTTATTTTCTTTTTACAATATTTAAATACAGAAAGCACTTGCCAGCGATTTTGTAATACTGCCAAAAGCATAACGCTGTGCCAGTCAGAGCTCATTATGTTGGGAAAAAGTCTGAGTTTCATGGGAAATGAAAGATAAGACATTTTTTTGCAGAGACAAAAAAAAGTGCTTGTGAAGACACAGAACTGGTTGTTTTAATGACCTTAATATTTCCCCTCTCTGACTCAGTTTTGTGGAGACATCTTCAAAATCCTTCAAAAACAAAGTGTCATCATTGGGGAAAGAAAATGCTTGTTTCTAACAAGCACCCACTATAAAAGATCATAACAGTTTTCTTCTCTGAAAAGAACTGCTCAAAGGGAGAAACCTATTAAACTATTTTACATGCTGATTTTTACTCTCACAATGATCACATTTCTTCTTCTTCTTCTTCTTCTTCTTCTTCTTCTTCTTCTTCTTCTTCTTCTTCTTCTTCTTCTTCTTCTTCTTCTTCTTCTTCTTCTTCTTCTTCTTCTTCTAATTCCTCCTCCTCCTCCTCCTTCTCCTCCTCCTCCTCCTTTTTCTTCTTCCTCCTCCTTCCTCCTCTTTCCTCCTCCTCCTAGACTTCCTTGTCCTCCTTGTCCTCGTCTACCTCGCCATCGTCCTCCTCCTCGTCCTCCTCCTAGTCCTCCTCATCCTCCTCCTCCTCCTCCTCCTCCTCCCCCTCCTCCTCCTTCTTACCTGACCTTGGCTGTGTATTGTTAAGTGAGGTTTAGCAGTCACTTGAGAAATGCCCCAGGCTCATACCAGTGCAGACACTATAAGCTTCTTTACAATCTGGAGTTTTCTAAAGCATGGGGAAATGGTTTTGTCAGAACAACCTTTCTTTGAAGGAAGTGGCTTCAGACAACAGCTCACTGCCTGCTGCCAGGCTGGGGGCAGCATCCCCACACAAGGACAAGGTTTGCTCTGTGTATTTGATGTAGAACTTCCTTCCAGACAGCCCAATTCTACAACTGTGCTCTCTGCTACTGGCTACTCCTTCATTCAAGGTGTCTCCTGGTGAAATCAGCACCCACCTGCCTCCTCTATAATCCCTATCACATCGGACAAAGACATCTTTTATTTGACTTCTTGTTTTCATCAACGATGGCAAAAAAAAAAACAAAGTCACAAACTGTCTTGTAAATAGCGCACAAAAAAATTACACGGTACAATTTACTACTTGTTAAGGACAATCACAGGATGAACCAAACCAGACAGAATAACAAGCACAACTCTCTTCCAGTTGATCTACGCAATCTCTGTAGTCCTGGTCAACGAATCTTGAAAGGCGCGGAGGCCTTGTTTTCCAACCATCTCTCTCAGCCGGGGCCTTCAGGAAGTATAGATCAAAGTGACATCAAGTTTATCCTCAGGAATCCCACCAGGTCCCAGTACAATTTCCATTTTAATGATGAGCTAGGAGGAAATGAGATCACATCCTCTAGACAACTAAACGCTATGGTCACAGTGCGAGTTCTCCACCGAGACTGGTCTTCAAATACATACTTTTTGGAAAATGGGGATTAAAACATGGGAAAAACTAAATCAAAGTAGAGATCCAGGAATAGCTTGTCAGAAAACCACAAACACAAAACCGAAAATACTCAAGCACCATTCAGAGCGTGGATGTTCTTCTAGGAGGTACTGCCCCCGCCCCCCACTTCTCTAGTGCTCTCCCATTTGCAGCTTCCTTTGTTTTTGGCATATTGTTCAAGCCACACTTCTTGTCACACAAAACTCTTCAATGCATTCGCTTCTCACCAGTCAGTCTACATGCCGAAACTAAGAACAGAATCGAAACGTGGGTATTCTTTCAAGGGCCTCCTAAGCTCGTGTCTATGTGACTTTGGCTGTGCATTTCATTTGACTCCACCTTTTCGTTTGCTCTTGCTGTTTTAAATTTGTATTTCATTTTTCACACCAGATTCCCGTGTCCTCATTAAAGACGGCGAGGCCTCACATCACTGTGCAGCTCTTTGCTTTGTCCTTTCATAAGTCTGTAAGAACTGCCGAGAAATCTGGTCTGCAAGGCATGTGTGAAATCTGCTTTGTGGCCCTCTGTGATTTGTTCTGCTTAACCTTTTTCATTTGTCTTATTAACACACCCTGAGGTGGCGACGGGAAAAATGTCTCTGACGCTGTTTTCTGACTGTAGATCTGAACATTCTATGTAAGTGGCCGCTCCGATCTGCTTGGCCATGTTGCCCCCCTGATCATATGACACAGGAGTCTGCCTGTGATTTGAGAGTTCCACTAATGTGCTGACATGTATCCTCAGATCAGACTTGCAGCCAGCCAACGAAATCTTGGTATTGGGACAGAACTCCTGAATTTCACCTCTCCACTTTTTTAATACACTACCAGACTCTATGGTCTACTGATGTCAAAGCAAATGAGCACAGCATCAGAATCTGGGTGAGAGAGGGGACGGGCGTTGTCATAGTAAGGCGAACCTGAAGTGTCCCACAGGCTCAACTCTATTCTTTGTGTGTGGATTTCAAGACTGGCAGTGTAATTCTCAAACACCTTAGGGATGCAATTGTTAGGGAAGCAGTCCTTTGTGAAGACGTGCAGCAGTACGGTTTTCCCACACTGGCTGTCCCCCACTACTACTGTCTTCCCTTTCACGTTCTGATTAGGATCCAAGATAGATTTACTGGATAATTTCTGGCTGGCTCTTCTCTCCTTCACTGATGTTGCCTTATTTTCTCTTGGGAACAGGAATTTTCTCTTTAGAAGGGAAAGAATATATACTTCTCTGTATAAAAAGCAGATATAAAAATAAATCGTTAGGCCAGAGGGAATCTCTTAAGCGCAGTGGTGTGGAGGAGGAGAGGCAGCGGCTCTTTACTGCTCTCCAACAAGTTTTCTGCCTGACTCCGTGCCTCTCTTCCCAAGTCCAATTCTGATTCGTCTACCTTTTGGTTCTTTCTTAAGTCCTGTAATAATAATACATATAGATTCTGAAACAGGTGTTCAGTTCTAGGCATTAGAATTAATACCATTGAGTTCATTTCATATTAGGATATGGAAAATATTCTATAAGTTTATCTGGAGCAGAAATTAAAATAGTCTGCATATTTTTTGTGTCTGTCAACACAAGATTGACTAAAATATATTCTGTAAAATCATGAACTCATTGTGACCATTTTCCCACCATCTCTCACTGCATTTGCCATTAACCTCAAACTTACAGAGAGACTTCCCAAATCAGGCACTGTCAGTCCTATGTTGGTCTGTGTGCAAAGGCTATTTTATCATCTTCCACAATGATGAGCATTTAAAGCCCTGTGCTTTTCAGACTTTCTACCATTCAAAATCACAGGTTGTCTGTAGAGGGTTCTCTCTGAGTTATGCAAGTCAAACCTCTCTCTCAGGCCTGCTGTCTATATCTGCTTTTGAAGATGGCATTTCTATCCCATTATCATTCTCACACCACCTACCAATAGAGTTATTTTTCATCTTCTTTTCAATCACTTGCAGTTTTTCTCTGACTTAGGTTACTATCTCTTCTTTCATGTGGGAAAAAAGTTTTAATTTCTTTGAGTAAGGGAAAAAATGAATGTTAGGAATGATAAATTTATTGATGACATAAATGATAACATATGTTCATGTTATAGAAAATATTCAAGGGGAGTCAGAATTGTGTATACATATATTCATCTGAGAAGGTATCTAGCTGAGCTCCTTTGTTGTTTAAAGTTTTATCTTGGGTTTCTGACAAACTCCTGTTTCTTTTGTCTCAGCCTCCCAAATGTTTGATTGTAGGCATCAATCACCCAACAGGGCACAATATGATTATTAAAACCACAGTATGCGGCAAGTTAAAAACATTAATAGTATTGAAAATTCTCTTAGGATGAGGGATAGTAATGTCATCTGAAATAGTTCTCATCATATGGCTTACTATCACTAGTCCTACCTCCAATTAAATCTCATTAGATTGGAGGTGACCATAGCTTACTCACCTGCATACACATACATACATATAAATACATGTATGTGTATATATAGTGACATTCTTGGTACATTCTGTATTGTGTGCACAAATTAAAACATACTGGAAGAGTTCTTGGAACTAACATTGTTATTACAGGTTACCTCTAGGAGGCGCCATGAACTGTAGATTTCTGCAAGGGCTTTGGGAGACTGGAGAAGAATAGAGAGATTGTTGAACTTTAAGATTTCCCAGGATATGTCTACAGCACATAGGTTCACCATCAGATACAAGGTCAGTGGTATGTACACATAGCTCTCGCTATGTGTAGGTATTTAGACCCATGCCAACAGAAGCAGAGATAGGTTACTCATTTGTTGTACTGGGTACTTACCAGGAATCTTCACTGTTCTGTTGACAGTGGATCTCGAACAGAGTTTGCTCTCACCACCATCTGTATTCAGAATAAAGATATGACAAGTTAATACTGTGAACACTGCAGTCCACTTCTGTGACTCATTTTGCAATACACACACACTTTAGAGTACAGTCTGTCAGCCAGTGTCTGAATCAGCAATTGTCTCTTTACTCAGCATGCTACCCAAAATCTCTCCTCTTTTTCCAAAAGATAGTGAGCCTTGCTTAGCTAACTAAACCTGAGCATCCAGGAGAGCTTTTAGAAGATGATGTGTCCTTAAATCTTTGAGTCAAGTTTAAACAACTATTTTCTATTACTTTTGTCTATCATTAAAACTTGCTTTTAAAGTTGATTTGACATAAAGTGTTGTAAATTTTATGTCTGTGTTCATTTGCAGAACAAGTAATCTGGAAACAATTTAAGAATGTTCATTTCAAATTAATCATCCTATTCTTCAAACATATAATATTTTAATTTAAAAAAATGACATTAATTTTTTATTGAATTTTTAATATTAACTATGAATAAATATGACCTAGGTATAAAATTCATTTTGGTCTGAGGTCTTTTGTGTAAGAGCTAGTACTTTGAGTAATCCTGGTAAATTATGTTATATAAAAGTACAGTTGAGTTACTCAGGACCTTTTACATCAAATGTTTGTTTGACACTGAATAAGGAAACAAAGAAACTGAAGCACATTCATCTTTTTAAATCCCAAAGTTTCCATGTAATTAGGACGTGGACAGAACCCACAAGGTTGCATCAGAGCCTCAGAGGACACTATCTACCGTCTCTGCACCTTATTAATTTTCCTTGCTAAATAATTAAGTATGTTTATACATATACATTACTCATAGTGTTTAATTTTATAAAACTATCTCCCTTTAACTTTATTATTATATACAACATATTTATACCAACTTTGATAACATTTTATTGTCAAATTTGCACAAGTTATTAATTTCTGAATGGGATAAAACATCAGTGTAAAAATTGCTACCATAAAGCCAGGCTGTGGACAAGCTTGTAGTACATTTCCTTGAGTATTGATTAATGGGGAAGAATCTAGTCTATTGTGGGTGGGGCCAGCTCTTGGTCTTGGACCCCAGTTTTATACCAAATAGAACTGAGAAATCTCCAAGGAAGGAAGCAGTTAAACATCCCTCTTTTATGCTCTGGTCAGCCTCTGACACTGGGTTCCTGTCTTGTTTGAGTTCCTGTTCTGACTTTTCACAGTGATAAACTGTCACCTGAACTGTGGCACTTGGAATGTAAGCCTAATAAAATTTCCATCCTATCAAATTGAGGTGTTCATGATATTTCATCATAACAATAGTAATCCTAATTAAGAAAAATCCCTTTCCCTCTCTTTCTTTCTGTTCCATGTTTCCTTTCCCACAAGTTTTCTTCCCTTTTTGGTTTTCCTGCTACAAACCAACCACAAATTTGATTTTATTTATACATTGCACTTAAAAGATCTATGATTTATAAAGCAAAGTGTATGTGTAATAATTTGTTTCTAAACTATTATGTCTACCCTTGACGCTTTCTTGTGGCTTGTATATCAATCTGATCTTGGAATGAGTGAAGCCTGAGTGTTTTACATGAGAAACAAGTGATCTTAGCCACTGTGATGACTGTCTGTCCCCAAAGAGCCTGTCAGGAGAATCTAGAACTCTAGGGTGCTTCTTGTACTTCTGTGTTTCTTCTCTCCCAGTGATATCTTACTGTCTTTGATGGTATTTTTGGGTGTTTATTTAACCTGGGTACTCTCACAACCCTCTGTCCAGGTAATTTATTTTTTTATTTGATGACTAGTTTGCATAGGTCCCTAGAGGCCAGCCCAGCTGCCCATGATTTATAAATCATGCCTTCACGGTGAGATCTTAAATGAATCAGTCCAGCGTAGTCATCAAGATGAAGTCACATACACGGGTCTTCGTATTTGTACTGCTCTGGTTGTCTGGTGAGACATTTCCTTGGTGCAGACAATGCGATTAGAAAACTCATTTTGGATTCCAAGGATTGTCAGGAAATCTTTGTGTGCATAAGTATATACTCATCATCTATTTCTGATTTCAGGTGCTGATGGGAACATTGTGATGACCCAGTCTCCCAAATCCTTGTCCACATCAGTAGGAGACAGGGTCACCATGAGCTGCAAGGCCAGTCAGAATGTGGGTAATTATATAGCCTGGTACCAACAGAAACCAGGACAGTCTCCTAAACCGCTTATATACAGGGCTTCCAACCGGTACACTGGGGTCCCTGATCGCTTCACAGGCATTGGATCTGGGACAGATTTCACTCTGACCATCAGCAGTGTGCAGGCTGAAGACCTGGCAGTTTATTACTGTCAGCAGTATGATGAATTTCCTCCCACAGTGCTCCAGCCTCCTACACAAACCTCCTTGAGAGTCTAACCAGATTTTACACCACACAGCCTGTATACTTCCCCTTCTGTCTGAGAGCTGTTATGCCTGACTAACTGATCCAGAGTAGCCCTGAGCATGCACAGTTCCTCCTTCTGCCTGAGACCTGACCTTCCTGACTAACTGATACAAAGTTTGGTTGAAAATTTATGAACAGATTGTTTCTATGATCAGTTGAATTGGGAGATCTTTATGGCAAAAGGAAGTAAAGACATTTGTGTTTTTTATTTTTGTTTTTATGCTCAAATTTTGCATAATGAAGATGATAAATTTATTATTTTGTATTTTGGAGTGCAAAATTCGAACATGGATTTTCTTGGACTGAATTAGGAACCCGAAAGCCTATGTTCCCGCTGGAGGATAGAGAAGACAACTCATGTTTTGCTTTTCTCAGCTGCGAGCTGTCTTCCTCACTCTTGAACACTGGCAATTTCTCTTTCTTTTCTACCTTTATTCGCATAGATAGGTTGATTTGCATCCCAAAATACAAAAATATATTGTACATTGTGACAACCATTATCCATCTCATTCATCATTTCTTACCCTTTCTTTTTCTCCAAGTAATGTTCTTTCAACTCCTAGTTTCCAATGCATGTTTATGTGACATACACAGGTGCCCACTCACAATCATATACAGGGTCCAGCTGAGATTTATACCCACATACAGATGCATATACACAGAGATTTATGAGTCTATAAAAATTTATGATGCAAATATCTGAGAACAAGATTAGAATTAACTTTTAACCAATTTATGTGTTTGCTTTCTATTCCTATTTCACATACCTCTGCTGTTTTTTCATCCATTTTCCAATTGTGAATACTCCAATACTTCATTATGTATTATATTATACTCATGGTAAACATGATTTTGTGTCATGAGAATTGAGCATGTTTTTCTGTGCTATAATAATTAAAGTGTTTGAGATTGGTTGAGGGAAACACTTTGTACTTCAGTTAAAAACAATTTGGTAACCAACCTCAAAACTATATTAATTAAATATTAATTAAAAATATTTTTTTTCTTATTCACTTTTGAGACAAAGCATCATTCATTCTGAAGGAGTAAGGTGCATTTTTTAAATTACCCATTTCAGTTTAGTCATTACCCCACTTTCAGTTCATCTTCCCATAGTTCTTTATCCCATTACTTCTCTTCCCCTGAATCCCATGTCTGGAAAGTTCTTGTTGACACCCTGCCTCAAACAAGATGGACTTTGAGGAGCAACATGCGTGTTGTCCTGTGTCCTTCATGTGTGCTGCTTGTTACATTCACTCACATATTTATGAACCATACACAAAAGATGAAGAAAGAAAGAAAAAGGAAGGACAGAAAGACACTGAACACAAACATAGGACTTGTTAACTTATGATTATTGAATAAAATGAAAGGGAAATCAATAA
This sequence comes from Micromys minutus, assembly GCF_963924665.1. Classification (NCBI taxonomy): domain Eukaryota; kingdom Metazoa; phylum Chordata; class Mammalia; order Rodentia; family Muridae; genus Micromys; species Micromys minutus. The sequence goes on from NC_137953.1 coordinate 15,261,417, forward strand.
ATCTGATACTAAACTCAATTTGGGGAAGGACATGGAGACAGAGACATTTGAACGAAAGCAGAAAAATAAGTGCAGCACAGCCCATGTTTCTAAGACGTATCAGAGGCTTTTGTGAGGGCAAGCTAATGAAAGCTGTTGGAGAGTAAAACACTGGGATGAGAGTGCAAGCCTGGGTCTAAAGATTAACTGACAACCTAACTATTCAGTGTTCACTTTCCTTAAATGATAGACAGCAATGCTCCCATCAAGTCTTCCCTTGTTCTAGAGAAAAAGGAATTACGAAATCTAAAATAATTCCTTAAAATATGATAGATCGAGGTGAATAAATGGCTTAGCAGTTCAGAGTACTCTTGTTCTTGCAGAGGACACAGTTTACTTTCCAGTACCACATCATCGACTGATGCCCTCTTCTGACAGCTATGAGCACTGACACTTGCACACATATACAATTTAAAATGAAAATAAATGATTAACGGAAATGAAATAGTACCCCACGCTGGATGATTGGTCACCTGTACCACAGAGCATGCGCACAAAAAAGACTGATGGCCTGAGTTTGATTCCCATACTAGACTGAGGGAAACTACAAACCTAACTTCTGCAGGTTGTCCTGTGAACTCCACACACACACACACACACACACACACACACACACACACACACACACACACACTCACACACACACAGAGTAAATGTTTTTGGGTAACATTATTTACAGTGATATAATTTGTATTTATCATCATTTTCTATATTCAGAATTGAAGATAAGAAACAGTAAATCCTCAGTGACTGGGAAGTCAAAGGAGTATGCTGAGGATAAGGGAATAGGCAGAGATGTGTTCAGGAAAATAGTGGAGAAAGGAAAAATTATTCAATGTTCAATACTTGTTAATATAATTTTAAATGATCAATAAAAAATTAAAGCAAGTATTTTTGAAAATTATTAAGTCACCAAGTGTTAAGGACGGAACATACATACATGTGTGTTTATAATACTTTTCTCATTATTTGAGATATTTTTCCAAACAAGGCTTGAACTCTGTGTTAAATGTCAGAAGAAGACAGAACTGAGAGACTGAGCCTCAGTGAGCTGCAAACCCAGGAGGTTTTTGTTGAGCCCTGGAGCACTGTGGGAGGAAATTTTCTACTGTGCTGACAGTAATAGGTTGCAATATCATCAGCCTCCACAGGATCAATGGTGAGGGTGAAGTCTGTTCCTGACCCACTGCCACTGAACCTGGCAGGGACCCCAGATTCTAGGTTGGATCCAAAATAGATGAGGAGTTTGGGTTTCTGTTCTGCTTTCTGTTGGTACCAGTGCATGTAATTATTGCTAGATGTACTGACACTTTTGCTGGCCCTACAGGAGATGGTGGCCCTCTGCCCTACAGACACACCCAAAGAAGATGGAGACTGGGTCAGCACAATGTCACCAGTGGAACCTGCAATGACAAACACAGAGACCATTGTTACATATGTTTAAGACCTTCCCAGCATAGAACCTTTTCATTTGAAACTTTTAAGAATAATTGTGGATCTCACACTGAGAAACCAGAATGAAAAAAAAATAGGGAAACATAAAATCATTTACAAATATCCTAATTATGATCAAGAGCCCAGAGGCATGGAAAACCATGATGGCCACAGCGGTTAAACCCAACACTTCTCTGCACCCTCACCTGGAACCCAGAGCATCAGCACCCAGAGCAGGAGTGTGTCTGTCTCCATCTCTGAGAGCTGCAACAGAGGATGCTTCTTAGGCTCCTGGCAGCTGCTCTTAAAGTAGCCTGGGCTGCTGTATGATGACTCCATATGCAAATCAGCTCAGCAGAGTGTGTGCTGCTGCTCAAAGGGCACCTGCTCCTGTTTCACCCACAGGAATTCATGTCAGCTAGCGAGTCACAAGTGTCTTAAGGGACCCACACAGTCTATTCCAAATACATGTTTTTATTAGTTTTTTCCATCTATTCTTGGTTGTCCCGAACCTCACTCTTTAGACCAGCCTGGCCTTTAACTGTCAAGAAATCCTCCTGTCTCTGCCTCCTGAGTAATGGGATTAATAGTGCACACTACCACCTGGTTTTTCCTGTCAATCTGCTCTATTATATTTTTCCTATACTCTCTTTGAGGTTTGAGGTGGGGGAGTGCTTTGTGGCTGAACTATGTAAGGAGGGTAACTTACTTCAAGAACAACTTGATCCCTCACAATTGAATACACACTTCAATCATTATCTGAGTGAAAATAGAGAAAACGATCCAATGAAGAAAAGTAATTTTTAAAACGCTCTTATTTATTTATTTCCCTATTTATGTAGATATCTGTTTTTGATCCTTGTGTATTATGTGTCTTTGTATGTTTGGGTGTGTTCATGGTTGAAGGCAACCTGTCTTGCCATGTTGTATGTGCTAAGTTTAGAGGTCAAGTTTGGGTGACGATATTTCTTTCCACCTTATCTTAACAAGGTCTGTTATTCTCCACTACTAAGAAATGCTTTCTAGTTCAGGGTCTTGCAGAGATTGTCTTGTTTTTTTCTGTCTCTCAGCCTGCTACAGCACCATTCCACATATGGTCCATACTTCTTCTTCAATGTCTGGCTTTTTCTGTCTACCTGGGATATAAGCCAGGTGCTCACACCTTTGTGACATACACCTTTCCCAAAGGACTAACCTATCAGTCCATTGTTTTTATGTAAAATCAGTGAGAGAAAGTTGTCTTTACTGTACAGAAATATTACTGCAGGAAAAGGAGGAGTTCAAAAATGAAGAAAAGAAGCATGTTAAGTAGATCTGCCCAGATCCATCTTTTGTGTAGTCCTTCAATACATGATTATTGAAAGGCAGGTATTTTGTATTTTATCATGGTTATAAAAGCTAATCAACAAAATTAACAAAACTGTAGATTGTTTCTCAGAGAAATTGTAAGACCGTCAGTAATCAGGTAAAATCAAAACTCTAGAGGCAAGTAATTTATCAGATTTATATTAGTAAATTCTCACCCCACAAAATGTCCACATATTATACTAATAGTCAATTGATATTGATATAAACTGCCCACTTAAATAAGACAAATGATTCTATGATCATTAATCCTTTATAAGATATTCATAGGTATGTATGGCTATTTAAATCCAAGTGGATCTGGTTCGTTCTTCTCTTCCTTCATCTTTTTTTTCCTTCTCTCCTCTTGTACTCTCTGTCTTGTCTCTAAAATTCCTAGTCTGCCTTTCTTGTTCACTGCCCAATCACAGGCCTTGCCTTATCTTGTTCCTGCCCTCAACTACATGTAGTCATCAACCCACAAAAGAGACATGAGAAAATTAAACAGATGAGTGGGATCACACTGCTTCCCATGTATTTCAGTATATACATGACATGTGCAGGATTTCTTTTACTGGCGCTTCCATCACTATGTAGAAGGCCATGATTAACCTGCAGAAAATAGATGGATCTTGGAAACAATCTTAATGATTTAATATTTTATGTGAGAGATGATGAGGTCTTGAGGTGGGGCAAAGATGAAGGGATTGGAGGGAATACTGGCTAATATAACTCAGAAGAAGTAGTAAAATGTAAATTTATCTATGAGATACCAAGGAGTAAAACAGACAAGGAGGGAACCCTTCTTGGGTTTCTAGTTTGGACAGTGTTGTAGTTTGCTTTCTATCAATGTGATAAATATTGCGTCCAAAAGCATCATGGCAAGGAAAAGGTTCATTTGGCTTACAAATCCTGATCATAGTCAATCATTGAGGGAAGTCAGGGTAGGAACTCCCTCAAGATCAGAGGCAGTGCTATGAAGAAAAGACACTGGCTTGCTCTCCATCGCTTGCTCAGAATGCTTTATTCTACCCCTCCAGGTAACCATCCAAAAGTGATGCCTCCACTGCTGTCCTGGACCTTTCCATAATAATAATTAATTTAAAAAATGCCTCCACATAGGTGTATATGCAATCTCAAAGAAGCCATACCTCTATGAAGGTTCCCTCTCCCCAGCTATGCTAAGTTGAGAAAATAATACTAAACACAGAGTAATTGTGATCCTAAATATAACATACGAGTGCAGTGTAACATCAACAGTCATGGCTCACACTCACTGAATTCATCCCAAGGTTATAGAGCTCTGGCTGTTCCCAGCAATGTGAACCTTGGGGAATTTTTGTTTGCCAGCTCTCTTGTTGAGCTTCTGTTATGCTAGTAGGAATTCTTGATTTTTCTTTGCTAAAGTACAATTTTTCCCTCCTAACTATCTACATTAGAGTCCTTCCCTATATAGACAGACTAACAGGGCAAGCATTTTCTATTACTCTGGAAATGCAGCTGCCTGGTAATGGTTTTCTCATCCCTGAGTTTTGGCTTTCAAGCATCTTATCAAGATGCAACATCATGAGGAGTAAAACCCACAGGGCAAGGCCTATCTCAAAGTGAGGGACTGACAGAAGTTGGAAAGAGATTGTGAGCAGGAGAAAGAGATGACTCAGTGTCCATTGGAGACTAAGGAGAGGAAGATATGTGGGGGAGAGAGGAGAGAGAAAGAAAGAGAGTGAATATGAATTACCTCATCCTGCTTTTAAAAAGGTGATCCAATGTCTCTTAAATCTTTTCCATGCAAATCACTGAAGATCATAGAAAGAATTAAGCAGAAGAGACAAGTCCATGTAGTAGTCTGTTGGCGCCATCAAACTGGTGTTTCACTGTCTGCACAGACACCCCAGCTGTGTCCCTCAGAGGAGTCCCCGAGTCTAGGGCAGGTCCATGGGGAGTTATTGTTCAAGACTCAATCACTATGGAAGGGCTCTTCAGCGTTTGAAGACAGTAATAATGTGCAAAGTCCCCAGGCTGCAGGTCTTCAATCGTGAGGGTGAATTCTGCTGCAGATCCGCTGCCTGTGAACCTGGTGGGGACACCATCAGCCCTGACTGAAGCGTGGTAAATGAGGGCCTTGATGGTTTGCCCTGGTCTCTGTTGGTACCAGGATAGGTAGTGCTTTCCATCTGTGTAGAGGAGGCTCTGACTGGCCCTGCAGGTGATGGAGATTCTCTCTCCTGGAGAAACCCAAAGGGACTCTGTTTGCTGGGTGAGTGTGATCTGCCCATTGGAAGCTGTAACCAGAGATACAGGGGATTCAGAAAGGCTGTGAGATGTGGAAAAGAGGCTCCTACTATCAGGAAACTAGGACCTGCTAGATCTGTGCTGCAGATGGCTTTTACTACTTACTACTCCCCAAAGCATATTCAAGGTAAAAGCCCTCTTGGCTTATTATCTTACTTGAGAAACATAAGAATAGAAGGAGGAAGTCGAGTGGGGCTGCCACCATCTTGCTGTCTCTCAAGCTTCTGAGAATGCTACGACTCAACAAAAAGACCTATTTATAGTCCATGAGCACAGGAAGGGGCCCGTGAGAGATATTAAAGCAAATCTGATGAGGATGAAGGCTGTGTAAGTGGTAAGGAAGGCTGTGCTAACACCTGCTGTTGACACTACCACAGACTCCCATCTACTGCCTGCTTTCACCATACCCTTGAGGATTTCCCCTGGTGGTGCCACAGATGCTGTGCTTATTGTGTGACAGCCATGGCCATCTCCAGGGTAAACAGGAGTCTAGTGCCAAGGGAGATTGCTCTCCTGAATTACTTCTGCAGAGTGAGTTCATCTGTTGCCTCTAAACTGCAACAGTGACTGGAATATACCACTAATGGGTGCCCTGTGTGAGGTCTCAGACAAGGTTCAATTGCTCCCGTGACTGTGGGGCACAAACTCAGCTGTTCTGGAATGCTATAACCATCCTTTGCCTGGGGATGGTAATAAGCTGTGACCCAGGAACAATTAATCTAACAACTCAGGGTGCTGGCTAATCTTTCTCAGTTTATCCCTGAGATGAGTTAACCCCAGATCAGTAAAGTTTTTTCATTAAATAAGAAGAAATAATGATATGGAATCAGACAATGTTGTCACCATTTTCTCCCATGGGGCTCATTTCCACTTGAACATTTATTTCTTTTTTATTAGGTGAATTTAACAAATCACAATTTTTCAAGGAACTTTTGGATAATGTTACTTAGATGTTTTCTAGTCTTCCCAGATGGTAATGTTAGCTTGCTGAGGGGTGCTTACGCTTCACTCTGCCTTTCTGCATCTGTGGGTACCATAGGTTTTCTAAGGAGAAAGATGATTAGATAGACAATTCTGGATTCAACTTTCCAAGTCTCCTCATAGTGTGAGAAGCTTGTCTTTTGTGTCAGTACTAGGAGCTGCTACTTCTACCAAGGTCACTGTCCTTTGGAAATCAACTCCCAACTTGCAGAGCAGGACCCAGCCAAGCATCAGCTTTAGCTTTACAAATCAGAATCAGGTATGTAGTCCTGTTTGATGCAAAACCACATCTCTCACCTCAAAGGGGCTATAAGTAATAGCTTATTCTGGAGCCAAGTATAAGTGATCCTCTGTCCCTGGAAAAAAGACTTAAGTTTCCTCAAGCATCATGTTCCAAACTGGTAGCAGTTTTATGGGTTTTTAATAGTATTTGAACAAGAAAACTCATAAATCAACACACATTTCAAATGAAAAAATTTAAGTAGTCAGGTTCCTGGAAATCAGGGGAGTCTCTGGGAGTCAAGGTCAGCAGAAAGTTTGCTAGAGTAACTCATGCACATCCAAAGGGATTTTATGTCCCACTGTTTGGCCTGTTACCTCCTAGTCTTTCTGAAGAGGCATGAAATGGAATGTTCTGTGGCTATTCTAGGTGACATTGTTTTAGGAACCCTTTAGTTGCTCAAAATTAACCATGCAACAATACATCTTACATTAGGATTCTGTTACAAAATCACTTGGTAAGCAAAAGGAGATGGCCTGAAACAGATTTACAGCCAGTAGATGGCCTTTAACTCAAATCTAGAAATGTCATCAGGCACTAAAAAGGCAGATATGGTTGAGCGTGAACTGAAGAATATAAACAAATGGATGAAGTTGCTTTGCTGTGAGTAAGCAGGATCTTTCTATCCTCTAGTCCTAAAAATAATGCTCGGTCAGCCTGACACCCTCAGATTGAAGAGTCACTCACTGTGTCCCATTCAGAGTAGGGAACATCCAGTCTTCTACGTCATCTTGTCCCTGGAATCTAGAGCCAAGGAACCCTAGTTGTTGTCTCCCAAGTCACAGTACTTGGTGTAGTTATATACTGAGTTTGGTTTTAAAACACCATACACAAAACATTTAACACCCACAGTTCTTGGAGCTTAATAGTCTGAAGATCAACTGAAATGTTACAGAGATGTGGTGGTTGTAATGAACGTGACATTTCCTTTTTGGATTCATGGATTTGGACACTTTGACCTCAAGTTAGTTTCGGGAGTTTATGGAAGTTTTAAGATGTAGAGCCTTGTGCTGGAGGAAGGAGGTCACTGTTGCTGTTTTTTAGTGTTTATAGCCTCACCTCACTTCCAGTTCATGCTTGCAGTTAAAGGTTGAGATGTGATCTCTCAGCTTTCTTCTCAGGTCTCCCATCATTGTGACTCCCCTGACATTGAACATTTAGCCCCGTGGAACTGTAAGCCAGAATGAGTTGTTTCTGATTGTGGTATTTGATTACAGCTCCAGTAAAGTAACTTTTACAGGAAACATTTTACTCAATATATCCACTGAGAAGTATACAGCAGTCATTAAAAAAAGCATAAGTCAAGCCCATGGAAACAGCCTCTGGGGTTGGTCTGGTGCTACTGTGTATTCATATGCTATTCAAATGCTAAATATTGGCTGCCCAAGATCTGGCTGCCCCCAATAAGCAGATCTTCCTATACAGCAAGTAATGCTATATAAGCTTCACTCCCTAATTTAAAGCTATTGGTTAAAAATAAAGGCTAGAGCCAATTACTGGAAGGAATAGAAGGAGTAAGAGGCATAATTTCTGTTGCCAGGCTGGGGGTCCTAGGTAGGTACTACAGGAGGAGGGAGGGTGAAGGGAAGGGAAGAAGGAAGAAGTTGGAGAGAACTGAAGGGCTCCATTAGGTTTGATGGGCCAGGAGCACGTTCCCGATTGAAATGTCTCTCCAGGACAGACTGCTGGAACAAAAGTAACCTGGGAAAGATTCAAACAGCACGTGTTTGTGGACCACAACGGGAAATTAATAGCCTACTGAATAAAAATATAGATTAGGTGTTCTCTTAGGGTTTTTCTGCTGTGAACAGACACCATGATCAAGGCAATTCTTATAAGGACATTTCATTTGGGCTGGCTTACAGGTTCAGAGGTTCTGTCCATTACCATGGAGGCGGGAGCATAGCAGTGCCCAGGTAGGCATAGCAACTGAGAGTTGAACATTTTGTTCTGAAGGTAAAGAGGAGAAGACTAGCATCCTCAGGCAGCTATGATGAGGATTTTTTTTAATTGAACAACTTTATTTTAAAAAACAAAGATAAATATACAGATTTTAAGCATTTTTGCATAAAAGTATACGGATACATTTTTGTCAGTGCTTGGTTTTCTTTTTTATAAAGGTTTTTTAGTGTGCATTAAGATCTTACTCGTTACAATGAGCATAAAGTACATGAGGATCTTAAATCCCATGCCTGCAGTGTAACACTTCCTCTAACAAGGCCACACATACTCCAACAAGGTCACACCTCCAAAGAGTGGCTCACTCCATGGGCTAAGCACAGTCAAACTACCTGGGGGGGGGTAATCCTTAGTAATTGTGTAAGAGTTGATTAAATAATCCATAGAATCTACCTCCATTATTTGGGGGCTGACTAGGACATGTTAATAGCTAATTGAGAAGATTAAGATCCATTTACATTTGGCACACCTTATGCTGGGCATAGAACCCAAACTAACCTGAGAGAAGTTCCTGGGTAGAGGCACTAACCACCCACCAGCTGCCCAAAACAGTACAGCTTCTAGCTCTGTCATTTAAAAAATTATTCATGTTTTATTTTAACTAATGTTAATTACAGCACTTGAAGAGGAGGGGCTAGTTCCACACAAACTGGAAGAGTCTATAATGTGCCCATTAAACTGCTAAAAAATAGTGGTGAGGTTACAAGAGGAGTCAGTTGAGGTCCCTAGTGTTGTACGGGAGTGACCAAAATCACCCACCCAGCTCAGAGCTAGAAACCTTGAAACAATTTCATACTCTGTTGCAATGGCAAAACAAACAAACAAGACACCCAAAAAAGAAAAACAAAAATCAAACAAACAAACAAACAAAAATAAAACCCGAAAGGAATTAAAAAAATAGAAGAAACAAAAAAGCCTCACCACAACAGAAGAATTAAGTCCTGAATGATTGGCTTCATCTTGCCCACACTCACCACCCTAAAATGGCACAAAAGAAATAGCTAACCACACCCTAAAGACTACTTTTAGTGTAAAAACAGGTAACTGCCGGGCTAAGATGGGAACAGGGCATGATGGGAATAGGGTGTGATGATCTGTCCCTTTCACGTAGATGTGTTCGTGCTTCTGAGCAGAGAGGATCGGGACACCAGGGCTCGATGCTCGGGGAGCCACAATTTCAGATAGGGACAGATACAGGTTTACAAAGGGTCCACACGTTCCCAGCTTCCACTTGCAGCCTGGCAGCTCTAGAGAAACTGCTCCCCAACCCAGGCCTACAGATAATAGGGCCCTTCCTGGAATAGGGGTTCTGCTGTACTTCTGAAATAGTAAATAACTTAAAGCCGAGCCATCCTTAGCCCGTAGGACTTTTTTTTTCTTTATGTTCCTTGGTTTCTATTTCTTCTCTGGATTTTCAAAGAGCTTGTTGCCTGTCTCACTGAACACTTTGCTGGTGTGTTCAGGAGAATGTTTGCTGATGTTAGAGGCAGAGGTAGGGGGCCAAATGAAATTGTCGTCTGTTGTAGTGCTGGAGACAACCCTGAGAATTGGGTCTGGGGGAATAGTATGTCCACAGGCAGCCTACCTGCTTATTTGGCCAGCATGGTCTGTGGTCACGCAAGGGCTTTCTGTTTAAGTTGGGGGCTGGTACAGAACCACAAGGGTAGGAAGGGAGGCAGGGGATGGTTTGTGAACGACACAAGAGGCATAGACTGGAGGTAGGAAGGTAGGGAAAGAGGGCTGCAGCTCATGATCTGTGGCAGTGCTAGGGGTGACTCTGAGAATTGGGCCTGGGGGAACAGAGGGTGTAGAAGGTCTGCAGGCTGCCTACCTGGACTCCTGGCAGCCATGGTCTGTGGCTGAGCGGGGAGATTCCATCTGAATTGGGGACTGGGACATATTGATGAGTGCTCTTAACCATTAAGCCGTATTTCCAGCCATGTAGATTTATGTTAAGGCGATACATGATAGGACAGGAAAGAGATAGGTAGCAGAAGGTTGAGGAGCAGAAGTGGAGACAGGAGGTAGAAGGTAAGAATCAAGATGCAGCTGGAGAAGGAGGATCTATGTGATCTTAATTGGTGATAGGGATATATGAATATTTTTAAGGGATTTTATAGGTCCTTTAATTTCATGTAGAAGGGCAGTTTGTATCTCTGTCCTTTCGATATAATCTTATTGTGTAGAGGGCTTTAGGATTAAGAATTTAATATATAAATCTGCTTAAAAAGATAATGGGCTTTGGAGTCATGATTGTGCTGGGTGGTGGGGTAAAAAAGGGCACAGGAACTCTTTGTGTGTATACATGTATAGTCATCATCTATTTCTAATTACAGGTGCTGATGGGAACATTGTGATGACCCAATCTCCCAAATCCATGTCCACATCAATAGGAGACAGTGACACCATGAGCTGCAAGGCCAGTCAGATTGTAGGTACTAATGTAGCTTGTTTCCAACCGAAACTAGGACAGTCTCCTAAAGCACTTACCTACTGGGCATCTGATCGGCACACTGGGGTCCCTGATCGATTCACAGGCAGTGGATCTGGGACAGATTTCACTCTGACCATCAGCAGTGTGCAGACTGAAGACCTGGCTGTTTATTACTGTCTGCAGTATAGGAACTATCCACAGTGCTTCAGCCTCCTCCTCTGAGATTCTAACCAGCTGCCTGCACCACACATCCCTAGACCTGTATAATTCCACTTCTGCCTGCAGTTGCTGTGCCTAACTGATTCAAGGTTTGGTAGAGAATTAATGAACAGATCCTTTGACTTAGAGGTTCTTAATGGCAAAAAGAAGTAAGGACATTTGTATTTATTTGAAAGAAATTTCTCATGCTTAAATTCTGAGTATAGAACATGACAAATTTATTATTATATATTCTGGAAAGAAGGTTCCAAGGTGCATTTCTATGGGTCAATCAAGGGCCTCCATGAGTTCTTTCTGGAGGATACAGAAGAGAGCTTGGCTATGCTTAGCTCAGCTTTGAGAGCTCGCTTGCCCTCATTTTTGGACTTCTGGCAATTTCCCCCAATCTGCCCTTTTCGTTAACTTTATTTATTTGAATATCCCAAGTTGAGTTTCGTAAAACAAATATATTAAATGTATATCCTGTGTTTTGACAATCTACTTTCCCCTTGTTTCTTCTTTCTGTCACCACCTTTCCCTCCAATTAAGATACTTACAATCCCTAGTCTTCCACCTATTTCCATGTGACATGCACCTGTGCCCACTCATAAGCATACATATGCGCACACACACATGCACACACACAAACATGCACATGCACAGATTTTTACAAATTTATAAAAATTTAGGATCCCGGCCGGACCACGTAAAGTTCAGGGCGCGCACTCGGACCTTCTGTAACTGTGAGCAACGGTGAGCCAGCGGTGGTCCAGCAGTGGTCCAGGAGCCCAGGATTGGCGAGGAGTCATTCCAACTGGCCGGGGTGCACAGAGATCTCTGGGGAGAGATCTCTTCCGAACGTGCACAAAAGTGCAGTCCACCGGTTACGCCTCCCCTCCATTGCTCCTTTTAGGGAACCCGTGACCCAGCATCTGGCTGTTCCCAGCTGGACCACTCAAAGTGCAGGACGCGCAATCGGACCTTCCACTACCAGGAGCAGCGGTGGTCCAGCGGTGATCCAGGGACGTGAGACTGGTGAGGAGGCTTTTTGAGTAGCCTGTGTGCAGAGAGATCTCTGCAGAGCTCTCAAAAAGTGCAGTTTGCCAGTCCCCCTCCCCGTCCCAGCTCGGTTTAGGGACCCAGTAACCGGGCATCTACACAAGACTGACAACAAACAAGATGGCAAGAGGAAAGGGAAATAACTTACCCCAGCGAAACCAAGAAAACCTGGCAACACCAGTACCCAGCTCTCCCAACACAGCAAACAGCAGAATATCAAACAGTCCAGAAAAAGAAGACACAGACCAGAAATCTTACCTAAAGATGATGATAGAGATCCTTAAAGAAGAACGGGAGGAAAACCATAAAGAATTAGAAGCTTTTAAAGAGGAAACAAGAAAAACATTCAAAGAACTAGAGGAAAACAGAACCAAAGATATGAAGGAATGGAAGAAGGAATTTAAAACAGAAATAAACACAATAACGAAAACACTAAAAGAGACGACCCGAGAGATAGAAAAACCTAAAAAAGAAATCAGGAGTTACAGAAACAAGAATTTCCAATAGACTACTAGAGATGGAAGAGAGAATCTCAGGGGCCGAAGACATCATTGAAAACATGGACAAAACAGTCAGAGAAGATGTAAAAACCAAAAAGCTCCTAACCCAAAATGTCCAGGAGATCCTGGACACAACAAGAAGACCAAACCTAAGGATAATAGGAATAGAAGAGGGAGAAGAATATCAAATAAGAGGAACAGTAAATATCTTCAACAAAATCGTACAAGAAAACTTCCATACACTTAAGAATGAGATAACAATAAGCATAAAAGAAGCGTACAAAAAACTCCAAATATAATGGACCAGAAATAAATTCTGCCCGGCACATAGTAGTCAAAATGCCAAATGCTCAAAGCAAAGAAAAAATACTAACAGCAGTAAGGGATAAAGGTCATGTAACATATAAAGGCAGACCAATCAGAATCACACCTGACTTCTCAACAGAGACTATGAAAGCTAGAAGTTCCTGGACAGACATTATGCAGACCATAAGAGAACACAAGTGTCAGCCTAAGCTGCTATACCCAGCAAAACTATCAATCACCATAGATAGAGAGACCAAGATATTCCCAGACAAAATGAAATTTACACCATATCTGAACACAAACACAGCACAACAATGAATTATAGATGGAAAACCCAATACAAGGAGGAAAACTACATCCTAGTAAAAAGAAGAAAATACCTAAGCAAAAAAATTAAAAGAAGAAAGACACACAAGCACAATTCTACCTTCAAAAGCAAAAAAATAGCAGAAAACAGCAACCACTGTTCCTTAATATCTGTTAACATAAATGGACACAATTCCCCAATTAAAAGATATAAGCTATCAGACTGGATACATAAACAGAATCCAGCATTTTCCTCCACATAAAAAACTCATCTCAGAGACAAAGACAGACACTATCTCAGAGTAAAAGGTTGGGAAAAATACTTCCAAGCAAATGTACCCAAGAAGCAAGCTGGGGTGGCCATTCTAATATCGAATAAAGTAGATTATCAACCAAAAGTTATCCAAAAAGATAAGAAAGGACAGTTTTTATTAATTACAGCGAAAATTTGTCAGGTGGAACTTTCAATCCTTAACAAATATGTTCCAAATAAAAGAGCACCCATATTCATAAAAGAAACCCTACTAAATCTCAAAAAATACATTGCACCCTCCACAATAACAGTGGGAGATCTCAAAACCCCACTCTCATCAGTGGACAGATAATGGAAACAGAAACTGAACAAGGACACAATAAAGCTATCAGAGGTTATGAACCAATTGGAATTAATAGACATCTAGAGAACATATCATCCTAAAACAAAAGAATACAACTTCCTCTCAGCACCTCACAACACCTTCTCCAAAATTGACCATATAATCGGCCACAAAACAAGCCTCAATTGATATAAGAAGATTGAAATACTCCCATGCATCCTATCAGATCACCATGGTCAAAGGCTGGTTTTTAAAAACAACAAAGACAACAAAAAGCCCATGTACACATGGACACTAAACAATGCTCTATTAAACGATTGCATGGTAAATGAAGAATATTATGAAAATGAAAACACAACATACCCAAACCTATGGGATGCAACAAAAGCAGTACTGAGAGGAAAACTCATAGCTCTGAGTGCTTCCAAAAAGAAACTGGAGAGAGCATATACTAGCAACTTGATAGCACAGTTTAAATCTCTAGATCAAAAGGAAGCAGATACACTCAAGAGGAATAGATCACAAGAAATAATCAAACTCAGATCAGAAATTTACCAAATAGAAACAAAAAGAACCATTCATAGATTCAACAAAACCAAGAGCTGGTTCTTTGAAACAATTAACAAGATTGATAAACTCTTAGCCAGACTAACTAGAGGGCAAAGAGAGAGTATCCAAATTAAATAAATAAGAAAGGATAGCGGAGATATAACAACTGAAACTGAAGAAATTCAAGAAATCATCAGATCCTACTACAAAAGCCTATACTCAACAAAGCTGGAACATCTGGAGAAAATGGGTGAATTCCTAGACAGATACCATATACTAAAGTTAAACCAGGACCAGGTAAACCATCCAAATAATCCCATACCACCTAAAGAAATGTAAGCAGTCATCAAAAGCCTTCAAACCAAAAAAAGCCCAGGTCCAGATGGGTTCAGTGAAGAATTTTATCAGACATTTATTGAGGACCTAATACCAATACTCTCAAAACTATTCCTCAAAATAGAGTCACATGGAACACTACCTAACTCATTTTTCGATTCCACAATAACCCTTGTTCCTAAACCACACAAAGATCCTACAAGAAAATAGAACTTTAGACCAATCTCATTTATGAACATTGATGCAAAAATACTCAACAAATTCTTTGCAAACCGAATCCAAGAACACATCAAAACTATCATTCACCATTATCAAGTAGGCTTCATCCCTGGGATTCAAGGATGGTTTAATATATGGAAATCCATTAATGTAATCCACCATATAAATAAACTCAAAGAAAAAAACCCACATGGTCATCTCACTAGATGCTGAGAAAGCATTTGACAAAATTCAACATCCCTTCATGTTAAAAGTCTTGGAAAGAACAGGAATCCAAGGCCCATACCTAAACAGAATAAAAGCAACATATAGCAAACCAATAGCCAACATCAAATTTAATGGTTGGAAACCTGAAGCAATCCCACTAAAATCATGGACTAGACAAGACTGCCCACTCTCCCCCTACCTATTCATCATAGTACTGGAAGTCTTGGACGGAGCAATTAGATAGCAAAAGGAAATCAAAGGGATATAAATTTGAAAGAAAGAAGTAAAAACATCACTGTTTGCAGATGATATGATAGTGTACGTAAATGACCTCAAAAATTCCATCAGAGAACTTCTACAGCTGATAAAGTAGTTCAGCAAACTGGCTGGATATAAAATGAACTCAAACAAATCCGTAGCCTTCGTATATTCAAAGGACAAACATGTGGAGGAAGAAATTAGGGAAAAGATACCCTTCACAATAGTCATAAAAACTAAGAAATACTTTGGTGTGACTCTAACTAAGCAAATGAAGGACCTGTATGACAAGAACTTCAAATCTCTAAAGAAGGAATTCAAGGAAGATCTCACTAAATGGAAATATCTCCCATGCTCATCGTTTGGAAGGATCAACAATGTCAAAATGGCCATCCTACCAAAAACAATCTACAGATTCAATGTAATCCCCATCAAAATTCCAACCCAATTCTTCACTTAGTTGGAAAGAGCAATGTGCAATTTCATCTGGAACAAAAAAAAAAAAAAAACAAAAAAAAAAAAAACCCGAGAATAGAGAAATCCATCCTCAACAAGAAGAAAACACCTGCAGGAATCACCATCCCTGACTTCAAGCTATATTACAAGGCAATATTGTAAATTTAATTTATCCAAACAAAGTCATGGTCAGTCCTATAAAAGCAGTACTGCACTCATGATACCAATTTCTGTCTTTGTTCGTGTTTCAGTTGTCATCATAGAAATCATGATCAAGGAAATTCTAATAAAGGAGAATATTTAATTGTGGTTGGTTTTAAGTTTTAAGTTTTAGAGGCTGTGTTCATTATCAGCATGGTAAGAAGCATAGTAGTATCTGGGCAAGCACAGTGCTGGAGGAGCATAGACGTCTACCTCTTGATTAGAAGGCAGCAAAGAGATGACTGTTTACCACAGGCAGCCATGAGGAAACTCTTGGATTCCAGCCTCTCAGTAATACACTTCATCCAACAAGGTCTCATATATTCCAACGAGGCCACATCTCCTAGTAGAGCCACTTTCCATAGACTAAGTATATTTAAATCATTCTCTTGCACGATGAAATGGTGACGAGGCTAATATTGTACAAGTAAATGCAGTTGCAGTTTGCTCAAAGGTGCAATGGCCATGTTAATTCCAGAAGAAACTATTTCACAGCACTCCCCACAAAATGTGTATTTTATGTTCTTTGTCTGTCTTCTTTCATGATGACCTCTGGTCTACCGGGGTAGGAAAGTTTTTTAGGAAAGTTTTTTAGGAAAACTACTCCACAAACAAACAAGATAATGTTCGGTTCTTTCTTTTTTCTTTTTCTTTTTGACAGACATGGTTACTTTTATTTATTTGAAGAAATAAAAACCCATAAGTTTTAATAAATACTGTGGAAACACTGACCAGAAATATACAAAGTGACTTCAACATTAAAAAAAAAGAAACAAAAAGTTCTGCTTTATAACACTTATAAAGTGTTATTTTCTTTTTACAATATTTAAATACAGAAAGCACTTGCCAGCGATTTTGTAATACTGCCAAAAGCATAACGCTGTGCCAGTCAGAGCTCATTATGTTGGGAAAAAGTCTGAGTTTCATGGGAAATGAAAGATAAGACATTTTTTTGCAGAGTCAAAACAAAGTGCTTGTGAAGACACAGAACTGGGTGTTGTAATGACCTTAATATTTCCTCTCTCTGACCTAGTTTTGTGGAGACATCTTCAAAATGCTTCAAAAACAAAGTGTCATCATTGGGGAAAGAAAATGCTTGTTTCTAACAAGCACCCACTATAAAAGATCATAACAGTTTTCTTCTCTGAAAAGAACTGCTCAAAGGGAGAAACCTATAAACTATTTTACATGCTGATTATTACCCTCACAATGGTCACATTTCTTCTTCTTCTTCCTTCTTCTTCTTCTTCTTCTTCTTCTTCTTCTTCTTCTTCTTCTTCTTCTTCTTCTTCTTCTTCTTCTTCTTCTTCTTCTTCTTCTTCTTCTTCCTCCTCCTCCTCCTCCTCCTCCTCCTCCTCCTCCTCCTCCTCCTCCTCCTCCTTCTTCTTCTTCTTCCTCCTCTTTCTCCTTCTCCTCCTCCTCCTCCTCTTCCTCTTTCTCCTCCTCCTCCTCCTCCTCCTCCTCCTCCTCTTCCTCTTCTTCTTACCTGGCCCTGGCTGTGTATTGTTAAGTGAGGTTTAGCAGTCACTTGAGAAATGCCCCAGGCTCATACCAGGGCAGACACTATAAGCTTCTTTTCAATCTGGAGTTTTCTAAAGCATGGGGAAATGGTTTTGTCAGGACAACCTTCCTTTGAAGGAAGTGGCTCCAGACAGCAGCTCACTGCCTGCTGCCAGTATGGGGGCAGCATCCACACACAAGGACATGGTTTGCTCTGTGTATTTGATGTAGAACTTCCTGCCAGACAGCCCCATTCCCCAAAGTACTCTCTGCTACTGGCTACTCCTTCATTCAAGGTGTCTCCTGGTGAAATCAGCCCCCACCTGCCTCCTTTTAATCCCTATCACATCAGACAAAGACATCTTTTATTCGACTTCTTGTTTTCATCAACGATGGCAAAAAGAAAAACAAAGCCACACACTCTCTTCTAAATAGCGCACAAAAAATATTACACGGGACAATTTACCACTTGTTAAGGACAATCACAGGATGAACCAAACCAGACAGAATAAGAAGCACAACTCTCTTCCAGTTGATCTACGCAATCTTTGTAGTCCTGGTCAACGAATCTCGAAAGGCGCGGAGGCCTTGCTTTCCAACCATCTCGCTCAGCGAGACCTTCAGGAAGCCAAGATCAAAGCAACATCAAGTTTTTCTTCTGGAATCTCACCAGGTCCCAGTACAATTTCCATTATAATGATGAGCTAGGAGGAAATGAGATCACATCCTCTAGAAAACTAAACGCTAAGGTCACAGTGCGAGTTCTCCACCGAGGACGGTCTACAAATACATACTTATTGGAAAAGGGGGATTAAAACATTGGAAAAACTAAATCAAAGTAGAGATCCAGGAGTAGCTTGTCAGAAAACCACAAACACAAAACCGAAAATACTCAAGCACCAATCAGAGCGTAGATGTTCTTCTAGGAGGTTCTGACTACCCCCCCCCCCCACTTCTCTAGTGCTGGCCCATTTGCAGCTCCCTTTGTTTTTGGCATATTGTTCAAGCCACACTTCTTGTCACACAAAACTCTTCAACGCATTCGCTTCTCACCAGTCGGTCTACATGTCCTCTTTCAAGGACAGAGGCCAAACAAAGTAAAGTACATAGGTTTTTATATGGTTTCTGTGTTGGTTTGATATCAATATCTGGACAAATTTAATCTTTTATTTTCTGGTAACTTGTGATCACTGAGGAAGTGTTTGAAGCTTTCTCATGGAATGTATATAATGGCGTGAAAAAGTCCTTCAGAGAAGTTTATGTTTCTTTCCTTTTTACCAAAATGCAAATTTCAGCATGGATGTGAAAAGCATTAAAATTATAACTTTGTGTACAAGATGAAATTAATTCACTAAATTTGCCCTTTTTTTACACAAAATAAAACGTTAAAGTTAAGCTTTAAAAAAAAAATAAAGCAAAGTGTATGTGTAATAGTTTATTTCTAAACCATATGTCTACCCTTTACTCTTCCTTGTGGCTTGTATATCAATCTGAACTTGGAATGAGTCAAACCTGAGTGTTTTACATGAGAAGCAAGTGATCTTATCCACTTTGATGACTGTCTGTCCACAAAGAGCCAACTAGGAAAATCTAGAATTGTAGGGTGCTTCTTGTGTTTCTGTACTGACTCCTCTCCCAGTGATATCTTACTGTCTTTGATGGTATTTTTGGCTTTTTATTTAACCTGGATACTCTCACAACCCTCTGTCCAGGTAATTTACTTCCTTATTTGATGACTTTTTTGCATAGGTCCCTAGAGGCCAGCCCAGCTGCCCATGATTTATAAATCAGGCACTCACAGTGAGATTTTAAATGAATCAGTCTAGCGTAGTCATCAAGATGAAGTCACATACACAGGTCTTCGTATTTGTACTGCTCTGGTTGTCTGGTGAGACATTTACTTGGTGCAGACAATGCCATTAGAAAACTCATTTTGGATTACAAATATTGTCAGGAAATCTTTGTGTGTATTAGTATATACTCATCCTATATTTCTGATTTCAGGTGCTGATGGGAACATTGTGATGACTCAGTCTCCCATATCCTTGTCCACATCAGTAGGAGACAGGGTCACCATGAGCTGCAAGACCAGTCAGAAAGTGGGTTATTCTATATCCTGGTACCAACATAAACCAGGACAGTCTCCTAAAGCACTTATATACGGGGCTTCCTACCGGTACACTGGAGTCCCTGATCGCTTCACAGGCAGTGGATCTGGGACAGATTATACTCTGACCATCAGCAGTGTGCAGGCTGAAGACCTGGCAGTTTATTACTGTCAGCAGTATTATGAATTTCCTCCCACAGTGCTTCAGCCTCCTACACAAACCTCCTTGAGATTTTAACCAGCTGTTTACACCACACAGCCTGTATACTTCCCCTTCTGTCTGAGAGCTGCTATGCCTGAATAACTGATCCAGAGTAGCCCTGAGCATGCACAGTTCCTCCTTCTGCCCGAGAGCTGACCTTCCTGAATAACTGATACAAAGTTTGGTTGAAAATTTATGAACAGATTGTTTCTATGATCCATTGAATTGGAAGATCTTTATGGCAAAAGGAAATAAAGACATTTGTGTTTTTTATTTTTGTTTTTATGCTCACTTTTTGCATATTAAACATGATAAATTCATTGTCTTGTATTTTGGAGTGCGAAATTTCAACATGGATTTTCATGGACTAAATTAGGAACCCGACAGCCTATGTTCCCACAGGAGGATAGAGAAGACGACTTGGGTTTTTCTTTTCTCAGCTGTGAAATGTTTTCTTTACTCTTGAACACTGGCAATTTCTCTTCTTTGTCTAACTTTATTTGCTTTGATAGGTTGATTTGCATCACAAAATACAAAAATATATTGTACATTGTGACAACCATTATCCATCTCGTTTCTCATTTCTGACACATTTTTTTTCTCCAACTAATGTCCTTTCAACTCCTAGTTTCCCATTATGTTCATGTGACAAACACAGGTTTCCACTCACAATCATATGCTGTGTCCACTGAGATTTATAGCCACATACACATGCATATACAGAGAGATTTATGAGTCTATATAAATCTATGATCCAAATATCAGAGATCAAGATTAGGTTTAACTTTTTAACCAATATATCTGTTTTTGCTTTCTATTCCTATTTCACCTGTCCCTGCTGTTTTCTCAACTATTTCCCAAATGTAGACATTTAATACTTCATTTAATACTGTATTATACTACACTCATGGTAAACATGATTTTGTGTCATGAGAATCTAGCTTGTTTTTCTGTCTTTTTTTTAAACAACTTTATTTACAAAAAAAAATAAATGTACAGATTTTAAACATTTTTTGCTTACTATTATACATTTTTGTCAGTACTTTTTTCAGATTTTAAAATAATTTTTGCATAAAACTATATGAATATATTTTTTAGTCAGTACTTGATTTTTTTTAAAGGTTTGATAGTATGCATTGAAAACTTAATAGTTACAATGAGCATAAAGTACATGTAAAACAAAATGTAACATGGATATAGTCAAGGTTTTCTTGTTGTGTAAATATTTTTTTGTTTTGATTCATTTTCTTTATTTCTTGGACTTCATACAGTCTGTGAGTTGTTTCTGGGGGAATGCAAGCCTCTGGGGTTAGCATCCCACCATCAGTGACTGCATATTATGTCTGTTCTTTTGTGACTGGGTTATCTCACTCAGGATGATATTCTCTAGATGCAGCCATTTTCTTAAGAGTTTGGTTAAGTCATTGTTTCTGGTGGCTGAGTAGTATTCCATTGTGAAAATGTACCACAATTTTTTGTATCCATTCATCTTCTGAAGGACATCTGGGTTCTTTCCAGCTTCTGGCTATTATAAATAGAGCCACTATGAACATTGTGGTGCATGTATCTTTGTTGTGTATTAAAGTGTCTCTGGGGCATATGCCCAGAAGTGGAATAGCTGGGTCTTCAGGTAGTACTAATTCCAATTTTCTGAGGTATCGCCAGACTGATTTCCAGAGTGGCTGTATTAGCTTGCAACCCCACCAACAGTGGAGAAGTGTTCCTCTTTCTCCGCAGCCTCACCAGCATCTGCTGTCATCTGAGATTTGGATCTTGGCCAATCTGACTGGTGTGAGGTGGAATCTCAGGGTTGTTTTGATTTGCATTTCCCTGATGGCTAAGGATGTTGAGCACTTTCTCAGATGTTTCTCGGCCATTCAGTGTTTCTCAACTGAGAATGTTTTGTTTAGCTCTGTACCCTATTTTTTAATAGGGTTATTTGATTCTCTGGTGTCTAGCTTTTTGTGTTTCTTGTATACCTTGAATATTAGGCCTCTATCTGGCATACCTTGGATATTAGGCCTCTATCTGATTTGGTGTTGGTAAAGATCTTTTCCAGTTCTGTTGGTTGCCATTTTGTTTTCTTGACAATGTCCTTAGCCTTACAGAAACTTTGCAATCTCATTAAGTCCCATTTGTTAATCTTTGACCTTAGAGCTTGAGCCATTGGTGTTTTGTTCAGGAAATTTTCTCTTGTGCCTATGTGTTCTAAGGTTTTCCCTACTTTCTCATCTAATAGTTTCAGTGTGTCTGGTTTAATGTGGAGATCTTTGATCCACTTACACTTGAGCTTTGTACAAGGAGATAAGAAAGGGTCTATTTTCATTCTTTTGCATGCTCAGTACCAGTTTGACCAGCACCATTTGTTGAATAGGCTGTCAGTTTTCCATTGAATGTTTACAGCTCCTTTGTCAAAAATCATGTGACCATATACATGAGGGCTCATTTCTGGATCTTCTATTCTATTCCATTGATCCACATGCCTATTTCTGTACCAGTACCATGCAGTTTTCAGCACAATTGCCTTGTAATATAGCTTGAGGTCAGGGATAGTGATTCCCGCAGATTTTTTTTGTTGTTGAGGATGGATTTCGCTATTCTAGGTCTTTTGTTATTCCATATGAAATTGCACATTGATCTTTCCAATTCCATGAAGAACTGGGTTGGAATTTTGATGGGGATTGCATTGAATCTGTAGATTGCTTTTGGTAGGATGGCCATTTTTAAGATGTTGATCTTTCCAATCCATGAGCATGGGAGATCTTTCCATTTTCTGAGATCCTCCTCAATTTCTTTCTTTAGAGGTTTGAAGTTCTTGTAATACAGGTCCTTCACTTGCTTAGTTAGAGTCACACCAAGGTATTTCATAGATTTGTGACGATTGTGAAGGGTACCTTTTCCCTAATTTCTTTCTCCACATGTTTGTCCTTTGAGTATAGGAAGGCTACTGATTTGTTTGAGTTAATTTTTTTTTAAATGACTTTATTTTACACAACAAAGATAAATGGACAGATTTTAAACACTTTTTGCTTAAAATTGTACATTTTTGTCAGTACTGTTTTTTCAGATATTAAAATAATTTTTACATAAAACTCTGTGAATATATTTTTTATTCAGTACTTGATTTTTTTAAGGGCTTGACAGTATGCATTGAAAACCTACTAGTTACAATGAGCGTAAAGTACATGCAATACAAAACGCAACATGGAAATAGTCAAAGTCTTCTTGTTTTGTAAATATATATATATATTTTGTTTTCTTTATTTCTTGGACTTCATACAGCCTGTGAGTTGTTTCTGGGGGAATGCAAGCCTCTGGGGTTAGCATCCCAATATCAGTGACTGCATATTATGTCTGTTCTTTTGTGACTGGGTTATCTCACTCAGGATGATATTCTCTAGATGCAGCCATTTTCTTAAGAATTTGGTTAAATCATTGTTTCTAGTGGCTGAGTAGTATTCCATTGTGTAAATGTTCCACAATTTTTGTATACATTCATCTTCTGAAGGACATCTGGGTTCTTTCCAGCTTCTGGCTATTATAAATAGAGCTGCTATGAACATTGTGGTGCATATATCTTTGTTGTGTATTAAAGTGTCTCTGGGGCATATGCCCAGAAGTGGAATAGCTGGGTCTTCAGGTAGTACTATATCCAATTTTCTGAGGTATCGCCAGACAGATTTCCAGAGTGGTTGTATTAGTTTGCAACCCCACCAACAGTGGAGAAGTGTTTTTCTTTCTCCGCAGCTTCACCAGCATCTTCTGTCATCTGAGTTTTGGATCTTGGCCAATCTGACTGGTGTGAGGTGGAATCTCAGGGTTGTTTTGATTTGCATTTCTCTGATGGCTAAGGATGTCGAGCACTTCCTCAGATGTTTCTTGGCCATTCGGTGTTCCTCAACTGAGAATGTTTTGTTTAGCTCTGTACCCCATTTTTTAATAGGGTTATTTGATTCTCTGGTGTCTAGCTTTTTGAGTTCCTTGTATACCTTGGATATTAGGCTTCTATCTGATGTGGTGTTGGTAAAGATCTTTTCCCATTTTGTTGGTAGCCTTTTTGTTTTCTTGACAATTTCCTTAGTCTTACAGAAACTTTGCAATCTTTAGAGGTTTGAAATTCTTGTCATATATGTCCTTCACTTGCTTAGTTAGAGTCACACCAAGGTATTTCATAGTTTTTGTAACGATTGTGAAGGGTACATTTTCCCTAATTTCTTTCTCCACATGTTTGTCCTTTGAGTACAGGAAGGCTACTGATTTGTTTGAGTTAATTTTGTATCCAGCCACTTTGCTGAACTTGTTTATCAGCTGTTTATGTATCCAGTCTGATAGCTTATATCTCTTTATTGGGGAGTTGAGTCCATTTATGTTAATAGATATCAAGGAATAGTTGTTTCTGTTTCCTGCCATTATTGCTTTTGTGGGTTGAGTTGTGTCTGTGTTTTTTTCTTCTTTTAGTTTTCTTGTTTAGGAGTTTTCTTGTTTTTACTAGGCTGTATTTTCCCTCATTGTATTGGGTTTTCCACCTATAATTCATTGTAGTGCTGGGTTTGTGGTCAGATATTGTGTAAATTTCCATTTGTCTTGAAATATCTTCATCTCTCCATTGATGGTGATTTATAGTTTTGCTGGGTATAGCAGCTTGGGCTGGCACTTGTGCTCTCTTAGCATGTGCTTGATGTCTTTCCAGGCTTTTCTAGCTTTCATAGCGTCTGTTGAGAAATCGAGTGTGAGTCTGATTGGACTGCCTTTATATGTTACTTGACCTTTTCCCCTTACTGCTTTTAGTATTCTTTCTTTACTTTGGGCACTTGATGTTTTTACTATTATGTGTCGGGAGGTATTTCTTTTCTGGTCCAACCTATTTGGAGTTTCTAAGGCTTCTTTTATGCTTGTGGTCATCTCATTCTTGAGGGTAGGGAAGTTTTCTTCTAAGATTTTGTTGAAGATATTTACTGTGCCTCTTAATTGATACTCTTCTTTCTCTTCTATTCCTAATATCCTTAGGTTCGGTCTTCTCATTTTGTCCTGGATTTCCTGGACATTTTGGGTTAGGAGCTTTTTGATTTTTGCATCTTCTCTGGCTGTTTGTCTGTGTTTACATTGTTGTCTTCTGCCCCAGAGATTCTTTCTTCTATCTCTTGTAATCTATTGGAAATGTTTGCTTCTGTGGCTCCTGATTTCTTTTTTAGGTGTTCTACCTCTAGGGTTATCTCTTTTACTGTTTTCTTTATTATGTCAATTTCCGTTTTAAATTCTCTCTTCAATTCCTTCATCTCTTTGGTTGTGTTTTCCTGTAGTTCTTTGAGTTTTTTTTTCTTGTTTCCTCTTTAAAAGCTTCTGAATCTTTTTGCTTTTCCTCCTGTTCTTATTTAATTATCTGTATCAGCATCTTGAGGTATGATTTCAGGTCTGTGTCTTCTTTTTCTGGAGTGTTTGGCATTCCGATGTTTGCTGTTATGGGAGAGTTGGGTTCTGGTGTTGCTAGATTGTCCTGGTTTCCTTGGAATATACTCTTTCTATTTCCTCTTGCCATTTTGTTGTCAGTGATATGTTCGTGCCTTTCCCTTGTATCTGGTCTGTGTCTCTGGATCTTCACTGGTACAGGTGGCAGATGGGCCGAGCCCTGTTCTATGCCTCAGAGTCGCTTGGTGGGAGCAGAAGTTCCAAAGTTCTGTTCCTGGTCGCTGGATCAGGCAGAGCAGGGCGGGGCAAGGCAGGGGGTGCACTTTTCGTGTGCACTCCGCAGAGATCTCTCTGCTCCCTGGCAGCCCAGGTCTCCCACCCACCAGTTTCTCAGCCTCTACTGTTTTTCTGTCTTATAATAATTAAAAGTGTTTGAGATTGGTTGAGGTAAAGAGTTTTTACTTAAGTGATATGAATTTGGTAACCAACCCCAGACATATGTATTAATTAGGTAATGAAAAAAATTCTCATTCATATTTTAGACAAAGCATCATTCATTCTGAGGAAGGAAGGCAGTTTTTTTATTACCCATTTCAGTCCAGTCATTACCCCCTTCATTCTCCTATAGTCGCTCATCCCAATACTCCTCCCCCTGATGCCATAGGATGACCCCCAAGTCCTTCCCACTTTCTTGGGTTTTAGGTTTTCTGAGGTTTAGCTGAATCTTCTCTCACTGAATTCAGCCTAAGCAGTCCTCTGCTGTATGAATCTGGGGCTCAGACCAATTAGCATGTGTTGTCTGCCTGGTGGCTCAGTGTCTGGGAGATCTCAGGCACCTAGGTTAGTATAGACTGCTATGCTTCCAATGGAGTCACCCTCTTCATTGTCTTACAGCCTTCCCATAATCCAATCACAGGGGTCTCTGACTTCAATTCATTGGATGTGTGTAAGTATCTGCTTTTGACTCATTCAGCTTTATGTTGGGCCTCTCAGAGGACTGCAATGCTAGTCCTCTGCCTGTAAGCACATCATAATATCAGTAACAGTGTTAGGCTTTGGAGCCTCCCCTTAAGATGGATCCCAAGTTTGGGTTGTCACTTGGATCTCATTTCCCTCAGTCTCATCTCTTTTGTCCTTACTGTTCTTTTAGACAGGAACAATTCTAGGTCAGAGGTTTTGAATGTGAGATGACAACACCATTGCTCCATTTCAGATGGTGGGTTTTTTGCTTTGGGTGCAGTACATTTCCCGAGAGGCCTTTAGACTGTGGGGTCTTCAGAGGGGCAGACAAGCCTCTGATCTTCCCTGGCATAAGGCAGAGGCTAAAAAGAGAGTGAAGTTTCAGCCGAGGTCATAGGTCCAGCATCTTCTGGGCTTCTCAGGGTTTCCAGCTGCTGTGGTTTTGTGGGAAAGCCCCTTACATGTTGCCCTATGTACTGTAGATATCCTGGGAGGCCTTTAGAATGTGCGGACTTTAGAGAGGCATATAAGCTACTGATCTGCCCTGGCTGACATGAGATTTATTTAAATTCATATTATTATGAATAGGGCATCAATGAACATCAGCTTAGGAATGTTTATATTTAATAATAATTTACATTTCCTCATGAATAAATATACCCATTGATGGAGCAGTTGAAATATATGGTAGCTCTATGTCTTTTGGAGGAGTGTCCATACTGTAAACCCTAATTTTCATATCAGGTTATAGTTTCTTCAGCAGCATATACGGCTTACTCTTTCTATTAATTATCTATAATTTCTGACCATTTTCATTATTTTTTATTAATTATTCAGGTTAAGTGAACTTCAGACCAATCTCACTCATGAACATTCACGCAAAAATACTCAACAAAATCCTTGCAAACCGAATCCAAGAACACATCAAAATTATCATTCATCATGACCAAGTAGGCTTCATCCCTGGGATGCAGGGATGGTTTAATATAAGGAAATCCATCAACGTAATCCACCATATAAACAAACTCAAAGAACAAAATCACATGGTCATCTCACTAGATACTGAGAAAGCATTTCACAAAATTCAACACCCCTTCATGTTAAAAGTCCTGGAAAGAACAGGAATCCAAGGTCCATACTTAAACATAATACAAGCAATATACAGCAAACCAACAGCCAACATCAAACTTAATGGTGGGAAACTTGAAGCAATCCCACTAAAATCAGGGACTCGACAAGGTTGCCCTCTCTCCCCCTACCTATTCAACATAGTACTGGAAGTCCTGGCTGTAGCAATTAGACAGCAAAAGGAGATCAAGGGGATACAAATCGGAAAGGAAGAGATAAAAACATCACTCTTTGCCGATGACATGATAGTGTACTTGACTGACCCCAAAAATTCCACCAGAGAACTCCTACAGCTGATAAACAAGTTCAGCAAAGTGGCTGGATACAAAATTAACTCAAACAAATCAGTAGCCTTCCTATACTCTTTTAGTTTTCATTGTCTCTGTTGAGAAGTTGAATGTCATCCTGATTGGTCTACATTTATATGTTACATGACCTTTTTCCCTTACTGCTTTTAGTATTCTTTCTTTTCTTTGAACACTTGGTGTTTAGGCTACTATGTGTCGGACAGAATTTTTTTTCTTGTCCACTCTATTTGGAGTTCTGTAGGCTTCTCTTATGCTCATGGTCATCTCATTCTTAAGAGTAGGGAAGTTTTCTTTTATGATTTTGTTGAAGATATTTACTGTGCTTCTTCATTGATATTCTTTACCCTCTTCTATTCCTATTATCCTTAGGTTTAGTCTTCTCATTGTGTTCTAGATCTCCTGGACATTTCGGGTTAGGGGCTTTTTGGCTTTTGAATCTTCTCTGACTGTTTTGTCTATGTTTTCACTGCTGTCTTCAACCCCTGAGATTCTCTCTTCCATTTCTTGTAGTCTGTTGGAGATGCTTGCATCTGGGACTCCTGATTTCTTTTTTAGGTTTTCTACCTCTAGAATTGTCTTTTTTATTGTTTTCTTATTGTTTGTATTTCCATTTTCAATTCCTTCCATTCCTTCATCTCTTTGGTTCTGTTTTCCTCTAGTTCCTTGATTTCTTTGAGTGTTTTTCATATTTTCTCTTAAAAGCTTTTATTTCTTTATGGTTTTCCTCCTGTTCTTGTCTAAGTGAGCTATTCACACTCTTCTCAAAGATCTCCATTTTCTTCTTGAGGTATAATTTCAGGTCTAAATTTTCTTTTTCTGGAATGTTTGGCAATCACTGCTGTTGTAATGGGAGATCTGGGTTTTGATGTTGACAAGTTGTCTTGGTTTCCATTGTGTAAGTTCTTTTGCTTTTCTCTTGCCATTTTGTTGTCTATGAATATACATGGTCTTGTTGTCAGTAATTATTTCATGTCTCTTCCATGTACATGGCCTGTGTCCCGGGATCTCTGCTGTTTTAGGTAGCAAATGGCTTGAGCATTTGGTCCACATTCGGGGTCCTTTCAGGTGTACACTGAGTCCCTACTGCAAAGTTCCTGCTCCTCTGGACCAACTGGAGGGCCACACCTACCGCAATCTAGGCCTAGCACTCTCTGTGCACTGGCTACTCACAGCGCAGTCTCACCAGGCCTGTGTTCCCTGGATCTCCACTGTTCTGGTTGCAACTGGTCCGAGCATTTGGTCCACATGTGATGGCTTTCCAGGTAGAAAACAAGTCCCTATTCCAGGGTTACTGCTCCCTGAACAAATAGGGTGCCGCACATTCTGCATGCTCAGCCCAGACCTCTCTGTTCCCTGGCTACTCATGGCGAGGAATGAATTTTTAAATAAACATTTAAATATGTGTGTGTTTGATAAAGATAAAGATGATATGTATTCAAGTTTGGGAGAAGGGGTATCTTGGTGGGTCTATGATGAGGCATCTTTTCCTCCTGAGGGACCAGCAACAGTCACAGAGAGTATAGTATAGAGTAGAGTTTATTCATGGCATGGGTAAGGGAGGTGAAGAAGTAAAGATAGAGAAAGACACACACACACACACACATACACACACACACACACACACACATACACACACACACACACACACACACACACACACACACACATATATATATATGGAGAGAGAAAGAGAGAGGAGTAGAGGTTGGCTATGAGAATGTGGATAGAGAGAGGAGAGGAGAGTGAAGAGAGGGGAGTAGCAGGATCAAGGTAAAGAGGAAGAGCAAGAAGGTGAGAGAGAGAGGAGAAGGAAAGGAGCCCCTTTTATGTTGAGTCAGGCCCATCAGGCTGTTACCATGTAACTGTGGAGCTGAGTCTAGAAAAAAAATGCTAACAAATATTATTTGAGTCAAAAGGAAAAAAATCTACTTATTGCCTCTTTCTTTGAAATCTTTTTGTTCTGCTTACAACATTACTTTAAAAAAGAGGAATATATGTACAGATTTTTATAGGCATTTTGGCATAACTCTATATGAGCTTTGACAGTATGTATTGCAACCCCACTAGTCACCATAAACATAAAGTACAGGTAGGACAGAACATAACTCTTTAAAATCTTTTGAGAATGATCACATCAATGTTCAGTCTAGAGGTAGCTCATACCTAATCAGAATGCAATAAATTATAACATATATTCTACAATGTTTTGTCAGTCCATGGTCATTTATTCTGACGTTGATGATTGGTACTGTTTTTTATACTATGTGTATCCTAGGCACTCTTTCCTACTAGTTTAAGATGCCAATCCCTGGTTGTAGTATAGTTTTGGATTCATGATTTTACTCCTCTCTACTTGCTATATCTCATGAATGCTACTTCTTTTAGTCCTCATGGCTCCAGTGACCTGTCTTAGAAATCCTATTCCTCTTTTTCTGTCTACATCAGGAATCCATTTCTTTGGCTCAGGAACTTATCTGAGATTTGCCTGCTGCCTTCTCATTTTGCATATTTTAGGATTTTTTTAAAGTATGAAATTGTTTACACATACATTTTATTTTATGTATTGAAAGAGTTCTGTCCTTTTCCATCATGTATCCACTGAATTTACTAGTAATTTCTCAATTTGTCATATTATTTAGTCATTTTGTGCATTTGGAAATTCAGTTTTCTTATTTTGTTTTTAAACAAATATCTAGTTCCAATTTTTAACAAAACCTTTCTCTATTTAACATGTATTTAAATAAAAAGAGACACATTGTTAAATGTACTTAACATGTAGTTAATATTGGGCAGTTATTAATTCAATCTTATTTAAATCTAACTAATAGTAACATTATTCTGTCAAAATATACTTTAGTCAAAAGGTATAGCATTCCCTGAAAAATATCTTCAGGGAAAGAAAGTTATTTCCTGTGTTTAAATTCATTTTTCATAGTTTTAATATTGCAGTCTACTCTAAATATAATATATAGTAACTGAGTATATTTTACTTACATCTGAAAAATATCCTGAGGTTATAAATGGGTTTTATTTTATTTTACCAACTAAGGTTAAACATAGTCAAGATTATATATTGTTCTACAGTGAAAGTAAACTCATTGAAAATATTTGTGCTCTTAATAATAGATGACAAAACTTATCTATTTGCTATTTTACTTTATAAAAAAACTTTAATATTTAAGTGGTTTCATTTTAATATTGTTCACAAGTTTGTGGACTATACGTAATACACACAAAAAGAGTGTTTTTAACACTGACATAGATTCTTTATCCCAGAGACTTTAAAGACATCCTGTGAGTTTAATAACTATCATTTTTTTGTTTTGTGTTTTATTTGGCCTTTTGGGAATATCATCAACATTAGAAAGTACTTGTTCTATGAAGTCATTATTTCCATCCATCCTATAGTAAAAGAATAGTCCGAATATCACTAGACTAGTGGCAACAAAAATAAAAGCCACCTTTTACTTAATTATTTTGTTAATACATTTTGATATTTGACAGTTTCATACATGTATATAATGTATTTTGGTTACTCCCCAACACCCTCTCTAATGTACCTCTCAGACATCCCGCTCCCTCTTCCTTCCTATAAATCTTTCTCTCCCACATTCATAACCTTTTTCTTTGTTTTACTACAGTTTAACTAAGGCCTTTTGACACCATTGTTTTGAAATTACTTTATAAACCCTGGTAAGATCATTAGTAGGTTTTCAGGTGACTACAAATTCCCTCTGCCCCCACACTCACAGAATCACTTTATTGGTAATAGTTTGACAGTACATGGTATAGTTCTGTAATTGCCTTTTATTGGACTAACTTGTGTAGACTCAGTGCCAATATATGGAGATGCTGTGAGTTCTTGGTTATGATAGCTCTGCTGTGCTGAGTAGATATCATTTGGGAAGAGATAGGTGCTCAGAGATCAATGTGTCTTCCAACAAACCTTTCAATTAAAATTTTATTCTTAGTACCTAAATAAAAGAGATCACATTTCAACAAATTGTCCCCTAACCTACACATCCACATAATGACTCATATGAACACTCACAAAAACTGAGTGATATGAAGATTTTATCTTTATTCATCACAAACAAGATCTAAAAAGATCGGTCTCTTTAATAATGACAGCAGGAAGATACTCCATTTTTTAGTTAATCTACTAATACGTGTTCTATTATTCTGTATTACAAATAAATAAAGGGATTTAGAAATGTAAAATCTAATATGAAAGAATATTATGTTTTATAGCCATTTAACCTTCTTTTTGTCAGAGAAACCTTACTTCCTCCAAGGTCTGATATATCCTCTATATATCTAGTTCATGAGTCTTGAGAGACAGAATTTTCTTCACATTGAGAAAATATTGTCATGCTTACGATTCTACTTATGTTCAGAGAAAGGAAGCTTTTAAATGAACATAATGTTACTAAAGCATAACCGACATTGGATAGTAAAGAAGAGATGGGCTACACTTCCATGTGTCTGCTCCAGCCAACATTTAAACATGACTGAGCAATGATTATGAAATGTGATTATAAATAAGGATTACATGAACACTGTGCTTGCATCCTAATGATTTGTAAGTTTACATAATTTATTCTCTTCCTGTCAATTTATGATTCCAAACCTAAAGAGTAAATCTTAAGAAGTCATTTCACATAAAATGAATTGCAAGAATAATGGCTACTCTGTATCTGTGGCCTGAAGCCTTGAATTGTGACTTACTAATCTTGTGAAAAAGAGCTTTGAAAAAAGCAGGCCAGAAATTATTGTGGTTCAGCAGGGATTACCTTTTATAGCATTTGGTTTCACAACAGCCTTGGTTGTAACAGACAGCATGCACAGTGGTTGTACACACAATCATGACATGTGAATCTAGTACACACTTTCTGAGACAACCCCATTCAGATTCCAGTCTGTTCTTCTATATCTCTAATTTTGGGGTAGTTTTCTTTCTTTCTGTGCATGTGAAGCTTCTGGATCATAAGAGACATAATTGTTTAGGTATGTTAAATAATGTTGTACTTGTTCTACCATTAATCTTGACAAACAAGTATTGTTCAAATGGTAGAAGGATTTATCTATTTATTTAAACTGTTTTGTGATACATTGTGACACACACATATTTTTTAGTTAATTTTGATATAGAATTATGATATTCCGTATCCTTTTTGAGATGACCCTAAACATACTTTTCCATAGGAAACAGTGATGCTCACAATATAAAATTAAAATACTGACTAATTCTGAAAGAAAAAAAAATATTTGTTTCTTTTTTAGCAGCACTACTGTTTTGCTTGCATGTGCATCCGTGTGAGTGTCAGATATTTCAGAACTGGAGTTATAAACAATTGTGAGCTGGGAATGTGAGTGCTGGGAATTGAACTTTGCTCCTCTGCAAGAGCAACCCTTAACCAGTGAGCCAACTTTCAGACCCAATATTGTCTCTATCAAATATTCAGTCAAGCTTTGATTCTTTTTGTAAATTAAACATATCAAACTCATTGCTATGTAAATTTACTTTCATGTTTGATAAATGGGAAAGTGGCATAAAAACAAAACATTTCAAAATTAGTACCTATGAATCTCTACCACTGTGTACATAAACTACTGAAATGCTTGGTCTTGGAATGATTCTCTCACTCTCAATAAGTTATGACTAAACTGTGAAGAATGTAGAGAGTCTAACACATCCTATACATATACTGTGATCATGGCTTTCATAAATAAATTGGCTGCTTTAGAAAAGGGGCCCCAGGATAATGACCTCTTTTGTTTCTTTTTCTTGAAATATGTAATTGAAAATTTTGACAAACCAATCAATCTTAAAAGATACCAGAATTTTTTATAAGGTAGATATTTGAGAGATAAATTCATTTCTCAATAGCATTTAATGGAGACATCTCCCATTTGGAACAATGGTCTTATCTAATCTAGTTTGGGATAAATTTCAGCTTCTGTTATTTCCAATATTGCGTTCATCACATTTTTCTATAATTTAAGTGATATGCCCAAGAGGAAAACTAAGTTTTCCATTAACATAAGACAAACCAGATTTTTGATACAAACTGCTATGTTAATATTTTTCAGATAAATTTATTATGAATAATGATTCATTTTCTTTCGAATTAAGGAGATATTTTATAGCTCCATTTATCTTCCTTGGCAATATTCTCTTCCTCTTGCTCTGAAGCCTACATCCCCAGGCTACAAAGAGACACACTGTAATAAATTTTTATTTGGTAATCTTAACATCTCCTGAAATAGTACAACACATATTCATGTTCCCAGGAAAACTTTAGAATGACAGAATAGATATAAATTTCCCCCTTTTTTTCCCTAAGAAACACCTACTTTGCTAAGTCAAAGGTTGTCTGTATCAGGTGACAGTCTGATGTAATAAAATATAGGTCAAGTGGAGCTGACTAATATAACCATTTTTATTTCCTACCTATTCCCTGATGTGTCATAAACATCTGTAGCACATCTTACCTTACACATCCTGGTGATGGCGGTCTTTGACATTATGATGGGCTGAGTGTCTTCTGATGTACTATTTAGGAAGATAATTAATAGCCAGCAAGTGTGATGTAGTATAATAGCAGTCCTGACAGTATGGAAAACATTAGTTGTTAACAATACTGAAACATGCATAATTTAAAATTGCTAACAACTAGGACTCACACATAAACATGCACACACAACGAACACTGCACAATATTCTGTGGCACAGGCCTAGTATATAGATTAATTTTTTCCTTAGAAAGAGGTATAGTTAGATACCACATTGTAAGATTCACAAATATCTCCTCTTCCACAATAAATCAAATGGTAGATTCATTTTCTATTATAGGATCTACATGTTACATCTATATAAAAACACCATGTTATTTCAAGATGATTATAAACCTTTAATCCCACATCACAGCTCCTGTTTAACCTCCATAAATTAAAACTGACTCCTGTGAGTGCATTTCCTGTAGGTTTCATTCTTTCATAGCATAAGTTGTCTGCATGACTATGGACATGCTAATGTAAATTCACATATGGTTGATTAAATTCTTTTCATTTACCTCTACATTTCTTTTATGTATTCCTTTCTTTGTTTTAAGATGCCTCTTTTGTGGTTCAAAAAAGTAATACTGTACATTTAGAATATTTCAAAGATTTATGCTAGCACTGCCACCAAACCTCACCCTGTGGTCCCTTTCTTTACCTTTGTTAGATTTTAATTACACAAACTGATGCTTATATCATTCACAAAAGTTATAGCACCCATAATGTCACAGAACAAAATATATGAGCATTGTTGGGGTTCATAAACTGTCTTTACTTTCTCTATGTTTTTCCACAGTAAAGGCAACCACAGAATAAATACATCAAACCAAAAATTCTCTCATTTACTGAACTGTGATTGTAAATAGAATAATGCAGTGTAATGGAAACTATAAAAGTTAAGAGTAAAAGTAGTATTAATAACTTTCAATATGCTAGCTTCTTTTAGTTCTATTATTCTGTTTTGTGAAGACTGAACTTCATGTATAGTCTGTATAAGTTTAGAAGTCCAAAAAGAGTAATTATGACAATGGCTGCTCCATACACAAATTTTAAAACTGAATTACATATAGGATGTTCATGGTTTTATGAGCATTTTATTAATTAATCTATATTGGAAATTTTTAAAATTCTTTCATAAGTACTGAAATACTGCTTATTTCCTTTATAATGTAGAAATGCTCATACTAAGGGCAGACATCTGGAAATTTAGGAAATAATATTGTACAATAAATTTCAGAGCCTCTAAATACTTTACTATATTCCCAAATGATTGGTATTATTTAATACATCTAGCTTATACTCATAAATCCTATAAATAATTTGCTAGTGAAAACACTGTATAATTTAAGCAGTAAATATTATGTATACCAAATGCTTTAACGATTACTATATAAATAACTTTAGTAAATATTGATGTTAATTATAATATTTGAATCAAAAATACTTGTAGATAGAATGTACTTTAATTTGTAAAACTTTACAAATTATTTGTATATTGAGCAATTATAAATTACCTAATCTTAATTTCTTTTTTGTTTTTAAGCTTCCATTTTTATATTTTAATAAATATATATTGCATTTATATTTTCAAATGTATAGATGCCATTTATTAAAATGTTTTTAGACAAAAAAGTAAGAAAGTCAAAAAATTATAAAACTAAATACACTTTAATAAGTTAATATTTTACTGTCTTCCAATCTCTTTTCACATTTTTAACTCTAACATATGAAGAATCAACAAATACCTTTATATGGGAAATATGGAAACTTACACATTTTTAACCCCACAGCCATCTCCGTGGCCTAAAGGGAGCAATGGTAAGGACAGAATTATGAGAGTTGGCCTTGTATCATTAAAAAACAACCCTATTTGCCATATTAGAGAGTGCTATGATCCACAGGACTTTATCATACGTGTCCACCTGGTTTCTTAAATCATAAAGGAAGCCAGGTATGCCAACTGAAACAAGTCTTATGTTCATGTTCAAAACAGATTAATTATTTAAACCGAATGATTTAAGGAATATTCTCACTCCTTATCTGGTGCAGACTACTTCAGATTGTCCTAAGAAACTAACAGGATATGATTGAAGGTACCCTCTTATTTAATGACTCTTCATTTTAGGTGTTTTCCTGTTTAAAAAAAGCCATACATAAATCATGCAGATTTTACTATTTCCTTCACAGTCCACATAAGTTGCAAACAATAAAATTTAGCTAATTTTCACATCAAATTCTATAATAATCTTCTTGACTTTATAGGGTCTAATGTTAATCCTGTAAAGCAACAGATCTGATAGAGTACTGTAAAGTAGCCTTTCTCAGGTCAGAACAGTGCACAATTGGAACCTTACTGTGTGATCCTGTGAATTCTCAGATTGTCTTTATGAATGCATTTATACTATCTTTGCTGCTTCATGGATTGTAATCTGGCTGAAGCTATGTTACAGCTCACACCACATAGGATGGTCATGCCCTAATATACTTACCCAACTTAACCAGTGGATGTATTATGTAGAGATCTCTGGATTTTGGCACACATGTCTACAAAATTCCCATGCAAGCCAAATTGTGAAAGTAAAGTTATCACCAAGATAAAGACGTTCAAGTAATAAAAACTGTTCTTCAGTTATAGAAATACAAATATCATGTGTTTTCTTGTAGACATGAACAACACTGTTCTATTTCCTGTGGCTTATTATTTTATTTAGGACACTAGGAAAATGATCTGCAGAGTAATATTAGGTGGATAGAGATTGGCTACAGTTCTATAAAGAAATAGAGAAAATAATGTGCCTTGAGAATGTGAGCCATCAATGCAGGTTCCTTTGTCAAGTACATTGTTGCAGAGCACACAGTTATTTTTCATCATGTTTCGTTGCCATCCTTTCCTTCCACTGTTATACCCATAAACACAAGCTGTCCCCATTGCTTTATACTCTACAATACGTTCATAACATTAAATTTTACTTATTTCACAACTAATTCTGATTTTAAAAACTGGCCAAATGGTACACAGTTGTCCAAATTCAAAAATAGACTATCTTTAGAAAAGGAATTTCCCAGGCCTGCTATTGGGGCCTTCAGTCCTATTCCATGTAGATATTTATGTTCAATTAACTATGGCATTAAGCTTTTATATTTACATTGATAGCAGTTACAGATGTTTGAAATCTAAATAAATTAAATATACATTGTGGTGATTAATTGATATTAAACTATCTGCTATATTCTAAACAGCTGACATTTGCTGGATCTTAAAGACAAAGTTAAAAAAACAACCTAAAGTCACTGATGACTTAAGACTCTTAGCTTAGTGTGTGCTGAAACTATTTCTTTAACCTGCCTTTAAGAGAACTATGTAACAACTTACTTTACTTGCATTCTATTGCCCAAGCAGTCAACTTTTATAACCTAACTTAATGTGTAGCTGTAATCTGTGTAAGTTATGTACTCTTCCATGCCCCTGACCCATGAGTACTACATGCATGTTATAATATTTTTTTGGAAACAGCAAATAGGACAAAATAGCTCTATAAAATAAATATCTACCATAAAGGTTGAACATAACATGTGGATATTGCTTAATAAACAAGAAAGTTTGTTGTAGTGTTCGTTATCTGGGTCACTTGGGGTCAGTTAGAGTCACTGAATCAATCCCTTGTATACTCTTAAAGATTTCTGTAAAGTCTCCCTTTTCCTTTCCCATGTGGTACTTTCAGTGTTGTTCCACAAAAG
The DNA here is from genome assembly GCF_963924665.1 of Micromys minutus. Lineage (NCBI taxonomy): Eukaryota > Metazoa > Chordata > Mammalia > Rodentia > Muridae > Micromys > Micromys minutus. Next base: position 15,299,281 of record NC_137953.1, read on the forward strand.
ACAATTGTGAGGAATAAAACAGAGTAAGGCCAATATAGAGAATTCGAATATGGTCTGGTCATTAAATTACACCACGAGGAAGTGCAAATTCTCTCCTTAGTGTGACACCTGTGCATTGTTGGTGACTCTGAAATTATCATTAATGAATTGACATTGACAACAAATTGCATGACAGATTTCAAAGACAGAAAGAGCAGCTTTTCAGAAGGGAACATGAAAGGGAGTGGATCAGGAGCTGGGTGCAGGGGGGAGGGGAAGCTGAGGGATACCTCATCTGTCATTCACACTCTTCCCATATTTAGAGAAAACAAGCTCTATAGAGATTTTCAGAACATTTTGACTTATTGGAACACCTATTATAAGAACAACTTTAAGTTTATAGTTCAGTAATGTAAAGTTAATTCTCTGCATTAAAAAATCAGTCTTGGCCCACGGGCTGCTCTGAAACGCCATCTTTGCATTGTTCCTGGGTAGTGCTCCGTGCTCACTACAGCCACCTTCGCTGTCTCCTCCAATGCAGACTCCCAGCAGCTTTCTCACCATAGTCCTTGGACTAATTCCTTGTTGGCAGCGTCTGACCACCGGCGTGCCCCACCATGTCAGACGCGGCAGTGGGCACCAGCTCCAAGATCGCCACCAAGGACTGGAAGGAGAAGAAGGAAGTTGTGGAGGATGCAGAGAATGGAAGAGATACACCTTCCAATGGCAACACTCACAATGAGAAAAATGGGGAACAGGAAGCTGACAATGAGGTAGATGAAGAAGAGGAAGAAGGTGGGGAAGAAGAGGAGGTAGAAGGTGATGGTGAGGAGGAGGATGAAGATGAAGAAGCTGAGGCTTCCACGGGCAAGCGGGTGGCTGAAAATGTTGAGGATGATGATGTTGACATCAAGAAGCAGAAGACTGATGAGGATGACTAGACAGCAAAAGGAAAAGCTAACCTTACTTACCATGACCTAGTGACCCTTCACTTCCTGTCTCAGAGTTTACACGAGGTCACCTAGTACAGAAGCAGGCACTGCACTCACACAGCCAGAGGACAGTGCCACCCACAGATGACACATGTTCTCCACCACCCCTCTGAAACCACAAAATGAATTGGCAACGTGGGAGGAAAAAAGTAACAGAACTTCCCAGGCCCTGATTGTTTTCTTAAAAATAATTTAAAAGGATATTTTGTTTGTATTTTTAGTTATATTCTACACTTTTGAGCATATTGTTAGGGTTCAGCCATTTTTAATGATAATAGTTGACCAAACAAGCCTTCAGAGCATTTTTGTCCTACTTCAGACTATACTTGTGGTTTGACCATGTTCATTATAATCTCAAAGAAGAAAAAAAAATCCTTAAAAAAAAACAAACAAACCAAAAACAACAACAAAAGAAAACAATCTTATTCCTAGTATTCAGTAACATTTTTGTGTATGTACCTAGTTGTACTACAAGTAGTTGTTTTGTATGAAATGATTAAAAAGGCCAAAGATAAAAACGTTATTTTTATCCCTTTTTCTTTATCTTTCTTTCTTTCTTTCTTTCTTTCTTTCTTTCTTTCTTTCTTTCTTTCTTTCTTGGCTATAAAGTTTATTTATTTGTCCCATTTGATGTATATGTGAAACAATGTCCAACAGTTAAATGAAACTTTATTTTTCTTAGTTGTTCTAACAAAAGAAAAAAATAAGAAAGAAAAATCAGTCTCTAGAATGCCTTTCATTTTGTTAAAATTAAGCAATAGTTACTAAACAACTCTTTACCCTGCAAAGCAACTGCCGCTGCTGTCATCCTGTTTTCTGTTCTATGAATTTATCACTTCTAGGTAGCTATCAATGTTTTTTGTTTCAAGTAATATTTTTAAATTTTTAATTCATTTCATATCCAAACTAGTTTTTGTTTCTTCCTACTCTCCTCCTAGTTTCTCTCTCCACATCTCCCCTTCCTCCCACATCCACTCCTCCCCCCTTTCTCCTCAGAACAGGGTCAACCTAGAAGGATATCAACCTGGCAGGGCATGTCAAGTTGCAGTAAAACTGGGCACTTCTATTAAAACTAGACAAGGAAACCTAGTAGAGAGAAAAGATCCCAAAGGCAGGCACCAGAGTCAGAGTCAGTTTCTGTTTCTGCTGTTAGGATTCTCACAAGAAGATCAATTTACACAAATGTAACAAATGTACAGAGGGTCTGTGTCAGTCCATTCATGCTCCCTGGTAGGTAGCTCAGTCTCTCTGAGACCCTATTGTCTCAAGTTAGTTGATCCTGTAATTTTTCATTGGTGTGCTTGACCTCCCTGGCTCCTATAATCCTTCCTCACCTTCTTCTATAGGATTCCCTAAGCTCTGCCTAATGTGTGGCTGTGGGTCTCTGCATCTGCTTCCATCAGCTGCTGGATGAAGCCTTTCAGATGACAATAGGGTTAGATGCCAATCCATGATTTTAGCAGAGATTCCTTAGGAATTATTTCATTGACTTTTCTTTATCTCATCTGTATTTGATTCTATCATGGGTGTCTAAGATATCAACTTTTGTGTTCTGGACCTCCAGGCAGTGTCAGGGTTGGGCTTCCTCTCAAGCTGGACCCATCATTGGTTAGTCCACTACTCCCACAATTTCTGCACCACCTTTACCCCAGCACAATTTGTAGGCAGGATAAATTGTAGGTTGAAGGTTTTGTGGCTGGATTGGTGTGGTGAGCCATGGCTACGAAAATAGCCAAACTACAGCCATCTTGACACAGCAGCCTGTGAGCAGCTGCACCCCTGCCTGTGGGAACCTGACCTTTTGCCTGAGCCTTCCGGGAAGCACCACAATGGGCCTTGCCAAAAAATAACTACCAGGTGACAAAACAGGATATTCCAGAAAAAGCACCAGAGAAGTTGGTGCTAGACCGCAGCACCAACCCCTTCCGTGTTCTGAAGATTTTGTAAAATTCCACTGCATCCTGCCTTCCCCCTGCTTAAGCCTATATAAGCTGTAAGCATTCTGTCCTCAATGAAGCCTTGACACCATCCAGACTGTCTCTTTGTCATTCTTTACACGCTGGGTTTCCTTTCTCTCTCACCCCCATGACTTTCAGAATGAAGGCCTCTTGGGGACCCTGAATAACCTGATCTGCTGGATGGATCATATTGGTGCACCAGCTTTTCATTGAACGTTTCGCCTAGTTATAGTTTGCCAGTTCAGACTTTTATATACCAAATCAGGAAACAATTGCTGTTTAAGACTGGCTTAGTTCATTGAGCACAACATCTTCAAAGTTTAATCACTTTTTCTGTTAAGTCTGATATATCATTTTACTTATCTTACTACCTGTTGCTAGGTATGTGGGATGCTTCTGTTTCTTGTCTAGCATCTTAGTTTAGGTGTCTGATTGATTATACAACTACAACATGACTACAGTAACTCTTATTAAGGAAAACATTTAAATGGAATTTACTTATAGGTCAGAGATTTAGTTCATTATAAATTGTTGGAAGCATGGTGGCATGCAAGCAGACATGGGTCTGGAGAGGTAGCGGAGAGTTCTCCAAGTAGAACTGTAGTAAAGAGGAAAAAAAATGAGCTAATAGGCATAGCTTGAGTTTCTGAAATCACAAACTGAACCTCAGTGACACAAGTCTTGAATGTGAGTTTTGGCCTCATAAAGTTTTTATCTTCTAATGATGAATTTATCTAAAAATAAGGAAATAATTAAATATTTTAATACTTTAAAGAGTTGCTATAATTGTAAGAGCATATTTTTAAATTTTGTTTTAAACGCTGTGTGTTTGATGTTAGTTTGTTTGTAGGATTTATTCTGTTTTCCTGTTAGCTTTATAACAACTTAAAGCTTGAAATAAGATCAAAATACAAATTAAAAAAAAATCAGTACCATCCTCCTAGTACCACAAGTGTTATTTTCTAAAATATATTAGTCTTAGTATATAAAGTTTACTTTATTATAAAAGTTTATTTTTGCACATCATGTTATTGTCTCAGAAAATTTAATGGAAAATTAACAGGGATGCCAACATAACACAAAACAAAATTCAATCTGAAATTGACTGCAGGGTACTTTCTTTGTCTAAGATTAAGATATCAAAAGTATCCTCCAGATAAAGGAATAAAGAAAACAAGCTTACTAGGAAATTAATATATTCAAACCTACAACTGAACGGATTTCTAGAAATTCTAAGAGATATTTAGAAGGCAAAGCAGCTCTCTGTTCTCATGTGTCTGAGCTGATTGCCGAGAGTGTGCCACAGCCTAAGAGAATGCCACCTTACTTCTATTGTAAATGAAATCTATTTGGGGTTGATGTACAGAGACTCTTGGTGACCAACCTATTTTATGGGTTCTTTAGTCACTCTCTTTCAGAAAACTATAGTTAAAAGCCTGTTTTAGAATACTGTCACATTTCCAGATATAATCTTTTGGAGTTAGCCTCTGAAACTCTATGACAAGAAATAACAATTCACTAACTGCTTATTTGTATCTTTTTCTCCTTCTTCTTTCTTCTTCTTCTTTTCTTCTTCTTCTTCTTCTTCTTCTTCTTCTTCTTCTTCTTCTTCTTCTTCTTCTTCTTCTTCTTCTTCTTCTTCTTCTTCTTTCTTCTTCTTCTTCTTCTTCTTCTTTCTTCTTCTTCTTTTTCTTCTTCTTCTTCTTCTTCTTCTTCTTCTTCTTCTTCTTCTTCTTCTTCTTCTTCTTCTTCTTCTTCTTCTTCTTCTTCTTCTTCTTCTTCTTCTTCTTCTTCTTCTTCTTCTTCTTCTTCTTCTCCCCCCCTCTCTTTGTCTTTCTCTATGCAGAATTTTATGTATCCCCTGCCTCTTTGCTTCTGAGAAGGAGCACCTCCCCAACCCCCAGTTGAATCAAGTCTCTCTAGGATTAGAAGCATCCTCTCCCAATTAGAAGATGCAGCTCTCTGCTACTTATATATAGTTAGTGGTTGGTGTCTTTGTTTGGTGGCTCAGTCACCCGGGACATTTCAGGGGTCCAGGTTAGTTGACTCATTAGGCGTCCTGTGGGGTTGCCATAACCTCTAGTTCCTTCAATACCTCCAGAATTTCTTTGAAAATTGACTTGGGGGAACAGGACTGATACAGCAGTCTCCTGAAATGGATTCAATTTCTGTTTGAAAACTTCTCTCAAAGGCGATGGGCAGAGAAAACAGGGACATATGAATTACATGAGCATACAGTCTTTAGAATTTACATCAGTCTTTCTTAGCCATACTTGGAGACTTTTTCACTTCTGAACACGAGTCAGTAACACAGCCAGCTTCCTTAAGATATTGCTATTTGTATTTTTATTGTTATTTCTTTATGATGTTCTATATAGCACAGTCTTTGGAACTAATATTAAATTTGTGAACTAGTCATGTCGATTTTGCAATTTATATTTGCAGATTTGTCTGATGTTCTTAGCATGAATTTCAATCTACTTCTATCTTAGGAAAAGACTCTTTTTCTCCATTTCATTGTAGTTTTGCTAAATATTTACTTCTTTCTTGGGGAAAGTATTTGTTTACTTTGGCATTACATAAGGATTTTGTTCTGCACACATGTAATAGCTTGTACACATTTCCTATTTCCTCATCCATAGTGTCTTTCACATACTAGAAATCATTGAACAACTATATGAAAAGTGTATGTAAATCCCATGTGTTCCTGGAATTGTTGGGCATATATTGTACCATTTGTACCTATTCCTCCTTACTGGAGATTGGTCATAAGGTAGAATGAATTTTAGATTTCTGACAGCCTTCCATACTTTTTCTTTCAAATACAATTATAAGACAAAAATCACTATTCTTAGACATGAAGTTACTTGCTATGCCTTACCTTTGAAACAAATGTGATTTTTAAGCTTTCATTTCATAGAAGTGTGTGTACATGTCCATGTGTGAGTGTGTGTGTGCACTCACATGTGCCTGTAGTCATGTGCTCAAATGACTATGTAAAGCAAAAAAGGACAATTTTGGGAGACAGTTCTTTCCTTTTACTATGGTATTCTCTATTGAACTTCAGTCTTCAGGAATGGGCAATAAGTAATTTTACTCCAGAGCTATCTCACTGGCCTCCAGTACCACTAAATAAATCTTAGCCCTTTTAAGAAAAGTCATCTAATATCTTCTGTACATTTACAATTCCCAAAAGATACCAAATGGTTTTTTTTGAAGCTTCAGTAGATCAAATTAAGTCAAGTTCTTAAATTTGAACTAGATTTTATCAGTATCATTTTTGAAAAGGATAAACAAGATCTTTCATAAGAGGATATATACAAATAATTTATGGTAAAGTGGATATTTCAAAAATGTCCGTTTTATTTATCCAAAATGTATAATCTAATATTAAATATTCTTATCCAAAAATTGCAGCTCTTACACTATGTGTTTTTGTGCTGATCAGTAATATAGAGATTCTGACATACGTTCTGGAAAAAGATTATTCCACCACAAACTCCATCCTAGAAAATACCGAGTAACAAAGAATGTTTTAATATACCATATACCTATCAGAAAAGGCAGAGATTTGAGTTTATTTCTATTCTGAACATTATGTAAGTAATAATAGTAATGATAATAATAATACCAATTTATTAAAGTTGGCAGTGCAGCAAGGATATTTTATAATATGTTTAAATATTCCTCAAAACAGCATCCCTTAACATGAATATTAAGTTCTGATAGATAGGAACCTCTGGGGGATAAAAAAATCAAACTGTCTTAAATTTAATCAAAATCCCAGGCCACTTGATTTGTGTGTTTTATAATGATGTAATAATTTGTATGTACACTATCACAGAAGTGATTTCATGCAATATAATTAACAAAATGGCCTTTGAGAGGTAATTATGGATGGAACAAGTTCTTGTCTGATTCTGTATGGACAAGGTATTCTAACATTTATTTATGAACAGTATTAAGGCATCAAGAATTAATTCAATTACTTCACTTTCCTGAAGATATATTATTATGATGACTTTCTTATGCTTGAAGAATTCCATATTGATTTTTAAATTTTCATAATAAAAACATGAATTATGTCTTTTTAAGGAAATAAGCTAACAAAATGAGCAATCTGAGTTGCCCAATGATAGAAAATGAAACATGAAAATTGAGAACAAAATCGGGGTCAGAAAAACAATTCATCAAAGTCCTTACAGCTTCCATCAAATTTCAAAGTGAGAGGCAATATTTGTCTATATAGGCTAGTAATTCACACATGATTTAAACAAAAACACCAGTGAAACTTGGTAAAGTCTTGAACTTTCCTACTTAAAATCAAGCAACAGGATTCAAATATAGCTTAATGGAAGGTTTCAGACACAACACAAGATCCAAGGTAAAAGGTAAACAAAAAAATCATAATGCTCAGCAGAGTAATTCTTATTTAAATATGCATTTATCAAGATTAAATTTAGATTTATGAATATAATTTTAGAAAGCTTGAGCAAGTATCTACCATTTTATTCAATGCAAGGATAAAATTGATCTACCAGTAATTTTAGTCTTAAACAGAATGTCAGGGCTGGAAAGATGGCTACTTGATTACTCACTGACTACTCTTCCACAGGTCCTAATTTCAATTCCCACCAACCAAATGGTGGTTCATAATCATCTCTAATGGGATCTGACACTCTCTTCTGATGTGTCTTAAGGCAATGACACTGTACTCACATACATAAAGTTAATTAATTAAAAAAAGAAAATGTCAGTGTTTCCATGGGTAACATCTGAAGCTAATGATGCTCCGTTCTGTACCTGGATTTGAATTAGAATTTTCAGTGAAAAGAGAAAAAAGTTATTACTTATTACTTATCTAGTTCATCACTTCATTGTTTCATTTTTTTAATAATAACTTAAAATGTGAAGAGCACACAAAGTTTCTGTAGCTTTATTTTCTGAAATTAAGAAAAACAATACATCTTGTCTATTGAAGGTTGAACTATGGACAAGCTCATGAGACAATATATGAAGGGATTATATTTATCATTAGTAGTTCCACATAAAATACTTTAAAATATTTTGAGTCACTTTATTTGCAATATTAATTTTCTACTCAAAGAATTAAGAGCACAGAAATATACTTATTCATAAGTCCGTGTGTACTAACTGCATCCTGAAATAGTATGAAGGTATGTAGTCATTTACAAATTTTAAAAACAATCTCATTTTATTCATGTGTATATTGTGTGTATATGTATATGCATGCCACTTCTTTGTGTGTGCCCAGGGAGTTTAGAGGCAGATACTAGATTCCTTGCTCATGGAGTTACAGAGGGTGGTGAGTCATCCAGTATTGGTGCTAATAACTGAACTCAGGTTCTCTGTAAAAGCATCTAGAACTCTTCCCTGAAGGTCAGTCCTCCAACCAGTAGGTTCTCTATTGTTGGTTTTATTGATGTTGCTGTCACATGTTCTTCTGTGAGATACTGATATCATTTTTTATTATTTACTACCATTCTTATGATGACATGATACTGTTCTGTGTTACTGATTACAAAAACCTAATTCATAAGATTATTTTTCTCCCTGTCAGTATGTAAACAATGCCACTGAATTGTCTGTAACTCTATAAAGATGATAACATTTTTGAACAAGAACATTGGCTAAAAATACACTATATAAAAGAACCCATGGCCCAGAAAGGCTGTACATTCAGAGATGCTTGTGGCAAAGGTTCCTTTCAGCGCACAGTAAGAGGGTATCAGCATCTGCCCTGAAAGGCTGTGCTTACAAATCAGAAACCCAGGCACATTTCCACCCTGACCAACAGAGAACCTGGGACACAGGCCTAGTGAGGTTGCGCCATGAATACCAAGAGCACAGAGAATGCTTGGCATCAGTGTCTGGGCCTGTGTCAGAGAGAATCATGATCTGCCTGAGAAAGGCAGTGCTGGAAGATTAGCTCCACAGGCACTTTTACACTTGGACCAGAGGCGACCTGACATATAGGCCCAGGGAGTGCACACAAGGAGTTCTCACTGAGCAGAGAGTGCTGTGCTCATGGAAAAGGGTCCTTTTAGGCCTAGAGAAAGAGCCAGGTCCCCACCACTAGTGAGCAAAGGGTTGAGCTCCCAGAACAGCCTCACAAGAGTTCCTACATCTTACCACAGGATGATGTCCACTGAAACTCCACACAAAGACTCTGGGGCACTAAAACAAAGTATATTGACAAGACCATGGAAATGGGATCCAGAGATGTATGCAGCTGGATAATAAACATACCAGAAAAATCTGTCACCTAACCTTCTGAAGATCATCAGGGGCAAGCCCAGAATTGCAAGACATTGACTTCTAATTCATGTATTTGAAGGAACTTAGCACATTTTACTGTTCGCTAGGCGAGGGCTCTTGCTTACTTGGTCCCTTTCTTTAGTTTTCCCTGGGAGACTCCAACTAAATTCATAGATACAAACCATGGACAGAGTCCACTGATCTTCAGGAAGAAGTGTGAGCCTTCAGATCTGTGCTGTACATATAGGACCAGCAGGTGAGAAAGATGTGCTCGTCCAGCTGCCCACACTGGCTGTCTGTAGCCATGACAACCTGTTCTAAGAAGTTCCGCTGCGGTTTGAATACCATCATTTAGAAACACAGGGAAAAAGCCAAAATATAGCAGATGAACATTATATTTATTTAAAACTATATACACAGTGCAAAGGCATGAAATGCCCACAAAAGAATAATGTAAAACTACAAGACCTTGATGTTGTCCTAGCTTCATGAAGTGAGGGTTGTCCAAGATCATAAAAAGAGAGGGTGTGGCCCACACACCCTTGAATTTAAACTGGACCTTTGGTACTCTGTAGTTAGAAAGCTGCCAGGATCCCAATGATGTCACTTAATGGCCTTTGCCATTATTGTACTCAACAGATTAGCACCCTTAGTGGTTAAGCTGTGTTCAGCCTTCCTGGAGTAATGGGTGTGGCCTAGAAATAATCATAGTATCAATTGAAATTAAGAAATTCATACCACTTCATGGTATACTAACCACAATATTGTATCACTTTAACATGGCCTGGCTACATTTCTTTATTTGGGCCAAGGTATCTATGAGTAAGGGTTAATCCAAAATAATTTCGATATTATATTTGGGCCCAAACTTTATCAGTTTTAGGGTGTGGTGTTGTCAGATTTTCTTTTTATATAGCCTTTCTGTTTTCAGAGTCAGGGCTTGGGTTGGCAATATTTTATTTGGTTTGACCCAGGGCTCTTTATTTGAAGAACTGGCTACATCTATAGCCCCTTCTAGCTTAGGGCCCAGGCTTCTTGGAGGCCAGGGAAGGGTTTAGTTCCCCATCTCTTCTACTGTGACCTGAGCCTCTTGAGGATTAGGGATAGGCCCAGGCCCCATTTCTTCTTGTTTTGGCCCAGGCGCACATTTCTTTTCATTTTTGGCACAAGCTTCTTCAGTGTTAGAGTTAGGCCCATGACCACATTCCTTCTTGGATTGGTTCTGCGTACCTTAAAGGCCAAGGGATGGCAGAGGTCCATACTCTACTTGATTTGGGCACAAGTATCCTCAGGGTTAGAAATTTGGCCTGTTGTCCACATTTCTTCTTCTTTGGGCCTGGGCATCTTCAGGGTAAAGCATAGGCCCAGGCACACAGTTCTTCTTCTTTGGTCCTGAGCTTATTCAAGAGTTAGGCATAGACCCAGGCCAACATTACTTCTATTTTTGGGCCCAAGACTCTTCAGGGTCAGGGATAGGCCCAGGAACACATAATTTCTTGTATAAGGCCCAAGGACACTTAAGAGACAAAAGATAGGAATAGTCCATATAACTTCTTCTTTGGGACCCAGGGCTCTTTAGAGTCAGGAATAGGCCAAGAATCACATCGGCTCTTGGTATGGGCACAGGCCTCTTTGGGTCAGGGAGAGTCCCAAGCCCACATTTCTTCTTGTTTTGGGTCCAGGCTTCTTCAGGGTAAGGGATAGGTCCAGGACTAAATTATATCATGGTGTAGGCCCAGGCAACTTTAGGGTAAGGCATATGCCCAAGCACAAATTACTTCTTCATTGGGCCTGAGCTTATTCAAGAGTTAGGCATAGGCCCAGGCCCACATCACATCTTGTTTTGGCCCAGGCCTCTTCAGGATCAGCAATAGGCACAGGCCCACATCATATCTAGGTTCTGGCCAGGGCTCTTCAGGGTCACGGATAGGCCCAGGACCACAAAGTTTTCTTCTTTGGGCTCAGGCCTTTTCATGGTCAATGATAGGCCCAGGCCCACTTTTTTTCTTCTTTGGGCTCAGGCCCCTTCCGGGTCAAGGATAGCTTCAGGCCCACATTTCTTTTTCTTTGGGCCCAGGCCTTTTCATGGTCAATGATAGGCCTAGGCCCACTTATCTTCTTTCTTGACCTGAGCCTCTTCAAGGGTTAGGGATAGGCCTAGGCCAACATTTATTCTTCTTTGCACCCAGGCCACTTCAGGGTCAGGGAGAAGCCCAAACTCGCATTTCTTTTTTTTTAGGCCTGGACATCTTCAAGGTTTAGGAATAGGCCAAGGCCCACATAACTTCATTTTTTTGAGCCCAGGGCACTTCAGAGTCAGGGAGAGGGCCAGGCCTGCCTCTCTTCTAGTTTTGGCCAAAGACTATTCAAGATCAGAGATAGGACAAGGCCCACTTTTTTTCTCCTTTGGGCTCAGGACTCTTCAGGGTCAGGCATAGGCATAGGCCCACTTTTTTTCTCCTTTGGGCTCAGGACTCTTCAGGGTCAGGCATAGGCATAGCCCCACATTTTTTTCTTCTTTGGGCCAGGCCTCTTCAGGGTCAGCGATAGGCCCAGGCCCATAATTTATCTTCTTTGGGCCCAGGTCACTTAAGAGTCACGGATAGACCCAGGACCACATCACATATTGGTTCTAGCCCAGGCCTCTTCAGGTCAGGAATAGGCCCAGGACTACATTTTTGTTCTTTGGGCTTAGGCCTCTTCAAGGTAAGGGGTAAACCCAGGCCCAAATTTTTTCTTCTTTGGGCCCAGGCCTCTTCAGGGTCAGAGATAGGCCCAGGCCCACATTTTTTTTTCTTTGAGTCCTGGCTTCTTCATGGTCAGCGATAGGCCCAGACCCACATGTTTTTTTTTTTTTTTTTTTTTTTTTTTTTTTTTTTGGTTGCCCAGGCCTTTTAAGGGTCAGTGATCGGCCAAGGCACACATCACATCTTGGTTCTGGCCCAGGCCCCTTTATTTTCAGGGATAGGACTGGGCCCACATATGTTCTTCTTTGGCACCAAGACACCTCAGGTTCAGGAATAGACGCAGGCCAAAATTTTTTCTTCTTTGGGCCCAGGCCTCTTCAGGGTCAGGGATAGGTCCAGGCCCACATATCTTTTTCTTTGAGTCCTGGCCTCTTCATTGTCAGCGATAGGACCAGGCACACATTTATTTTTCTTTAGGCCCAGGCCTCTTCAGGGTCAGGGATGAGCCCAGGCCCACATTTTTTTTCTTTGAGCCCTCTCATCTTAGGGTCAGCAATAGGCTGAGGCCCACATTTTTTCTTTTTTGGACCCAGGCCTCTTCAGTGTCAGGGATAAGCCCAGGCACACATAACATCTTGGTTCTGGCCCAGGCATCTTCAGGGTCAAGGAGAGGCCCTGGCCCACATTTTTTTTTCTTCTTTGGACCCAGGGCTGTTCATGGTCAGGGATAGGCCCAGGCCCACCTATTTTTTCTTTGGACCCAGGCCTCTTCAGTGTCAGTGATAGGCCAAGGCCCATATCACATCTTGGTTCTGGCCCAGGCCCCTTCAGGTTCAGGGACAGGCCCAGGCCCACATTTTTTCTTCTTTGGTGACCTGTCCAGCAGGTCAGGTTATTCAGTGTCCCAAAGAGGCCTTCATCCTAAAAGTATTGAGGGTGAGAGAGAAAGGAAGCCAAAGTGTAAACAATGACACAGAGTCAGTCTGGATGGTGTCCAGGCTTCATTGAGGATAGAATGCTTACAGCTTATGTAGACTTAAGCAGGGTGAAGGTAGAATGCAGTGGAATTTTGCAAAATCTTCAGAACATGGAAGAGGGTGGTGCTGCAGTCTATTGTGGAGGGTCTCCTGCTTTTTCTGGAATATCCTGTTTTGTCACCTGGCAGTTATTTTTTTTTTTTTTTCAGACTTCTAAAGTTTATTTGAAATCAAGCCACCTTTCCCTTAGGCTGCACATTCGTTCCTCAAAGATCTGTAGTGAAGGTAGCAAGCAATTCAGCATGATCCAGCCAAAGTCCACAGAACAGAAAGACAGGTCCTGCAGGAGTGTCCCACTGAATCCATCCTGGTATACCAGGCTCTCCCGTGGGTTCTCATTCCCATCAACTTGCAAATGTCGGAAGTCCAGTTTCCTTTAAACCATTACTTTTACCATAATTGAGAGGAGGTGGTAGGCAGGAAGGAACCGCAGAAACCATGATACATCCACTTTTGTTCCCAACAACCCCCTGGGAATGGTCTCAGGTGAGAACAATAGTTAAGCTCACAGCAGAAGCTGCCATCAGGACTCCAGCTGTTTAGCACCTGAGAGATGTGACAAGATGTCCTGAGCTGAGACCATGCAGCTGTGTTTAAAGAAGCAGATGTGGGTGAGGAAAGAGCTCAAAGCGGAGACTGTAAACCTTATGTTGGTGCATCTGAGGCCCACACTATCAAGTGTACCCATTTTGCTGAAAGCAGCAGTACCCCATTCACCAATGTCAACAGCAGACACAGACCAGTTGCTACATAATAGTCACTGTTCCCCCTCCTTTCATATCCCAGACTTCACAGACTCAATGTCCAGACCCTCCCTCAAGCATTTAACTGTCCCCCGGCCTCTAAGTCCTCTCAACTCTACAGAAACAAAGCAGAACACAAACCCTCTTTACTGGCTGGTGGCTTGTCGCAACAACAGAGACAGCCCATGGCTAAACCAGTTTCTGATAGTTCTGGCCTCAGAGCAAAAGCGGCTTCTCATCCCCAACACGGCAGAGGTAGAAAGTCCAGGGTCACTAGACACAATATGATAAGAGGCCAGGAACACCTTTCTGGGTAATAAGGCTAGTAAAGAGGACTCCATATATTCTGTTCTACTCAAAGGGCACAGTATGTACATGAAGAGCCAGCCAGTTCACCCTACTCAATGATTGGCATCCCAGTTCATCTCATTCAATCAGAAGATCAAACCGCTCAGCAGCTTCAAATTCGCCTTCATGGCCATAGCCCACTTATCCAGCTCTGATTTCGGGATCACAGGGACCTTCTTCTTTCGTTTCTCTTTCACAACTGGGGGAGAGATTCCAGGGAGTGTTCTATCTGGAACCAAGTGCTTCAAAGAAACCTTTGGGGTCTCAATTAACTTGGAACCCACAACAGGTGAGACTCCAGGCAAGTCTTCAGGTTCCTCAAAGCCAAAGGATCGGCGGCCAGGGGTGGAGGTTGAGGCATGACCGAGGGTCTGTAGCCGACTATATGACCGCCTGACTTTCTGAGACATTTCCAAATCTCTGGTGTCCAGTTCCTCTTCTCCAGAACCAGACTCAACCTTCTGAGTGTACAGCACAGGGGTGCTGGAGGGAGTGCCAGTGACACTACAAGTCTTGAAGAGGTCCTCTTTAGCGGGTTCCTTGAGCGGAGGGTTGTTTTCTTTTTCCAAGATAAAAGAGATCCTTGGAATCCTTCGAAGTGGTGTGTGGACATCTGGGACCTCTACTGCATGAGCTCCGATCTTCTTCAAGACGATGGCCTTTCTGACTGAGGCAGCTAGAGTTGTCTTCGGCCAGATTTCAGGGAGCGTGTTCGGAATATCTGAGCCAGATTTCCACTTGGACGTCTTTGAAGATTTAGTAAGTAAAGTCCTGGGCCCAGACCGCTGGGCGGCCACTCCTGATCGTGTTCGCTGCTCTGACATATTTGTGGTCGGGCTCAGTCTCCGCGGTCGCCTACTCCAGCTTGCGCCAAACAGGAAGTTTTCCTGGCAGTTATTTTTTGGCAAGGCCCATTGTGGTGCTTCCCGGAAGGCTCAGGTGAAAGGTCAGGTTCCCACAGGCGGAGGTGCAGCTGCTCACAGGCTGCTGTGTTAAGATGGTTGTAGTTTGGCTATTTTCTTAGCCATGGCTCCCCACATATCCCCCTTTCTTTTTATTTAAGGAATCAGGGCCCTTCTCTCGGGGGAGACCAAACTTTTGACCAACAACCGTTTCTCTGAAGAGGAGGGCCATTATCCCTTGCTTGGGATCATCCTGTGACCATAGCTCTTACCCATCATCGGCTAACTCGGTCACCCTCTGAGCCTTTTGGCTTAGGTTGGCTGGGCCAGATGGGGAAGGTGCCTGTCATGGGGTTTAATGCCAACTAGGGTTCTGGCCAGGCAGTTGAGGGTGAATGGGGGCTGAATTAAATTACCAATCACCTGAAATTGAGCCTTTGGAGTCCCTCCTCCAGGACAACACCGTTTTCTAATGGGCCACTGCCTGGAAATTCTTCTGCATCTGCAGTGGTGAGGCGGTGGTAATGGACTGCGACCGTGGGTTTGGACAGGGCTGCATCAATCTGAGATCTAAGGAAGCGAGTTAGTCTTTGAAAAATCCAAGGGCCAAAGGAAATTATTAGAAGGAAGCCGACCACAGGCCCCAAGAAAGGGAGGAGATATGGCAAGGCTCCGTTCCACAGGTTCCACATGGGATTGCTAACAATTCTTTGTGTCTACGTCCTAACTCTTCCTGATGTTTGTGGATTCTGTCCCTCACTATGCCTGACTTATTAGCATAAAAGTTAACATCTCTCCTGTAATGTCAGGAAGATGCTGCCTTTATCTGCAGTGAGGAGATCAAGTCCTTGCCGATTCTATAGAACTACTTCTGCTAAACTATCTACTTGGTCTTGCAGGTCCTGAAGCGATTGATAAACCATTGATACATCATTAAGTAATTGTTGTGACAACTTGTTGTAGGTATGTAAGGAGACTCCCACCCTGGCAGATCCAGTGGCTAGCACTGAAGTTATTCCCAGTCCCACCAGAAGGGGAATAAACTGTACAGGTCTTTTATGCCATGGGGACCAGGTATCCAAGCTGGGATAGATATTGGAGAATCTCCTGAAAGTATCTCTACATCAGGGAGAATCCAAGCAGGGGTGCATATGCTTGTCCAATTTTGAGGGAGATATGGGTAGGCCATATTTTCTCCACAAAGGAAGACTCTATCCTTTCCCAGGCAGCCAAATTCTGTGGTGCCGTACGTTTGGCTGCAGGTGGTGAATGCAGCCACCCCAAATGGTACCTCACCAGAATCATTACATGAAGGGTTTTGTAAGCATGTGGAGTTTTGCAAACTGACAGGAAGGGCTTTAAAGGGCTTTGTGAATGTACAATTATTAGGAGAGGGTATAACAGGATTATCAAGTAAAAGAGGGGTGGCCAAAGGCCAAGAAGCCCCCAAAGCCAAACATAGCCAGCAATCTTGGGCTAAATCAGGGTTCGAAGTATTTAAGGCCCTAAAGGTGGCCTCTAGGATATCAGTAGTTTGAGGATCCAGGCTTATACCTTGAGCTTTGGGTAACAAAAGGGGGTGATAATGAAATTTGGCCCCCAGAATAAGTATTCCCATTTGGGCCTCAATGGCTTGTTCTTCCCTCACTTGGCCAGTTGGCCCCCCTCCATCTGAGGCTAATACAGGTGCAACCTGGGGCCAGCAGGCCACCAATTTGGGAATAGCTCTGCATGAGGCTCTATAATATTTGGAATGATATGCCTCTGGTCCAACCACCTGTATACTACTTGACCAGTGTCCTCCTATCCAATTGTTTCCCCATTCTACCTGGAATAAGGCTACAGCATAAGAATAAGGTGTGCATTATGAGAGCAAATCCTGAACTCTGTATAGCACATAGAGTGCATTTCTTCTACATAATGACAATCTGATAGACATTGGCAATTAGGGGCTTCAGGCAGGGGTATGTGTTTAGGCTTTTGATGACAGAACCATTTTTGAATATAGCCCCCTGACTGGCTATGAACCTTTTCTAAATAGGTGACTGAATCTCCACAGTCTACCGATGCCACAGGTTCTTTATTAATTCTACTATAGCCTCCTTTACAATCACAAGGTTTACCATGCAATGTTTGAAGAGATTCTTCTTTGCTAATTGGTCTCTGCTGAAATCCTGTGTCGCTTGGATGGAGGGCTATCAGAAGAATCAGCAGGCTCGCCACATGTGCTGTTTGTGTTGCCATGGTGGTTTTTCTGTAAGGAAGCACATATAAGGCAACCCCAGGGCTTTATATCCCTGGTGGCATTAAATGGCTTTATTAAACTTTCGGGGAGCCATCTAGTTCCTCCTTCTTTAGTAGTATAAATGCAAGCAGATCCTCTGCCCCAAATGATGACAGGGTCCAGGCCATTCCAATGCCCTGTCAAGGGTCCTTCCAAAGAGCTGTAGCATAGGAATTGTGAGTCTGAGTATGCCAGAGGCGGTCTGCTGCTGACTTTCCATCAGTATCAAGGGTCAGAAAATTAATGACAAAAAGAGCATGGGAGAGCAAGAGTTTGGAATTACCTTTGAATGAGTAAAGTGTTTCTTGAGCATTAAGCTTGAAGAGAGTATTTTTTAGGGTATGATGAGCCCTTTCAACAATTCCCTGTCCCTGTGGATTTTAGGAAATGCCAGTAACATGTCGAATATTAAGCTGGCTACAAAAGGTTTTAAATCTTTGAGTAACATATGCAGACCCATTATCTGTTTTAATAATCTTCGGGGACCCCATAACAGAAAAAAACTTGAAATAGATGAACAATAACATCTTTAGTGTCTTCTCCAGGGTGTGTGGAGGCAAAAATAAGTCCACTAAAGTTATCTATGGATACATGGACAAACTTTAAATGCCCAAAAGAAGGGATGTGTGTGACTTCCATCTGCCAGAGTTCTAGTGGAACAAGACCCTTAGGGTTAATGCCAAGATGAGGTTCTGGGAGGAGGGTCACACAATTCTTGCAGCTTTTGGCAATCTGTCTGGCCTGCTGTCTGGTAATTTTGTATCTCAGGCGGAGTGATTGTGCATTAAGATGGTGGAGGGCATGAGCTGCCAGAGCTTCTTGAATGAGATCTTTGAGGGCCATAGCTGTTAATTTGGTGGCCTCATCAGCCAACTCATTTTCCAGCATTAAGGGCTGGGCAAATTTGTACATGCTTGAATACGCCCAATGAAAAGGGGGGAAGAGTGCTTGATAAGTAATTGAAGTTGGGAGAAAAGGTAAAAGGTCAGTGTCCGTGGCTGGATGGCGGGTACCGTCTCCAGCACCTGTAATGAGCAGAGTACATAGTGGCTATCACAATAAAGTTTGAAGGGCTGGGGAAAATTTGAAAAAAAACTGTAGCTACTGCTTGCAACTCTACCAGCTGAGCGGAGATGAACTTTTTTCTTAAGCAGAAGATCTGACCATTAACTACATAAGCAGCCAGGCCATTTTTAGAGTCATCTGTGAAGATGGTAATAGCCACTGGATGGGTTGACTTTTGTTTTATTTGGGGGAAATGAAAGACATAGTCTGTAGAAACTCTATAAGCCTATTGCTGGGAAAATGATTAGAGAAAGAACCTTGATAGAGGGACAATAGGACTGCCCATTCATCGCTTTTGTTTTGGAGCCATTGAACCTGCTCTGAGGAATAGGGTAGAAATACTTCATCCAGGTCTCTTCCAAAGTGTCTTACAGCCAATCTTAATCCTTACGGAATAATTTGACAGACTAAGGAGGGGAAGGTTGGCAAAACCTTAGAGGGTAAAGCAGGTAGATGGACCCACACTAGGGGCCGAGAGTCCTGCCAGAGTAAGCCAGTGGGAGAGAAACAGGCCTTAAAAATTATTAATTTTAATATTTGGGTGAGATCGAAGTACCCAATAAACTGATGGTCTATGGCCTCCTCTACTTTTGTCAATGCTTGTTTTGCTTCTGGGGAGAGGGCTCTGGGTGACGCAGGATCGGGGTCACCCTTAAGTGTATCGAAAAGAGGCTTTAAATCACCCGTTTTCAACTTGAGATAGGGTCGAAGCATATTGATGTCTCCCAAAAGTTTTTGACAATCATTTAGTGTCTCACACCAGGACACATCTATTTTTATTTCTTGAGTGTGAATATAGGAGGGAGTTAGTTCAAACACAAGGAACAGAAAGGGGTATATTGTCCGGACATTTTCTGGAGGTATTGTAAACCCTCTCTCATGAAGTGCCTTAACTATCTCCTGGGCGATATGTATGGTATAAGCGGCAGAAGGGGAGGAAATCATCAAATCATCCATATAGTGAATAATATAAGTGAAAGGGAAATGTAATCAAATCAGATCAACTGTCTGGGCTACATATTTTTGGCATAGCGTTGGACTATTTGCCATTCCTTGCGGTATCACTCGCCATTAAAAGCGAGGATTGGGGCCCACATGATTAACCACAGGGATAGAGAAAGCAAATCTAGGGCAGTCTTCAGGATGTAGGGGGTTGAAAAGAAACAAACTTTTATATTAATTACTATCTTACAAGTATCTTTGGGGATAGCTATGCAGGAGGGCAATCCTGGTTGGAATGCCCCCATGGGAATCATGGTCTTATTGACGACCTTGAGATCTTGTAGCAATCTCCAGGAACCATTTTTCTTTTTGATCACAAATATGGAGTATTCCAAGGGGAGGTGGAACGCTCTAAATGTCCTAGCAACAGCTGTTCCTGTACCAACTGTAGAACTGCTTCCACCTTTTCTTGGGGCATTGACAACTGTTCGATCCAGACACAGGTATCTGATTTCCAAGAAATTTTGTCAGCCTGGAGTGAAGGAGGAGCAGTGGTCTCTATGAAAAAAGGTCTGTGCCTAAACCCCTTCTGTCTATCATTGGAACTACTTTTATGGGTTCTGTCTGTCCTTGCTCGTTTTTTCCCAGTCCTTTCCCTGGAAGAAACCCCATTTTTAACATTTGTTGAGTAATGGCTTCGTTAGGGCTGCACATCATTACTTGCATTTAGGCTAAGATATCCCTTCCCCAAAGGTTTACAGGGAACCCTGGGATCACAAATGGGCGAATCGTTCCTGAGTTGCCTTCCTCATCTTTCCATGTTGGCAATTTAGCACTCTGCAGAGTGTTTTGGGTCTGCCTGATTCCCTTTAAGTGAGTAACAGATGGTCCTAACGGCCAGGATGCGGGCCAATGATTAGGAAGAGAACTGTGGTGTCTGCTCCGGTGTCTATTAGCCCTTGGAATTTTTTCCATCAAGTGAAAGGGTCATCATTGTTCTCTCATTAGTTAATTTTTGAATCCAGTAAATGTTTGAGGAGCCAGGGGATGTTGAGCTCCATCCTCTTTGTTGTGACATGTCTGAAAATTTTCCAACTATAGGCAATGGTAGGGCTTGGGAAAACCTCTGCCTGGCCCGCAGGGTTATTGGGCCTCGTGAGGAAACAACTAAGACCCGTATCTCACCTGTATAGTCTGAATCTACTATGGAGGGAATAACAACCAGACCTTGCGGGGAGCTGGAGGTTCTGCCAATAATAAGGAAAAACATACCAGGGGATCAGGGTCCACTAACTCCCGTCTGTACAACAACAGTCCCTTCTTCAGGCAGTATAGTCCTGGAGGTGGAGGAACACAGGTCCAATCCTGCGCTCCCTGCTGTGGCTCCAGATAACTGCGTTGCTGAAAGAAGGGATTGTATTTTTGGGTTTGTGAATTGAGCTAATAGGGGCCCCGGTAGGGGGCCCCCCACCTGTTTCCTGGGACCACAGGTATAGGATTTCCTGAGGAATCCATTTTAGAACAACAGTCATGGGGGCCCAGTGTAGTCCTCTTTTGCATCTGGGACAAATACCAGGGGTAACCTTTTCAGCACCCTGCGGTGTTGTCTTTTTTGGCTCTGGGCATTCCCTGGCATAATGTCCCTCTAGACCACAATTATAACAGACCACACTTTGGCCTTGTTGAGGCTGCCTGGGCAAGCTGGAGTTGTGCTGAAAAACAGCCCTAATCATTTTGGTAATTTTATGGTCTATGGGGTCAACATCATTACACAGCCAGATCATGCCTGATATATCTAAATCTCTGGTCTTTCCTCTGAGGGCTGCTTCACACGCTGAGTTGGTGTTTTCTATGGCCAATTGTCATAGAATTGGGCTCTCAGTTTCTTCTGACCCCATAATTTTTTTGGCTGCATCTAGCAGATGGCCAATAAACTGAGAGTATGGTTCTTGGGGTTTTTGGGAGAATTTTAGTCAAGGGGATTGATAAGGCCCCAGTAGCAGGAACTGCCCGCCAAGCGGCTAAGGCAGCCTGTTATGTCTGAGACAGTATGCCTGGGGCTAATTTTAGTTGTTTATTTTCAGGCTCACAAACTCCTCGGCCACAGATTTTATCTGATGTCCACGAGGCCGATTCACCTCGTGGGTCTTTTCGATTGCGGGCAGCTGCTCGTTCTGCCCTGTCAAAAAACTCAGCCTTCCAGGTAAGGAACTGTCCTTTGGAGAGGACTGATTGTACCACTCTTTTCCATTATCCTGGAATTAGATACCCTGATCCAGTCCACTCTTCTAGTACTGTTAACGTGAAGGGTGCAGTAATGCCATAATTTTTAACAGCTGAGTGAAGTTCTTTTATTTGTTTAATTTTAAGTTTTTTAAAGCAAGGATTAAGGGACTCAGCATTGCCATCTGCTCCTTCTCCTCCAAATTCACTAGCTGCCTCATCATAGTCCTGGTCTCCATCTTCTCCCTCGCCCTCAGTGGTGTGGCTGGGGTCATCTATCCCTGTGGTAATCGGGTCTTGTGGCTACTTCTTCTCCTTCTCCCTCTGTCTGTTCATCCATCACCTGTCTAGTTTTTGCTTAGGTCATGACAGGGAAGGTGGATTTTTGTGGGACAGACCTAATAGTTTTACTTTTGGGGGTTTTATCTCTGAGAGTCAGCCGATGGACATCAGAATCAAGAGCCTGTATCTCATGAGTTAGTTGATGAAGCTCTTGGTTCATTTGCCTGACTTTAAGCCCTCTAGATGGGTCTTAAGTGTGGCCCTGATTAGCTGAAAGTTTTGTGACATTTCAGCAGCTAAGGATGGGGGGAAGCCAGTGGCCGACACAAGAGGGCCAATGGGCGCCAGAGGTGGGACCTGCCAATGGGGGGAGCACTAGGCTCTTACATCCTAGTTTGTTGAGACAGGAAAACTTGTCTCTTGGGTCCTGGTCCATACCTCTCTGACTTGTAATGAGCAGCTTCTTCCTCTAACTCAGCCTCAGAGGAAGGATCGAGAGGTGGCTCTAGATCACAGTAATGGTGTCTTTTCTTAGCTTCTACAAGAGAGGGGCAAATCTTGTGGTAATCTTTTAACTGGTCTTTGGGCAGCAAAAGGACAACTTGACAGGGCTGAGAAATTACGGGCTCATCGATTAGTGAGGCCGCTCTACTTTCACTTTGAGCCGTTTATTTTCATTTAGGACTGCTCACTGCGCCGTGCTGGAGGCAGTTGCATGACCCATTTTAGAATCCGGGGATGGAGGAGACAAATCTTGGGGGTCATTGGGAGGGTCTAATTTATGGCACTTCTCAAAATAGTCTTCGGCAATAATTACTAATTGAGAATTTTTCCTCCTTGATCTGCTTCTTTTAAAATGTCTCTAATAAGCCCCCAGTATGTATGAAAATTTATGGGGATAGTTTTACCAGCTCCTATCAACTCATTAATTGATCAGCCAAACTTATTCCAACTTCGAGGGTGAATATCAGGCCCAGTCAAAACTACCCACGGACAAGCATTATCCACAAAATAAAAGAATTTTACAAGTTCCATTTTCTTGATTCTAATTCCTCTATCCCTGTGTGTCTGCTTTATTACTTTTATAAAAGCAGCCTCTTTAGACAGAGTTTTGCCGATGACTGCTGGGACTGAAAAATAGAGCTCTGAATCTTACCTTCCTTCTCCCTCGGGCCATGAGCAATGTGACCGGGAGCGGATCTTTTCTTTCCTCGGGGTCCGGACTCCAACTGTTCTTCGGGTCCCTGTTTGGGCGCCACTTGACCCGTCCAGCAGGTCAGGTTATTCAGGGTCCCAAAGAGGCCTTTATCCAGAAAGTCATGGGGGTATGAAAGGAAGTCAAAGCATAAAGAATGACACAGAGTCAGTCTGGATGGTGTCAAGGCTTCATTGAGGATAGAATGCTTACATCTTATATAGGCTTAAGCAAGGAGATGGCAGAATGCAGTCGAATTTTACAAAATCTTCAGAACACGGAAGAGGGTGGTGCTGCAGTCTAGCAACAAATGTCTCGTGCTTTTTTTGGAACAACCTGTTTTGTCACCTGGCAGCTATTCTTGGCAGTGCCCATTGTGGTGCTTCTGGGAAGGCTGAGGTGAAAGGTCAGCTTTCCACAAGAGGGGGTGCAGCTGCTCACAGGCTGCTGTATCAAGATGGCTGTAGTTTGGCTACTTTGTTAGCCATGGCTCCACACATAAGGGGATGGCCAAGGCTCACTTTTTTTTTTCTTTGGTCTCAGGCCTCTTCAGGGTTATGGATAGGCCCAGGCCCACATTTTTTTTTCTAATTTGGGCCCAGGTCTCTTCAGAATTAAGGATAGGCCGAAGCCAACATTTTTTTTTTTTTTTTTTTTTTTTGAGTTTAGGGCTCTTCAGGGTCAGCATTAGGCCCAGGCCCACAAGATATCTTGGTTTTGGCCCAGGCCTCTTCCGGGTCAAGAATAGGCCTAGGCCCATATTATCTCTTGGTTCTGGCCCAAGACTCTTCAGGTCCAGGGATAGGTCCAGGCCCACATTTTCCTTCTTTGGGCCCAGGACTTTTCAGGGTCATGGATAGGCCAAGGCCCACATCTCTTCCAGTTTTAGCCCAGGCATCTTCAAGATCAGGGATAGGCATAGGATCATTTTTTTCTTTTTTGTACTCAGGCCTCTTGATGGTCAGGGATAGGCCCAGGTCCACATATCTTCCAATTTTAGCCCAGGCCTCTT
Organism: Micromys minutus; assembly: GCF_963924665.1. Taxonomy (NCBI): domain Eukaryota; kingdom Metazoa; phylum Chordata; class Mammalia; order Rodentia; family Muridae; genus Micromys; species Micromys minutus. Next base: position 15,323,209 of record NC_137953.1, read on the forward strand.
CAAGATTAGGGATTGGCCTAGGCTCACTTTTTTCTTCTTTTTGCTCAGGCCTCTTGATGGTCAGGGATAGGCCCAGACCCACCTTTTTTTCTTTTTTGGGACCAGGCCTCTCAGGTCAGGGATATGCCCAGGCCCATATTTATTTTTCCTTTGACCCAGGTCTTTTCATGGTCAGGGATAGGTCCAGGCCCACATAACATCTTCGATATGGCCCAGGCCTCTTCTGGGACAAGGATAGGCCCAGGCCCACATTTTTTTTCTTTTTTGGGTCCAGGCCTCTTCATGGTCAGGGATAGGCCCAGGCCCACATACCCTTTTCTTCGGGCCCAGGCCTCTTCAGGGCCTATGATAGGCCCAGGCCACATCATATCTTGGTTTTGGCCAAGGCCACTTCAGGTTCAGGGATAGGTCCAGACCCACATTTTTTTCTTCTCTGGCACTAGACCTCTTCAGGGTCAAGGTTAAGCCCAGACCTACATTTTTTTCTTCTTTGGGTCCAGGACAATTCTGGGTCAGGGATAGGACCAGACCCACATTTTTTCTTCTTGGACCCAGGCCTTTTGAGGGTTAGGGACAGTCCCAGACCCACATAACATCTTGGTTCTGGCCCGGGCCTCTTCAGGGTCAGGGATAAGCCCAAACTTACATTTCTTATTTTTGGGCCTGGGTCTCTTCAAGGGTTAAAGATAGGCCAATATCACGTATTGCTTTGGGTCCAGTCTTCTTCCTTGACAAGAATAGTCCCAGGCCCACATCTTTTGTTTTGGCACAGGCCTCTTTATGATCAGGTATAGGCCCAGGCCCTCATTTCTTTTTATTGAACCTGGGCCCCTTCAAGAGTTATGTATAGGCCCAGGAGCACATCACTTATTATGGGCTCAGGCCTCTTATTTTAGCTTAGGCCAAAACTGGAAGAGATGTGGGCCTGGAACTATCCCTGACTTTGAAGTACCCTGGGCACAAAAATAAGAAGTTATATGGGACTTCGCCTATCCCTAACTCTTGAAGATGCCCAGGCCTAAAGAAAAAGAGATGTGAGTTTGGGCTTCTCCCTTATCCTGAAGTGGCCTTTGCCCAAAGAAGATTAAACGAGGGCCTAGGCCTATACCTAACACTTGAGGCTCAGTCCAAAAAGAAGATATGTGAGCCTGGGCATATTCCTGACTCTGAAGAGGCTTGAGCCCAAAGAAGAAAAATGTGAGCCTGGGCCATTCCCTGATCTTGAAGAGGCCTGGATCAAAACTTGAAGACATGTGGGCCTGCTCACTTTTGTATTCTTTGGGCTCAAGCTTCTTCAGGGTCAGGGAAAGGCCCAGGCCTACCTTATCTCTTTTTTGGGCCCAGGCCTCTTCATGGCCAGTCATAGGCCCAGGCAAAACATCTTTGTTCTGGCCCAGGCCTCTTCAGGGTAAAGAATAGTCCCAGGCCCACATTTTTTTCTTCTTTTGGCCCAGGCCTTTTCAGGGTCAGCAATAGGCCCAGGCACCCATTTCTTCTTCTTTGGCCTGGGCTTTTTCAAGAGTTAGGAATAGGTCAAGGACCACATAACTTCATTTTTTTGAGCCCAGGGCACTTCAGAGTCAGGGATAAGATCAGGCCCACGTCTTCCAGTGTTGGTCGAAGCCTCTTCAAGATCAGGGAATGGCCCAGGCTCATGTTTTCTTTCTTTGGGCTCAGGCCTCTTCAGGGTCAGGGATAGGCCCAGGCCCGCATATCTTTTTTTTTTTTTTTTTTTTTTTTTTGACTTGAGCCTCTTCAATTGTTAGGTATAGGCCTAGGCCTTAATTTAATCTTCTTTGGGCCAAGGCCACTTCACATTCAGGGAGAAGCCCAAAATCCCATTTCTTTTTCTTCAGACCTGAGAATTTTCAAGGGTTAGAGATTGGCCAAGGCCCACATAACTTCATTTTTTTGAGCCCAGGGTACTTCAGAGCAGGCATAGTACCAGGGCCACATCTCTTCCAGTTTTGGCCAAGGCCTCTTCATGTTCAGGGATAGGCCCAAGCTCACATTTTTATTCTTTGGGCTCAGGCTTCTTCAGAGTCAGAAATAGGCCAAGGCTGATATATTTTTCTAATTTGGGCCCAGGCCTCTTCAGGGGCAGGGATAGGCCCAGGCTCACATTTCTTTTTTTTTTTTGGGCCCAGGCCTCTTCAGAGTCAGGGATAGGCCCAGGCCAACATATCTTCTTTTTTGTCCTAAGCCTCTTCAAGTGTTAAGAATAGGCCTATCCCCTCATTTAATCTTCTTTGGGCCCAGGCCAATTCAGGGTTAGGGAGAAGCACAAACTCACATTTCTTTTTCTTTAGGCCTGGGATCTTCAAGAGTTAGGGAAAGGCCAAGGCCCATATAACTTCATTTTTTTGCACCCAGGTTACTTAAGAATGTGTTCCAGGCCCACATCTTTTCCAGTTTTCTTCAGAGTCAGGGATAGGCCCAGCCCCACATTTTTTTTTTTTTTTCTAATTTGGGCCCAGGCCTCTTCAGGGTCTGTGATAGGCCCAGGCCTTCATTTGTTTATCTTGGAGTCCAGGCCTCTTCAGGGTCACCAATAGTTCCAGGCCCACATTTTTTCGTCTTTGGGCCCAAGCCTCTCAGGTCAGGGATAGGCTCATGCCCACATTACTTTTTCTTTGGGCCCAGGCCTCTTCATGGTCAGGGATAGGCCCAGACCCACATAACATCTTGATTATGGCCCAGGCCTCTTCAGGGTCAAGGATAGGCCCAGGCCCACTTTTTTTTTTTTTTTTGGGCCCAGGCCTATTTAGGGAAAGGGATAAGCCAGGGCCCACATTTTTTTCTAATTTGGTCCCAGGCCTCTTCAAGATTAGGCATAGGCCCAGACCCATATTTCTTTTTCTTTGAGTCCAGGCCTCTTTAGGTTCAAGGATAGGCCCAGGCCCACATTTCTTTCATTGGGCCCAGGCTTCTTCAGTGTCAATGATAGGCCCAGGCCGACATTTATTCTTCTTTTGGCCCAGACCATTTCAGGGTCAAGGAGAAGCCCAAACTCACATTTCTTTTTCTTTAGGCCTGGGCGTCTTTGGTGGTTAGGAATAGGCCAAGTCCCAAATAACTTCATTTTTTTGAGTCAAGGGTACTTCCGAGTCAGATATAGTATGAGGGCCACATCTCTTCCAGTTTTGGCCCAGGCCTCTTCAAGATCAGGGATAGGCCCAAGCTCACATTTTTCTTCTTTGGCTTCATGCTTCTTCAGAATTAGGGATAGGCGCAGGCCCTCATTTTTTTCTAATTTGAGTCCAGTTCTCTTCAAGGTCAGCGATAGGCCCAGGCCCACATTTTTAATTCTTTGGGCCCAGGCGTCTTCATGGTCAGAGATAGGCCCAATCCCATATTTTATTTCTTTGCGCCCAGGCCTCTTCTGGGTCAGATATAGGCCCAGGCACCCATTTCTTCTTTGGGCCTGGGCTTTTTCAACGGCTTGGGATAGGTAAAGGCCTACATAACTTCATTTTATTAGAGCCCAGTGCCCTTCAGAGTCAGGGATAGGAGCAGGCCCATATTTTTTTCTAATTTGGGCCTAGGCCTCTTCAGGTTCAGGGATAGGCCCCCACCCACATTTTTTCTTCTTTAGCACTAGCCCTCTGCAGGGTCAAGATTAAGCCTGGGCCCACATTTCTTTCTTCTTTGGGCCCAGGCCTTTTCAGGCTCAGGGATAGGCCCAGACCCACATAACATTTTGGGTCTGGCCCAGGCCACTTCAGGGTTAGGCATAGGTCCAGGTCCACATTTCTTTTTCTTTGGGCCAAGGCCTCTTCTGGGTCAAGGATAAGCCAAGGCCCATATTTTATTTCGTTGGGACCAGGCCTCTCCAGGGTCTGGGATAGATCCAGGCTCATATTTCTTCTTCATAGGGCCCAGGCATCTTCAGGTTTGGGATAGGCCCAAGCCCACATTTATTTTTCTTGGGGCCCAGGCATCTTCAAGGTCAGGGATAGGCCCAGAACCACATTTCTTCTTTGGGCCCAGGCCTCTTCAAGGTCAGGAATTCGCCCAGGCCCACATTTCTTCTTTGGGCCAGGCCCACATTTCTTCTTTCTTGGGCCCAGGCATCTTCAGGGTTGGGATAGGCCCAGGCCCACATTTGTTCTTCTTTGAGCCCAGGCCCTACATTTCTTATTTTTTGGGCCCAGGCCTCTTGAAGTTCAGGGATTCGCCCAGGCCCACATTTCTTCTTTTTTTGGGCCCAGACATCTTGAGGTTGGGATAGGCCCAGGCCCACATTCCTTCTTCTTTGGGCCCAGGCATCTTCAGGGATGGGATAGGCCCAGGCCCACATGTCTTCTTCTTTTGGCCCAGGCCTCTTCAGGATCAGGGATAGGCCCAGGCCCACATTTATTTTTCTTTGTGCCATGTCTCTTCAAGATCAGGGATTTTCCCATGTCCATATTTCTTTTTCTTTGGACCCAGGCCTCTTCAGGGTCACGAATAGGCCCAGGCCCACATTTCTTTTCTTTGGGCTCAGGCCTCTTCAAGTTCAGGGATAGGCCCAAGTCCACATTTTTTCTTCTTTGGACCCAGACCTCTTCAGGGTCAGAGACTAGCCCAGGCCCACATCTCTACTTCTTTTGGAATTGTGCTCCTTTGGCCAGGGCACATAGTTTTTTTTTTTTTTTTTTTGATTTGTATATTTGGCTTGGCTGTTTTTATTCTAGACCCACCTAACTATGTCCAGTAATCTGCCGGGTCCATTTTCTGATTCGTTTTCTGTTTGAAGTAGGGCATAGTTTTCAGTCCATATTGTCCAAACAGACTTCTTGTTAGTCAATATTCCTGGGGAAAAAAAATAAATAAATAAACAGATTGACAGAGAAAAATATTTCCTTCTCTGGCAATGCAAATGGACTCAGAACATTGTTGATCTTTGTTCTGGAAAACACACTCAGACATTGACACATAGAGCTCACAATCCAGATGAAACAAAGTGTACATTATACAAGTAGAAAGATAAAACCTGACTGGGAAAACCTTTTCCTGTTGTATAGCTGTCTGTGCCTGAGGTAGAGAGGCCCCTGAGCTCCTGTGGAAAGACTGTTGTTTCTAAGTTATAAGAAGAAAGGCCCCATGATGCATTCCTTCCTTCTGAAGTAAAATTCCATGATGAAACATCACAGGAAGTTAGAAGAAACAATAGGTTAGTCCCCCAAATGTCAAATGAAGGCTCTGCAGACCTTCAAATGGCCTTTTTTTCCTGTATAGGATGGGTCCTCTGTGTGTCATAGATGGCTGTGCTCTGTGAGAATATCCTTCTAGTCCTTGCTATTACCATCTTCTCAAATTCGCATCTGCCCTGTCCATCAAAAACCGTCAGACACTGAATTGTGCCTTAGTCACCCCTTTCACCAGAACCCCTGTGAAGTACATGTACTGATGTGAGATTAGGTCTTTACCCAAACATTTTTCTGCACTGACTTACCTGAAAGGGAACCTGGCCAGCTTCTCCTATAGTGGACTCTTCTGCTCTCAGAACTAGGCCACACCCATAACCATGACAGTGACCCCTTATGTGAGGTCACAGAGGCCAAGCCTCACTCTGTTTAGGAAAACTCAAAGGCTATTCTGACACACAGGTGTCTTTTGGACTGGTATCAAAATGCTTGAAATGTTGTCCTCCAACCTGTCCCTTCACCACCATAAAACATAGCTTGTAGTGGGATTTCCCAGGAAGCAGCATTTTATGAAGTATCCCTCCATGACCTCATCATGGTAGTTGATGACTCCTGAGAATGTCACTAACAAAACAGATTCATTCACAAATACATTAATTTCATAAATATATTCATATAAATATGAATATGAAAATTAGATGAAGAGAGAATGTGATATCAATGTCTGTAGACATGCAGGGAAGGGTCCATGAGTTGAATATAAAAATGATTTCCAGGAAGGTTCATGTCTAGAGAAGCCATAGAGAAGGACCTGGTCAAGCACTTCCTATGTACCTGTGTAGCAGGTACATGTCCCTGAAAGGACGACATAGAGGGTGATCTAAGTAACTGATCATTTATAGGCTTGAGCTTTGAGTCTTAAGAGCAGGTGCTGACTTGACAGTTTCTTCCAGAGGCCTCTGTTGCTGGTACACATAGTCTCTTCTCCATGAGTCTGTATATGGCGTGCCAGTCAGCAGCCACCCTGCCTTGGCTTAATAGAACTCCTGTTGTGTTATATAAGGAAAACCTCGAGAACTTCACCTGGTCCCTGTCCCTGGCATCCAGGTCCTTGCTCTTGCTCTTTCCTGCATGCCTATATATCTGAAGGCACATGCATTGCCATGTATACACTCCCAGACGCTAACATACAATTTAAATATAATTACGTATAGCATACAGGGTTTTGTAGAGTGCTGGAACGGTATTTTCTGTTCTGTTCCTGCTTTCAGTCATGCGGGGGCCAACCCCTGGACTTAAAAGATTATTGCTGTGAAGAAGCAAAGTCCCTTCAGAACCCCACACAATAGAACTCTGGAGCTGCTTCTACCTGCCCTGGACACCATAGGATGTCATACCTGATATGTATCCCTGGCTTGGGCCACAATAGCAGAGCTTTATCCTGCACCAGTCTGGAGCCTGGAGCCTTTTTATGTGCTACAGGCTGAGTGTGATCATTCCCTGGGACTATTCTCCCATGAGTCGTGGGTGTCATCTCCATGAATACTTGTTTGGCAAGGCTCACATAGACACACACACACACACACACACACCTACTGCAACCATTTCTACTGCTTTAGCACAGTTCCTGTTAAAGGTCACTTCAAGGACCACATTATGCCTCCTATCTCCAAGTATACCACACTGAGTTTAAATCAGGACTTTATCACAGGAATCTGTGGTATGTATGTATATATATATATATATATATATATATATATGTATGTGTATATATATATATACATATACATATATATATATATATATATATATATATATACATATATATATCCCAACATACAGCCCAGCATACCTGCAGTTCCTTCCAAATCCCAGCCCACCACTGAGTTCCCTCACACCAACACCACAGCCTTGACCATAGCAATGGGTTATTACATGAGGTAACAGAGGCCTGATCACACCTCTCTCCAGCTTCTTCCTAAGTGCCTAGGTGTAATATGAGAAACAGCTGTGCTTTTCATCTTAAAGCCTGAACATTAATTATCCCGCCTCGTCTAACAGTGCATATATTTGTAGAGGAAGTTATGTGGCATCATCCAATGTCCTCCTTGCTAACTTTCCCACATATGGACCTTCAGACATAAGCACACTCATGAGCACACAAACAACACACATACAAACTGAAAACATGTTTGTAGGTACAGAGTGGGAGGGGAGTGTGCTACCATGGTGTTTCCCTTGATAGTGACATTGATGTTTGTCCCATATGGTGGCAGCTCTGAGTACAAATAGAAAGATTGCTGCTGCCAGGAATTCAAGTCCTCAGGGAAGATCAGATTCCAGGGCCAGGGATGCTCTGCCTCCTTCCCTGGACAAGCTATAAGTGATGGTCAAAGGTGGGTGTGGCAAAAGCCCTGTTTCCTCCTTCCTGTCCTGGTCCAGATCATGTGTGTGCCTTCTTTAAGGCCTCTCTCTCCCTGGTGAGTGAGGGGTTCCTGCCCCTGCAGTCTTGAGTGGCCAGTCCTACTACTGTGAGACTTCTCATCTGTTTCTAGCTCTCTTAGGATGTGCTGTTCTCAATCAGAAACTCTTCAAGTCTCTCTCCATGTTTCAGTCTCCCACATTTAAGAGCCCAGTGAAGAAGTGCTTCACACTGAGTAAATTACTCACGTGACGAATTTCAGGTAGTTCCCATCCCAGAAAACAGCCCACTCCTGGGCAGATGTTTGTGCTCAGTGTGAATCCCAGCCCTCTCTACTGGACTCTGAGTTGTGCACAGGCTAAGAACACTGCTGTTACTAGGGCACACTGTGAGGTCACAGAAACCGCACCTCACTGCACTCTGAGAGTCACAAGGGCATCCAGGCCTCAGCTTGGTCCAAATGTTTCTCTACAAAACTGTTTCAAGCATCCTTGGAAACACATTTGGGAAAGTGGCTAGAAGTGTTTCTCAAAGACACCTCCCTGGGACTCACCAACAAGCACCTCCTGTCACCCCACATCTTCCCACAATGTCACCCTGAGAGGAGGAACACAGTGGACAGCACTGCTCCTCAGCTCACACATTTGACCTCACACTCAGTCTCACCATCCCAGATGCTCTATTGTCACCATGGTTTATTGCTGCCCCTTGGCCTGCAGGGTGCCATCCTCTGCCTCTTGTATCTCGATCCAACAGTAACCATACATACATAAATTATTTAAATTTTCTCTTATTTTAAACTACATAATACATCACATTTGTTAAAGAAAATGACTTATATACCAGAGAGATGATTTAGTGGCTAAGATCACTTGCTGTTCTTGCAGAGGTCCTGGGTTTTAACCCCAGCAACCACATGACATGGTTCACCAACCACCAATATCTTCAGCTCCAGGAGATCTAATGCTCTTTCTCAGCCTTCTTGAGTACTTAAGTTCACAAACCCACATTCAAATATACAAATTTACATATAATTTAAAAAATAAGCAGCCAGGAGAAGATCACACATTCCTTACATCCCAACGCTCAGGAGGCTGAGGCAAGCCCATCTTTGTGAGTGTGAAGACAGCCCGGCATATTCAGCAAGTTTCAGGACAGCAAGGCTACACAGAGAAACCCTATCTTAAAAATAAATCAACAGCAATTATGAGAAATAAAATAAACCATTTAAAAAAGTGTGGCCTATCTTGCCATGTCTTTGTTACAAGATACTAGAAGTTGTAAAGAGATTTGCCTGGCCTAGACCATTTAGTAGAAGGAGCGTAGTTGTGGGGCACGCAGCACCCCGAGGGCACTCCAGGTCCAGGAACTTCCAAGCTGGCCAGATTTTTCTGCTGCTGTTTAAGGAGTGGCGCTTTGGTAGCCAGGGAACTGAGGGGAACCTGATTTGCAATCAATTCTTGGAGAACACAAAGAAGTGTGGTGGTGTGTTCCAGGACCATGAGTATCCAGAGCACAGAGAGCACTTGGCAGCAGTGCTTGTGGCAAAAGTTCCTTTCTGACCCACAGTAAGAGAGTATCAGGATCTGCCCGGAAAGGCTGTGTTTGCGGACCAGACACCCAGGCACTTTTTCACCTGGACGAGTAGGTAACCTGAGGCACAGGCCTAGTGAAGTTGTGGCACGAGCACCCAGAGCACAGAGATCGATTGGCAGTGGAGCCCGGCCCTGTGCCAGAGAGAATCATGATCTGCCTGGGAAAGGTGGTGCTGAAAGATCAGTTCCTCAGGCGCTTTTCACCTGGACCAGAGGTGAGTCTGACCAGAGGTGAGCCTGAGCAGAGGTGAGCCCAGGGAAAGCACACCTGGAGTTCTCCAACAGCAGAGAGTACTGTGCTCTCTGGAAAAGGGAGAAAGAGCTAGGTACCCACGAGTCATAAACAAGACCTGTGGGCTGAGTACTCAAGACTGAGTACTCAAGACCTGTGGGCTGAGCTCCCAGAACAGCCTCAGAAGAGCTCCCACACCTGAGACCACAAAGACAGAGCTGAGTCACTGCCACCAGAACTCACTGCTTGCCCACCAAACCAAACACTCAGAAGCAATTTTCTTCCTGAGCCCATGGGCCCTCAGATCCAAAGGAGAGACAGGTGTCAGTCACTGACAACAAGACTACTTATAATCACAGATAACAAGAGGGCAAGAGGAAAATGAAAGAACTTAAGCAATGGAAACTAAGATAACCTGGCAACATCAGAACATAGTTTTCCCACCACAGCAAGTAGTGGATTGACAAGAACTCCATATAAGCAAGACTCAGATTGGAAATCATACTTCATGATGATGATAGAGATCTTGGAGAAGTGCATGAATAACACCCTTAAATAATTACAGGAGAACACACATAAACAAATAGAAGCTCTTAAAGATGAAACACTAAAATAACTCAAAGAACTACAGAGAAAACATAATCAAATAGCGAAGGAATTAAAAATGGAAATGGAAACAATAAAGAAAACACAAAAAGAGACAACCCTGGAGATAGAAAACCTAAAAAAGAAATCAGGAAACACGGATGCAAGCATCACAAACAGACAACAAGAGATGGAAGAAAGAATCAGGAGCTGAAGACAACATAGAAAACATAGACAAAACAGTCAGAGAAGATGCAAAAACCAAAAACCTCCTAACCCAAAATGTCCAGGAGATCCAGGACGCAATGAGAAGACCAAACCTAAGTATAATAGGAATAAAAGAGAGTGAAGAAGATCATCTAAGGGGCACAGTAAATATCTTCAACAAAATAGTAGAAGAAAACTTCCCTACCCTTAAGAAAGAGATGACCATGAGCATAGAAGAAGCCTACAGAACTCCAAATACATTGGACCAGAAACAAAATTCTTCCAGACACATAATAGTTCAAGTGTTCAAAACAAAGAAAAAATACTAGAAGCAGTATGGGGAAAAGGACTTGTAGCATATAAAGTCAGACCAAGCAGAATTACTCCCAACTTCTCAACAGAGACTATGAAAGCTAGAAGATCCTGGACAGAAATCACACAGACTCTAAGAGAACATCAATGTCAGCCCAGGTTACTACATCCAGCAAAACTCTCAATCACCATAGATGGAGAAACCAAAATATTCTAGGACAAAACTAAATTTACAATATATCTATACACAAATCCAGCCCTACAAAGTATAATAAATGAAAAACCCAACACAAGGAGAGAAACTACACCCTAGAAAAAGAAAGAAAATAACAAAGCAAGAATACCTAAAAAAGAAAGACACACAGACTTAATTCTACCTCTAACAGCAAAAATAGCAGGAAACAACAATCACTATTCCTTAATATGTGTTAACATAAATGGATTCAATTTTCCAATAAAGAGACATAGACTTTCAGACCGGACACATAAGCAGAACCCAGAATTTTGCTGCACACAGAAAATTCATCTCAGGCAGACAAGACCTCAGAGTAAAAGGCTGGGAAAAAAAAGCTTCCAACAAATGGCCCCAAGAAACAAGCTGAAGTAGTCTTTCTAATATTAGAAAAGTAGACTTTAAACCAAAAGTTACCAAAAAAGATAAGGAATGACACTTTATATTCATTACAGGAAAAATTTATCAGGATGAATTCTCAATCCTAAACATATATGCTCCAAATTCAAGAGCACCCATATTCATAGAAGAAACCCTAACTAAAGCTCAAAACATACATTGTACCACACACAATAATAGTGGAAGACTTCAATATCCTACTCTCATCAATGGACATATCATGGAAGCAGAAACTGAAGACAGTCACAGTGAAACTAGTGGAGGTTATAAACCAATTGAAATTAACAGACATCTACAGAACATTTCATCCTAAAACAAAATAATACACTTTCTCAGCACCTCATGGCACCTTTTCCAAAATTGACCTTATGGTCGGTCACAAACAAGCCTCAATATATACAAGAAGATTGAAATACTCCCTTGCATCCTATCAGATCACCATGTAAACAACAAAGACAACAAAAAGTCCACATACACATGGAGACTGAACAATACTCTACTCAATAATAGCATGGTCAAAGAACAAAATAAAGAAAGAAATTAAGGATTCTTGCTAGAGAATTTAATGAAAATGAAAGCACAACATACCCAAACCTATGGAATGCAATGAAAGCAGTACTAAGAGGAAAACTTATAGCTCTGAGTGCCTCCAAAAATAAAAAAATAATAAAAAAATAAAAACAAAACTGGAAATAATATACACAAGTAACATGGCAGCACAGCTGAAAGCCATAGAACAAAAAGAAGTAGATATTCCCAACAGGAGTAGACAGCAGGAAATAGTCAAACTTAGAACAAAAATCAACCACGAAGAAACAAAAAGAACCATACAAAGATTCAACAAAACCAGTAGCTGGTTCTTTGACAAAATTAACAAGATCAATAAACACTTAGCCAGACTAATTAGAGGGCAAAGAGACTATCCAAATTAACAAAATCAGAAAGGAAAGTGGAGACATAACAACAGAAACAGAGGAAATTCAAGAAATCAGAGCCTACTACCAAAACCTATACTTAATAAACCTGGAATATCTGGAGGAAATGAATAAATTTCTAGACAGATACCACATACAAAAGTTAAATAAGGACCAGTTAAACCATCGAAAGAATCCCATAACACCTACAGAAATTAAATCAGTCATCAAAAGCCTCAGGGAAAAATGAAAGCAGATCAAATGGGTTCCTAGCAGAATTCTATCAGACATTTGTTGGTGACCTAATACCAATACTCTCCAAACGATTCCACAAAATAGAGTCAGATGGAACACTACCCAGCTCATTCTTCTAAGCCATAACAACTCTCATACCTAACCACACCAAAAAAAAAAAAAAAAACCTGCAAGAATAGAAACTTCTGACTAATCTCTCTTATGAGCTAATCTCTCTTATGAGCATTGATGCAAAAATACTCTATAAAATTTGTGTCAACTGAATCCAAGAACATATCAAAAGGATCATTCACCATGATCAAGTATGCTTCATCACTGGGATGCAGGGATGTATTAATATACTGAAATCCATCAAAGTAATCCACCATATAAACAAACTCAAAGAAAAAACCATATGGTCATCTCACTAGATGCTGAGAAAGCATTTGACAAAATTCAACACCCCTTCATGTTACAAGTCTTGGAAAGAGCAGGCATACAAGGCCTATACCTAATCATAATTAATATTTTCTGCATTTTTAAAATGAGTATATTTTAAATGAAAATAAAACAAACTATGAACTGAAAGAAAATACATGTCAATGGTTCAACTGTAAACCACATTTATGTATACATATGAAGAGCCTGTGAATACTATAGGAAAAAGTCAAAATACAATTTTATAAAGAAAAAGTCTTCCAAAATATTTTTATAAGTAAGCAAATCACAAGTATGCTTATGCAAAGAGCATTACTGAAAAGAATGAACTAACATTGTTGTGGGAATTGCTGCGTGTAATAGGCAAGACAAGTTCCTGCTGACTCTACATCCAGACTTGGCGCTTGAAGTTTTTATCAGGAATTTATGAAGTAGTTAGATGTCCTGCACACTTGCCAACAAATGAGAAACTACAGATTCTTGGGTTCACAAAAGAAACAGCATGTGGGTGTGTAAAGTAGGTTGTTGAAGAGAAATTGCTAAAATAACTGAGTATACTTCAACTGGAGGTGTGGTCAGCCCACCCCAGCAGCCATCCATGGACCTGCTATTCAGCTATCTTACCTAGAATAAATTCTTGGCGTATTCAACATGTGGGTGGGTCTTAAAGTTATAATGCTAAGTGGAAGGAGGCTGAAAAAAGGCTCCTAATTTGCATAGCTTCTTGAAAAACAAAACATTTAGAATTGCAGTAATAGGTTCATAGTGTCTAGGAGACACTAAGTCACCAGTAAGATGAGAGAATCTTAAGAATGTTTGTCATATTTTTAGTAGTTTTGCACAATTTCGTCTGTTCAGCAAAACTCATCAAATCATATATTAAAAGAGTTAGTGAAATTGTGGGTAATTTTTTCTTCAAAAAATTTTATTAGAAGTAGAAAAAAATAATAGCAAGCATCATAGATCACCAAATGAAGTACATATGCATACACATATATAAATGTTTATTAGTCTTGTGTAGAAAATAAAGGAAATGTTCATAGTCACAGAAATGAAGAGTACTAGAAAATTATTTTATACATTTACTTACCTCAAGTTTACTGACCTTAAAATTTTTCACCAAGTTAATTATACAACACAAACACACACACACGAACACACACACACAAAAAAACATACACACACACAAGCACAGAGAGAGAGAATTGAATTGTTATATATTTTTGCTGCAACGACTATCATTTCATTTTGGATATACTATATACATATAAATGAAATAAATATACTTTAGATAGACTACCTATATACTATATGCATATAGATTCACATATCTTATTATCCTTTATATGTACACACACACATATATATATATACATAAACGAATGTATATATGTATACATAAATATGCAATTATATAAAAGTATTCTCTTGCCAATCATGTATGTAGACTTATCCCACTCAAATGAGCCTTACTCAATCCTGTTGAAAAGTCCCTGTTTCCTAGAATTTTTACTATTGGGAAATCTTAATTGAAGGTGAAACCTAATTACATAATTTTAAATTTGTAAGAATGCTTCTATGTGTAGCACCATCCAGTATAATTATGATCCCTCTTTTTAGGTGTACATTTTAATGTACAATTAGAAGGAATACTTACAAACATTTTGCTTCTTTTTGTTCCTATTTACTGTATTTCATTTTGGAATGCTCCTTTGCTTATGAATTTTGACAAAATGAAGCAATTTTACTTTTAAATGAACTACCAGTTGCTCTTGCTTTGAACTTAGACAGTGAAAATTTTAAGGAAACACACACATAGAAAAAATTCAATATATGATAACTACAAAATTACTTCAAAAATTGGTAATACAGCGTTTTTTGGCAGTCTCTTCTTAATTCGATTCTGTGTTCTACTCTTTTAAACACTGTATAAATTTAGACTTCATCTACATAAGTTTGTACAAATCATGTCCCTAGTTATTATTGTAAAAGAGAATTTAATTAATTTTGTGGTAAATTCCAGATCATTATAAAAACCTGAAAGGGGACCATTGTACATTTAATTAATAAATGGTAATGTGTGCTCAATTGTTCTATCCAACATGAGCACGGTAACACTGATTTTTTCTCAATATGAAATTCTTGCCAAGTGCAATCACAGAGAACCACTCTGAAAGATAAATGAACATAAAGAAATATCAGTGGTGCTGCAGAAAGAATTCAGTGGAAACAACAGTACATTAGGAGTAGAGATAACTCTTTAGAGCTCCCTTGTTTAAAGTAAGTAGAAGCCTTGAATTATTTAAATACCTCAATAAGATTTATCTAATTTGATCTTGATAAAGCCAAATAAATTTTATAAGATCTATCAGGGCATTTTAATGTGTTTCTTGTTTTATTCTTTGTACCCAGGTATCCTTGTACTTATGTCCCCCCTCCCCCCCACCGCCTCTACTTACCTGATGTTGGGATTATTGGTGAGTGTCACACAATCTAACACAGGCACAGATTGTGTGTATGTATGTGAATGTTCATAGATGTTGAAGACTATGTGTGAACATAGGCATATTTGTCTAAATATGTGTATTTATAGAGGCAAGAGGATAGCATCAGATAGCCTCATGAGGCACCACTTGATGTTTTTTGAGAGAGGGTCTCTCACTGCCTGAACTCAGCAATTATAGTACATTGGATGTTCTACAAATCACAGAAATCTCCTGTCTCTGCCTACACATGGTAGAATTATAAGGGCATGGCATCAACTGTGTCTCGGTGACAAAGCAATTCCTCAACCCCTAAATCAACTTTTGATAAGAAAGATATTTCAAAAGCTAACTTAGCCAAAGAACATAAGTTCTAGACCAGCATAGGCTACCTAATAAAACCTTAAATAAGGAAATGATCAAACAAACATCACATAAACCAATTCAGTGAGCACAGAAAAAAAAACAGTAAAATACTGAAAATTATGAATTGGGTAAAGTTTTTAATCTTAACTAAACAAACTTATTTTAAAAAATGGAGATAAATGGACAGATTTTAAAATAATTTTTATATAAAACTATATGAATATACTTTTTTAGTCAGTGATTGATTTTTTATAAGGTTTGATAGTATGCATTGGAAACTTACTAGTTACAATGAGCATAAAGTACATATAAAACAAAACATAACATCAAAATAGTCAAAATTTTCTTGGTGTATAAAGACTAAACATGATGATTTTTAAATACTAAGGATTGACACAAGGCTGCATTCTTAGCTCTTGAATTATTAATGATTTAAGGTCTAGGTATACCCCACTCTGAGAGGATGCTATGCACTTATTTTTTTTCTAAGACAGACTGAGGCTTCCACATTTTGGCTTTCATTCTTTTTGAGCTTCATATGGTCTGTGAGTTGTTTCTGGGGTGTTCAGAGCTTTCTAGGCCTAGTAACCAATTATCAGTGACTGCGTATTATGCTTGTTCTTTTGTGACTGGGTTACCTCACTCAGGATGATATTCCCTAGTTTCATCCATCTGCCTAGAAATTTCATAAATTCATGGTTTCTAATAGCTGAGTAGCACTCCATTGTGTAAATATACCATAATTGCTGTATCCATTCATCTACTGAAGGACATCTGGGTTCTTTCTAGCTTCTGGCTATTATAAATAAGGCTGCTGTGAACATGGTGGAACATGTGTCCTTATTGTATGTTGGAGTATCTTTGAGGACTATGCCCAGAATTGGAAAAATCATGTTTTCAGGTAGTACTATGTCCAATTTTCTGAGGAACCACCAGACTGATTTCCAGCGTGGTTGTACCAGCTTGCCATCTCACAAACAATGGAGGAGTTTTCCACTTTCTCAGCATCCTTGCCATTATCCACTGTCATCTGAGTTTTTGTTCTTAGCCATTCTGACTGGTGTGAGGTGGAATCTCAGGGTTGTTTTGATTTGCATTTCCCTGATGACTAGGCATGTTGAGCATTTCCTTAGGTTCTTCTCAGCCATTCGAAATTCTTCAGTTGAGAATTCATTGTTTAGCTCTGTACCCCAATTTTTAATATGATTGTATGATTCTCTGGAGTCTAACTCCTTGAGTTCTTTATATATATTGGATATTAGACCTCTATCAGATGTGGGATTGGTAAAGAAGCTTTCCCAGTCTGTTGGCTGCTGTTTTGTTTTCTTGAAAGTGTCCTTAGCCTTACAGAAACTTTGCAATTTCCAGAACAAGTAATTTTATATTAGATGATACTGTAGAGAAGAAGTAAGCAAACCTTGATACAACTACATTTTTATATTAGTTTTCCAGGAAACTTTTCAGGAAAGAAGATTTAAGCAGAATTTATTTACTTAAAATGAAATATTGGAGACAGAGTAAGAAACTGACACAGGGAAAACAGATGTACCAATATTTATGTTACAAGACACTATTTACACAATGAAGTACTACTCAGCTATCAGAAACAATGACTTTATGAAATTCTTAATAAAATGGATGCATCTAGAAAATATCATCCTGAGTGAGGTAACCCAGTCACAAAAGAACAGACATAATATGCAGTCACTGATAATTGTATAGTAACCCCAGAAAGCTCAGAACACCCCAGAAACAACTCACAGACTATATGAAGTTCAAGAAAAAACCAAGGCCAAAAAAAAAAGAAAAAGTAAAACCATTATATTTCATCTTTACACACCATGAAAACGTTGACTATTTCCAGGTTACATCTTGTTTTACATGTACATTATGCTCATTGTAACTAGTAAAATTTTAATATACATTATCAAACCTTAAAAAAATCAAGTACTGACAAAAATGTATTCCTAGTCTTCAATGCAAAAATACTCAAAATCTGTACATTTATCTTTGTTTTTTAAAATAAAATTGTTCAATTAAAAAAATACAAGACACAAAAGGCCACTTGCATTCCATTCTGAAGGTAATGTGGAGAAAAAAATATACTTGTCTCACAAATATTCTGACTGCATCATGTTAAAATGTAGTTTTTAATGATGTAACAAAAATTATACTTGTGTCAATTTGCTTAATAATGAGGCTAAAAATATTGAAATAAAATATTGTCTCTAGGTCAACTAGAAAAGTGAAAGGGGCTGGAAATAATCAAGTTCATTTATTTTGTGTTTGGGGAGATAGAATACCAGAAGATACCAGATGATATTCAACACCAGTAAAGAACTATAACACTATTGAGAATTTTATGCTCAGCATAAGTACATGAACTCCATTAGCTTAATAAATGCAGTTTATAAAATATTGATAAAATGGTAAATGTGTAAGCTCTTACAAACAATCTATTAGGGTTTGAATATGAAATGCCTCACATAGTGTGTGTGTTGGCAAGTAGGTCCATTGATGTTGCTTATACTGAATATGTCAGAAAAATAGGATGCAAGATTCAAAAAGAGGAAATAGTTCACTATGGGTATGCCTTTGAGGTGTGTCTTCTTATCTTTGTGTTTGCTATATCTATCTACCTATCTATTTGCCTATCAATCACATCATCTATTTATCAATTACTATAACATCAATTTTCTATCTACTTAGCTGTGGAGTACACCATTGGTATTCTCTATTTTTGGCAAGTATCCACTTATCAGTTAGTACTATGCGTATATGCCCTTTTTGGTCTGGTTGACCTCACTTGGGATGATAATATCTAGTTCCATTCTGGAAAATATCCTTGAAAGCATTGGCACATGAGAAAATTTCCTGAGCAGAACACCAATGGCTCAGGCTCTAAGATCATCAATTGATAAATAGTACCTTGTGAAACTGAAAAATTTATGTAAGGCAAAGGACACTGACAATAGGACAAAATTGCACCCTAGAGATTGGGAAAAGTTCGTCACTAACCTTACATCTGAAAGATGACTATTATTCGACATATATAAAAAATTCAAGAAGTTAGACTCCAAATAACACAATTAAAAATGAGGTACAGAGCCAAACTGAGAATTTTCAATAGAAGAATCTCAAGTGACTGAGAAGTTCTTAAAGAAATGTTCAACATTTTTAGTCATCAAGGAAATGTAAATCAAAAGGTTCCTGAAATTCTATTTTACACCAGTCACAATGTCTAAGATCAAAACTTTAAGCAACAGCACATGCTGGTAAGGATGTGGAGAAAGGGGAACATTCTTACACTGCTGGTGGAGTTGCAAACTTGTACAACCACACTGGAAATCAATCTGAAAGTTCCTCTGAAAATTGGAAATGGTTCTCCCTGGAGACACAGCTATACTGCTCTTGGGCATATACTCAAAAGATGCTTCACTGTATCACAAGGGCACATACTCCAGTATGATCTTAGCAGCCTTATTTATAATAGCCAGAAGCTAGAATCAACCCAGCTATCCCTCATCTGAAGAATACAGAAAATGTGGTTTATTTACACCATGAAATACTATTCAGTTATTAAAAAAACAAGGACATCATGACTTTTGCAGGCAATTGGATGGAACTAGAAAAAAAATTGTGTTGCCATGTTTCAAAACGAATTCCATATTTATACACAGGTTCTTGTCTCTGCTGCTGTTCTGAGGCTCAGTTTGTCTTTCAATTTGTGATTTTGATTCTCATATTAATCTGGAGACAGGTTATTGACCCATTGCAGACACTGAGGACACATATAGTGAACATGCCTGGTACTATCCAGCTTTATACAATCCAGAAGTTGAATGTAACCTTCTGTGACCTGTGTGCTTCCTGTCACTTTGATGTCAAAGAAATGGTATGAGAGTCACCAGGTCAAAGGTTGGACAGATAACAGAAGGCTTTAAATGCAAACACAAGAGCCTGAAAGAAAAAGAGGTAGTCTACAATCATGTAATCAGATTTCATCTTTATATTACTTTGTTCTTTTCAGCTTATTTCCAGAACTCCTCTATATGACCCTAAAGTTATTTAAATATGAATGCACACACACACACACACACACACACACACATACACACACGCACCCTCATGCTCATGCACATCTCTGTGGAATACCCACAACATAATAACAATGGCAGCATCATGAAACTATTATAAATAAACTAGGAAATGTATGAATTAAGAATAGATATTTGTATATCCCAATTAATCTTTGAACCTAAACTTTTGTCTGTGTGGCAGGAAATTGAAAAAGATACTTCTTCAGCCTGTGTCTTATTAAAACTTAATAGATTAATTTACATGCCAAACACTGCGGTCCTCCTGGTCCCTCCCTCACAGAATCCCTCTACCATGCCAGCCCCTGTTCTCTTCTCTAAGGGTGCCAGCTTCCTGTATTCTCCAAATCTGGTGCATCAAGTCCCTCCAGGATTAGGCACATAATTTTCCTCGAGGCTAGAGAAGATAGACCTGTTGTGGAACAGATACTACAGTCAGGTTACAGCTTTAAAGACAGCCTCCATTAAAGTTGTTGGGGGGAACCACATGGTGACTGAGATATACACCTGCCATATATATGTAGGGCCTTGGCCCAGATGGTTTACATTCTGTGATTGGTGGGTCAGCCTCTGAGAGCTCTGTATATTCAAAGCTCCCGAAACCATCAAAAGATTTATCCTAAAAAACAGTGCATAGTGGGTATTAGCAAGAAGAAAAACAGAAATGCTGAAACAAATGCTCCTGCAAACAACCCCCTCCCATGGATGTGGTTACCCCCAGGACAAGTCGGCTTTGTTTACATTAGATTCTGTTTTCTTCTGAATAGCTTTATGACATATGTAGGAGGCTGATTTGCCAAAGTAATTAATCATGTAATGATGACTCTTGTGTGTTCAATTTACTGCTTTTATGGTTGATTACACTTTACAAAAAAAAATAACACTATTGTCTTTAGTTCGCATTTATTCCATTTGGCCTAGGCTAGAAGGCCAGGACTGTCACTGAATAGACAAATCTGAGCAATGTACAGATAGAATATTTTTCTAAAGCAGTATGTCAAGAACATATTAATTTCAGGTGTCAGAAATTTTTTTGTTTAGTGAAGCTAAACCATATAAACTTTTACTAACTGAATAATTTTTTGTGATATCATCAGCTTTTATGTCAGCATAATTCACACTTGATATTAATATTAAGGACTTTAAAATGACTTATAGAAGTCCTCTTTAAATTTCTCAGATGGGTGACAAACAGAATGCCACAAAAAAGTATGTTTAGAGATAAAAAGTTGCATAAAAGAAGTATCACTTTCTAAAATAATTTCTTGGAAAAAAATCTCATCATACTTTTAAATGTATTTAATTCTCTTAAGATGAATGTATCTTAAGGGATGCGAAATTTGTTACTGCTTTGAGAAAATGTCTTTTCTTTAGTTTATTGGGTCCATTTGATAGAGATTTAGAGGCAATAAATAACTACAAGGAAAAGTGTCCAAAGGACATAGCTGGGAAGTTGCACATAATTAACTTAAAGTGGATTTGACACCATGTGTAAGAGTGTTGGAAGCCCAAGCCAGAACAAATCTAAGCATGAAGAAAGAATTTGGTAATGAATGAAGTCTCAGCTCCAGCCAAGGAACTATCAGAAATTGTCAGTGGTTAGGAAAAGGGGGTTCCATTTTCTCTAAAAGTATAGGCCTTTGTAAGATGCTCCTGCTCCAGTTTAAAGCTACATATACAATATTTGGGTGGAACAACCTGTCCAGGAAAATAAATGGAACAGACTTAGGTGTATAGCAATATCAGTTTGGACAAATTGGAGGAGTTTGGTGAGTACGATCAAAGCATACATGAACCTATCACATATACACATATGTATACATACAAACATTATATATATTCCTGACACTATAGAACATGTGCTTTAGTATAATAGATTAAAATAAATATACAAGAATAAAAGTCTGGTATATGCTTAAGGTTATAATTTTTATTAGTTGTCCAGCATATTCCCTGATAATTATACTATAATTATACTTACATGTTTATTATTAGTGTTTATGGTTTATATCTGTTAAGAGGACCTTGGATGATGTTTGCAAAAATACTCCTACTAAAAGTCTAGAGTACTGGACCTCATATATAAAAGGTATGTATGCATGTTGTTGAACACATTTGTGTAGTAATAAAATGAATAATACCTAGTGGTATACATTGGCATCAAAATGAAACAAATTATTGAATTGATAGACAACAGATATATAAATCCAAACAATTTTTAGGTATAACAGATTAATAGTCCAACATCACATTGCTTAATCTAGGAACTGGATGTTTCTATGGATGTTTCTATGGACTGACTACTATGGTCTTATAATTTCATATCTCCAAGCTAATATGTTAGCCATGAAGCATAACTTTAATTAATCCTTGTTACATATTTATTAACTTAATTTTATTTGTAATCTTGTTTATTTTTTTATGTGACAGTTTAGAGTCTGAGTCAAACAGAAGCTTAGAATAAGAGTATGGGAGGGCGTGGATTAAGGAAAACTTAGAATCAGTTGTTTTGAAAAATTTATGACCATTACATCGAATCTGTGTTTATTACCTTTATATTGATAAATTTTCTGACAACATCATGTGAAAAGAATGTCTTATAAAAAGGCTTATAGTCTTTTATTTCCAACCAACTTTAGCAACAAACTCACAATTAAATATATATCATCATAATCTATGAAACTAAGTAAACTATGAAATCAAAGGATTTTATGAATGTTTTATTCCATATCCAGAGCCATGGTTTCCTAACTAGTTGGGGTCATTTGTAAAGTACTAACTAATAAATTAAAGAAGTAATTTTAGAAAGTCATTACTTCAGATGAAATGATGGCTCTAGATCAAAAGTTGGTGTGGGTCAAATGGCCCCACTAAGCAACCAATACATAATAGTCTTATTCAGTTCAATTTCATAGCCCTTCAACATATATTTGAGGTTTGGGTTACTTGCACTGCCAAGGGCTTTGGACAATGCAAGTCAGAGGAGTGTCACACATTCTTGATGAGAGGCACAATGGTTCAGGCACATGAGGAGGTATATTTAGAGTAACTCTTATGACAAATCCTACTGCGATGATTGGTTCCAAAAGGCATGGTTTCTAGGCTCTCACCCAACTTATGTAAAAATTTAGGTATCAAATGCAAAAGCTTAAATGGTAATAATATCATTTATGCATAATTAATACAAAAACTCACTGAGACTTCCTCTTTTGAGTCTTGAATGAATATTTATTATTTTATTTGTCTAAATATGCGTGTTTATGAGTGATCTATTTGTATACTTCCCTACATGACAGAAGAGGGCATCCCATTATAGTTGGTTATAAACCACAATGTGGTTGTTGGGATTTAAACTCAGATCTTTGAAAGAGCAGCCATTGCTCTTAACCACTGACCCATCTCTCAAGCCCTCCCCCCAAGACTTTCTTAACAGGATAAATTTATTGGCACACTGTGGTGTAATAAGGAATAACAAGTAGCTACCAAACTATGATTATGTAATAGAAACCTTAAAGAAGTGAAATGTATCTATGGTTCTATACATTTCATGATTTCAATTATGTAACTTTCTGAAAAGGGAAAAACTATATAGAGAGCAAGGAAAAGCTAATAGTTGCTAAGTAACTGTGAGGAAATATTTGCAAACCACTGAAGAATCGAAGAAAGAACCCTGCCCTGAGTGTTACTGTAGATTGGTATATACATTACCCTAAAATCTGAATATGTCCCATAAAAAATAAAACATTTATGTATGCAATTTCAAAGTAGAAAATCCAATTCTGTGTATGAGTGGTTATTTTCTCAGAGCAAGATCAAATGAAAGACAAGATGACTTTGACATGAAGTAGCACAACAGTCTTTAGTAAGGTTGTTAAGGACACTGTTCCAAGTTTTGGCCACATGATCTATTGTCCTTGTAATGGGTGATGATAAAATATACCTATGTTTCTATCTTTTTCTGCAAATTTACATCTCCATTCCACTCAAAGGAAGACATCAAATTCTACTAGAGGAGCACTAGTGTCATATCCTGACTAAAAATTTCCAAGATTTTGGTGTAATCAGATACAAGAATATTCTGATGAAATTTTCTAATAAAAAGGAGATCAATACATAGGAATATTATGTGCTATGATTTCTTGTATTGAAATATGCAGCAAAATGTTACGAGGGCTAAAATCTAAGTAATAATGACTAAATGCAAATTTTAATCGATAATTGTGTCTCTTAACTGTAGAAATATATAACACTAATTAAGATATAGATGAGGTAATTTGTGTATAGGATGGTGTTAGGTTTTGTTTTGGAAATTGTTTTTTCATTTTTAGTTTTTTTTTTTCTGTGTGTATGTTTGTGCACTTGTGCACATGTGCGTATGCACTCACACTGAGTGAAGTAGGTATGGAGGCAAAGAGAGGCATTACACTCTCTGGGTCTGTAGCTACAGATGGTTCTGAACCATCAGATTGGGATGCTGGGAACTCCATTAGGGTCCTAGGCAAGAACATTATGATTTTTAGTGCTGAGCTATTTTTCTATCCTCTGGTTCTTATTACTAAAATAATCTCTCTCTCTCTCTCTCTGTCACTCTCTCTCTCTCTCTCTCTCTCTCTCTCTCTCTCTCTCTCTCTGTCTGTCTCACACACACACACACACACACACACACACACACACACAAACACAACTAGACACTTGGCAGTTTAGATCCCTGAAGATAGGCTAGTTGTTTGTGGCCTTTGTGAGTTATCACATAAAATGTGGAGAACAAGTATTATCTTATGTCCAAGAGGTGAGAAAGAAGATGGGGTTGAGGCCCCATTATTCCCTTTAAGAGTCTGTTGCAGAGACCAACTTAACACAACACTTGCCTGTGCATTAGTATTCACCACCCCAAAGAGCACACTATTACCAAGCCTTTAAGCCATGAGTCTGTAGGCAACATACAAGATTCCCATCATAGCCAAGCATATGAAAATTCCCCCATTACCTATTAATATTTTATGTAAAGTAAAATTCTTCAAAGTTAGACTACTTAAAGCCCCAAAGGAAGCCATACCAACTGGAAATAAATTCTTGCAGCAGTTGGATAACTTAGTACTACAGACCTTCCTCCGATACTTCCCTTCAGTGGACTGAAGGAGGCTTACTGAAGTCACAGAACACTGGTAAGAAAGACATATTGTGACTTTTCAATTTTTACCCTTTTTTAAAAGCCAAAATTAAATTTTATTTCACATTGATAGAAACTGTGAAAAACATGACATTTTCCCACATTACAGCACACAAATTTAACGGAATATTTCTTACCCCAAATAAATCTTTACAGATAAAATAACTGAAGTAAATTTATGTTCTTCAAAGTAAAGCAAAATAGTAAATGATTGTTTGAAATTGTTTTATTTTTTTAAACGACTTTATTTTGCAAAACAAAGATAAATGTAAAGATTTTAAACATTTTTTGCTTAAAATTATACATTTTTGTGAGTACTGTTTTTTCAGACATTAAAATAAATTTTACATAAAACCATGTGAATATGTTTTTTAGTCAGTACTTGATTTTTTTCAAGGGCTTGACAGTATGCATTGAAAACGTACTAGTTGCAATAAGCGTAAAGTACATGCAAAACAAAACGCAACATGGAAATAGTCAAAGTCTTCTTGTTTTGTGAATATATGTATATTTTTTGTTTTCTTTATTTCTTGGACTTCATACAGTCTGTGAGTTGTTTCTGGGGGAGTGCAAGCCTCTGGGGTTAGCATCCCACTATCAGTGACTGCATATTATGTCTGTTCTTTTGTGACTGGGTTATCTCACTCAGGATGATCTTGTTTTAAATCCAGACATAAACATTTGGCCTCACTGTTAACATTCTATCCAGGACATACCAAATGATCTCCATCAGTTAGCACCTGTCTATAAAGATGCTTCTTCTTGGTCAGTTGGAAAACAGCAGGGAAAGCAACTGTTCTTAAATAACCTTAATTTTTACAACATATTCAATTGTGTGGTCACAGTTATAAATATGGGTTTTATATATGTGAGTTCTAACCAGTCCTTATTACCCATGAATTAAATAATTTTCACCAGTATTTTGAATATGTAGATGATTTAAATTCAAATAATTATTATTTTAATGTTTGCACAGGAGACTGATTATCAAAAGCTCCTTTACTTAAGATGAAAATTTCTAATGCTACCCAGATAAAAATAAAACAAAACTTTGATTGTTCATCTTGAACAGTATTTGGTTTTAAGCATAACATGTACAGAAAATGTAAACTTAAACTCTGCTATAAGATGTTTAAGAAATTATATTTTAAACGCAGTCACAAGTATTTCTAAACATTCCAAGATATTATTTACTCTTTTAGGTTTTATTTTTACAGAAAAATAAAACCACAAAATTATTACCAGAGCTGAAGATTCTCATAACTCTACAGCCTAAAGGTGCAGTTATTTGAAATATGTAAGCTTATGTAATGTTTGGTTTCTTTTCACATTACCTATATTGGAAATACTGTATGTTTGTGTTTAACAATGTCAATATAATATATGGGGACAGATTTTTTTAAATGACAGACAGGCAATATTAGTTTTCTATGGAAAATCAAAATAGAACCTATTTTTTTTCTTCTTGAGGAGAAAAATTACATACATGGGAGAAAAGAGCCTGGTCCCCAATAGAAGGGCCATCAGTTGAAGAGAGCGGTATTACTTTCTGACACTTTAAAGCATTGTCCCTTTTATTAGGGATAATGCAATACCATGGGATTCGTAGGTATTACAGTAAAGTATGTATGAACACAAACCAAAATACACACACTGCATGGTGACTGAACAACTGTGGGGTAAAACTGTAGTCTAACTCAGGTAATTAAGAAGTCACTTACATCTTAGCAGCTTGTTTAGACCTGAACAAATTTTCAGAGAGTATAGTAGTAATTTTTAAATGATGTAATAAAACTCTGCTGTGTTATCTTATTTTGTTGAATGAATGACAAAGAAGCGAGTTGCTTCACTTACCTGCTGTAATACTAATATATTCTGAAACATATAATACACATATATGCATAGAAAACTTAAAAGGATCATATATTTCCCATTAGGGTGACAGCATTTACTCTGTATCATTGATATGTATTTGCAAAACATTTTAACACTGCGAACACTAGAAGTTTCATGATCAGTCATGGGAAAAGTTTTATACTCTATTACTGTGATGCTGGTGAGCTTCTATTCAAGGCCTCTTTGTGACGTCAATCAATTGGAGGTAGGAGCTTATCAATGAAGTGCTTGACATCCATCATTTCTCACTTTATATCCTGTTCACTGTCCCATTTCCGGTCACATTCTGCCCCCTCAACAAAACTGCTGGTATGAGCTGCGCATCAGGCCTTCATAGATTTTGAAGGTTACATTGGCTGGATTTACCAATGCCTTTAGTCTTTCAACAGAAAGAGAACCAAACATTAGGGGAACTAAAGGGTCACAATCTCCATGGCATTGGAGCAGAGAAATATCTCGGTTAGCACTATTGATAGGCCCCTGTGTAAACGAAGCCCGAAGTGGAAGCCAGCAACTGAGTGCAGTGACACCAGCCAGTTTCTGCTGTGTGGTGAGAGCGGTGTATAAAGACAAGGCGCCTCCCTGAGAAAATCCTCCCAAAATAATCCTGTGAGAAGGAATGCCATTCTTCACTTCTTGATCTATCAAGGATTTTACAGTTTCTGCTGCCTGTTTAATTCCAGATTCATCCTCCTGGGAATCTGGTGAAAGTCCAATAATATCAAACCAAGAAGGCATCGCCATATTCATATTTAATGTGACTGGCATAACAGGCATATGTGGACAGATGTATTTGATGTGGGACCTTTTGATGTGGAAACCTGCAAAGGCTTCTGACCATCCGTGCCCAGAATCTCCCAATCCGTGAAGGAAAATAACCGGGGCGGTGGCCTTCTGGGCGGCGGGCACTACGGCGGGCATCGGGGCGGACACGTTGTGGCCGCACATGTATTGGCTGGTGGACTGCGTGTCGGAAGCGGAAGAGAGCTCGGGCTCCCGGCAGCCGAACGGCGTGCGAGCCCCAATTTTTACCTTTTAAAAGAACTGATAAAAGATAGTTCCATAGATATAAATACAAATAATAGTTTTGATACTTGCTACCTTGCCTCACCTCTCTTTTCACCTTTCTTTCTTCTCCTTTTCCACACAAAGTCTCCTTCATGTTTTCATGTCTAGGGAAGCCTTTTAGTGAATAAATTGGGTGTCATGTGACTGGAGACATTTTTAACAGGGATTATACATCCATAGTCAGAGTGAACCATAGAAATATTTATTCAGGGAAGAGAATACCCATTAGTTATCTAAGTTCAAATGGTCAGCAGTGAAGACATATGCACACAGGTAACATTATACATATACATCATATATATATATATATGTGTGTGTGTGTGTGTGTGTGTGTGTGTGTGTGTACCTATAAAATACATAGATATGAATTATGCATTTACATAAGTATATACATATAACATATATACATATTATACAGTGAATAGGCTAATCAGGTTGTACTTTTGTGTGGTTTTGTGTATGTGATATATATATATATATATATATATATATATATATATATATATATATATATATATATATCTCATAACAAAAACTAGAAAAGGGGACCATAAATATAAAAGAGCAAGGCAAGATATATGGTTGAATTTGGAGAGGAAATAACATAAATGCAATCTCTAAATATATTTTTAAAAATTAGAATCATGTAGGATTATCAAAGGAAAAAGTCTATTTTAATAATCAGTGAAGTAGAGGGTGGGGTCTATTTAGATTGCCACTATCCATCCTTCATATTTTCTGACTAATATATAAGGCAAGTATTGAATAAGGAATTTGATTTATGTCCAACATGACTAAAACCCTACAATACTCTGTATTAATCAAAGTATTTGGGATGTCACTATTTATGACACTATTTAACTGGCTAATTTCCTTTCTCAAAATTTTAGAAAATGACTAATTTAGTATGAATGCATATTTATATCTTTTTTATAAATATATTTAATTTATTTTGTATTTAGTTATTTTATATTCAATTAATATATTTAATATATATGTTGAAAGATTTATGTAGTTTTATATGGCACAATAGTACATCCAAACACTGTCAGAGATAAACACTAATGTGGGAACTATACATAAAAGTATGCTTTACCAATGATAATTTATTAATGATTGTGTATAGAGTGATCCCTACTCATTTGCCAGTGAGGAAGTAGTACTGAAAATACTGTGCAATAGGATGTCAGATCAATTGGTGATAGTTATAACAATTATCACTATATTTTGAGTATTTGATGAAAATAAAGTTTACACCTTCCTGGAATAACTTCAGTCAGACTCGGTCACCTTAGAAATTTTTTTTTTTTTTTTTTTTTTTTTTTTTTTTTTTTTTTTTTACAAATCCAAATATAACATCCTATGACCTTCAGCCTTTTAACTTCTTCATATTCCCGCATTAATTACTCACACGTATTAAGTTCGAAAGATCCCTCAGGATATTTCTTTTTAAACAAGGTGGGTCTGTTTCTTGATAGCTCTGAAAGCAGGAACTCTAAGTCTACTGCAAGGTTGTTTTCTCTCCAAGCTTCTGTTGAACTTTCTCTATGTCCTGACATCATTCTCCTTTTTATAGGTCTAAGGCCTAAAATCTTGTTTAAGTGAATAAGTGGGAATGTTTTTATTGAACTAGTGTCCAACCAGAGATTTATTTACTGTTAATTATCTGATTAAATACTGTCTCCAAAGATAGACATAATTTGAGGCCTTGGGCTCAGAATTTAAACATATACATATCAAGAAAAAATATAGGCATATTGAGAGGACCTAACATTTTTAATTTTATAACAGACAAATTTTTATGTTTGGCTTTAAGTTTCAGTTTTTCAAAAACTCAGGCAAGGATTCTCAACAAATCACAAACAATCGGCCATTAATCAGCAACGGCACTGACATCTAGCAGAGAGAGGTAACTAGCCCAAGAACAGAGACAGTTCTCAGAATTTGTCTAAGGCCTGACCAAAACTGATACAATTAATACAGCAAGCAATTAGAAATTTACTAATATAAGTGAAACTTACCCAATCATATTAAAAATGACCTTTCCATTCTTGTAGTTCCTCTAACTGTGCTTAAAAGAAGATTGTGAGCTTCTCTGGTGGTTGCCATTGTGTATGAATGGTTGACTCCTATATGCTGATTGTTTCTGAAAAAGAAATACTCTTTTCTTTTGCATAGTATTTGAGACTGGCATCTTCCTTCAGCAAATCTCTAAAAAAGTTCATAGCACATTTACTCACACATGGAGGAAATAAACCGCTATTGATTAAAAAATGAAGGGCACATGTTGATAATAATATCAAAAATATCAGGGATGGAAAGGTATCAGTAATTAAGGATCCTTGCTTCTCTTACAGAATGATCTGGTTCAGTTTCCAATACACACAGGCAGCTTACAAACAATGATAACTCCATTTTCAGAACATGTTTCCCTCTCTGTCCCTGCACAACCAGGCATACACAGGGTGCATGCACAAGCAAACAGAACATTTAAACACATATAAATAAATTTATGAATGAATAAATAAATAAATATTTTTAATGGGAGAGAGACAATGTAAAGCGATGGAGAGATATTCAGCAGTTGAGTCCATATATATCTTGTAGGCAAATGGAGTACAAATCTAGCATCCACACCAGTTAGGTTCTAATACTCTTGAACTCTGTGTCTGGGTGTTTCTACACAATGTTCTGCTGCCTATAGTCACCCAGACTCATTTCTATAAACAAAAAGGCCGACTATTAAAATGTAAAATCACTATCTTAAAATGAAAAGAGATGTTAAGGAAAAATAAATGGTGGTCACTCTTTAATATATAAAATTATCCAATAAGAAAAAGATATCAAAAATATGAATGAGTATCATGAACATGGTTTTGAAAAAGTGAAGATTTAGAGAAATACATTTTCTATGAAAACATTTTTAAAGGAATTTACATTCTATTGAACTTCTGATGGCAGATGCTTTCCTTTATATAATTTCACTGTTATTTCTGCAGAAACACTAAGTCAGTAGCAAGAATGAGCATGCAAATAGGAAAGATGTGAGTCTGACTCAAGTGCAGTACTGATTCCTGTTCATGTTTCTAAGAGCCGTGTTTGTACTGATGTCCGAAGGAGTCAACATGTGTAGTAGAATATAGTTCACGTGGTAACAAACCTCAGAGAAGTACGATTGGTTTAAGAGTTCTATTATGTAACACTTTGAAATACTTCTAAATAACATCATCAGTAATTGTCACCGAGAGTAGTCAGCAAACATGCGAATACGGTGGGCTCTTTGGCCAAGTTTTTAGTTTAAAAACTTAACATGGTTACTGGCTTGTATTACAGCAGAGGTGGTCTTTAATTAAATCATTTCTTTCATTTGTAAAATAACAGAGTGTTTACTGAAAAATAACCTCTTCATTAAAGTGTTTTAAGTATGAATAAAAGAAAATCAAAGGGCTGGCTGTACAATCCCACCGACAAAACTTTCCACCCTAAATTTATCCTGTCTAAGAGAAATGCAAGGAAAAAGATGGAGCAGAGACTGAAGAAATAGCCAACCAATAACTGGCCCAATTTGAAACCCATCCATTGTGCAAGCAACAATTTTAACCACTATGAATAATACTCCTTTATGCTTACAGACTGGAGTTTAGCATGGCTCTTCTCTGAAAAGCTCCACACAGCAGCTGGCTGAAACAGATACAGAGACCCATAAGCAAACATTGGATATTTAAGGACTCATATGGAATAATTGAAGAAAGAACAGAGGACTCCCAAGTGGATATGAACTCTAGAGAAAGACCAACAAAGTCAACTAACTTAGACCTTTGGAGGTTTCCAGAGTCTGAACCACCAACCCAAAAGCATACACAGGCTTGACCTAGGTCCCTCTCATAAGTAGCTGTTGTGCAAACGGTCTTCATTTGGATTTCTTTACTGGAGCAAGTGCTGTCCCTAAAGCTGTTGCCAGTCTGCTGAATCCACCCCTTTCCCTAATTGGGCTGCCTTGTCTGCCCTCACTGGGAAAGGATGTACTTAGACCTGCAGAGACTTGATGTGCCAATGTGGGGGAATACTCAGGGGGGATGGAGTTGCACCTGCTCAGAGGAGAAGAGTGTGGAAGAAAGGAGGTACTTTGTGAAGGACCAGGAGTTGGAGCATCAACTGAAATGTAAAGTGAATAAATAAATTAATGGAAAAAATAATTAAAGCATAAGAGATACTGTGTTTGTTCTCTTACATGGAATTTAAAAAGTTTATCTGCATTAGGAATACAAACTCTTGAGACAAAGAAGTATGGTAAGTTAGGGATAAATCAAAATTGGGAAGTGTTCACCAAATAGGATAAGACAAAAGGACTGAGGTCTAAATCACTGTAGAATGGCTGGAGCTTACAGTGAAATAGTAAATATTTCATAAATGATTAGAAGCAAGAGATGTAAGTCTACAAACAGGATGAAACAGAAATTACAATGATTACTCTGATTTGATGAGTATGTGCTCGAACCTCTATTTTAATACTATGTTCTGTTCTATAGTTCTGGACAATTGTTCTGTCAGTTACAACTTTTGAACATTTTGGAGAGGAGGAAATGCTAACTCTGTTATTATTACACAACATAATCAGTGTTACAATGCCCCATAGATATATCTAACTAAATCAATAATAGTAATACCACTCAGGATATAGAAAACACACAGCTTTCTACAGTCACTTTATAAGAGGAGTTGTTGCCCTATTTAGTAAATTCTAGATTAAAATCTCTGCTCTTGCTTTTGCATATTTAAGATATTTAAACATCATTTATGTCAATCCTAATTTAAAAAACAAAGGAAAACAAATAACAACACCAAACCAAAACCCATTAATTTCATCATCATTCGTAGTCAACATTTCTAATATGTACAATTTCCCCGAGGCTTGTTAGCAACTGCAAAGGCCTGAGACATTTACTCTGCAAATTAAGAAGTAAGCCTGCCACAGCTTCATGGACTCCAGCAAATTTGTCCTGTTTACTCTTGGGACACAGACAGCCAGTTGGTAGTCTCAGGGGTCGCACATTTGCATTCCCTCCAATGAATCCCAAGTTCAGAAAACCAGAGTTATTTATAATGCATAACACAAAATTCTATTTGACCTTTCCATGGGATGGGAACATTTGGCTTGCTTTATTGTAGCAAGTAAACAGATCTGCCCCCGGTTCAAAGAAAAGTACTAACCTCTGTCTTCCAGAAGATTTTATTCTGCAAACATCCACAGAAATATGGCCTGGATCAAAAGAAGCAAGTGCCTGTACTCACAAAGCATGCAGAAAAGTGAGAAATCATTACCAGTTTCCCAACAAATCTCATTTTCATGAAGCATATAATTTTACATCAAAGCTGTGATACCATCTATAGTTTGAATTAGGCAAGGTTATAAATGAACTTTAAGATTATCAAGTGATACATGAAAGAGATTCCATTATTATATTTTGTTCATAAGATCAATAAACACAGGAAGCCATCAGAGTTGTTCCAAATGTATCCAAACTGCATGGAAGTGTGCACATACTATACATAAGTAGTTTCATGAATATGTAATTTATCTTTAAACAGCTACTCTCTTAAGTTAGGCATCAACCCATTCACCAATATGTAAAATTAAATAAATAAATAAACCTTTTCCCATCAGAAATTCATTGTTATAGAGAAAAGCTAACAAAGATTCTTGTGTTTTCAGTAACTAACACAAGATGGGAAATGCTATTTTAGAGGAAGCTACAGCTAAGGAATGGTTTGCAAAGGACAGAGAGTAACCAGCTGTGTTGTTGATGATTCATATTAGATGGAAAAAAATTAGGTGGTCTCAGACTGATTTTATAACCATGGTTCTCTTCTGTAAGTTTTATTTTTCTACCCGAGTTCTCTAACACATCACAGCTATGTGAAAAGATCTGAGAAAGAAATTTCTTCTCAATGTTTCATCAGCCAGCAACTGAATGGATAGCAAGAAAATCTATTACAAGAAAAGTGAAAAACTTAGCTGGACAGACTGAACTCCCCGTTTTCCATCTGAAGGAGTGAACCCTGGGATATAAATAAAATGAAACCACATCATGAAGAGAAAAAAACAAAACAAAACAAAACAATAAAGCTTAGACAAAAAATTGTAGCAGAGCTGAACACATTTGACTAGAACTACTGCGAGATTAAACAAAAGAAACAGCAATGTGATGAGATTTTCAAAATACATTTTTAAAGTAATGAAAACTGTTACTATCATCTCTACACACAGTAAGTGGTTAGATAAATGTGAAGCCATGGAATTATTAAATAATGTAGTCCACCATTGAAGACTTGACCATGAAAACATCCTCTAAATTTGCTCATACAACACAGTATAGAACTTGAAATAACAGGAACATTTTTTTTTTGCATTGGGATTGTGGATCTCAGCTCTGTAAATTATACAAGTATGATGTTTCTCCTATTTGTGTATAATATTTTGTAAAGCTTCTTATAAAATATTATATGTCACATATTATGTATGTGAAACTATAGAAAGTTTATGTATTTTATGTCTAGCATTTTTTTACAATATATTTAATGAGAAACTGATCATTTCCTGTTATTTCCTTTTATGAGCTCTGTGCTAGGCACTACATACATTGTATTGTTCTTTGGTCATGGGATACATTTAAGTTTCTAGTAAACACTATCCAATCAAAGAAAAATGCCTCTGAAACTCAAAAATTATCTTTTATTCTTTGATTGATATTGAGTCAATGTAAAGCTTGCTTTTATTTCCTCAGATGATGGGATGAGATAAGAGCTATACTCAAGCTATGCAAGTTGGGCTAAACCCACAGAGTTTCTTTCTCTGTTCTAACTATCCTGAAGCCTAGGCCTGGAAGATTTTAGCCTCCTTATAATCTAATTTTCAAAGCTTGTTTCTCTCTGCTTTTGGCAAATTCCTCTGCTTGGCTTCCTAGTAATTTTGGAAGTATGTTCTAATCTCCTGCCTCGTTCTCATGTTCTTACTATGCTCACCTCTACCTGACGTGTTCTCTCTGACATCTGTTTCTGTGAAACTACTAAACCTGCCACATCACACACACACACACAGCACACACCATTCTATCTTTCTCTCAACCTGTTCTTAAGTAAATTCTCCCTCCAGTTCTGTTCTCATGTGAGTTGGGAATATCTTATCACTGACCAATTCCATCAAATCTTTATTTGTCACTTTCTCTGCCCCTCAATTAGACATCATTATCAAACTTGCATGCTTCCTTCTACAAACTAACCTTACCTTCATTTGTAGGGATTAAAGGTGTATGCTAAGGGTGAGTCTGTATTCAAGCCAGATCATACTATAATTCAGGGTAGATTTGTCTTCTGGCTTGATCATAATATACCTAGAAGAACTCTGGTTATGATCCCTTAACAAAGCAACCATGGTGCTGATTTCAATTCTCTAGAAATAGCTTAACTTACTCACCTCATAATTAGGTATATTAACTATAAGCTGTACATATTTAACCAAGTTCACAACTTGATGCTACTCCTGCTATTTTCATCCACCTATGCCCTCTTACCTGGAAACTTCCTTTGCCACAGGTTTATAACTGTATTTGTTAAAGAAATAGCTTTCTTTCTCTGAGAATAAAGAAAGCAGGAGGGTGAGGGGGGAGGTGAGAGGAGAAAGACGGAATGTCAGAGAGGAGGGAGGAGAACCTGTAATGTGATAATTAATAAAAATATGTTATTTTAAAAAAGCATATAACAAGAAGCATACTATCTTCAAACACTTTTAAAAAATAAAATGCAATGTGTTAGGATGATAGCTATTGGTGAGCTGGTTGTCTGTTCCATATGAGGCTCTGCATTTAGTCTTTAGTCCTCAAGGGAAAGCATGAGGTATGGCCAGTGTTTATTCATTTTACTGCAGGAAAGACAAACGTAGGTAGATATTTGAGGCTCCTTGATCAGCCTGTACTAAGTGTGAAGTTTGGAGCTGATTGAGAAACTCTGTCAAATAAAAATAATAAAACCCTGAGAGCCTCTAACATCAAGAAGAATGCATGAGGCCATCCTCCTTCCTCCAAACAGGCACATTACTACAAGTACATGCACTTGTGGATACACTCATGAAAAGGTAAGAACAGGATCAAAAGAATCCACGATTCTTCAATTTCTAAAGTACTGACCAGTTTTTTACTTAACTCATTTAGGTAAAATTCTTTCAAAACAAGAAAAATAAAACAGATAAAGAGGAAGAAGAGGCATGAATGTGAATATGACATCCATTTTCAGAACAGAGTCTTAATACCTTGAAAAAATTAGAATAAGATTTTCCTATAGAGATAGGAGGAGCTGGAATTTGGAAGATCAATAGTTGGCAAAGGGTGGCTTACTAATACATTGTTACCCACAGATAAAAAGTTTCCTTCGGTCAATTGCTTTGACAATACTTGACTTAGCCCATTGGATTACATGATCACATTTTCTCCAAGTACAACAATTTAAAACATGGCTTTATGGTTTTGATTCAAATACCTTTAAATCGGTGAATAAATTTGAAGTATATCTGAAAATGCATCAGTATTGTCATGGAAATATAGTAATTAATTCTAAATTGATTTTTATTACAACAAATGTTTCATTTATCAAGTTAAATAGATTGCTTATCAGATGAGGAAGAAATAAAAGGGGTAATTAGTAGTCTTCTGGAAAGACTTAGCAAAGCCTATTTAATTATAATTTTAGGTCCTGGGAATAAGATTGGTGTTTATGACCAAGTAACAAATCTTTGTAACAATTGATCATTTAGATTCCCATATCAATAAAACCAAAGACAAAAGTGTACATGACAGCCAATTTGAACAATTTAAAATATATTTGTGAAAAATTCGTATTTATAGAATATACTTTCAAAAAGTTTAAAGAACTGATTAATACTACTGACTACAATGCAGGATTTACATTTATCTCCACATTTAAATTAAGCAATTTCCACTATTCACATGTATAATGAATAAGGTTAGGAATAATTTGTAGTAGTAAGCAATATTCACTGTGGGACGCATGAATAAAAAGCTTCTTCCTTCTTCAAACTTAGAAATATCAATATTACTGCTTTACTGAATTTGTATGTACTATAATTAATATTAAGTGTAAACATTGCAAAATTGTATAGAATTAATACAATAGTCAATTATATTTTATTATGTATGATCATAAATGCAGAATATGAGCACATATACATAGTATATGACTTTTAATAAAAAATAAAATTGGGAATTGAGATCATACAAAAGAATTATTTTCTTTCTTTTCAAACCTGATGTTTGATTTCACGTAATACACCATACAAATAAGCATATTTCTCAAAAATAACCCAAGTTTTAGAGTTTACCACAAATTTATTTATAAAACTTTTAAATATTTATAAAACATCAAATTCATGTGTATAAATGAGTGTACACATAAACTTTTCTAAGAATATAGTGGAGAATAGTCAAGAACTGGATAGGTAGTTCAATGTTAAAAAGCTCATACTATTATTGCAGATGGCATACATTTGGTTTCCAGTGCAATTGTAACTTCATATAACCCTTTTTTAGCAGTCTAACACCTTCTACACATACAAACACACACACACACACACACACACACACACACACACACACACGTAATTAAAAATTTAAGAAAATTCAAACAAAACTTTGGAAGTCATACTTACTTACCAATAAAATTCTATATGGCAAAAAATTCATTTGCCCATATATTCATTATAAAAGAAAATGTAATATTAGAGATAAAAATAATAGTCTCATTATGATGTAAGAAAAGGAAATATTTTGTATAGAGACCAAAAGAAAAATAACAGGAAGATAAATAGAAAAAAACATTATGATGAAAATGATGAGCTACAATTTAAGAGAAAATAAACAGCATGCATGTGATAAACAAAGAAAAAATTTAAATTAGAAAAGGGACCTATATTGGTGATATACAAATACCTATAAGCCTGTGAATAATACACTAAAAAGCCTGAAACAGGCACTTTTAAAGAAATCAGCACACACGCTGTGAGTAAATATTTTTTCTAGAAATAATTTTAGTTAGAAATTAAAACTCAAAATATAAAAATTCAGTCATAAAATTGACACTTCTAATTGCTGAGAATTATAAACAATAGTTAAAAGTGAACATATATAAAACTCAGTGGTGCCTTAAATTAGAAGTATTTAGTGTTTTAACTTCTAATTATAGTTCTTTACCAATTTCCCATTTGTATAAAGTTCAAAACAATGAAGATTTTTTTTAAACCAATATTGTTATGGTCCTAGAGAATTATATCAACATGAAATGCAAGAAATCATGTCACAAAGAGTTGGAACATGGCCACATTAAAATCTTTGTTGTTTAAATGGCTCTATCATTTATAATCTTGCCAACATTTATTTATGAGCAACATGATTTAGTGGCAAATAAAATATTGACTACTGACAATAAGGTACTGAGTGTTTAAATTAAACACTGAGAGACAGAGCTGGCTGGAGAAGAAGGACAGTAGCTGAGAGCATTTGTTGTTTTTGCCTAGGAACAAGGAGCAATTCTCATTTCCAGCTGATTTGAGGCTCTTTTCTGGCCACCAGAGACACCTGTATGTATGAAAACACATAAGTGCATGTAGACATAGACATCAGGAACAAATCTTAGTATTTTAAAAGGAAGAAGTAAAGCTAACATAAAACATTCTGGTGCTGGCTCAGAAGAAGATTGCTCAGTGGGTTTCCACCCATCCATGGGAATATGAATTTGAATCCCTACAACCCATGTAGAACCTGGATGCCTCCAAGCACTCTCTATAAGCCCAGTGTACCCAAACACATACTGAAGGTAGAGTTATACTGTGAAACTCATTCTCAGAAGCATACAGTCAGCTACCCTAGCACACACTGCAGAAAACATACAAAGAGACCCCATCTCAGAAAAAGCAAAATGTGAAGACTGATATCTGAAGTTGTCCTCTGATGACAAAATGCACACCATGCATATATGTACCATCACATGCTCAATTGTGTGCATACAGAGGTTTTACATTCTCACACACACACACACACACACACACACACACACACACATACACACACACTTTTTCAATGAATTTTTCTATGTCTAACAAACAACAAAACAAATTACTTATGTTTGTGAGAAACAAAGTAATTTTAAAAATTCAAACAAATAAAAGAACTTAACTGCCCTACTCTCTGTGGTCCTGCAATAACTAGCAGCATTCTGGAAGGCTCTCTTGGTAAGTTGTAGATCACATTCTTCCTCCTGAGTCATTGATCTTCTATCAGGTGCCAGTTCTTCTTATATTAAGTCCACCAGGATGATCTCATCACTTCTAAAGGTCTTGAGTTCCATACTATTACCCAGACATCTAAGACTTCATGTAGATATTTTAGGAGTAAAACAAGTTATCCCATTGTAGGTTCTGACCTTTGAGTGGTGAACTTTTATAAACACAATGAACTACACTTTTACACTCATGCACAAAGGGCATGCCATGGAAGTGTGGGGCGCTGCCCCACATGCCATTGCAAGATGGCGCTGGTTTCCGTTAAAGAACAACGGTAAATAACCAGAGCATGCCCGCCTAAAGCCTAGCCACGCTCCTAGACCCGGGTGCTCGCTTCTGACATCACATTGCATGATTTGGTCCTAGCCCATCAGGAGGCGCCACGTCTGAGGCGAGACAAAACCCTTATATAAGGGGAGGGTTTGGTGCACTCAGTGTCTCCGCTTTGTATAGCTTTGGCTCTCCCTCTCAAGAGTTATTAAAGCTTGCTACAGAAGGATCCTGTGTGTGCCGCGTCGTTCTTGCGGGCGAGACGACTTGCGCGGGACATGTGGTGCCGAAACCCGGGAAAATTTTGACCAGACCATCGTCCGCACCTCCGGAGACCCCCCGTGGTGGGGTGGATTCAGAACTGTAGCGCAGACTACGCTTCAGAAAGGTATGTCAGATTTTTCTCCTCTCTCTCATTTATTGGGTCTCTCCGGTTCGTTAGTAGGTCTCCCAGAGGGGATAGTTGGACTTGTTCTTGTTCTTTTGTTCTTTATCCTCACCTCCTACCTCTGTGAACATCGGGTAAAAAACTGCCTGGAGGATGAGGCCTGCGAGGAGGTTAAAAGAGAGGGACAGATGGTCCTAGAAACTGTGCAAGATGGCATGTCAGAATCTGAACGTAGTGAGAGGATGGGTGCGCGCGCCAAAACATATCCCCCTAGACATATAAGTGAAAAAGGCCCTCCCGCAGACCCGAAGATAGGGCGGGAGAGAAGACTGGGCCCCAGGCCCGTTTCACCTGATAGAGGGTCCGACTCATGGTGGGAACCTGTTGCCCGGCCTCGTTTTAAGACAGGCCTCATTTATCCAACACAAGAACTTGCGGCGCTTCGCGTCAGCACCCCTAGAGATTCCTCTGAAGAGGAGGATGAAAGGTTAGATGCAGAAGAGGAAGCAGATCTAGAAAAAGAAGCTGCACGATATGAAGGAGAAAGATATCACCCTGATGAGTGGTGGCACAGGAACCTTGCGACCAACCGGGCGCCGCGTTCAGGGCCTGAACCACGAGCTCAAGTAAAGGCTTCCCCCCGGCCAGCCTCGGTGGCCCCTACGGCCCCGCTGGCTCCGCCGCCCTACGAGACCCGCCCCAAGGCTGTTTCGCGCCTTACAGACAAAGTCCGCCATCAGCTCAGCTTTGCTTTCCCGGTTTTTGAGAGTCCTGACAATGCCAGAGTTTATGCCCCTGTTGAATTTAACCAATTAAAAGAGCTTGCAAAATCAATAAGGGAATATGGTCCCAATGCCAATTTCACAATCATGCAGTTGGAGCGACTGGCATTAAATGCCTTAACACCCGCTGATTGGCAAACCATCGCTAAGGCTGCCCTCCCTAGTATGGGTCAGTATATGGAATGGAAGGCATTGTGGCATGAGGCAGCGCAAAGTCAGGCGCGGGCTAATGCTTCCGCGCTTACAGCTGAACAAAGGGATTGGAGCTTTGACCTTCTTACCGGGCAGGGCCGCTTTTCGGCAGATCAGGCAAATTATCCATGGGGAGCCTACGCCCAGGTGTCTGGTACGGCCATCAGGGCGTGGAAGGCGTTAAATAAGAAAGGGGAAGGAGGCAACCAGCTCACAAAAATTCTCCAAGGCCCCCAAGAACCTTTTTCGGACTATGTGGCACGAATAATGGATGCCGCGGGCAAAATTTTTGGAGACCCTGATGCCGTGGGTTCTTTTCTAGAACAGTTAATTTATGAACAAGCCTCCCAAGAATGCAAAAATGCCATAGCCCCTAGAAAAAATAAGGGCCTACAAGATTGGCTTAGAATCTGTAGAGACATTGGCAGCCCTTTGAGTAATACAGGACTTGCTGCCGCCATCCTACAGGCGCAGAGGCGGCCTCCCCCTACTGGGCGAGAACGCACTTGCTTTAATTGCAAAATGCCTGGACATCTGGCAAGAGACTGTCAAGAGCTAAAGAA
The DNA here is from genome assembly GCF_963924665.1 of Micromys minutus. Classification (NCBI taxonomy): domain Eukaryota; kingdom Metazoa; phylum Chordata; class Mammalia; order Rodentia; family Muridae; genus Micromys; species Micromys minutus. Next base: position 15,364,530 of record NC_137953.1, read on the forward strand.
AGAACGTAAGGCTCCTACATTGTGCTCCAGATGTCAAAAGGGTTATCATACGGCCAATCAATGTAGATCGGTCAGAGATTTGAGGGGCAACCTCTTACCACCCCTTCAAAACTCAGCCAATGAGGAGCCAAAAAACGGGCCAGTGGGCCCCCGGTTCCGGGGCCCGCAAAAATACGGAACTCCGTTTGTCAAGGCCCAATCTCTATCCAAGGGGAGCCCGCAGCCGGACACTCAAGAATGGACTTGCGAGCCGCCTCCTCAATCTTATTAATGCCTCAGATGGGGGTGTGCCCAGTCCCTGCACAACCACTACACCCCCCTTTGCCCAAAGATACGGTGGGCCTGATTATTGGCCGTGGTGCACTTACTGCCCGCGGACTAATTGTTTACCCAGGAATTATTGATAATCAACATGTCCCTGAGATTCAAATTTTGTGTGCAAGCCCCCAGGGGGTATTTTCTGTACAAAAGGGGGACCGTATAGCTCAAGTTTTACTGCTCCCCGCCCCCGGAGAACCTATACAAAAGAGTAAAAACCAGATGGGGTCCTCTGGGACAGACTCAGCCTACTTAACATTAACCTTAGGAACTCGCCCACGCCTGACATTAACCATTTGTGGCAAAAGCTTCGAGGGCATTTTAGATACAGGGGCAGACAAGAGCATCATTTCTTCCCATTGGTGGCCAAAAAGATGGCCCCTCACTAAGTCATCTCATTCCCTTCAAGGGCTAGGGTATCAATCCAGTCCAGACATGAGCACTGAAGCCCTGGTCTGGAAAACGGCTGAAGGAGAAACGGGGACATTTACCCCATATGTGTTGCCATTGCCAGTTAACCTCTGGGGTCGAGATGTTATGACTGACTTAGGGCTAACTCTTACAAATGAGTATTTGCCCCATGTGAGAGACATGATGGAAAAACATGGATATCAAGAGGGATCTGGTTTAGGAAAATATGAACAAGGAGACCCATGCCCCGTTTCTCCACGGGCACACACTGATAAAACAGGTCTGGGTTTTTCCTAGGTGCCACTGGGGCAACACGACCCATTCCGTGGAATACAGAGGATCCGGTGTGGGTTCCCCAGTGGCCTCTTACCTCTGAAAAATTAACGGCAGCAATAGACATTGTAGAAAACCAACTTGCTCAGGGAAACATCGAGCCCTCTACTTCCCCGTGGAATACCCCCATATTCGTCATCAGAAAAAGATCTGGAAAATGGCGTCTCCTCCATGATCTGAGGGCCATTAATAAACAAATGTCCCTGCTGGGGCCGGTGCAGAGAGGACTGCCTCTATTGTCAGCCCTCCCTCGGGGGTGGCAAATACTTATTATTGACATAAGAGATTGCTTTTTCTCCATCCCTCTTCATGAGGCGGACAGACCTTGCTTTGTGTTCAGCCTCCCTTCAATTAATCATGCAGAACCGGACCGGCGATATCAATGGAAGGTTTTGCCGCAGGGCATGGCTAATAGCCCTACCATATGCCAGTTGTATGTTAGTCAGGCCCTCCTGCCAATACGAAAGCTCTTTCCACAAATAATGCTCATCCATTACATGGATGATGTGCTGCTCTGCCACAAAGATCTGGTCTTATTACATAAAGCATTCCCAATCTTGCAGCAAACTTTGCAAGATTGGGGGCTGCAGATAGCCACTGAGAAGGTTCAGATTGCAGACTCAGGGTCTTTCTTGGGAGCACATATATTGCCACAAAGTATTCGGCCACAAAAACTCCAGATTAGGAGAGATCATCTTAAAACTTTAAATGATTTCCAAAAGCTGCTTGGAGACATTAATTGGCTTCGGCCCTTTCTTAAGATACCCTCAGCCGAGCTTAAGCCTCTTTTTGACATTTTGGAGGGGGACAGCCATATTACCTCCCCCCGGAGCTTAAATCCTCTAGCACTGCAGGCCCTTAATAAGGTCGAAGAAGCCTTGACACAGGCTCATCTGGTAAGAATAGACTACGCCCTACCCGTTTGGGTCTGCGTCTTAAGCACCAGGATGTTGCCTACAGCCGTCATATGGCAAAATGGGCCTCTGTGTTGGATACATCCCCAAGCCTCTCCTGCCAAGATTATTGATTGGTATCCCTCAGCGGTCGCTCGGTTAGCCTTAAAAGGCATTAAGCTGATGTTTGAGTATTTTGGCCTCGAACCTGACACCATAGTACTCCCTTATACCCCACAGCAGGTTCAAATTTTGGCCGCTGCCTCCAATGATTGGGCGGTGTTATGTTCCATTTTCTCTGGAAAGTTTGACAACCACCTCCCCAAACACCCCATCCTTCAGTTTGCTGCAGCTCATCCATTGGTTTTTCCCAAAGTCACCCGGGACCATCCGCTCCCAGACGGGCTCGTCGTTTATACAGATGGCTCCAAAAATGGAACGGGAGCCTATATAGTCAATGGTGTGCCCCATACTAGACAATATCCTGAGTCTTCACCACAAGTGGTTGAATGTATGATTGTCTTGGAAGTTTTTCAACAGTTTGCCTGCTCGCTCAATATTGTCTCAGATTCACTGTATGTAGTTAATGCTGTGCGGCTCTTAGAGGTTGCAGGCATGATAAAGCCCTCTAGTAGGGTGGCCCTTATCCTAGAACAGATCCGGGCTCTTCTACTACAAAGAACACGCCCTTTTTACATTGTCCACATACGGGCGCACTCTGGCCTTCCTGGCCCAATGGCTGAAGGCAATGATTTGGCCGATCGTTCCACTAAGATTATTGCAGCAGCCTTGTCTCCCTCACTTGAGGCGGCCAGAGACTTTCATAACAAATTTCATGTCACATCAGAAACCCTTCGCAGGCGCTTCTCTTTGACCCGGAAGGAGGCTCGGGACATTGTGACCCAGTGTAATAACTGTTGCCAGTTTCTGCCGGTCCCTCGCCTTGGCGTCAACCCTCGGGGGTTTTCCCCATTGCAAATCTGGCAGATGGATGTTACCCATATTCCGTCCTTTGGCAAGCTACAATTTGTACATGTCTCTGTTGATACATGTTCAGGTGTTTTGTCTGCCACCCCACTCTCTGGAGAAAAGGCATCTCATGTAATTCAGCATTGCCTTGAAGCATGGAGCACCTGGGGAAAGCCTCTGTGCCTAAAGACTGACAATGGCCCAGCTTATACTTCTCAAAAGTTCAGGCAGTTCTGCGCTCAGATGCAAGTGACTCACATTACTGGGTTGCCTTATAACCCACAAGGACAGGGCATCGTTGAGCGTGCCCATAAAACCCTTAAGTCCTACTTAATTAAACAAAAGGGGGGTATTATGGATGATTTACCCCATGGCCCGAGAGTGGCGCTCTCTATGGCTCTCTTTACATTGAATTTTCTAAATTTGGATGATGAGGGCCGGAGTGCTGCTGACAGGCACTGCTCCAAGCCAAAAAGGCCAAAAGAAATGGTAAAATGGAAAGATGTCCTATCTAACAAATGGAGAGGCCCGGATCCTATCCTTATAAGATCCAGGGGAGCTGTTTGTGTTTTCCCACAGACTGAAGAAAATCCACTCTGGGTCCCAGAGCGATTAACACACACAATCACCCAGGAAGATGACTGTCCTCCGGCTTCTGCTGATGACAACGCTGGCGGGAATGTCTGCTCATGAGTATCGATGGGGGATAATGTCAACTTTCCCTTTTCCCATGCCGGTGATGTATAATGCCCAAATTTTCCCTCGGTTCTTTACTACGGATAGAGAACTAGGTTTGCCCTTTCTTCCCTGGGATTCACAGATAGAAAGGGTCATAGACAATAGAACTCATTATCTCCCTGGGAGCTTATGTTTTGTCCTTAATTCAACAACCCCTGGGTGCCTGGGGCTGCATGTTCAGTCTGTGTCTAATATTGTTAATGGTTGGGATAATAAGACCCATTGGGGCCAGATCTTCTATACAGAGCTTACTGGAACCTGGCCCCACTCAAGCTATTCAGAAAACTTAAAGCAGCCAAAGTTAGCCCCGTTTTGCCGAGCAAAAAAAGACATGCGCCATATCTTACCCTGGTCGGGGTGCCAGTCGCGCATGGTAGGCGAGGTTGGCCCATATTTTTCCCTGTCCCCGCTCTTGTCAGATAACACAGGAAATGTAGTTAGCCTTAATGGTAAAGAGACTTTGGAATTTCAGCCCTGATTGTGGGCATCATTGCTGCCACAGCCGTGGCTGCCTCTGTAACTGCTTCTGCCCTGGCGTTGTCCGGCACAGTACAAGCCGCAGCCACCATTAATGAACTTTCCTCCACTGTAACTACAGCCATGGAGGCTGGGCATTTGGCTTATACCCAAATCCAAGGAGGACTACTGATAGTCAACCAGCGTATAGATCTGGTGCAAGAACAGATAGATGTACTGTGGCAGATTGCTCAACTGGGGTGTGAAAACCACCTGCCCGGACTGTGTGTGACCTCGGTCCAATATGAAAAATTTACTAAAGCTGCTAATCTTTCTAAAACTTTGTCTCAGCACATTTTGCAGAACTGGTCGGTGGAGTTTGACCAGACCCTGAGAGAACTTCGCACGGCCATCCTGCAGATTAACTCCACATGCCTTGATTTATCGCTGACCGAAGGATTCGTCCCCTGGATTTCATCTGCGCTGTCCTACTTTAAGGAATGGGTGGGGGTGGGTTTGTTCGGGGTTTTGTTTAGCCTTGGACTTGTGTTTATTCTTTGGTTGCTTTGCAAATTTTACAATCAAACAAAAAGAGATAAGATGATGATGACTCAGGCGCTTGTCGCCCTAGAACAGGGAGCTTCGGCAGGCGTTTGGCTCGCGGCTCTGAAACAGTAGGCAGCCGGTCGCCGGCCTGATAGCTCTTGCACCCTCTGTGTCCTTAGACACACTGCACGAGGATGAGTGTCAGGCTTGAGCAGCCCAAGAGGGTTGTAGAGCAAAGGGCATCGCACAGAGAAGTCGCCCCCACCTTCTCTGGGAGACAAGCCTTCTTGCAGAGGGTTGCCTGCCCCAGTGTCCCTCCCTCACAAAACGGCAGAGAGACCGGTCAGGGCCCTGTTAGGGTAACGTCAACAACCCTGACGGGGTGCTTGTACATAGTCTTGACCGCACGCAACTAATTGTGCGCCATGATCATTCGAGGAGAATGGCCTCTATCTCCACCCTCCATTCTTTGGGTGTCCGGCTGGCCTTGTAATAAATAATAAAGGGGGAGATGTGGGGCGCCGCCCCACATGCCATTGCAAGATGGCGCTGGTTTCCATTAAGGAACAATGGTAAATAACCAGAGCATGCCCGCCTAAAGCCTAGCCACACTCCTAGACCCGGGTGCTCGCTTCTGACATCACATTGCATGATTTGGCCCTAGCCCATCAGGAGGCGCCACGTCCGAGGCGAGACAAAACCCCTATATAAGGGGAGGGTTTGGTGCACTCAGTGTCTCCGCTTTGTATAGCTTTGGCTCTCCCTCTTAAGAGTTATTAAAGCTTGCTACAGAAGGATCCTGTGTGTGCCGCGTCGTTCTTGCGGGCGAGATGACTTGCGCGGGACATGGAAGGAACTAGATTTTCAAAGGCTGAGGGGAATTTTCTCTTTGCCCTTTGTATTTCTCGTCAGAAAGAATTTTTTAGGGATAAACCCTTTTTAACACTTAAGAAGTGATTGGAATAAAGAAAATAGCTCCTAAGTTTTGGCTGGAGGGTGACCTTTGGTGTACTCTCATATCTCACTGTCCCTGTTCACATTCAATCCTAAATCTGAGCAGGCAGCTGGAGATAAATAAACACTTTAGCTTTCAAACTCCATATAGCCACTCTGCCAACATTATCGGTGGCAGTGGTGGACTTGCGGTCATTTAGTCATTTTATTCTTTATCAGAAGTCTGCATCACAATTGCAGAACATGTGCTTTCCATGAGGGACTTTTTGAACTCTCTACTTTACAAAATCTAAACTACCTTCCTGTAAGGTCTAGGAAAGTCTTGATGACCATATCCATTAATTAGGAATAGGTGCAGGGTTCCTGTTTATTACATAATGGGTAGCTTTTATGGTTGTTCTTGCGTTTTTGAAAAGCTTCCTAGCCTCTGAATTCCAGCACCTGTAATCCTTTCTAACTGCCTCAGCACTGGCCAAGAGATAGTGCCATTCACTCCAAACAGCACCAGCATTGATTTTGAAATAAAAGGTTCCCTATGGGATTCAAAGATTTTACAGTGACGCAGTAGTTCTAGTTCTTTGAGTTCATTGAGTGCTTTTTTTGTTTCCTCTTTAAAAGCTTCTGATTCTTTTTGCTTTTCCTCCCGTTCTTGTTTAAGTATCTCTATCAGCGTCTTGAGGTATGATTTCAGGTCTGTGTCTTCTTTTTCTGGAGTGTCTGGCATTCCAATGTTTGCTGTTATGGGAGAGCTGGGTTCTGGTGTTGCCAGGTTGTCTTGGTTTCTTTGGGATATACTCTTTCGCTTTCCTCTTGCCATCTTGTTATCAGTGATATGTTCTCTCCTTTCCCTTGTATCTGGTCTGTGTCTCTGGATCTCCACTGGTCCAGGTGGCAGATGGGCCAAGCCCTGTTCTGCACCCCAAATTCGCCGGGTAGAAACAGAGGTTCCAATGCTGTGTCCTTGGTCCCTGGATCAGGCAGGGCAGGGGCACGCTTTCCGTGTGCACTCTGCAGAGATCTCTCTGCTCCCTGGCTGTCCAGATCTCCTACTTACCAGTCTTTAAAACTTTAGGGACTGCTGGTCTTGGTGGCAGATTGGCCGAGCCCAAAGTCTCCGGGACAAATACATTTTTAAGGTTGTAATTAAGTATTTGTGGATGTATATATATATATATATATATATATATATATATATATATATATATATATATATATATAAACATTTGTATATATGTAACACCAATATAGGAAAAGAGGCTATTAATTTGAGAGGATAGGAGAGAGACTAGGAGGGGCTGTAGGGAGGAATGGGAGATGTGATACAGTTCTATTTTAATTAAAAAATATGTATTTTGTTGAACTGCACACAGTCTATGAGTTGTTTCTTGGGTGTTCAGAGCTTTCTGGGGTTTGTATCCCATTGTCAGTAACTGCATATTATGTCTGTTGTTTTGTGACTGGGTGATTTCACTCAGGGTGATATTCTCTAGATGCATCCATTTTCTTAAGAATTTTGTTAAGTCATTGTTTCTGATAGCTGAGTAGTACTCCATTGTGTAAATGTACCACAATTTTTGTATCCATTCATCTACAGAAGGACATATGGGTTCCTTCCAGCTTCTGGTTATTATAAATAGAGCTGCTAAGAACATTGTGGTGCATGTGTCTTTGCTTTATGTTGGAGGTTCTCTGGGGTATATGCTCATAAGTGGAATAACTGGGTCTTCAGGAAGTACTATGTCCAATTTTCTGAGGAATCGCCAGACTGATTTTCAAAGTGGTTGTATAGCTTACAACCCCACCAACACTGCCTGCTGCCAGTCTGGGGGCAACATCCAAGACAAGAACACCTTTTGCTCTGTGTATTTGATGTAGAACTTCCTGCCAGACAGCCCCATTCAACAACTGTGCTCTCTGCTAATGACTACTCCTTCATTCAAGGTGTCTCCTGGTGAAATCAGCCCCCACCTGCCTACTCATTAATCCCTATCACATCAAACGAAGACATCTTTTATTCGACTTCTTGTTTTCATCAACGATGGCAAAAAGAAAAACAAAGCCACACACTCTCTTCTAAAAAGCGCACAAAAAATATTACACGGGACAATTTATCACTTGTTAAGGACAATCACAAGGACGAACCTAACCAGACAGAATAAGAAGCACCTCTCTTACAGTTGCTCTATGCAATCTCTGTAGTGCTGGTCGACGCATCTCGAAAGGCACGGAGGCGATGCTTTCCAACCATCTCGCTCAGCAGGGACTTTCAGGAAATCAAGATTTCAAAGCAGCATCAAGTTTTTCCTCTCGAATCCCACCGGGTCCCAATACAATTTCCATTTTAATGATGTGCTAGGAAAAAATTAGATCGCATCCTCTAGAAAACTAAACGCTATGGTCACATTGCACGTTCCACACCGAGGAAGGTCTACAAATACATACTTTTTGGAAAACGGGGATTAAAACATTGGAAAAACTAAATCAAAGTAGAGATCCAGGAATAGCTTGTCACAAAACCACAAACACAAAACCGAAAATACCCAAGCACCATTCAGAGCGTGGATGTTCTTCTAGGAAGTACTGATCCCCCCTCTACTTTAGTGCTCGCCAATTTATAGCTTCCTTTGTTTTGGCGTATTTTTTAAGCCACACTTCTTGTCACACAAAACTCTTCAAGGCATTTGCTTCTCATCAGTCAGTCTACATGCCGAAACTAAGGACAGGATCCGAAAATGTGGGTATCCTTTCAAGGGCCTCCTAAGTTTGTGTCTATGTGACTTTGGCTGTGCATTTCATTTGACTCCATCTTTTCGTTTGCTTTTGCTGTTTTAAATTTGTATTTCATTTTTCACACCAGATTCCCGTGTCCTCATTAAAGATGGCGAGGCCTCGCATCACAGCGCAGCTCTTTGCTTTGTCCTTTCATAAGTCCGTAGCAACTGCCGAGAATTCTGGTCTGCAAGGCATGTGTGAAATCTGCTTTGTTGCCCTCTGTGATTTGTTCTGCTTAACCTTTTTCATTTGTCTTATTAACACACCCTGAGGTGGCCACGTGAAAAATGTCTCTGACGCTGTTTTCTGACTGTAGAGCTGAACATTCTATGTAAGTGGCCGCTCCGATCTGCTTGGCCATGTTGGTCCCCTGATCATGTGACACAGGAGTCTGCCTGTGATTTGAGAGTCCCACTAATGTGCTGACATCTATCCTCAGATCAGACTTGCAGAAAACCAACGGCATCTTGGTATTAGGACAGAACTCCTGGATTTCACCTTTCCACTTTTTAAAGACACTGTCCAGACACTATGGTCTACTGATGTCAAAGCAAATGAGCATCAGAATCTGGGTGAGAGAGGGGACGGGCGTTGTCCTAGTAAGGCGAACCTTAAGTGTCCCAGAGGCTCAACTCTATTCTTTGTGTGTCGATTTCAAGACTGGCAGTGTAATTCTCAAACACCATAGGGATGCAATTTTCGGGGAAGCAGTCCTTTGCGAGGAGGTGGAGCAGCGCGATTTTCCCACACTGGCTGTTGCCCACTACTACTATCTTGCCTTTCACTTTCTGATTAGGATCCATTATAGATTTACTGGATAATTTCTGGCTGGCTCTTCTCTCCTTTACTGATGTTGCCTTATTTTCTCTTGGGAACAGGAATTTTCTCTTTAGAAGAAAAAAAATATACTTCTCTCTATAAAAAGCAGATATAAAAATAAATCGTAAGGCCAGAGGGAATCCCTTAAGCGCAGCGGAGTGGAAGAGGAGAGGCAGCGGCTCTTTACTGCTCTCCAAGTTTTTTGCCTGACTCCGTGCCTCTCTTCCCAAGTCCAATTCTGATCCCTCTGCCGTTCGGTTCATTCTTAAGTCCTGTAACAATAATACATATAGATTCTGAAACAGGTTTTCAGTTCTAGGCATTAGAATTAATATCATTGAGTTCTTTTCATATTAGGATAAGGAAAATATCCTATAAGTTCATCTGAGGCCAAAATTATAATAGTCTGCACATTTTTTCTGTGTGTCAACACAAGATTGGCTAAAATATACTCTGTAAAATCATGATCTCATTGTGACCATTGTCCCACCATCACTCACTGCGTTTGCCATTAACCTCAAACTTACTGAGAGACTTCCCAAATCAGGCACTGTCAGTCCTATGTTGGTCTGTGTGCAAAAGCTATTTTATCATCTTCCACAATGATGAGCATTTAGGCCCTGTGCATTTCAGACTTTCTACCATTCAAAATCACAGGGTGTCTGTAGAGGGTTCTCTCTGAGTTATGCAAGTCACACCCTTGTCTCAGGCCTGCTGTCTGTATGTGCATTTGAAGATGGCATGTCTATCCCATTAATATTCTTTCACCACCTACCAATGGACTTATTTTTTATCTTCTTTTCAATCACTTGCAGTTTTTATCTGACTGAGGTTACTATCTCTTCTTTAATGTGGGAAAGGAGATTTAGTTTCCTTGAGGAAGGGAAAAAATGAATGTTAGGAAAGTTTTTGATGTCATATAAAAGATAATATATGTTCATGCTATAGAAAGTATTCAAGGGGAGTCAGAAGTGTGTGTACATATATTCATCTTAGAAGGAATCTTGCTGTACTCCTTTATTGCATAAACTTTCATCTTGGGTTGCTGACAATCTTCTTTTTCTTTTGTCTCAGCCTCCCAAATGTTCAGATTGTAGGCATCAATCACCCAACAGGGTACAAGTATGATTATTAAAACCACAGTATGCGGCAAGTTAAGAACAATAATATTATAGGAAAAATATCTTAGGATGAGGGATAGTAATGTCATCTTAAATAGTTCTTACCACATGGCTTACTATCACAAGTACTACGTCCAATAAAATCTCATTAGATTGGAAGTGACTGTTACTTACCTGCATACACATACATACATATAAATACATATAGGTGTATATATAGTGACATTCTAGTTATATTTTGATTATGTGCCCAAATTAAAACATACTTGAAGGGGTCTTGGAACTAACATTGTTATTACAGGTTACCTCTAGGAGGCGCCATGAACTGTAGATTTCTGCAGGGGATTTGGGAGATTGGAGAAGAGTAGAGAGATTGTTGAACTTTAAGGCCTCCCAGGATATGTCTACAGCACATAGGTTCAGCATCAGATACAAGGTCAGTGGTATGTACACATAGCTTTCACTATGTGTAGGTATTTAGACCCATGCCAACAGAAGCAGAGATAGGTTACTCATTTGTTGTACTGGGTACTTACCAGGAATCTTCACTGTTCTACTGACAGTGGATCTAGAACAGAGTTTGCTCTCACCACCATCTATATTCAGAATAAAGATGTGACAAGTTAATACTCTGAACACTGCAGTCCACTTCTGTGTCTCTTTGTGCAATACACACATACTTTAGAGTTCAGCCTGTCAGCCAGTGTCTGAATTAGCAGCTTGTTACTCTACTTAGTATGCTATCCAAAACTCTCTCCTCTTTGTTCAAAAGGCCAGTGAACCTTGCTTAGTTAACTAAACCTGAGAGTCCAGGAGAGCTTTTAGAAGATGACGTGTCCTTAAATCTTTGAGTCAAGTTTAAACAATTATTTTCTACTACTTTTGCCTATCATGAAAGCTTGATTTTAAAGGTGATTTGACATAAAGTGTTGTAAATTTTATGTATGTGTTCATTTGCAGAACAAGTAGTCTGGAGACAATTGAAGAATGTTCATTTCATATTAATTATCCTATTCTTCAAATGAATAATTTTTAAATTAAAAATGACATCAATTTTTAATTTAATTTTTAACATTAGCTATGAATAAATATTACCTCGGTATAAAATTTATTAGGGTCTGAGTTCTTTCATGTAAGAACAAGTACTTTGAGTAATCCTGGTAAATTATGTTATATAAAAGTACAGTTGAGTTACTCAGAACCTTTTACATCAAAAGTTTATTTGACACTGAATAAGTAAGCAATGAAACTGAAGTATATTCATCTTTTTAAATCCCAAGTTTCCTTGTAATTAGGACATGGACAGTACCCAAAAGGTGGCAGCAGAGCCTCAGAGGACTCTACCTACTGTTTCTGCTTTTTATTTCTTTTCCTTGCTAAATAATTAAGTACATTAATACATATATATTACACATAGTGTTAGATTTTATAAAAGCATCTCCCTTTAACATTATTATATCTATACAACATATTTATACCCATCTTGATAACTTTTTAATGTCAAATTTGCACAAGTTAGTATCATCTGAATGGGATAAGACATCAGTGTAAAAATTGGTACCATAAAGCCAGGCTGTGGACAAGCTTATAGTAGATTTCCTTTATTACTGATTGATGGGAAAGAATCCAGTCCATTGTGGGTGGCCAGCTCTTGGTCTTGGACCCCAGTTTTATACCAAATAAAACTGAGAAATTTCCAAGGAATGAAGCAGTTAAACATCCTTCTTTTATGCTCTGGTCAGCTCCTGACACTGGGTTCCTGCCTTGTTCAAGTTCCAGTTTTGACTTTACTCAGTGATAAACTGTCACCTTAACTTTTACACTTGCAATGTAAGCCTAATAAAATTTCCATTCTTTTAAATTAATGTGGTCATGATATTTTATCATAACAATAGTAATCCTAGCTAAGACACATCCCTTACCCTCTCTTTCTTTCTGTTCCATGTTTCCTTTCCCACAGGTTTTCTTCCCTTTTCTGGTTTTTCTGCTACAAGCCTACCACAATTTTGATTTTATTTATATATTGCATTTAAAAGATCTATGATTTATAAAGCAAAGTGTATGTGTAATAGTTTGTTTCTAAGCCATTTGTCTACCCTTGACTCTTTCTTGTGGTTTGTATATCAATCTGAGATTGGAATGAGTCAAACCTGAGTGTTTTACATGAGAAGCAAGCGATCTTAGCCACAGTGATGACTGTCTGTCCCCAAAGAGCCAGTTAGGAGAATCTAGAGCTCCAAGGTGCTTCTTGTGCTTCTTTGTTGCCTTCTCTCCCAGTGATATCTTACTGTCTTTGATGGTATTTTTGGCTTTTTATTTAACCTGGATACTCTCACAACCCTCTGTCCAGGTAATTTACTTTCTTATTTGATGACTACTTTGCATAGGTCCCTAGAGGCAGCCCAGCTGCACATGACTTATAAATCAGGCCTTCACAGTGAGGTTTTAAATGAATCAGTCCAGCCTAAGCATCAAGATGAAGTCACATACACAGGTCTTCGTATTTGTACTGCTCTGGTTGTCTGGTGAGACATTTACTTGGTGCAGACAATGCGATTAGAAAACTCATTTTGGATTCCAAGGATTGTCAGGAAATCTTTGTGTGTATTAGTATATACTCATCCTTTATTTCTAATTTCAGGTGCTGATGGGAACATTGTGATGACCCAGTCTCCCAAATCCTTGTCCACATCAGTAGGAGACAGGGTCACCATGAGCTGCAAGGCCAGTCAGAATGTGGGTAATTATATAGCCTGGTACCAACAGAAACCAGGACAGTCTCCTAAACTGCTTATTTATGCGGCTACCAATCGGTACACTGGAGTCCCTGATCGCTTCACCGGAAGTAGATCTGGGGCAGATTATACTCTGACCATCAGCAGTGTGCAGGCTGAAGACCTGGCAGTTTATTACTGTCAGCACTATTATGAATTTCCTCCCACAGTGCTTCAGCCTCCTACACAAACCTCCTGGAGATTCTAACCAGCTGTTTACATCACACAGCCTGTATACTTCCCCTTCTGTCTGAGAGCTGCTATACCAGGCTAACTGATCCAGAGTAGCCCTGAGCATGCACAGTTCCTCCTTCTGCCTGAGAGCTGACCTTCCTGACTAACTGATACAAAGTTTGGTTGAAAATTTATGAACAGATTGTTTCTATGATCTGTTGAATTGGAAGATCTTTATGGCAAAAGGAAATGAAGACATTTGTGTTTTTTTATTTTTATTTTTATGCTCAAATTTTGCATATCGAACATGGTAAATTTGTTATTCTGTATTTTTGAGTGCAAAATTTCAACATGGATTTTCTTGGCCTAAATTATGAACCTGAAAGCTTATGTTCCCACTGGAGGATAGAGAAGACAACTTGCGTTTTTCTTTTCTCACCTGTGATATGTCTTCCTCACTCTTGAACACTGGCAATTTCTCTTCTTAGTCTAACTTTATTTGCATAGATAAGTTGATTTGCATCCCAAAATACAGAAACATATTGTACATTGTGACAACCATTATCCACCTAGTTTCTCATTTTTGACACAGTCTTTTTCTCCAACTAATGTCCTTCCAACTCCTAGTTTCCTATGTATGTTCATTTGATATACACAGGTGCACACTCACAATCATATGCTGTGTCCACTGAGATTTATACCCACATACACATGCATATACACAGAGATTTATGAGTATATATAAATCTATGATCCAAATATTAGAGAACAAGATTAGGTTTAACTTTTTAACCAACATATCTGTTTTTGCTTTCTATTCCTATTTCACCTGCCCCTGCTGTTTTCTTATCTATTTTCCAAATGTGGACACTCCAATACTTCATTCTGTACTATACTGCACTCATGGTTAACATGATTTTGTTTCTTGAGAATTGAGCTTGTTTTTCTGTCCTATAATAATTAAAGTGTTTGGGATTGGTTGAGGTAAATAGTTTGTATGTCAGTAAAAACAATTTGGTAACCAAGCCCAGACATATGTATTAATTAAATAATAATTGAATAAAATTTTCTTATTCACTTTTGAGACAAAGTATCATTCATTCTGAACCAGGAAGGCAGATTTTTTTATTACCCATTTCAGTCAAGACATTACTCCACTTTCAGTTTATCCTCTCATAGTTCCTCATCCCATTATTCCTCCCCGTGATGCCATAGGATAACCCCCAAGTCCTCCCCACTTCCTTGGGATTTAGGTTTTCTGAGGTTTAGCTGAATCTTCTGTTACTGAATTCACACTAAGCATTCCTCTGCTGTGTGAATTGGGGCTCAGACCAATTAGCATACTTTGTCTGCCTGATGGGTCAGTGTCTGGGAGATCTTAGGCACCTAGAATAGTAGAGAATGCTGGTCTTTCAATGGAGTGCCCTCTTCTTAGTCTTTAAGCCTTTCTGTAATCCAATCACATGGGTCTCTGACTTCAGTTCCTTGGATGGGTGTTAAGTATCTGCTTTTGTCTCATTCATCTTTCTCAGAGGACTGCAATGCTAGTCTTCTGCCTGTAAGCACATCATTGCATCAGTAATAGTTTTAGGCTTTGGGGCCTCCTCTTGAGATGGATCCCATATTTGGGTTGTCACTTGGACCTCCTTTCCCTCAGTCTCATCTCCATTTTTGTCCTTATAGTTCTTTTAGACAGGAACAATTCTAGGTCAGAGGTTTGAATGTGAGATGACAATTCCATTGCTCCATTTCAGGTGGTGGGCTTGTTGCTTTGGGTGCAGTACATTTCCTGAGAAGCCTTTAGGCTGTGGGGTCTTCAGAGGGGCAGATAAGTCTCTGATCTTCCCTGGCATAAGGCAGAGGCTAAAAAGAGAGTGGAGTTTCAGCAGAGGCCATAGGTCCAGCATCTTCTGAGCTTCTCAGGGTCCTCAGCTGCTGTGGATTTGTGGAAAGGGCCCTTACATGTTGCCCTATGTACCACAGATATCCTGTGAGGCCTTTAGAATGTGCAGACTTTAGAGAGGCAGATAAGCTACTGATCTGCCCTGTGTGAAATGAGATATACTTAAATTCATATTATTATGAATAGGGCATCAATGAACATCAGTTTGGTAATATTTATATTTAATGATAATTTACATTTGCTCATGAATAAATATACCCACTGATGGAGCAGTTGAAATATATGGTAGCTCTATCTTTTTTGGAGGTCTGTCCATACTGTAGACCTTAATTTCCATATCAGGTTACAGTTTCTTCAGCAGCATATACAGCTTACTCTTTCAATTAATTATCTATCATTTCTAGCCATTTTCATTATTTTTTATTAATTATTCAGGTTAAGTGAGTTTTATGTTTTTGATGTAGTTTCCATAATTATTAAAAATGAGAAGAATCAGTGATCTACAAAAGATCATCTGGAAGTCACCAATCATCTTATGAGTCACACAGATCATTGACACTTGAGATTTTTCTTTTTTAAATGTATAATGATGTTTATTCATGTAGAAGAAATTGTGTTAATGAACATTCTTCTACTCTGTATTTCGCTAATGGGGAAAATATACGTCACCTTAATACTTTGCCCTCATGAAGCTATGTTTCCCATAGAACACAGAACTTTGCTGTGTTTTGATATCTATTGTTTTTTCTCTAACATGAGTTCAGATTCAGGCAGTTTTCTAGGATGGAAATTGTCCTATCTAAGCAAGGTTTTTTTTTTTTTTTTTTTTTTTTTTTTTTTTTTTTTTTTTTAACTGTCGTACTCTATGAGACTGTTTGCCGTATACACAGTAACCATAACACCATAAGCCTCCATGCTGCTGGTTTTGAGCATGAAACATATATGTCCCTTGGCCTATTGCCACTGATCCTGTCTAGAATGCTAAAGTTTACTTTAAAGAAATCCTAAATCAGTGGGTGTGTCCAATGTCCTGGCTCAATATACAACCCGTGTCAATAAGTGTATGTACGTGGTGGTTTTGTTTTGCATAGTCAAAATATCCAAGTATTTTGAAATTTAATGCAAGGTCTGTATGCAGCGAAAGGTCTTTCTCAGAGTATTTTATTGTTTTGTATTTGTAATGACTACCAGAGCATATGTTCCTGTTTTGTTTGTTTTCTGCTTTGTGTGTGTGTGTGTGTGTGTGTGTGTGTGTGTGTTCTTTCACAAATGCAATACTCAGGCTCCATTTTATATGATGGCTAAGAAAAACTCCATTTTTTGCTAGGAACCAATTTTAACTTTGCAAACAATAAGGTTCTAGCAATTATGAAGCTTTGTCCCCTTGCCACATTTGTAAGACTGCTAGTGAATGAGGGCTTGCTGATAGAAAGAGACTACATACTCGTTAAAGAAAAAAAGTTAAAAAGATGTCATTTCAGTTCTTACGACTTATACTCCAAACACAATGCCATCCATGGCTGTCTAAGAAACACCAGCACAACCTAAACCACATGTTGACCCTGGTACTCATAGTGGGACAGTTCAGTACCCCATTCTTACAACAGACAAGTCATTTTGTTCATTTTGTTTAACTACTATTAAACAAAGAAATACTTGATGAAAGAGATATCTACAGAACATTTCACAAAAACACAAACGAATATACCTTCCCTACACCTCATGGTACTTTCTACAAAATTGATCACATATGCAGAAATAAATCAAATCTCCACAGATACAAGAAATTGAAATAATTCCGTGAACCTATCAGACTTCCATATAGTATATTTAGATATCAACTCCAACAGAAACAATAGAAAGCTTACAAACTTATGCAAACCAACACCTGATATAAAAACTACTAATTGGATTCTTCACATACAGTAAAGAGCACACAAATTCAAGAGACACCAACATTTTTACTTATGCAATCAAGAATGACAGGTTATATGTGAGATAAAATAAGAATTTTTGATTATTCTGTCAAAAGCCTGTGCATATTTGTTCAAAATCAGAATTTTATACTATCTTTATGGTGTTATTAGGTCATTTCTGAACGTCTTAACATAATGACTGATTCTTTTCTTGCAGAAAGACCCTTGCATATAGACTGCTGAATCTATACCTAATAACTAAGAATTAATTTTGTTAATCATACAATTACAACAGGTCAACGGAAGTAGAAATTATCCGTTATATATTATTTATATTGTCATACAGATTTGTCTAGTACACTAGCTTAAGGAAATGAAGAAATTGACTTGTTGCTCACAGGAAATGTTTTACTAGCCTCAAAATTTCCCAAAAAACATTCTACTACTGAGGACGGTTTAAAGAAAATAATATTAACGCCTGGGTCACAAGGCAAAAATAATAAAAGATGTCCTATGCATTTTTTAAAACCAGACTCAAATACCTGCTGTTAGTAACCTTGGAGGTAGCAAGAGATGGTATCCTGCAGATGGACATTTTTCATTTTCCAGAATTTGAACAAGGATGGTATATACACCATAACAGCCGAACAATCTCAGGGTTTCAATGGGTAACTGCTCTAAGTTCTGAAATTTCTGAATATGTAATTATATATTTATTGGAAATAATGACAATTATGGGGATTTCTGCACAAATTAAAATTGATAAAACCCCTGCATATGTATCCAATAAAGTGAAACAATTATTCACTAATTATAATATAAAGCATGTTCCTACTATATGACTTAATTCCACAGGAGAAGAAATTATAGAAAGTGCCAATCATCCCTTAAAAGTGATACTTATTAATTTTCTAAATGTTGGTGAATTAGGAAAAATAGCAGCAGATACACTAAATTATCAAGAAAAAAGAAATCTGGTGAACTAGGCCAACTATATACTTTAAAAATATCTTGACATAGAATGGAAATCTGCAATAGTTATACGTCAGGGCCATGGTTAGGCTTATGTATGTACCAGATAAAAATATGTTTATTAAGAAAACTTGTAATAAATCAGATCTGATCAGAGAAAACCACTTATTACCCAAGAAAAGAATGTCTTCACAAAGCAAAAAGCCCATAAATCTCACAGAGTGTTTCAGGTACTGATTTCTTCAAAAGTGAATGTAAATCAACTTCAAATGGAGTACCCAAGGGGTTGATCTCCCACAGACTTGTATAGAGGTAGAGTGGACAATAGAGTTATTTATTCTCAATAGTTGGCCAGATGTTTAATCAGTTTATACAGCCAAATAGGCTTCTAAAGTGAATGCTAAGAATAACACCACTCAACCTGCTCAAAAATAAGAATTATGAAGCAGTATGTGGCCCTATCATTAAATATAACAGCAATAGTAGTTTTCCTCTAAGAGCCCTATGACCTCCACAGCTAAGCTCTCTAGACCAGGTTTTCCATTCCAGGCATTCCCATCAATATTGTATAATTTCAGATGAGGAGAGGAAAAATAACTTAATTGTTCATCTGGATCACAAAGTAAGAGCCTTTAATTTTTTCCTCTTTGTGTGTCAATACAACACGGACTAAAATGTATTCAATGAAAACATGAATTTATTGTGAGCACTGCCTCACAATTTCTCATTATACTTTGTATTAACCTCAAACTTACTGATAGACTTTCTAAACTTGACACAGTTTAACATTGGCCTCTACAGATTGTTTATCTTTTACACATGGATTATCCCAAGCCGTGCTCAATTCAGACCTGGTGTCCTTCATAAAATGTCGGGTCCTACATATGGGAAAAGGGCCCTCTCTGGTCTTTGTATGTTCAAATGTGTTTTCTCAGTCATGCTCTGAAGTAGCTGCTTCTGAAGAAAACAACCTCCCCACCTTTTAGTTGCTTTCCAAACCAGATGAGTTACTCTTTGTTTTCTTTTATTCTTCTTTAATTTTGTCTCGATGAAAATTATAAGAGTTCTCTCATCTTCGGAGTTTTCAGCTACTTTGAGAATGAAAATTATAAAATATAGAAAATAGGAGGTGAAGTTGTTTATTTCAATTGAACGATAACATATATGAATGTTAATGGAATTATACGAAAAAAAGACAGAAATATTTACAAACGCACACACGTGTCCTTGTGTGTGCATGTGTGTATACATATATATAATGTACATATACATACATATTTTTATGCATATGTGATATTATCCATTTGTGTTATTGTGAAGTATAGGATTTTTAACAGATGTTCTCCACCAACATGAAATCTTTCCTCTACCTCTGGAATGATCAGATTATAGTCACCCATCTCCAAGGTGAGCAGATGTGTGATAGCTGACACCATAATATAAATCAATTTAAGACCCCTACTGGGATTTGTGAGAATATATCAGGGAGAGGAATAAAAATTCTATGAATATTGTTACTTATCAGCCATTATGCCAATAAAACTCAACTAGATTGTAAGTTTCTATAGCTTACAGCCCTGTCTACCTAAGATACACTGTGGAAATCTAGATGCAATTTTGATTGCATAAATTGCAACATACTCTAACATCCCTTGTAACAAACATTATTTCTCCTCATTACCTCTAGGAGGAGCTATCAAATGTCTGTTTCTTTAAGGGGAGTCTAATGAGTAGCAGAGGTTGTTCAGCGAACTGGTTAAACTAGAGATTCTTACTGCCCCAAAGATGTTACCATCAAATGCATTATTACTCATGTCTAAAGGGAGTTCTAGCAATAAGCCATTTAACTTGATAGCCCCAACATCAAGGAAAGAAGATACATGTAGCTGCTTGTAGTAATAATGCTAATTACATTCTCCAAAAAAAGTGTTTACACAAGTGTGTCTGAAGATAACTTCCAAGAACGCACCCAGAGTTGGCTTTGATTGGTAAATAAAGATGCCAGCAGCTAATATCTGGGGAGGACAGACAGAACTGACAAATTATAATTCTCAGATTTTGGACTCAGAGGAGAGGAAGAAGAGATATCCCATGGTTTTGGAGAGGGTGGAGAGAGGAGGGACAGAGCCCATCATGGGATAGAGAAGCAGGAAGAGTACACTTGGGTCTGAACCAATTGATCATGGCCCAGAGAGCACCACAAATGCTCTGAAGCAGCCAATATCAAACATGGTTGTTAGTAAGTAGTAACTCAGAATTATCAGCAGGAGGTAGATTCTTGCAGCAAGGAGGCTATACAGTATATTGTGTTGCTTAAGGCAAATAAAATATAAAGACAATGTGAGTGTTTTTCATTAGGGAACATACACCACTGAGGTGGGTAGAAACACCATGGTGGGATTCATTAACAAGAATTAATACTAAAGATGTCATCCTCCATGTAGGGAAAGAACTAAGTTTTAAATATTAATTGGACATCTATAATGGAAACAGAAAACACATATATTTTTACAGTGCACAGAATTTATTTTTATTATTTTTAATTCCTTACTGGTTGATTTTTTTTAAAAAAATTGGTAAATTTTAAAGGCATTTTGGCATAACATTATATGAATAAATTTGTCAGTACTTATAGGTTTGATAGAATGCATAGAAATCCCACTAGTTACCATAAGCATGAAGTACATGTAGGACAGATAGTAACATGGAAACAGATTTCTTGTTGGGTATAAATTGAGCATAATGATCTGAGAAAACACATTTCTTGAATATTAGAGGTTGGGTTGAACTGGTTTCTTAGCTGTGAGCTTAAGGTGGGGATGTTGACAGTTTCTGCTGGGAGAGGAAGCCTGAATACCATGGGGATGGAAAGGTTGATGATAATTTAAAAAATTACTTTTTTTACAAGCAACCAGATCACTTGAACTTGAGAATTCTGGGATTTTATTGGGGGAAGAGTCTTAGACATAAAATCCATGTTTTCTGAATCCCAGAATCCTGTGGATTTAATTGAATGCACCTAGACATATTGTGTAAACCATATGTATGGAAAAAGGTTTAATGAAAAGCTATCAAACCTTTCTGATGTATAAAGTATAAAGTTAGTGAACATTGAGATCATGTGACAACTTGTTAGACACTGACGGGAATTGTTGCTCACCTGGTATATTGTTTAGTTGGAGATTGGGAAATAGTTTGTACATTAATTAATTTTTTTCTTTTTCTTTTTTTTTTAAATTTAAATTTATTTATTTTATCTTACAACTTCATTTAAAAAAGGGGGAAATATGTACAGATTTTTAAAAGCATTTTGTCTTCACAGTATATAACTTTTTTTGTCAGTACTTAATTCTTTTAGAGGTTTGATAGTGTGCATTGATTTTTTTTTTATTTTTTTAAACAAATTTATTTTACAAAACAAAGATAAATGTACAGAATTTAAACATTTTTTGCTTAAAATTATACATTTTTGTCAGTACTGTTTTTTCAGATATTAAAATAATTTTTACATAAAACTATGTGAATATATTTTTTAGTCAGTAATTGATTTTTTCAAGGGCTTGACAGTATGCATTGAAAACCTAATAGTTACAATAAGCGTAAAGTACATGCAAAACAAAACGCAACATGGAAATAGTTAAAGTCTTCTTGTTTTGTAAATATATATTTTTTTGTTTTATTTATTTCTTGGACCTCGTACAGTCTGTGAGTTGTTTCTGGGGGAGTGCAAGCCTCTGGGGTTAGCATCCCAATATCAGTGACTGCATATTATGTCTGTTCTTTTGTGACTGGGTTATCTCACTCAGGATGATATTCTCTAGATGCAGCCATTTTCTTAAGAATTTGGTCAAGTCATTGTTTCTGGTGGCTGAGTAGTATTCCATTGTGTAAATGTACCACAATTTTTGTATCCATTCATCTTCTGAAGGACATCTGGGTTCTATCCAGCTTCTGGCTATTATAAATAGAGCCGCTATGAACATTGTGGTGCATATATCTTTGTTGTGTATTAAAGTGTCTCTGGGGTATATGCCCAGAAGTGGAATAGCTGGGTCTTCAGGTAGTACTATATACAATTTTCTCAGGTATCTCCAGACTGATTTCCAGAGTGGTTGTATTATTTTGCAACCCCACCAACAGGGGAGAAGTGTTCCTCTTTCTCCGCAGCCTTGCTAGCATCTGCTGTCATCTGATTTTTGGATCTTGGCAAATATGACTGGTGTGAGGTGGAATCTCAGGGTTGTTTTGATTTGCATTTCCCTGATGGCTAAGGATGTGGAGCACTTCCTCAGATGTTTCGCTGCCATTCCGTGTTTCTCAACTGAGAACGTTTTGTTTAGCTCTGTACCCCATTTTTTAATAGGGTTATTTGATTCTCTGGTGTCTAGCTTTTTGAGTTCCTTGTACACCTTGGATATTAGGCCTCTATCTGATGTGGTGTTGGTAAAGATCTTTTCCCATTCTGTTGGTTGCCGTTTTGTTTTCTTGACGATGTCCTTAGCCTTACAGAAACTTTGCAATCTCATTAAGTCCCATTTGTTAATCTTTGACCTTAGAGCTTCAGCCATTGGTGTTTTGTTCAGGAAAATTACTCCTGTGCCTATGTGTTCTAAGGTTTTCCCTACTTTCTCATCTAATAGTTTCAGTGTATCTGGTTAAATGTGGAGATCTTTAATCCACTTACACTTGAGCTTTGTACAAGGAGATAAAAAAGGATCTATTTTCATTCTTTTGCATGCTGAGTGCCAGTTGAACCATCACCATTTGTTGAATAGGCTGTCCTTTTTCCATTGAATGTTTACTGATCCTTTGTCAAAAATCAGGTGACCTTATACATGAGGGCTCATTTCTGGATCTTCTATTTTATTCCATTGATCCACATGCCTATTTCTGTACCAGTACTATGCAGTTTTCAGCACAATTGCCTTGTAATATAGCTTAAGGTCAGGGATAGTAATTCCCGCAGATGTTTTTTTGTTGTTGAGCATGGATTTAGCTATTCTAGGTCTTTTGTTATTCCATATGAAATTGCACATTGATCTTTCCAGTTCCATGAAGAACTGTGTTGGAATTTTGATGGGTAGTGCATTGAGTCTGTAGATTGCTTTTGGTAGGATGGCTATTCTTAAGATGTTGATCTTTCCAATCCATGAGCATGGGAGATCTTTCCATTTTCTGACATCCTCCTCAATTTCTTTCATTAGAGGTTTGATGTTCTTGTTGTACAGGTCCTTCAGTTGCTTAGTTAGAGTCACACCAAAGTATTTCATAGTTTTTGTGACGATTGTGAAGGGTACCTTTTCCCTAATTTCTTTCTCCACATGTTTGTCCTTTGAGTATAGGAAGGCTACTGATTTGTTCAAGTTAATTTTGTATCCAGCCACTTTGCTGAACTTGTTTATCAGCTGTAGGAGTTCTCTGGTGGAATTCTTGGGGTCACTCAAGTACACTATCATGTCATCGGCAAAGAGTGATGTTTTTATCTCTTCCTTTCCGATTTGTATCCCCTTCATCTCCCTTTGCTGTCTAATTGCTCCAGCCAGGGCTTCCAGTACTATGTTGAATAGGTAGGGGGAGAGTGGGCAGCCTTGCCGAGTCCCTGATTTTAGTGGGATTGCTTCAAGTTTCTCGCCATTAAGTTTGATGTTGGCTGTTGGTTTGCTGTATATTGCTTTTATTATGTTTAGGTATAGACCTTGGATTCCTGTTCTTTCCAGGACTTTTAACATGAAGGGGTGTTGGATTTTGTCAAATGCTTTTTCAGCATCTAGTGAGATGACCATGTGATTTTGATCTTTGAGTTTGTTTATATGGTGGATTACATCGATGGATTTCCTCATATTAAACCATCCCTGCATCCCAGGGATTAAGCCTACTTGGTCATGATGAATGATCGTTTTAATGTGTTTTTGGTTTCAGTTTGCAAGGATTTTGTTGAGTATTTTTGCATCAATGTTCATAAGTGAGATTGGTCTGAAGTTCTCTTTCCTTGTAGGGTCTTTGTGTGGTTTAGGTACGAGGGTTATTGTAGCCTCAAAAAATGAGTTAGGTAGTATTCCATCAGATTCTATCTTTTGGAATAATTTGGCGAGTATTGGTGTTTTGTTCGCAATAAATGTCTGATAAAATTTTGCACTGAACCCGTCTGGACTTGGGCTTTTTATGTTTGGGAGACTTTTGATGACTTCGTCTATTTCTTTAGGTGTTATAGGGTTATTTAGATGGTTTATGTGGTCCTGGTTTAACTTTGGGATCTTGTATCTCTCTAGGAATTCATCCATTTCTTCCAGATTTTCCCATTTTGTGGAGTATAAGTTTTTGTAGTAGGATCTGATGATTTCTTGAATTTCCTCAGTTTCAGTTGTTATGTCGCCACTTTCCTTTCTGATTTTGTTAATTTGTATACTCTCTCTTTGCCCTCTAGTTAGTATTGCTAGGGGTTTATCAATCTTGTTGATTTTCTCAAAGAACCAACTTTTGGTTTTGTTGATTTTTTCAATGGTTCTTTTTGATTCTATTTGGTCTATTTCTGCCCTAATTTTGATTATTTCTTGCTGTCTACTCTTTTTGGGTAAATCTGCTTCCTTCTGTTCTAGGACTTTTAGCTGTTTTGTCAGGTTGCTGATGTGAGTTCTCTCCAGTTTCTTTTTGGAAGCACTTAGGGCTATGAGTTTTCCTCTCAGTACTGCTTTCATTGCATCCCATAGGTTTGGGAATGTTGTGTTTTCGTTTTCGTTGAATTCTAGAAAATCCTTAATTCCTTTTTTTATTTCTTCTTTGACCCTGCTATCGTTTAACAGAGTGTTGTTTAGTTTCCATGTGTATGTGGGCTTTTTGTTTTCTTTGTTGTTGTTAAAGTCCAGCCGTAAACCATGGTGATCTGAGAAAATGCATGGGAGTATTTCAATCTTCTTATATCGATTGAGGCTCGCTCTGTGTCCAATTATATTGTCAATTTTCGAGAAGGTGCCATGGGGTGCTCAGAAGAAGGTGTATTCTTTTACTTTAGGATAATATGTTCTGTATATATCTTTTAATTCTAGTTGGTTCAAAGTCTCTGCTAGTTTTGCAGTGTCCTTGTTCAGTTTCTGTTTCCATGATCTGTCCATTGGTGAGAGCGGGGAGCAAAGTCTCCCACTATTATTGTGTAAGGTGAAATATATTTTTTGAACTTTAGTAGGATTTTTTTTTATAAATGTTGGTGCTTTTTTATTTGGAGCATATATGTTAAGGATTGAGAGTTTCTCCTGACCAGTTTCCCTGGTAATGAGTAAAAAGTGTCCTTCCTTATCTTTTTTGATAAATTTTGGTTGGAAATTTACTTTATTCCATATTAGAATAGCCACTCCAGCTTGCTTCTTGGAGCTGTTTGCTTGGAAGTTTTTTTCCCACCCTTTAACTCTGAGATAGTGTCTGTCTTTGTGTCTGAGATGAGTTTCCTGTATGCAGCAAAATGCTGGATTTTGTTTATGTATCCAGTCTGGTAGCCTATGTCTCTTTATTGGGGAGTTGAGTCCATTTATGTTAATAGATATCAAGGAATAGTTGTTTCTGTTTCCTGCCATTATTGCTTTTGTGGGTTGAGTTGTGTCTGTGTCTTTTTCTTCTTTTAGTTTTCTTGTTTGGGAGTTTTCTTGTTTTTACTAGGCTGTATTTTTCCTCAGTGTATTGGGTTTTCCACCTATAATTCGTTGTAGTGCTGGTTTTGTGGTCAGATATTGTGTAAATTTTGATTTGTCTTGAAATATCTTCATCTCTCCATCAATGGTGATTGATAGTTTTGCTGGATATAGCAGCTTGGGCTGGCACTTGTGTTCTCTTAGGGTGTGCATGATGTCTGTCCAGGCTCTTCTAGCTTTCATAGTCTCTGTTGAGAAATCGGGTGTGAGTCTGATTGGTCTGCCTTTATATGTTACCTGACCTTTTTCCCTTACTGCTTTTAGTATTCTTTCTTTGCTTTGGGCACTTGATGTTTTGACTGTTATGTGTCGGGAGGTATTTCTTTTCTGGTCCAACCTATTTGGAGTTCTGAAGGCTTCTTTTATGCTCATGGTCATCTTATTCTTGAGGGTAGGGAAGTTTTCTTCTACAATTTTGTTGAAGATATTTACTGTGTCTCTTAGTTGATGCTCTTCTCCCTCTTCTATTCCTATTTTCCTTAGGTTCGGTCTTCTCATTGTGTCCTGGATTTCCTGGACATTTTGGGTTAGGAGCTTTTTGTTTTTTGCATCTTCTCTGGCTGTTTTGTCTATTTTTACAATGTTGTCTTCTGCCCCTGAGATTCTCTCTTCCATCTGTTGTAATCTATTGGAAATGCTTTCTTCTGTGATTCCTGATTTTTTTTTTTTATGGGGTTCTACCTCTAGGGTTATCTCTTTTTGTGTTTTCTTTATTTTGTCAATTTCTGTTTTAAATTCCCTCTTCCATTCCTTCATCTCTTTTATTCTTTTTTTCTCTAGTTCTTTGAGTTCTTTGAGTTCTTTCTTGGTTCCTCTTTAAAAGCTTCTGAATCTTTTTGCTTTTCCTCCCGTTCTTGTTTAATTATCTCTATCAGCATCTTGATGTATGATTACAGGTCTGTGTCTTCTTTTTGTGGAGTGTTTGGCTTTCCAGTGTTTGCTGTTATGGGAGAGCTGGGTTCTGGTGTTGCCATGTTGTCTTGGTTTCCTTGGGATATACTCTTTTGCTTTCCTCTTGCCATTTTGTTGTCAGTGATATGTTCTTGCCTTTCCCTTGTATCTGGTCTTTGTCCCTGGATCTCCACTGGTCCAGGTGGCAGATAGGTTGAGCCCTGTTCTATGCCTCAGAGTCGCCGGGTGGGAACAGAAGTTCCAAAGTTCTATTCCTGGTCGCTGGATCAGACAGGTCGGGGCAGGGCAAGGAAGGGGGTGCACTTTCTGTGTGCACTCCGCAGAGATATACCTGCTCCCTGGCAGCCCAGGTCTCCCACCGACCAGTTGCTCAGCCTCTACAAGCCGCCGTTCTGTGTGGCAGGTGGGCCAGGCTCTGCTCTCTGTCCTGAAGTCGCCTCCAGGTGGAAACATAAGTTCCTAAGTTCTGTTCCAGGTCACTGGATCGGGCAGGACAGGGTAGGTCAAGGCAGGGGGTGCACTTTCCGTGTGCACTCCGCAGAGATCCCTCTGCTCCCCAGCAGCCTAGGTCCCCCCCTCACCAGTTGTTCAGCCTTTACGAGCTTCTGTTCCAGGTGGCAGATGGGCCAGGCTCCGCTCTGCGTCCTGAAGTCGCCACCGGGTGGGAACAGTAGTTCGAAATTTCCAGGTCGCTGGATCGGGCAGGGCAGGGCAGGGCAAGGGAGGGGGTGCACTTTCCGTGTGCACTCCGCAGAGATCTCTCTGCTCCCTGGCAGCCCAGGTCTCCCACCCACCAGTTGCTCAGCGTCTACGAGCCTCCGTTCCGGGTGGCAGATGGGCCAGGCTCCGCTCTGCATCCTCTCATTAATGAATTTATTAACTAATTAGGTAATTCAATTTACATCCCAATGGCAGTCTTCCTTTCCTCCCAGTCTCCCACTTACACAGCTTCTTCCCCCATACAACCCCCCCTTTCTCCTCTGAGACAGGGAAAGTATCCACAACACTGAAGGTACCAACCCAGATTGGCACATCAATTCACTTCAAGACTAGCCACATCCTCTCCTAATGAGACCAGACATGGCAGCCCAGCCAGGGTAATAGGGAAACAGAGTCAGTGTGAGTTCTTACTCCAATTGTTGGAGGACTCACATGAGTACCAATCTTCACATCTGTTACATATGTGAAGGGGGTGGGTGGGAAGGGGCTAGGTTTAGAGCATGAATGTTGTTTGGTTTGCTGCTCAGTTTCTGGGAGCCTCCCCCAACCCCTTTCAACAAGGGTCCAAGTTCGTTGCCTCTCTTGGACATATGAAGTCCACTTCCCCTCAGTCCTTTCCCTAACTCTTGCTAAAGACTCCTCAAAAGCTGCCTTATTTTTGGCTGTTGGTCTCTCCATCAGCTTTGGTCAGCTTCTGGTTGAAGGCTCTCAGAGGACAGTTATGCTAGGCTCTCTGCCACTCTCTATTCTCCCCATCCTCTCCCTCTTGGTCCTCCAGCAAACCCAGCAGCAGTGAGGACTGACTATCCACTGATGTGTTCCATGTTGGGATCCACAGAGCCAGGTGCAATCCAGGAGGCCTCCAGCCATTGGATCCAGCAGTTGAGACAAGGAACACAATTCTCTGCATGTTGGCCCCACCAAGAAAACTGAGCAGTGAGTTCCTCCCATATTGTCTGCCCATCATGCTGTGTGGTGCAGCTCTGTCTGGCTTCCTGGAGTCCTGCTGCTCTCCAGGACCTGCCCTTTCCTCCAGCAACCTCAGCAGCACTGTGTTCTGCCCTCTCTGTGTCTCATCCTCTGATCCACACCTCTACTGGCAATTCTGGAGGCCTGCAGCCACCAGGGCCTATCAGTTTTGTTTCCATCCCTGAGGCCTACTGAAACCTGGGACACCCAGAAGTCTGAAGCCAGCAGTGTCTACCAGCTCTGTCTGTATCACTGGAAGCCTACTGCCCCTCAGGACAAACAGGTCTACCTGCCATGCCAGTGGCCAACTGCCATCGGGAGACCACCAGCATTACCTGTGTCCTTGAAGGTCTGTTGCCTTCATTAAAAATGAGAACTGCCAACAGCAGAAAATAGAAGGTTTTCTAATCCCCTAACCATCTCTCTGTTATGTATGTATGTTAGCAGTTTATAAAATGAGAACTGAACATGCTTACCACAAATTATTTAATGTTTTATACCTATTTCAGTATAAAATGATATATTTAATGGAAAATAGAAAAGAAGCATATTGATTAAATCCATATTTAATTTCAATAGTGTTCTGGCTTAATATTTGCACATTAATATCTGATGAATAATTAAATTGGATATCAAATTCTTGTGCTGTCTTGCATTCAGCTGATTAGTGATATACATCTGGAGGTTGTGTCTGCATGTATAGATTAGACTGACCTAGAATTTAAGTACCCAAGGCTGGTTAGAATCTTATGGGTCTCCGGCTTCCATCTCTCCAGTTCTGGGATACAGAGATGAATCTCAGTCTTTGTCATGACATTTTGTTTACTTTTCTGTTTCATGCACTTTACACAGAATAGTGTAATTATAATTTACTTCATATATACCCTCATAATTCACTAAGCTGAATTCAGGTGTTTATTTCAGGTTTTCAATTGCTATTGGTTTTCCTTCACACCCAAACAGTTTTTTTTCTTTAGATGTGAACCGTCTCTGATGTTGTGAACACCTGGTCTCTGTAAAATCATTACTCTATTTAGGTGGCTGTGCCCCCTTCTGGAGAATCTTTGAAGACTGAGCAATATGAAGACACTTTTGACCAATTTTAAATCTGCTAATTTTTAGACTTTTGTAGAAAATTCCTTTGTGGAATAAAACAGTTTGGCAGTGCGGGTCTCCAGGTGTGATGAGGTAAAGAAACCTGGTTTGTTTTATTCTCCTCCATTTTCTTAAACTGAGATCCCTCTTTAAATTCCCTGGCATTGTGGAAAACATGACTGCTAGTTTCTGTTTGATTGTCTTTGAGATTAAAGCTTCTCTGATCCCAGGCTAGAGTTCCCAGGACATCCACAGAGCTAATTCAGTCTCCTCCTGGCACCTCTGTCCCATGTTTAATTGGAAGTAGGGGCTCCGATGCCTGAGGCACTGCTCATGCTCTCATTATCGGAATCGATATGGAGATGGGAGACAGGGAACAGATTTAGCTACAATTTCTTTGAATTTTCTTTCTTTTTCTACCCATCACTTTCTTTTATAGGATATTTTTCTTACTCTGTTTATTTCTTGTATTCTTGCGATTTTCTCACTGATATTATCTTTCTAGAATGATCAATCTTTTATCGGTCCCCTAAAATTTCTCCAAGGGACACTTGTCTTGGATATTAACCCAAACCTCTTAGATCCTGTAGTATATTTCTGTTGTTATGAGGAAGCCGATCACTGTCAGTGTTTTATTGTGCTCTCTCTGATGGTATTTTTCCTGTTGATTGACACCACCACTCACATACTGCCCAGGTGTTTGTTTTTTCTTTTCCATCTGCTTTGCATGGGTTCCTCCTGCCCAGCCCAGCTGCTCAGAGTTCATAAACCAGGCCTTTGCATTGTGAATGAAGTGCATCAAACAGGCAGGGGCGTCAACATGGCATCACAGACCCATGTCCTCATATCCCTGATGCTCTGGGTATCTGGTGAGACATTTAAAGTATTAAAATATTTTCAAAGTTTTATATTTGTCATTGGAAATTTGCAATATGTTTTAGTTTGCCATATTTCTTACATAATAATACTGTGACAATTTGCCATTATAAAGATATTTAACTGACAAATTTTAATTTTTATTATAATTTATGTTCATTAATTTAGGCATTCTCACTGCATATTCCCTATTGTAGGTACCTGTGGGGACATTGTGATGACACAGTCTCCATCATCCTTGGCTGTGTCAACTGGTGAGAAGGTCACTATGAGCTGCAAGTCTAGTCGGAGTCTTTTATGGGATGGAACAAGCTACTTGGCCTGGTACCAGCAGAAAGCCGGGCAGTCCCCTAGACTGCTGATATACTATGCATCCACTAGAGAATATGAGGTCCCTGATCGCTTTGTAGGCAGTGGATCTGGGACAGATTTCACTCTGACCATCAGCAGTGTGCAGGTTGAAGATCTGGCTGTTTATTACTGTCAGCACCATTATGACAGCCTTCCCCCACACAGTGCTTCAGCCTCCTACACAAACCTCCCTGAGACTCTCCCCAGCTGCACACATCACACACAACCCTGGACATGCACACTTCCCCCTTCTGCCTGAGACCTGACCTGCCTGCAGTACTGAAGAAAAAGTTTACACAGCCCATTAAAATGTGCTTAATGCCTCTTATGTCTTTAGGTACAAAAATTCTAAATACCATAATGCAGGAAAATACCACAGTATCATTTTTTTTAATTCTTTCATAAACACTTTAGCAAAAAGTATGATGAATGAATATGATGGATTTATCTTATAGTTCTATCAATCTGGTAAATAACATAAGATCATATGGGCTGATGTGGTGATATTGGTAAACTGTGTTTTGGTTAGGAATATATAGAAAAAATTATTGCATTTTTGTGATTTCTAGAGGATTTTTTGCTGCCTTAATGGTATCTATTTTTTTCTGACATTTCTTTTTCTTTTGTGATTCTTTTATTTATATTCCTTTTATTTAATTAGTTATTTTTATGTACATGTATGTCTCTCTGCCTGTCTTTCCTTCCCTCCCTCCCTCCTAACCTCCCTCCCTTTCCCCCTCCCCCTTCTGTGGGTATGTGTGTGTATGGGGTCTCAGGTCTGACACATGGCTTGGTGGCTAGTGCCTTCATCTTTTGTGTAATGTTGCTGCTCCTTACATTTCTTAATTGATAGGTACTCATTTTACTGAAGTTTCATAATGGAATGTCTTACAAGTACATCATATATTTTGACCATATCCACTAACTTTCTCCATTTTCATTTCCTTTCCTCCTGTTATTGTGGCCTCCTTTTGACACACCAGCGACATGAATGTTGAGTCAGAGGCTTTTTAATGTTTTGAAGCTTTGCTGGCCAGTCGCCCAGCTACTGTACTTGACTAGTCCTGGCACTAAGTCTCTTTACATGGCCAGACCTAACATCCCATCCCCCCTTTCTTTCACTTTTCTTCAAACTCACTCCCAGTCACCTTCTCTGACTCAGTGCCTTGACATTCCCCTCCATTGGGAAAACGTGCCCTTCCTGGGCCAAAGGCCTCTTCTCACATTAATACCAGACACGGCTATGCATACCAGACTGTATGCAATTGGGGTCATGGGCCTTTCAATTCGTGCTCAGTGGTTGATGTTCACATCCATGGAAGCTGTGGAGAATTTTGTTCTTCAACAATGTTATTCTTCTCATGAGGCTACAACCACAACCCCTTTCAACTCCTTCATCCCCACTCCATGCACCCTCACTGGGGTCCCCGTGCTCAGTCTGATGGTTAGCTGCAAGCATGTTCAGCTGCATGAATCTGGCAAAGCCGCTGAGGAGGCCTCCATATCAGCTTCCTGCCAACAAGCACTTCCCAGCATCAGCTGTAGTGCTTGGTCCCAGCGGCTGCACATGCAGTGGAACCCCAAGTGAGCAGCCCCTGAAAGACCCCCTCTTCAGTCCCTGAAGATCTTCCACTTGATCCAGTACCTTCTACTCTAAGTTTTTTATTCTCCCTTCTAAGAAGGACAGAGGCTTCCATATTTTGTACTTCCTTCGTTTTGTCTTTCATAAGGTCTGAATTGTTTCTTGTGTATTCAGAGATTTCTGGGGCTTGTATCCACTTATTAGTGACTGCATATCATGTGTGTTCTTTTGTGACTGGTTTACCTCACTCAGGATTATATTCTCTAGTCCCATCCATTTACCTAGGAATTTCATGAAGTCATTGTTTCTAATAGCTATGTTGTACTCCATTGTGTAAATGTTTCACAAATTCTGTATCCATTCCCCTGTTGAAGGATATCAGGATTCTTTCCAGCTTCTGGTTATTATAAATAAGGCTACTATGAACATGGTAGAGCATGTGTTTTTATTATATGTTGGAGCATCTTTGTGGTATATACCCAGAAGTGGAATAGCTGGGTCTTCATGTAGTACTATGTCCAATTTTCTGAGGAACTGCCAGACTGATTCCCCGAGTGGATGTACCAGCTTACACCACTACCAACAGTGGAGGAGTGTTCCTCTTTTTCCACATCTCAACAGTATCTGCTGTCATCTGTGTTTTTGATCTTAGCCAATCTGAGGATTTTCTCCTTGATGGCACTCTCTACCAGAGAGGACTGTTCAAAATCATCTTTTCTCCTCAGAATGAGTGTGTTAAGCCCATAGCTACGTCATTCTACATGTAATGGCATACTGCCTTTCCACAGTGTGTGTCTCCACAGAACTTTCAGTCAGTTTCAACACATTAACAATACACTCAGAGGCACAGATGTAACAACAATGTTGCATTAAGGGAAGGAACAAAAGCATGTACCCTCAGTGTCAATCAAGCCAAAGCTAGTCCAGATTTAATTCTGCATGTCACTTTTTGTGTCTTCCATCCTGTCTGTTGTATGATTCTGAATTAGGCTCTGCCTGGAGGCTGTTTTGTGGTTATGTTCTTGTGTCTTTCTCTGCTCTGTATTTCCTGAACTGCACAAAAGTCATCATGTAAATATGAAAGGAAAAATGAGGCATCATTTTCAGAAATTTTAAACAGAATTTTACAATATATTAAGCCAAAGATTTCAACTGACCCCAACTAACAGAGATAACAGTATCACAAACATTATTGCTTGCCAAGCAATATACACACGTGACAACAAGAACACAACATTCCTGGTAGGTATTGGTATCTTATTGATATAAGATTTCTTTAAACCTCTACTTTTGTTGCTTTTAGGAAATGATTATTTGAACATACCTTACTCTGTTTCATGGAAGAATACATAAATTTTGGTTGTTCCATGTATTAGTACAGGCAGTGAAAGTTAAATACATGGTGAAATGATGGCAGTTAAGGTTTATTATTACATTGTTTCCTTAAAGGCAGTTGAAACAAAGATACTAAGTATCAGCAGGATGTCAGTGAAAAGTTTTAAGTGAACTCAAGATGTATTATGAGGCCCAACAAAAATCAGAAAAATCTGACCTTGTCTCATATAAATGGTGGCATTCGGTGGCCCAGCTAGAGTACTGCTGAAGACCTTACCCTTTTGTTGCTGATAAGATAGAGCTGGAATTCTGTTCATTCAAATACCAACCAGGCCCAGATCCAGGGCCCTGAATTTGTCCAAGCCAAAATCTATATTATGTGTAAACCTTTGAGATTCCTGAACAGGCCATTTTTGCTAACACAAACCTGTAGGATCTTCCTGATACAGGAACAAAAGACACAACCAGAGGAGTCCTGATGGGGATCCTATACTGATGGTGTCACAGAATCCAAAGATCTTAAAACAGACCAATGATTCATTGAAATGATCATTTGTAAGGGAAGATACATGGACAGAGATATTCTGTGGGACTCACTGATATATTACAGCTACTATGATGATATGTTTTCTATGTTTGATGTTTGTTTCTTTGTGTTTTATTTATGGCTATTGCAAGGTCAATGATCAGTTAAGAGTGTAAAGGTGAGGTGCGAATTCCTGGTATGTAGGAGACACAGCTGTATCATGTAATGTTTTTCTGGACAGTGTCTTATGAGAGGATTTATTGCCAAGATAAGACATGTGGTGTTTATCTGGGATCTCTCTTCTGAAAGGTCATGTAATATTTTTGCTGGAGTAGACACTTGAGAGAACATGTGAAGTTTGGAAACAGGTTAATGTAACCCAACAGACAGAGGGTGATGCTCTGTCACTGGATCCCCTCAGTGGTCTTCATTGAGCTTCTGTGATGGAGGTCTTCATATGTCAGGCCATAGTAGAGAATATTGCACTAAAGAACTTCTGGGAGAGTTTGAACTGCTTCTAGGTGCTTTTGTGGAAGATAGGCAGAGCCTCAGGTTTTTTGTTTTTTTGTTTTTTCTATATTGTGCTGATGCTGTGATTTCCTGTTCTGTGTTTTGCTAGTGGACTGAACTGTAGTTAGCTAAGCTCAGAATTTCCTCAGGAAACTATGTCTAAACAGGTCTATGTCTCCCTTGTCCTATATGTCATATTCCTCTCTTATATTTGGTATGTGGTGTATAAGGAAGTTTGTAATGTTTAAGAGCCTTTATTAAAGTAGAACTTGAAAAATATAATCCTACAGATGGGAGATAAAAATGACTGAGGTGCCTGACCAAAAAAAATCACAAAAAAAAAAAAAAATAAATATAAGAACCCCTTCAAAAATCTAAATACCTTTCACAACTTAGAAACAGAAATAAAAAAAGTTAACCTAAAAATACTAGACACAAAACATCCAGGTAATTCAGGACTCTATTTAAGACCAAAGTTATGAAAAATTGCAATATAAGAAGGGAAAGTAACTCAGATGAAAAATACAGAAAATACTTAAAATTTTACCAGACATTTATTGACGACATAATACCAATACTCTCCAAAATATTGCACAAGATAGAATCAGATGGAATACTACCTCACTCATTTTTTGAGGCTACAATAACCCTCATTCCTAAACCACAGAAAGACCATACAAGGAAAAAGAACTTCAGACAAGTCTCACTTATGAACATTGATGCAAAAATACTCAACAAAATCCTTGCAAACAGAATCCAAGAACACATCAAAACTATCATTCACCACGAACAAGTAGGTTTTATCCCTGGGATGCAGGGATGGTTTAATATATGGAAATCCATCAATGTAATCCACCATATAAACAAACTCAAAGAAAAAAAACCACATGGTCATCTCACTAGATGCTGAGAAAGCATTTGACAAAATTCAACACTTCTTCTTGTTAAAAGTCCTGAAAAGAACAGGAATCCAAGGTCTATACCTAAACATAATAAAAGCAATATACAGCAAACCAATAGCCAACATCAAACTTAACAGTGGGAAATTTGAAGCAATCCCAGTAAAATCAGGGATTGGACAAGGCTGCCCACTCTCCCCCTACCTATTATACATAGTATTGGAATTCCTGACTGGAGCTATTAGACAGTAAAAGGAAATCAAAGGGATACAAATTGGAAAGGAAGAAGTAAAAACATCACTATTTGCAGATGACATGATAGTGTACTTTAGTGACCCCACAACTTCCACCAGAGAACTCCTACAGCTGATAAACAAGTTCAGCAAAGTGGCTGGATATAAAATTAACTCAAACAAATTTTTAGCCTTCCTATATTCAAAGGACAAACGTGTGGAGAAAATAATTAGGGAAAAGATACCCTTCACAATAGTCACAAAAACTATGAAAAACCTTGGTGTGTCTCTAACTCAGCAAGTGAAGGATCTGTAAGACAAGAACTTCAAACCTCTAAAAAAGAAAATTGAGGAAGATCTCAGAAAATGGAAAGATCTCCAATGCTCATGGATTGGAAAGATCAACATTTCAAAAATGGCCATCTTGCCAAAAGCAATCTACAGATTCAATGCAATCCCCATCAAAATTCCAACCCAGTACTTCATTGAGTTGGAAAGATCAATGTGCAATTTCATCTGGAATAACAAAAGACCTAGAATATTGAAATCCATCCTCAACAACAAGAAAACATCTGTGGGAATCACTATCCCTGACCTCAAGCTATATTACAAGGCAATTGTGCTGAAAACTGCATGGTACTGGTACAGAAATTGGCACGTGGATCAATGGAATAGAATAGAAGATCCAGAAATGAGCCCTCATGTATATGGTCCCCTGATTTTTGACAAAGGAGCTGTAAACATTCAATGGAGAAAGGACAGCCTATTCAACAAATGGTGCTGGTCCAACTGGCACTCAGCATGCAGAAGAATGAAAATAGACCCTTTATTATCTCTTTGTACAAAGCTCAAGTGTAAATAGATCAAAAATCTCCACATTAAACCAGATACACTGAAACTATTAGAAGAAAAAGTAGGGAAAACCATAGAACACATAGGCACAGGAGAAAATTTCCTGAACACCAATGGTCTGTGCTCTAAGGTCAAAGATTGAAGACAGGGCTTAATGAGATTTCAAAGTTTCTGTAAAGCTAAGGACACTGTCAAGAAAACGAAACGGCAGCCAACAGAGTGGGAAAGATCTTTACCAACCCTACATCAGATAGAGGCCTAATATTCAAGATATATAAAGGACTCAAAAGGTAGGCACCAGAGAATCAAACAACCCTATTAAAAAATCGGGCACAGACTTAAACAAAAAGTTCTCAATTGAGGAATATGGAATGGCTGAGAAACCTTTAAGAAGTGCTCGACATCCTTAGTCATCAGGGAAATGCAAATCAAATCAACTCTGAGATTTCACCTCACACCAGTAAGATTGGCCAAGATCCAATATTCAGATAACAGAGGATGCTGGCGAGGTTGTGGTGAAAGAGGAACACGTCTCCACTGCTGGTGGGGTTATAAGCTGATACATGCACTCTGGACATCAGTCTGGAGGATCCTCAGAAAATTGTACATAGTACTACCTGAAGATCTAGCTATTCCATGTCTGGGCATATATGTCTGAGACACTCTAATATACAACAAATACGCATGTACCACAATGTTCATAGCAGCTCTATTTATAATAGCCAGAAGCTGGAAAGAACCCAGATGTCCTTCAGTAGATGAATGGATACAAAAATTTTGGTACATTTACACAATGGACTAGTACTCAGCCATCAGAAACAATGATTTAACAAAAATTTAGAAAATGGTTGCATCTAGAGAATTGTATCCTGAGTGAGATAACTCAGTCACAAAAGTACAGACATAATATGCAGTCACTGATAATGGGATACTAATTCCAGAAAGTTCTGAACACCCCATAAACAACTCACAGACTCTGTGAAGTTCAAGAAAAAAAAAAACATTATGCTCAATCTTTACACACCCAGTAAACTTTGACTAATTTCGGGTTACATCCTATTTTATGTGTACTTTTTGTTCATTGTAACTATTAAGACCTTAATGCACACTATCAATCCTTTAAAAAAAAAAGCCAAGCACTGATAAAAATGTATTCAATTACTTTTATTCAAAAATGCTTAAGGTTTGTTCATTTATCTTTGTTTTTTAAAATAAAGTTGTTAAAAAAATTTAAAAAAATAAAAATAAATAAAAAAAGAGAAGAGATGACATGGTTAGATACACGATACCGTATCTTCATGTGCTGTGCTCCCGGGGTTGGGTTTTTGACATAACACCTTTGTGTTCCCCATGAGTACGGGTTGAATTTTGCTATTTTTTTAGGTTCTCAAATTCATGTCAAAGTTCTCACTTCCAGAAGCTCAGAATATGGCTGTGTTTAGAATTAATTTCTTCAAGAAAGTTACAATTTAAAATTAAGCTACCTGAATGGCTTCAATCCGACATATCAAACTACTTTATATAAAAAAAAATACTTGCAACAAAATCATAGAAAATATTCCCAACCATAAAAACAGAGGTGCCTCTCAAGGTAAAGGAAGCATGTGGGACACATTGATTGTTTTCACTGGCCTAGAGATGAAATTTCCTAGGATGAAAACATTATAGACTACCAGAAGCAAGAAACAATGTTATAGAATATTAAAGGAATAAATAATTTCAAATCATCAAATCTAAATCGTGGTAAATTTTCACCCCACCACTGATAATGAAATGTCCATGGTATCAATTCCCCAATAAAAGTCAAAGTCAATAGATAGGAGTTGAAAATAGTATCCATCTTTAGATGCTTCTAAAAAGCAGATGGTACATTCACACTACAACAAAGAATACAATGTACCTTAGGGTAAAAGAAGGGAAAAAAATATTCCATGCAAATGGACCCAAGGAGCCAGCTTGTAAAATGACTGAAATATCTGACAAAACAGATTTTACACACATTCTAATCTCTCTGTTTTGCTTTTCATCACTATGACATGTGTTAATAAACTTGGACACAGAAATATGTACAAAAGGGTCTTTTACATGTATCTGGATATATCTTCTTTATATAGCTCTTTTCTTTATTTCAGAAATCCTTCATTTACTTAAGCATTATTTATGTTCAATCTGAAGACTATTCTTCTTGTGTTTTTAATTTAACAAGTGAGCTGGAGGCGGCTCCATGGATAATGTGCTTCCCATGTGAACATGAGGACCTGGTTTTTACCCCAAGAATACACATAGAATGAGATGCAGCAGCAACATGTGACTGTACTTGGAGTGATGCTATGGTTGATGTGAGATAGAGACAAGAGAATCCTTGGAAGACACTGCGCCAGCCTGTCTCTCATGAAGATTGTAAACCCTGTCTCAGATAAGGTCAAAGGCAAAAGCCACACATGAGGTTGTCCTCTGATATTCACCCACATGCCATGGCAATGGAAGATATCCTCACACATTAATATGAACACATATAGACACCCCTCATAGAGGTGTGAAACAATGAAAACATGGAAATTAAATCAATTATTGTTACTTCACTAAGTATTTTTATTTCCTCTTAGAACACATTACCACTGGATTTGTATAATTATGAGAGGTCAAATTTTTCTTAAAATATTTTACATTCTTTACATAGTACATTTATTTTTCACTCCCCTCATCCCACCTCATAAAGCCTACATGGAAGATACTTAATAAAATAGACTTTTAGGCTTCTTTAAGATACACATGATGCTCTGATAAATTCTCTTCTGACATAAACTTCCTGAGTGTGAAACAGGAGCAGGTGCCCTTTGAGCAGCAGCACACACTCTGCTGAGCTGATTTGCATATGGAGTCATCATACAGCAGCCCAGGCTACTTTAAGAGCAGCTGCCAGGAGCCTAAGAAGCATCCTCTCTTGCAGCTCTCAGAGATGGAGACAGACACACTCCTGCTCTGGGTGCTGATGCTCTGGGTTCCAGGTGAGGGTGCAGAGAAGTGTTGGGTGCAACCACTGTGCATATCATGGTTTTCCATGCCTCTGGGCTCTTGATCATTATAATTAGGGTATTTGTAAGTGGTTTTAAGTTTCTCCAATCATATTGATTTTATCGTTTTGCAGAGTGATGTCTACAATTATTCTTAAAAATTTAAATTAAAAGGTCTTCTGCTGGGAATGTTTTTAAACATATGTAACAATGGTCTCTGTGTTTGTCATTCCAGGCTCTACTGGTGACATTGTGCTGACCCAGTCTCCATCTTCTTTGGGTGTGTCTGTAGGGCAGAGGGCCACCATCTCCTGTAGGGCCAGCGAAAGTGTCAGTACATCTAGCTATAATTACATGCACTGGTACCAACAGAAAGCAGGACAGAAACCCAAACTCCTCATCTATTTAGGATCCAACCTGGAATCTGGGGTCCCTGCCAGGTTCAGTGGCAGTGGGTCCGGGACAGACTTCACCCTCACCATTGATCCTGTGGAGGCTGATGATATTGCAACCTATTACTGTCAGCAGAGTAGAAAGTTTCCTCCCACAGTGCTCCAGGGCTGAACAAAAACCTTCTGGGGTTGCAGCTCACTGAGGTTCAGTCTCTCAGTTCTCTCTTTCTCTCTGATACCTCATTAGAGAGCCCTAAGGTTGTTTGGCAAATGATTTCAAATAATGAAACAAGCTTTTGTAAACAGATATAGATGTATATCCCATCCTATATGCTTTATAATTTAATCATATCTGGAGGAAATTTAGACCTTTATGATTGCTTCCTAATTACCACTTGAAATTTTATTAACATATACAATTGCTTTCTAATATTTTTCTTGCCTTCTCCCCCATCTCCCTGACCACATTTCTGACTATTCCTTTTACACTCAACATTTACCTTTGACTTTTTTATCACTTAAGATATATTGTGTCCTTTCAAAAAGTTTTTACTTTAAAAGGATAAAGTATACAAACTACATTACAGAATGTACTGGCTGGTTTGGTTTCAACTTGACACAAGCTGGAGTTATCACAGAGAAAGGAGCCTCAGTTGAGGAAATGACTCATGAGATCCATGAGATCCACCTGTAAGCCATTTTCTCAACTAGTGATCAAGAGGGCAGGGCCCAGTCTATTATGGGTGGTGCCAATCCTGAGTTCTTGGACCCAGTTTCTATAAGAAAGCAAGCTGAGCAAGCCAGGGGAAACAAGCCAGTAAATAAATCCCTCCATGACCTCTGCATCAATTCCTACTTCCTGATCTGCTTGAGTTCCAGTCCTAAATTTTTGGTGATAAACACCAAAGTGGAAGTGTAAGCTGAATAAACCCCCCATTTTCCCAACTTGCTTTTTGGTTATGATTTTTTTTTTTTTTGTGTGTGTGTGTGTGTATGTGTGCAGGAATAGAAACTGTGACTAAGACAAAGTGGTACCAGCATAGTGGGGTATTCCCATGACAACCTGACCATGTTTTGAGGAGGACTGTCAAAAAACTTTGGAACTTTGAGCTTTAAGAGCCATTGGCATATTAATAGCTCTATGGGATGTTCTGTAGGAGCTTGGAAGATAATGTTGAGAACAGTGCAGAAGATGGAGGCCGGGCTTGTGAAATTTCAGAGGGAAGATTAAAGACTCTTGTTAGGGTTTTGCTGTTTTGATTGTAAAAATTCTGTGGTTTTGGTTAGCTGGGGCTGATAAATCACCTGTGATTAACAAGATATCAGAAGTACTAAAGCAAAACCCTTGCACTACTGGGAATATTGATGCTGGTCTGCTGGAACTAAGAAATTAGTGGTGATTAAGAAGACATCAGAAACACTGAGGTGAAATGTTTTGGGAAGTGTTTCTTGAGAGTACAAAGAAGCTGTGCTCCAGAGATAGCCAAGGTTATACTTTATGCTGTGGCTAGACTTGGTAATGTGTAAGAGTCACCCAGGTGATACTTGTTTTGAAGGAATGAAGGGGTCAAGAAGAGCAGCTGACTTGGCACTGTGAGAGGCCATGGAAGGCCATTGGTGAAGGTGCAGCCTCAGGTGCAATTAGGACTGACAGTAGTGTTTTAGAAATGCCAGTGCCATGAGATGACCACCAAGAGCAGCAGAAGCAGTGGAGAACAGGCAGCTAGAGCCTAGAAGACAGCGTTTGTGTTACAAATGGCAGAGGTGGAGAAGTGATCCCAGATTTTGGAAGAGTCCAGAAGTTTGTGAGTGGATCCCAGACATTGGATGGTTAGAGTTTGATTTTGCTTTAATTATGACTGTGCCCTCATAGTTTTTTTTTTTTGAAGGAAGCAGTGGAGCCTACACTTAAGAGACTTTGAATTGCAAAAAAGACTTTGATTTCTAAAAAGAGACTGCATATTTTAAGTGATTTTCATTTTTAATATGTAAGAATTTGTAAAGACTGTGAGACTCTTAAGCCTATGGGGAATATTAAGAAAATAATAGTGTTGTGTTTGTGTGTCAAGTTGACAAGGGTCAATTTGATACAAGCTGAAGTTATCAGAGAGAAAGAAGCCTCAGTTGAGAAAATGCCTCTATGAGATCCAGCTGTAAGTTATTTTCTCAACTAGTCATCAAGGAATGTGGGCCTAGCCCATTGTGGGTGTGCCATCCATGGGCTGGTAGACTTGGGTTCTATAATAAAGCAGGCTGAGCAAGCCAGGGGAAACAAGCTAGCAAGTAACATCCCTCCATGGCCACTGCATCACCTTCTGCTTCCTGTCCTCCTTGAGTTCCATCTCTGACTTTCTTTGGTGATAAACAGCAATGTGGAAATGTAAGCTGAATAAACCCTTTTCTCCCCAAATTGCTTCTAGGACATGATGCTTTGTGCAGGAATGAAAACCCTGACTAGGATACTAACAATACTTAACAGAAGACATTTATTTTATTTTCTTATTTTTAATTTTTTTCTTTTTTTAAATAAATTGAACAACTTTATTTAAAAAACAAATATAAATGTACAGATTTTAAGCATTTTGGCATAGAAGTATATGAATACATTTTTGTCAGTACTTGATTTTTTTAAAGGTTTGATAGTATGCATTAAAATCTTAGTAGTTACAATGAATATTAAGTACATGTAAAACATGATGTAACCTGGAAATAGTCAAAGTTTTATTGGTGTGTAAGGATTAAGCATAAGGGTTTTTCATTTGCTTTCTTTCTTTCTTTCTTTTTTTGGCCTTTGTTATCTCATGGACTTCATATAGTCTGTGAGTTGTTTCTGGGGTGTTCAGAGCTTTATGGGGTTAGTATCCAATTATCGGTGACTGCATTTATGTCTGTTCTTTTGTGACTGGGTTATCTCACTCAGGATGATATTCTGTAGGTGTATCCATTTTCTTAAGAATTTCATAAAGTCATTGTTTCTGATAGCTGAATAGTACTCCATTGTGTAAATATATCACAATTTTTGTATCCATTTATATATCTGAAGGACATCAGGGTTCTTTTCCACTTCAGGATATTATAAATAGGGCCGATAAGATCATTGTGGTGCATGTGTCTTTGTTGTATATTGTAGTGTCTCTGGGGTATATGCCCAGAAGTGGAATAGCTGAATCTTCAGGTAGTACAATGTCCAAATTTCTGAGGAATCACCAGACTGATTTTCAGAGTAGTTGCACCAGTTTACAACCCCACCAACAGTAGAGAAGTGTTCCGCTTTCTCCACATCCTCACCAGCATCTGCTGTCATCTGAATTTTTGATCTTAGCCATTCTGTTTGGGGTGAGGTAAAAATCTCAGGGTTGTTTTGATTTGAATTTCCCTGATGACTAATGATGTCAAGCACTTCCTTAGATGCTTCCCAGCCATTCGATATTCCTCAATTGAGAACTATTTGTTTAGCTCTGTACCCCATTTTTAATAGGGTTGTTTGATTCTCTGGTGTCTAGCTTTTTGAGTTCCTTGTATACCTTGGATATTAGGCCTCTATCTGATGTGGTGTTGGTAAAGATCTTTTCCCATTCTGTTGGTTGCCGTTTTGTTTCTTGATGATGTCCTTAGCCTTACAGAAATTTTGCAATCTCATTAAGTCCCATTTGTTAATCTTTGACCTTAGAGCACTAGCCATTGGTGTTTTGTTCAGGAAATTTTCTCCTGTGCCTATGTTTTCTAAGGTTTTTCCCTACTTTATCATCTAATAGTTTCATTGTACCTGGTTTAATATGGAGATCTTTGATCCACTTACACTTGAGCTTTGTAAAAGGAGATAAGAAAAGGTCTATTTTCATTCTTCTGCATGCTGAGTGCCAGATGGACCAACACCATTTGTTGAAGAGGCTGTCCTTTTTCCATTGAATGTTTACAGCTCTTTTGTTAAAAATCAGGTGACCATATATGTGAGGGCTCATTTCTGGATCTTCTATTCTATTCCATTGATCCATGTGCCTATTTCTGTACTAGTACTATGCAGTTTTCAGCACAATTGCCTTGTAATATAGCTTGAGGTCAGGGATGGTGATTCCCACAGATGTTTTCTTGTAGTTGAGGATGGATTTCTCTATTCTAGGTCTTTTGTTATTCCAGATGAAATTGCACATTGCTCTTTCCAACTCAATGAAGAATTGGGTTGTAATTTTGATAGGGATTGCTTTGAATCTCTAGATTGCTTTTGGTAAGATGGTCACTTTTACAGTGTTGATCCTTCCAATCCATGAGCATGGGAGATCTTTCCATTTTCTGAGATCTTCCTAAATTTCCTTCTTTAGAGATTTGAAGATCTTGTCATACAGGTCCTTTACTTGCTTAGTTAGAGTCACAGCAAGGTATTCCATATTTTTTGTGACTATTGTGAAGGGTATCATTTCCCTAATTTCTTTCTTCGTACTTTTGTCCTTTGAGTAGAGGAAAGCTACTTAGTTGTTCGAGTTAATTTTATATCCTGCCACTTTGCTGAACTTTTTTTATCAGCTATAGAAATTCTCTGGTGGAATTTTTGAAGTCATTTACGTACACTATCATGTCATCTGCAAATAGTGATGCTTTTACTTCTTCCTTTCCATTTT
The DNA here is from genome assembly GCF_963924665.1 of Micromys minutus. Classification (NCBI taxonomy): domain Eukaryota; kingdom Metazoa; phylum Chordata; class Mammalia; order Rodentia; family Muridae; genus Micromys; species Micromys minutus. Next base: position 15,409,160 of record NC_137953.1, read on the forward strand.
GAATCCTTTTGATTTCCTTTTGCTGTCTAATTGCACTGGCCAGGACATCCAGTACTATGTCGAATAGGTAGGCGGAGAGTTGAGTCCCTGATTTTAGTGAGATTGCTTCAAGTTTCCCACCATTAAGTTTGATGTTGGCTATTGGTTTGCAGTATATTGCTTTGATTATGTTTAGGTATGGGCCTTGGATTCCTGCTCTTTCCAAGACTTTTAACATGAAGGGGTGTTGAATTTTTTCAAATACTTTCTCAGCATCTAGTGAGATGACCATGTGGTTTTTTTTTCTTTGAGTTTGTTTATATGGTGGATTACATTGATGGATTTCCTTCACCCTGCATCACAGGGATGAAGCCTAATTGGTCATGGTGAATGATCGTTTTGAAGTGTTCCTGGATTCGGTTTGCAAGGATTTTGTTGAGTATTTTTGCATCAATATTTATAAGTGTGATTGGTCTGAAGTTCTCTTTCCTTGTAGTGTCTTTGTGTGGTTTAGGAATGAGGGTTATTGTAGCCTCAAAAAATGAGTTAGGTAGTGTGCATTTGGTTATATTTTGTGGAATACTTTGGAGAGTATTGGTATTAGGTCATCAATAAATGTCTGAAAATTTCTGCACTGAACCCATCTGGACCTGGGCTTTTTTTTTGGTTTGAAGGCTTTTGATGACTGCTTCTATTTCTATAGGTGGTATGGGATTATTTAGATGGTTTACATGGTCCTGGTTTAACTTTATTATCTTGTATCTGTCTAGGAATTCATCTATTTCCTCCAGATTTTCCAGCTTTGTTGAGTATAGGCTTTTGTAGTAGGATCTGATGACTTCTTGAATTTTCTCAGTTTCAGTCGTTATTTCTCCACTTTCCTTTCTGATTTTGTTAATTTGGATATACTCTATTTGCCCTCTAGTTAGTCTCTCTAAGTGTTTATCAGTTTTGTTAATTTTCTCAAAGAATCAGCTCCGGGTTTTGTTGATTCTTTGAATGGTTCTTTTTGTTTCTATTTGGTGAATTTCTGCTCTGAGTTTGATTATTTCTTGCTGTCTATTCCTCTTGGGTGTATCTGCTTTCTTTTGTTCTAGAGCTTTCAGCTGTGCTGTCAAATTGCTAGTGTAAGCTCTCTCCAGTTTCTTTTTGGAAGCACTCAGAGCTATGAGTTTTCCTCTCAGTACTGCTTTCGTTGCATCCCATAGGTTTGGGTATGTTGTATCTTCGTTTTCATTAAATTCTTGAAAATCCTTAATATCTTCATTTCTTCTTTGACCATGCTATCACTTAATAAAGCATTGTTTAGTGTCCATGTGTATATGGGCGTTTTATTGTTTTTGTTTTTATTAAAGACCAGCCTTAGACCATGGTGATCTGACAGGATGCATGAGAGTATTTCAATCTTCTTTTATCTTGTTTTGTGACTGATTATATGGTCAATTTTGGAGAAGGTGTTATGAGGTGCTGACAAGATGGTGTATTCTTTTGTTTTAGGATGGTATGTTCTGTAGATGTCTATTAATTCTAATCGGTTCATAGCCTCTGCCAATTTCATTGTGTCCTTGTTCAGTTTCTGTTTCCATGATTTGTCCATTATTGAGAGTGTGGTGTTTAGGGCTCCCACTATTACTGTGTGGGTTCTAATGTATTTTTTGAGGTTTAGTAGGTTTCTTATATGACTATGGGTGCTCTTGTATTTGGAGCATATATGTTAAGGATTGAGAGTTCCTCCTGACAAATTTCCCCTGTAATGAGTAAAAAGTGTCCCTCCTTATCTTTTTTGATAACTTTTGGTTGAAAATCTACTTTATTCGATATTAGAATGGCCACTCCAGCTAGCTTCTTGGGGTCATTTGCTTGGAAGTTTTTTTCCCAACCTTTTACTCTGAGATAGTGTCTGTCTTTGTCTCTGAGATGAGTTTCCTGTATGCAGAAAAATGCTGGATTCTGTTTCTATATCCAGTCTGATAGTGTATATCTTTTTATTGGAGAATTGAGTCCTCTTATGTTAACAGATATCAAGGAATAATGGTTGTTGTGTCCTGCTATTTTTGCTTTTTCAGGTAGAATTGTGCTTGTGTGCCTTTTTGTTTTTATTTTCTTGCTTAGGTATTTTCTTATTTTTACTAGGATGTAGTTTCCTTCCCTGTATTGGTTTTCCACCTAAAATTCATTGTAGTGCTGGGTTTGTGATCCAATATTGTGTAAAATTAGCTTTGTCTTGGAATATGTTGGTCTCTTCATCTATGGTGATTGAGAGTTTTGCTGGGTATAGCAGCTTGAGCCGACACTTGTGTTCTCTTAGGGTCTGCATGATGTCTGTCCAGGATCTTCTAACTTTCCAAGTCTCTGTTGAGAAGCCGGGCGTGATTTTGATTGGTCTGCCTTTATATATGACATGACCTTTTTCCCTTACTGCTTTTAGTATTCTTTCTTTGCTTTGGGCACTTGGTGTTTTGACTATTATGTGTCGGGAGGAATTTCATTTCTGTTACACTCTATTTGGAGTTCTGTAGGCTTCTTTTATGCTCATGGTCATCTCACTCTTAAGGGTAGGGAAGTTTTCTTCTACAATTTGTTGAAGATATTTACTGTGCCCCTTTGTTGATATTCTTTGCCCTCTTCTATTACTATTATCCTTAGGTTTGGTCTTCTCATTGTGTCATGGATTTCCTGTATGTTTTGGGTTAGGAGCTTTTGGCTTTTGCATCTTCTATGACTGTTTTGTCTATGTTTTCAATGTTGTCTTCGGCTCCCGAGATTCTCTCTTTCATCTCTTCTAGTCTGTTGAAAATTTTTGTATCTGTGACTCCTATTTTCTTTTTTTAGGATTTCTACCTCTAGGGTTGTTTCTTTTAGTGCTTTCTTTATTGTTTCCATTTCCATTTTAAATTCCTTCTTCCATTCCTTCATCTCTTTGGTTCTGTTTTCTTCTAGTTCTTTGAGTCCTTTCATTGTTTTCCTTGTTTCTTCCTTTAAATCTTCTAATTTTTTATGCTTATCCTCTCGTTCTTTTTTAAGGCTCTCTATCATCATCTGGAGGTAGGATTTTGGATATGTGTCTTCTTTTTCTAGATTTTTTGGCATTCCACTGTTTGCTGTGATGGGAGAGCTGGGTTCTAGTGTTGCCAGGTTGTCTTGGTTTCCCTGGGGTATCTTCTTTCGCTTTTCTCTTGCCATCTTATTGTCAGTGATTGGTTCTCACCTTTTTTCTTTATGTGGCCTGTGTCCCTGGATCTCCTCTGGTCCTCCTTTTGGATGGTCTGAGTCCTGTTGTGCACCCAAAAGCCGCAGGCTGGGAACAGAGTGTCCAATGCTGGGTTCCTGGTCTCTGGATCAGGCAGACTTTTGTGATTATTCACAAAACAACATGGAAATTTTACTGTCCAAGTCCCTATGCTCCTCCATTACATACTGTGAGAAGACCATGCTTAACTGCAGGAGTCTTTGGATTTGTCAGACCCCTGTCTCCCTGTGTCCAATATGAACGAGAAGCATTAAATTACATAAGAGCACAGTCTGAGCTCACTGCAGCTGTCACAAAGCAAATTATAATGTTTAGTGAAGATTGAGATCACATGAAAAGTTGTTAGACATGGAAGGGGATTGTTGCTCACCTGGTATATTTTTCAGTTTGAGATTGGGAACTATTTTGTTAATTAATTAATTAATTAATTAATTCAATTTACATCGAGATTGCAGACCCCTTTTTTCCTAGAGTCTACCTTAAACAACTTTTCTCCCATATACTCCTCCCTTTCTCCTCTGAGAAAGGGGAGGTTCTCACCACACCCTGAATACCAACACACTATGGGACATAAAGCCACTGCAGCATGAGGCATGTCTTCTCCCACTAAGGCCAGAAGAGGCAGCACAGTCAGGAGAACAGGGTTCAGAGTCAGGCAACAGCGTCAGGGAGAGTTCTTGCTCCAGTTGTTAGGGGACTGACATGAATACCAAACTGCACATCTGCTACATATGTGCAGGGTGTGTGTAGGAAGAGGCTTGGTTCAGTCCATAAATGCTGTTTGTTTGGCTGTTCAGTCTCTGGGAGCCCCTCAAGGCCCAGTCCGTTTGACTCTTTTGGTGTTCTTATGGAGTTCTCATCCTCTCTGGGGTTCTCAAACCTTCTCCTAACTCTCACAGGACTCCTTGAATTCTCTCTAATGTTTGACTGTTAGTCCCTTCCTATGTTTTGGTCAGCTGCTGGTTGAAGCCTCTCAGAGGACAGTTATGAACAGCTCCAATCCACACCCTGTTATCCTCCACTTCCCCATCCATGCTGGGTCCTTCTGCAAACCCAGAATCAGTGAGGTCTAATCTCTCCCTGCTGTGCTCCAGCTTCAGGTCCAAACCGCTACATACAATCCTGGAGGCCTGAAGCCATTGGGGACCACCATGTGATACCCCTATCCCAATAATTGCCTCTTGGACCCTCCAGAAAAACTCAGCAGCCAGTTTCTCCTATCCTGTTTCTACTTCATACCCTGACGCTCATCTCTCCCAGCTTCCCTGGAGTCCTTGCTACCCAGGACCTGTCCTTTCCTCCAGCAAGCCCAGCAGCTATGTGGTCTGCTCTGTCCTCTGTGTTTTTTCTTCTGATCTACACCTCTGCTGGGAATCCTGGAGGCCTACAGACATTAGGGACTACCAGTTTTGTTTCTGTCCCTAGCAATCTGTTGCCATCAGGAGACAATATTCTGGCTTAATGTTTGCACATTAATATCAGACAAATATTTCACTTTGGTTATCAAATACCATGAGCTTTCTGGTAGTCAGTTGATTAATGATATACTTCTGGAGATCTCGTCTGCATGCATAAATTAGACTGGCCTAGAACTTAAGTACCCAGTGCTGGCTGTAATTTTATGGGTCTCCTGATTCTTTCTCTCCAGTTCTCAAGTATATATATGAATCTCAGTCTTTGTTATGAAATTTTTTTCTTTTTTACTTTTCTGCTTCATGCACTTTACATATAATAGTATAATTATAATTCACTTCATATATACTCTCATAATTCACTAACCTGAATTCAGGTGGTTATTTCATGTCTGTTAATTGCTCTTAATTTTCCTTCACACCCCAAAATTTTTTTCTTTAGATGTGAACAATCTCTGAGGTTGTGGACGCCTGGTCTCTGTAAAATCATTACTTGATTTAGTTGGCTGTGCCCCTCCTGGAGAATCTTTGAAGCCTGAGCAATATGAAGACACTTTTCACCAGTTTTAATCCCGCTAATTTCTAGACTTTTGTAGAAAAATCCTTTGTGGAATAAAACTGTTTGGCAGTGCTGGTCTCCAGGTGTGATGAGGTAAAGAATCCTGGTTTGTTTTATTCTCCTCCATTTCCCCAAACTGAGATCCCTCTTTAAGTTCCCTGGCATTGTGGGAAACATGACTGTTAGTTTCTGTTGGATTGTCTTTAGTTTGAGATTAAAGCTTCTCTGATCCCAGGCTTAAGCTAGAGTCCCTAGGGCATCCACAGAGCTAATTCAGGCTCCTCCTGGCATCTCTGCCCCATGTTTAATTGGAAGTTGGGGCTCCGGTGCCCGAGGTACTGCTCATGTTCTCATTATTGGCGTCGATATTGAGATGGGAGACAACAACAGATTTAGCTCCAATTTCTTTGACCCTCCTCTTTTTTTTCTATCCACTACTGACATTTTTATTTCTTGTATTCTTGTGATTTTTCAAATATCTTACATTTTCTAGAATGGTCAATCTTAGATAGGTCCCCTAAAATTTCTTCAAAAGTCACTTGTCTTGGTTTTTACCCAAACCTCTTAGATCCAGTAGTAGATTTCTGTTGAAAATGAGGAAGCTGATCACTGTCAGTGTTTTATTGTGCCCTCTCTGATGGTATTTTTCCTGTTGATTGACACCACCACTCACACACTGCCCAGGTGTTTGTTTTATCTTTTCCATCTGCTTTGCATGGGTTCCTCCTGCCCAGCCCAGCTGCTCAGAGTTCATAAACCAGGCCTTTGCATTGTGACTGAAGTGCATCAGACAGGCAGGGGGAACAACATGGCACCACAGACCCATGTTCTCATATCCCTGTTGCTCTGGGTATCTGGTGAGACATTTAAAGTATTAAAACATTTTCAAAGTGTTCTCTTTGTAATAAGAAATTTGCAACATATTCCAATGTTCAATATTTCTTACATAATAGTATTGTGACATTATGCCATTATAATGATATTTTAATGACAAATTTCAAATTTTATTGTAATCTGTGAATTTATGCCTTTTCACCGTCTATTCCCTATTGTAGGCACCTGCGGGGACATTGTGATGACACAGTCTCCACCATCCCTGACTGTGTCAGCTGGAGAGAAGGTCACTATGAGCTGCAGGTCCAGTCAGAGTCTTTTATACAGTAAAGACCAGAAGAACTACTTGGCCTGGTACCAGCAGAGAGCAGGGCAGTCCCCTAGACTGCTGATATACTATGCATCCACCAGGGAATCTGGGGTCCCTGATCGCTTCATAGGCAGTGGGTCTGAGACAGATTTCACTCTGACCATCAGCGGCATGCAGGTTGAAGACCTGGCAGTTTACTACTGTACACAGAGTTACAGCACTCCTACCACAGTGCTCCAGGCTCCTACACAAACCCCTTTAAGATTCTCCCCAGCTGTATTCACCACACACAGCCCTTGGCATGCACAGTTCCCCTTCTGCCCCAGGGCTGACCTGCATGAAATACTTAAGAAAAAATTTTCAGAGTCCATTGAAAAATAATGTGCTTAATGCCTCTTATGTCTTTGTTATAAAATTTCTCAATGCCAAAATGTCTGTGTTTAGATCTTTGTGTTAGCCATTTAGATCCAGTTTTCTTTAGCCTTAGGAAGGTGAGGAAGAATGAATATAAAATAGGAAATCCAGTAATGGCTTATAGAAATTACAAGAGATATGGCAGCCTTTAGTTCTCTGTCTATATGTAATTAAAAATTGAACATACAGAGATAGGTATACTTCACACAGTATACACCAATATCTCACTTTTTCTTTCCAGTCTACTTCTCACTTTCTTTCTCTTTCTGTCTGTCATTCTTTCTGTCTCTCCTTTCTATGTCAAGCACATATATACACATACATTTATATGTACACATTCATATACATTCACAAAAAGTACCACAGTCATATAAACATACACACATACATAGATGCATACTTATACATGTACATGACTTGACATATTACGTATATAGTATGAAGTTGACATACTACATATATATGTATGTCAAGTTCATACCACACTTGAACCTGACATACTACATATGTAAGTTTCACAAAGGAGAGAATGTATAATATCTATTGTCCTTGCTTCTTGAGGCCACTTATCACTCTGAAATTTTTCTATTTGTTTTTTCACTGTGGAGACTGAGATACTAGATTCTCCCATCCTGAGTATGTCCTAGTAGGACAACTGCTCTGTCTTTAGAATATCTTGTTCTTTTTGGTCCAGCTTTGGATTTTGGAGTATAGTAAGGCATAATTATCCGTATTCATAATGATTCCTGTTCATGTCTCTCACAATCTTATCTCCTGAGGACATTTATAGGCTTGGTGTGAAGGCTATTTAGCAGTATAAATTTTTCTTTAACTGTTGAATAAGATTCATTTGCTTCGACTTCTTGCTAAGGATCACAACATGAAATGCACTGTTCCTTGAAATCTCTGATACTGTTGAGATTTGAAAGTGTTCCAAAAACTCTCGAATTTTTTACAGTATAGTATTAACAGAGCACTCAATTTTTTTGCCTTACAGTTTTAATTTTTTTCAGAGAGAAATAGAGAGATAGAGATAGATAGATAAATAGATAGATAGATAGATAGATAGATAGATAGATAGATAGATAGATAGATGGACAGAGCCTTAAGGAACATGAAATTGTGTGGGTAGGGGGAGGAAGGAGTCTGATATATGTTGGAGAAAGGGAAACATGATTAAAATATATAGTTTTTTTCTTAAAACAATAAATGTTGTGAAATTTAACAGGGTAGTTAGGAACCCTTAGTATGTTTTTGAGCTGCTCTGTGAACAGTTTGGCTGACCCCACTATCACTGAGAGGAAAGCAGGTGTCCCTCTGATTATGAACTTTACTGAGCTGATTTGCATGTTGAATCTTTAGGCAAAAGCCCAGGAAGCTGAAAGCATCAACAAAGCCTGTGACCATAAAGGGTACCAGCTCTCAGAGATGGGATCAGGTGCTCTCAGGCTATGGGTGCTGCTGTGACAGACAGTGCAGAAGCACTGTGAGGTTCTACTGTAGTCATGTATGTTTCCCATGTCTTTGTGATCTCAATCATTGGAATTATGGCATGTTAAATTTGCTTTTATCCATTATATTTTTCCCTTCAATTTCCTATTAGTTCAGAGTGATGCTTTAGACTGTTGTCACAGGAGTCACATGTATCACACTGAGATGGATTCATTTGCCTGTAAGTGTAATGTTTGTATATTTATTATTCCATACTCTAATGGGGACATCATGCTGACTCAGCCTTCAGCTTACTTGGCTGTGTCTCTGAAACAAATGGACACCATATCCTGCAAGTCCTGTGAGGGTATCGTTGACACACTGTATAATAACAGTATTCAGTGTTATCAAACAGAGCCCAACAGAGCCTCACATACTCCAGATTTGTGAAGCATTCAGTGTAGAGTCTGGTGTTTCTGTCAGGTTCAGTGGTTGTTGTTCTGAGACAGATTTTATACCAGTAGAGGCCAACAGTGCTGCAAACTATTACTGTCAGCAGGCTAAGGACATTCCTCCACACTTCTCTATGTCAAAACAAAAAAATATTTTGGTCTTGCTGCTCAATGAGATTCCAGCTCTCACATGTTTCTTCCTCTCTAGAAATCTCTAGCAATGATCTGCATGTTTCTTGGGAAAAAAGTGTACTTGCTAAATTTGTGCTAACTTAATACATAATAGAACCATCTGAGAGCATGGAACACTGAGTAAATAACTTCACAATATATGTAGGCAGGTCGGTATGGCATTTTCTTTTCTTTTTTTCCTTTTAATCTAATTTTACTTTTGCTTGCCTAGGGGTGGGGAGCAGATCATTCAATAAAAAACATACAGTAACAACTGGGGTGGGGTGAAGAACAATGTTTAAACTACAATAACGATTTGACTTAATTACTGGCATGCACACAAGTCTAAAATTATAAGTTAAAAATTAATACACCATTAAGACTTCTAGGAGTTTTTTATAATAATTTCCTAATTTTTTCTTTGCAGATAGATCAAGCACCTCCAAAATATATTTTTGTACACACAGTGAGTAGCTCAATTAACATACGTGGTCAAGCCAACTTCTCAGATCAGCTCTTCAGGCAACAGCCATAGTGCAAATGGAATGAAGGGTAGTTGCAAATGAATGGAAAACTAAGTTAACCTTTATAATTAAATACAGAAAATAAACTTGTTTGCTAAAAATAAACATGATGTGATGTATTTACCACGTCACTATGAAGAATGAAGACAAGGACATGTGTATGCATATGTACCCACAAATACTTAATTACAACCTTATAAATATGTATTCGTATACTTTTATGCAAAAATGCTTAAAATCTGTACATTTATCTTTCTTTTTTTATTTTTGGTTTTTAAAATAAAGTTAAAAAATGTGTACAATGTGTAAAACTTGAAACTACTATCGAATGATAAATGTTTCAGTAGAAAAATAAATCTCTTCATGCAATTATGTACCATCTCACTGTGTAAGTTTTAAGGCAAGGGTTTGTTTCCTGTAAAGAACGTCCATTTTTCCTGGTGCATCTTGTCTCCTCGTGCACTGCATTGTTATGCTCTGTTTCTCTCTCTCTCTCTCTCTCTCTCTCTCTCTCTCTCTCTCTCTCTCTCTCTCTCTCTCTCTGTGTGTGTGTGTGTGCAATCGACATGCTAGTTCAAATTAAAACTAACTCACATGTAGAAAATGTCTGTGTTTTACAAACTGAGAACCCACAAAATCCTTGCAAATTAATGACACCTTCTGATTCAAGTAAAGAAAAATGACTTAAAACATTAGTAATAAAAAGACACAACACATTTCATGAAGAATAAAGAAAAATAGTTCTGATGTTTCAGAAAGCTGCCTTATTCCTTATGAGGGATTTGAGGGGAAGCTTTCATAGTGGAATGTGTTACTGTAGCCTGGAAGGACTTCAGCGGGGATCCCACTGGACTGTGGAACTTCGGGGTGTCTATAGACTCTAGCTGCTTGCTCAGGAGGAACTCCCCACCTCTGTTCACAAACCCTGACCCTGGTCTCCCTCCCCATACTTCCGTTCCTCAACTGGCTCAGTTCCTAGCATATCAGAATCCCCCATCCTGCTAAAACACTTGTCCAAGTAGGTGGTGTAAGTGTTCTCCTTCTTCACGTTTTTACCTTTCCTGACCTCAGAACAAAACTCACTGATGAGGAACCACTCAGCCTCACCACTCACAAACTGACTATCCCAGGAGGACTGGTACAAGGCTTCCAGCTGGGTCAGGTTAGCCCTTCCCTTTCCTTGCTTGTCTCGGCTGACTGATTGTGTATCAGGCTCTTGAACTTTAACTGGGACACTGAGCTATTCAAGTCATTTAACTTGTCAACTATGTTAGTAAAGGCATGCTGGGCACTGAGCTGAATGGTCCCTACGATGAAGGAGTCCAAGTCAAAGCCTTGGCCCCTCTTTCTCTCAGCCAGCCGCTGGGAACCCTCCTCTAGCAAGATCTGTGCCTTGAACAACCTGTTCCTCTCACATGTGGACTTGCCCCTTTTACTGGATTTTTCTTTACTTTGCTCTTTCCAGTTGCAAAGACCTATGATAAGCTTGGGCTCATAGTAATGGTTAACCTTGCTCTCCCTCCACACCAGGTTATCTAAGTATGAGAATGGCTTTGTTTTGTAGTCACAGGTGTGACTACACTCCAGATCACAGTACTTGTTCTTGTGGCTACTGAGCAAGACAGAGCAGGTGGTGTCCAAGGCAGAATCTTCCTGATACTTCTCTTGGTCTTCATCCAAATACTTTCAAGGATCAAATTGAACTTCTTCTTCAATGACATCAGACTTATCTCTTGGGTCAAGCTGAACCTCATCGATATCAAAGTTGTTATGAATAAGCCAGCCATGCTCAGAGAATTGACAATTGTTATACCGTTCTCAGTAATAAATGTGAATGTGTGTCTCATCCATAAGCAAAATGTCATATACTTAGTTTTTATTGTGGAAGGGATGGCTTGAAATCACCTCATCCATTGGAAAAAAGTGGATACTCATACAAGGAAGGGAAAGTGCTTCTTTGGCTGTCAGCCAATCCATGGGACTTAATGACAAAATCTGTTCCAAGAAATCCAGTGTTTCTCCTCTAATCCCCGGAAGCAGCTGAGTTAGCAGTTTGTGTGCCTCAGTCATGTCATTTCTATTGTAAACTGGAATCATGCTGAGAAGCCCCCACAGATCATCTTCAGGCACAAGAGGGCTGGAGTCTAAGATCAGCTGTATCTGTTCAAGTTCATGTGCATCTGCAAGGAGGGTTTTACAAGTCAGCGTTCAGCAAAGATGCAGCCTGCAGCCAATGTGTCAATGGCTTCAGTGTAATAACCAGGAGAATATAAAAACCATGGAGATCTTGGTATACCATTTGGTAACTAATCCTTCAGAAAGAAGGCTCTTATTGGAATAATTAGGGTCCATGATCTTCCAGGTCAAGGTCACCTGTCTTCAGCACCAAGTCTTCAGTGTTAAAAGATTAGCTGGCTTGAGATCTCTGTGCAGCACGTTTGCAGAATGGACATATTTGAGCCCATGTGGCAAGTGATACATGAAAGTCTGCCAGGCTCTTCCAGTAAAGGGCCCTGTTACAACACATTTGCCTGGCCTTTCTCCATATACTCCTGAAGAAATAGATGCTGTTTAGCCTATTGAGAGTCTACAATGTCTGTTAGCTGTCTTCAACCGGACAAAGAATTACAAATTCTTTTACAATTTTATCTTGGTCAGGTCTTCTAGTAATTTTGATATCAGGGAAAGCATGTTTGACACTCTGGGGATCATTGAGGAGAATTTTCTTGATGGCTACTCCTTTGTCACAGTCATTGTCTACAGCTGAAAAAAAAAAAAAAAAGATGTTGCCTCTACAGCCCAATGGTTTTAAGTCCCTATATCTAGAGCCCAGATAGAAGCCACAGATTTTCATCAGATTTTAAAATTTCTCTGCCAATTTTCTTTTTTTTCTTTTTTTAATTGTTTATCCTTTTATTTATTTTTTTAGATGCAAATTCAAGAGGTTTATTTTCTTTCTTTTTTTTAACGACTTTATGTTACAAAAGCAAGATAAATGTACAGATTTTAAACATTTTTTGCTTAAAATTATACATTTTTGTCAGTACTGTTTTTTCAGATATTAAAATAATTTTTACATAATACTATGTGAATATATTTTTTAGTCAGTACTTGATTTTTTCAAGGGCTTGACAGTATGCATTGAAAACCTAATAGTTACCATGAGCATAAAGTACATGCAAAACAAAACGCAACATGGAAATAGTCAAAGTCTTCTTGTTTTGTAAATATATATATATATATATATATATATATATATATATATATATATTTTTTGTTTTCTTTATTTCTTGGACTTCATACAGTCTGTGAGTTGTTTCTGGGGTAGTGCAAGCCTCTGGGGTTACTATCCCAATATCAGTGACTGCATATTATGTCTGTTCTTTTGTGACTGGGTTATCTCACTCAGGATGATATTCTCTAGATGCAGCCATTTTCTCAAGAATTTGGTTAAGTCATTGTTTCTAGTGGCTGAGTAGTATTCCATTGTGTAAATGTACCACAATTTTTGTATCCATTCATCTTCTGAAGGACATCTGGGTTCTATCCAGCTTCTGGCTATTATAAATAGAGCCGCTATGAACATTGTGGTGCATATATCTTTGTTGTGTATTAAAGTGTCTCTGGGGTATATGCCCAGAAGTGGAATAGCTGGGTCTTCAGGTAGTACTATATCCAATTTTCTGAGGTATCGGGTTGCAAACTAATACAACCACTCTCTGCCAATTTTCAAACCCTCACAATTGCCTTTTCTTGTCAATTGCTGAAGCTGTGTAAACAAGGAAGAAAACTGGCATCAAAAGAAAAGATCTCTCTAAAAGAGAGAAAAACCATCATGTTCCCACAGCACGATGGTTACTTGATGTTCATTGCAGACACCATCCATGCCCACTTAGTTATCCAAGGTTTAAAGCTCAAAAATCTTTATTCACACTGAGAATTAAGAAGATTGCAGTGCTCATAGCTCAAGGAAGGCCGTAACTCTGCAGGCATTTAAAGAAAACACTCAAGAAACTCAAACGGAATGAAATGACATACTATGCACTCGGATTCACTATGCTAACCGACTTAACATGGGAAAGAACTGAACAAATATGTGCCCGCAGGCCTCCGTGGGCATCCTCTCACAGTGCAGATACATTCAGTGTTGGACTGGTCCTGGGCAGCATCCTAAGGAGCTGGGAAGCACTAGATCCTTCTGTTTCTTTGCTTCCTTGTCGCTGTGTTTCAACAGGAAGCTCTGGTGAATTTGGCTGAGACGCCTCTGTTCTTAGTGATCAGGTGGCTCCAGCTCACCACAATGACATTCAAAGCTTCTGTCTCTATTACTCAGATACAACATTTGTTTTTATCACGGTGTTTTTCTGTATCACACCTTAACGTTTGGAAAGTTGTCAGGAGCCCTGGCTCAGATCGGTGTCCGGGACCTTGTGGACCACCAGGCACAAACTTGGGATGGCTTAGGAGCAGGAGCAGAGCACCAAGCCACATACCAAGAGACTTTGCCGTGCTGAGTCAGCTGAGTCCCAGTCATGTGGGTGGGCTTGGGGGAGGAGACAGGTGGGCTTGGGGGAGGAGACAGCTGGGCTTGGGGGAGGCAGCGAGCCAGGAAGGCAAGCCTCCACCACCACAAGCCCAACTGGACCACCACTCTTCCCTGCACCTTGGCTGTGGCTGGAACCAGTGGCAGAGACTTGAGCCTGCAAAGTACATCCAGGTGCAGGCATCAAGGGGGTACAACTGTACTACCTGAAGACACAGTTATTCCACTTCTGAGCATTTACCCCAGAGACACTCCAACATACAACAAAGACACATGTACCACAATGTTCATAGCAGCTCTAATTATAATAGCCAGAAGCTGGAAAGAACCCAGATGTCTTTCAGTAGATGAATGGATTCAAAAATTGTGGTACATTTACACAATGGAGTACTACTCAGCTATCAGAATCAATGACTTAATGAAATTCTTAAGAAAATGGATGCATCTAGAGAATATCATACTGAGATAACCCAGTCACAAAAGAACAGACATAATATACAGTCACTGATAATGGGATACTAACCCAAGAAAGCTCTGAAACCCCAGAAACAACTCACAGACTGTGTGAAGTTCAAGAAAAAAAAAAGAAAAGAAAAAAACATTATGTTTACTCCTTACACACCAAGAAAATTTTGACTAATGCCAGGTTACATACTGTTTTATATGAATTTTTATGTTTATTGTAACTAGTAAGATCTTAATGCACACTATCAAACCTTAAAAAAAAGCCAAGCACTGACAAAAATGTATTCAATTACTTTTATGCAATAATGCTTAAAATTTGTGCATTTATCTTTGTTTTTTTTAAATAAAGTTCTTCAATTTAAAAGAAATAGACATCTGTTCATAAATTTACAACCAAAATTTGCATCAGTTAGTCAGGCATAGCAGCTCTCAGGGAGAAGTGGGAAGTGTGCAGGCTGTGTGGTGTAAACAGCTGGTTAGAATCTCAAGGAGGTTTGTGTAGGAGGCTGAAGGAGGATAGGTGCTAAACTGCTGACAGTAATAAATACCCATGTCTTCAGCCTGCACACTGCTGATGGTCAGAGTATAGTCTGTCCCAGATGCACTGCCTGTGAAGCGATCAGGGACTCCAGCGGACCTTTTGGAAGCCATGTATATAAGTGCTTTAGGAGACTGTCCTGGTTTCTGTTGGTACCAGGCTATAGCATTACCCACACTCTGACTGGTCTTGCAGCTCATGGTGACCCTGTCTCCTACTGATGTGGACAAGGATTTGGGAGACTGGATCATCACAATGTTCCCATCAGCACCTGAAATCAAAAATAGATGATGAGTATATACTTATACACACAAAGACTTCTTGAAACAATGGTTAGAATCCAAAATGTCTTTTCTAATGGTATTGTCTGCCTACAATTATCTTCCTATAGGAAATAGCTATTTTTTCTACAAAGGAATTACTTTTAAGATAATATAATACTTTTAAATGTCTCACCAGAGAACCAGAGCAGTACCAATACAATGACCTGTGTCTGTGATTCCATCTTGATGCCCATACTTGTCTGATGTATTTCAGATCTCACTGCAAATGCCTGATTTATAAATCATGGATATCTGGGTTGGCCTCTAGGGACCTATGCAAAGAAGTCATCAAATAAGGAAGAAAATGACCTAGACAGATGGTCATGAGTGAATCCATGTTAAACCAACATCGAAAATACCATCAATGACAGTAACCTATCACTTGGACTATAATCAACACAGACACAGAAGAACTACCTTAGAGGTATTAGGTCTCTCAAGACAGGCTTCTACTAAAGTCAAAGCAATTCATAAGAGCTAAGTTGGTGCTGATAAGATAGAGCTGGCATTATGTTCATTCAAATACCAGCCAGCCCCAGATCCAGGGCTCTGGATTTTTCCATACACAAATCTATAGTTTCTGCAAATTTTTGAGATTTGTGAAAAGGCCATTCTTGATGATCCACAGCTGTAGTATCTACATGATACAAGAGAACAATACAACCCAGAAGAGTCTGATGAGGACCTAATATTGATTATGTCACAGAAGCCAAAGATCTTGAACCAGACCTGTGACTCAGTGCAATGAACATTGTGTGAGAACAGAGATATTCTGTGGGATATACTGTGATATATTACAAGTACTTGGATGAGATTTTTCTATGCTTTTTTGTTGTTTTCTTCTTTGTGTATTTTATTTTTGAGTGGGAGTTGCATGGGACAGTAATGAGGATACAGGTGAGGTAAGATTTTGTTGGAGACACAGTTCTATCATGTGCATTTTTTTTCCTGAACAGTGTCTTAAGAGAGCTATTTTGCCGAGATCAGACATGTGGTATTTTTCTGGAAGCTATCGGTGAAAGGGCATGTGATGCTTTTGCTGGAATATGCTTGAGAGGACATGTGTTGTATGGAAACAGTCTAAGTATAACCCAACAGACAGTGCATGATGCTCTGACATTGGTTCTGCTCGATGGTCTTCATTGAGCTTCTGTGATGCTGGTCTTCACTGTAGGGCCTAGAAGGTAGAGGAGCACTAAAGACCTGGTGGAGGTCCAAGTGCTTCCAGATGCTTTGGTGCATGATCTGCAGAGGCACATGGTTTCTTTTGGATCTAGCAACACTATAAAATCCTGTTGGTGTTTTGCTAGAGGACTGGACTACAGACTACAACGAATTGCCCCAGGGAACTACTTCTAAACAGATCTACATCTCCCTTGTCCTATTAGCCATTTTAGTCTCCTATATTTCTTGGTGGACTGTAAGGGAGATTGAAATGATTAAGAATCCATATTAAAACATGTCTCAAAAATTAATAAAAATTTAAAAATAAAATAAATATAATAACCCACTCAAAAATTCTAAAACTTGCCCCCAAACAAGAAACAAAAATAAAATATTTAATCTAAAAATTTTAGCCACAAAACATCTAGGTAATCCAGGATTCCAAACAAACACCAATTAATTGAAGAGGGGACAAAACTCAGATATGAAGAACACAATACGTTCAAAAAATCATAGAAAAATATTCTCAAATATAAAGAAGGAGGCATTTCTCAAGGTACAGGATGCATGTGGGACACACTGACTATTTGACTGGGCCAGAGAAAAAACTCAACAGGATGAAAACATTAAACTACCAGAAGAAAGAAAAATATTACAGTGTATTAAAAAGAATAATTAATTTCAGATCTCAAAATCAAAATAAGGGGAATTCCCACCCCACCATTGATAATGAAACATTCATGGCATCAAATTTCCAATAAAAGACACAGACAATAGATTGGGATTAAAAATAGTATCCATCTTTTTGTTGCATCTAAAATACCAGACATCTCATCAAAGAGCTCTAAGGTTGTTTGGCAGAAGATCTCTAATAATGAAACAAACATTTATAAACAAATATAGGTGTATGTGCCATCCTATATGCTTTATAATTTGATCATACATGGACAAAATTGAGACCTTTATGATTGTTTCTAACCACTTGAATTTTTATCAACACATATTTATCTTCTATTATTTTATGTGCCTTCTCTCCCATCTCCATAATTAAGTTTCTGCCTATTCTTTCCACCCTCAGTATTC
Organism: Micromys minutus; assembly: GCF_963924665.1. Lineage (NCBI taxonomy): Eukaryota > Metazoa > Chordata > Mammalia > Rodentia > Muridae > Micromys > Micromys minutus. Next base: position 15,426,612 of record NC_137953.1, read on the forward strand.
ACCTTTGACTTTGTATCACTTAGGATAGATATACGGTGTTCTTTCAAAAAAGTTTTGATTTTAAAAAGGATGTTCATGTGCGAAATTCATTTGAAGTTCTCTTTCAATGTAGGGTCTTTGTGTGATTCACTTATAACCATAATTATGGCTTCAAAGAATGAGTTGGGTAGTTGGGTAGTGTTCCTTCTTTTACTACATTGTGGAATCATCTGGAGAGTACTCCTTGCAGGGCTGAAATAATTCTGCACTGAGTCCATTGATCCTGAGTATTTGTTTTTTTTTTTTTTTTGTTTTTGTTTTGTTTTTTTTTTTTTTTTTTTTTTCCTTTTGGTGTTCTTATGGAGTCCTCATCCACTCTGGTTCTCTCAGTCCTCCTCCTATCTCTTTTACAAGACTCCTTGAATTCTCTCTGATGTTTGGCTTTCATTCCCTTCATCTTCTTTGGTCAGCTGCCCTGTGTAGTCTCTCAGAGGACAGTTATGCTAGGCTCCCCTCCACAGCCTGTTATCCTTTCCATCCTCTGCATTCTAGGTCCTCCAGCAAATCCAACAGCAGTGAGTTCTGACCTTTTCCTGTTGTGCTCCATTTTCAGTTTCAAACCTCTACATACAATCCCGAAGACCTGCCACCCTCAGGGACCACGAGGTGAGTCCCTTAACGCAGTTCTCTGCCTCTTGGCCCCTCCAGGATATCCCAGCAGCCAGATTCTCCTATGCTGTCTGTACTGCATACAGTGAGGCTCAGCTCTGCCTGTTGCCCTGGAGTCCTGCTGCTACCCCAGACCTGCCATTTTCTCCTGCAAGCCCAGCAGCTGTGTGGTCTGCTCTGTCCTCTGTGATCCATCTTCTGATCCACACCTGTGATGTTTGGAGGGGTATGAATAGGATTCAACGGACTGTGAATGGTACGTGCTCTTGGAGCTATCTCTGCAACACTTTATCTCATGTCTTTGATGTTCTTTGCTTAGTTGAGAGAGACCTGGTAGAGGACTTCTCTCATCACCCAAATGAGGGCCCAGCCTAACCTCAGGATATGGTCTCTACAGGTTCTCTTTCCCCCTTGTTTGGCATTTCAACTAATCTCATCTTTGTTGGATTTTTGGAAGCATCTACTTGGCATCTGGGACTTGGCAACCCACAGTTCCCCATCATCAATGGCTACACACAACTTTCAAATTCCTCACCCTGTATGTATCATCTATGATTGGAAGTGAGTATAACATACTCACCTGCATACACATACATATATATATAATTACATATATGTGTATATATAGTGAAATTCTAGGTATATTTTGATTGTGTATACAAATTAAATCACACTCAAACAGATCTTGGAACAACATTATTGCTTCTGGTTACATCTAGAAGGTGCCATGAACTGTAGATTTCTGCAGGGGCTTGGAGAGACTGGAGAAAACTGAAAAGCTCTGAACACCCCAGAAACAACTCACAGACTGCTTAAAGTTCAAGGAACAAACAAACAAACAAACAAACAAAACCAAACAATTATCCTCAATACTTACACATCAAGAAAACTTTGACTAATTCTGTGTTACATCCTGTTTTACATGTACTTTTTGCTTATTGTAGCTATAAGACCTTAATGCACACTATCAAACCTTTGGGAAAATAAAAGCCAAACTCTGACAAAAATGTATTCGTATTCTTCTATGCAAAAATGCTTAAAATTTGTTCTTTTATCTTTGTTTTTTAAAATAAAGTTGTTCAGAGGAAAAAAAAAGAAAAGTAGAGAGATTGTTGAACTTTAAGGTCTCCCAGGATATGTCTACAGCACAAAGGTTCACCATCAGATACAAGGTCAGTGGTATGTATACATAGCTCTCTCTCTGTGTAGGTATTTAGACCCATGCCAACAGAAGCAGAGATAGGTTACTCATTTGTTGTAATGGGTACTTACCAGGAATCTTCACTGTTCTACTGACAGTGGATCTAGAACAGAGTTTGCTCTCACCACCATCTTTATTCAGAATAAAAATGTGACAAGTTAATATTCTGAACACTGCAGTCCACTTCTTTGACTTATTGTGCAATACACACACACTTTAGAGTTCAGCCTGTCAGCCAGTGTCTGAATCAGCAGCTTGTCACTCTACTCAGCCTGCTACCCAAAATCTCTCCTCTTTGTCCAAAAGATAGTGAGCCTTGCTTAGTTAGCTAAACCTGAGAGCTCAGGAGATATTTTAGAAGGCAATGTGTCCTTAAATCTTTGAGTGAAGTTTACAAATTATTTTCTATTACATTTATCTATCATGAAAGCTTGATTTTAAAGGTGATTTGACATAAAGTGTTGTAAATTTTATGTCTGTGTTCATTTGCAGAACAAGTAGTCTGGAGACAATTGAAGAATGTTCATTTCATATTAGTCATCCTATTCTTCAAACGCATAATCTTTTAATTCAAAAATGACAACAATTTTAATTGAATTTTTAACATTAGTTATGAATAAATATGACCAAGGTATAAAATTCATTTGGGTCTGAGTTCTTTCATGTAAGAACAAGTACTTTGAGTAATCCTGGTAAATTATGTTATATAAAATTACAGTTGAGTTACTCAGGACCTATTATATCAAATGTTTGTTTGACACTGAATAAGTAAACAATGAAACTGAAGCACATTCATCTTTTTAAATCCCAAAGTTTCCATGCAATTATGACATTCACAGAACCCAAAAGGGGGCAGCAGAGGACACTACCTACCATCTCTGCTCCTTATTTATTTTCCTTGCTGAATAAATAAGTATATTAAGACATATATATTACACATAGTGTTTAAATTATAAAAGCATCTCCCTTTAACATTATTATATATACAACATATTTATACCCATCTTGATAACTTTTTAATGTCAAATTTGCACAAGTTAGTATCATGTGAATGAGATAAAACATCAGTGTAAAAATTGCTACCATGAAGCTAGGCTGTGACAAGCTTATAGTGGATTTCCTTTATTACTGATTGATGGGGAAGAATCCAGTCTATTGTGGGTAGGGCCAGCTCTTGGTCTTGGACACCAGTTTTATACCAAATAGAACTGAGAAATCTTTAAGGAAGGAGGCAGTTAAAGATCCCTCTTTTATGATGTGGTCTTCTCCAGACAGTGGGTTCCTGCCTTGTTCAAGTTCCAGTTTTGACTTTTCTCAGTGATAAACTGTCACCTTAACTGTTGCACTTGGAATGTAAGCCTAATAAAATTTCCATCCTTTTAAATTAATGTGGTCATTATATTTCATCATAACAATAGTAATCCCAACTAAGACACATCCATTACACTCTTTTTTTTTCCTTTGCCTTGTTTTTTTTCCCACAAGTTTTCTTCCCTTTTCTGGTTTTCCTGCTACAAATCTACCACAGTTTTGATTTTATTTATATATTGCATTTAAAAGGTCTATGATTTATAAAGCAAAGGGTATGTGTAATAGTTTGTTTCTAAGCCATTTGTCTATTTCTGACTATTTCTTGTGGGTTGTATATTAATATTAACTTGGAATGAGTCAAACCTGAGTGTTTTACATGAGAAGCAAGTGATCTTAATGACTGTGATGACTGTCTGTTCCCATAGAGCCTGTCAGGAGAATCTAGAGCTCCAAGGTGCTTCTTGTTCTTCTGTGTTGACTTCTCTCCCTGTGATAGATTTCTGTCTTTGATGGTATTTTTGACTGTTTATTTAACCTGGATACTCTCACAAAGCTCTGTCCAGGAAATTTACTTCTTTATTTGATGTCTACTTTGCATAGGTCCCTAGAGGCAGCCCAGCTGCCCATGATTTATAAATCAGGCCTTCACAGTGAGATTTTAAATGAATCAGTCCAGCCTAAGCATCAAGATGAAGTCACATACACAGGTCTTCGTATTTGTACTGCTCTGGTTGTCTGGTGAGACATTTCCTTGATGCAGACAATGCCATTAGAAAACTCATTTTGGATTTCAAAGATTGTCAGGAAATCTTTGTGTGTATAAGTATATACTCATTCTTTATTTCTGATTTTAGGTGCTGATGGGAACATTGTGATGACCCAGTCTCCCAATTCCTTGTCCACATCAGTAGGAGACAGGGTCACCATGAGCTGCAAGACCAGTCAGAGTGTGGGTAATGCTATTTCCTGGTACCAACAGAAACCAGGACAGTCTCCTAAACTGCTAATTTATGCTGCTTCCAATCGGTACACTGGGGTCCCTGATCGCTTCACAGGCAGTGGATTTGGGGCAGATTATACTCTGACCATCAGCAGTGTGCAGGCTGAAGACCTGGCAGTTTATTACTGTCTGCAGTATTACAGCTCTCCTCCCACAGTGCTTCAGCCTCCTACACAAACCTCCTTGAGATTCTAACCAGCTGTTTACACCACACAGCCTGTACACTTCCCCTTCTGTCTGAGAGCTGCTATGCCGGACTAACTGATCCAGAGTAGCCCTGAGCATGCACAGTTCCTGCTTCTGTGAGAGCTGACCTTCCTGAGTAACTGATACAAAGTTTGGTTGAAAATTTATGAACAGATTGTTTCTATGATCAGTTGAATTAGAAGATCTTTATGGCAAAAGGAAATGAAGATATTTGTGTTTTTTATTTTTATTTTTATGCTCAAATTTTGCATATTGAACATGGTAAATTTGTCATTCTGTATTTTTGAGTGCAAAATTTCAACATGGATTGTCTTGGACTAAATTATGAACCTGAAAGCCTATGTTCCCATTGGAGGATATAGAAGACTACTTGGGTTTTGCTTTTCTCAGCTGTTATATGTCTTCCTCACCCTTGAACACTGGCAATTTCTCTTCTTAGTTTAACTTTATTTGCATAGATAGGTTGATTTGCATCCCAAAATACCAAAACATATTGTACATTTTGACAACCATTATCCATCTCGTTTTTTATTTCTGACACATTCTTTTTCTCCAACTAATGTCCTTCCAACTCCTAGTTTCCTATGTATGTTCATGTGATATACAAAGGTGCCCACTCATAATCATATGCTGTGTCCACTGAGATTTATACCCACATACACATGCATATACACAGATATTTATGAGTCTATATAAATCTATGATGCAAATATTAGAGAACAAGATTAGGTTTAACTTTTTTTTTTAAAACAACTTTATTTTACAAAACAAAGATAAATGTACAAATTTTAAACTTTTTTTGATTAAAATTATACATTTTTTGTCAGTACTTTTTTCAGATTTTAACATAATTTTTACATAAAACTATATGAATATATTTTTAGTCAGTACTTGATTTTTTTCAAGGTTTGATAGTATGCCTTGAAAACTTAATAGTTACAATGAGCTAAAGTACATGTAAAACAAAATGTAACATGGAAATAGTTAAAGTTTTCTTGTTTTGTAAATATTTTTTTTGTTTTGTTTTGTTTTCTTTATTTCTTGGACTTCATACAGTCTGTGAGTTGTTTCTGGGGGAGTGCAAGCCTCTGGGGTTAGCATCCCACTATCAGTGACTGCATATTATGTCTGTTCTTTTGTGACTGGGTTATCTCACTCAGGATGATATTCTCTAGATGCAGCCATTTTCTTAAGAATTTGGTTAAGTCATTGTTTCTGGTGGCTGAGTAGTATTCCATTGTGTATATGTACCACAATTTTTGTATCCATTCATCTTCTGAAGGACATCTGGGTTCCTTCCAGCTTCTGGCTATTATAAATAGAGCTGCTATGAACATTGTGGTGCATATATCTTTGTTGTGTATTAAAGTGTCTCTGGGGTATATGCCCAGAAGTGGAATAGCTGGGTCTTCAGGTAGTACTATATCCAATTTTCTGAGGTATCGCCAGACAGATTTCCAGAGTGGTTGTATTAGCTTACAACCACACTACAGTGGAGAAGTGTTCCTCTTTCTCAGCAGCCTCGCCAGCATCTGCTGTCATCTGAGTTTTGGATCTTGGCCAATCTGACTGGTGTGAGGTGGAATCTCAGGGTTGATTTGCATTTCCCTGATGGCTAAGGATGTCGAGCACTTCCTCAGATGTTTCTCAGCCATTCAGTGTTCCTCAACTGAAAACGTTTTGTTTAGCTCTGTACCACATTTTTTAATAGGGTTATTTGATTCTCTGGTGTTTAGCTTTTTGAGTTCCTTGTACACCTTGGATATTAGGCCTCTATCTGATGTGGTGTTGGTAAAGATCTTTTCCCCATTCTGTTGGTTCCCATTTTGTTTTCTGGACGATGTCCTTAGCCTTACAGAAACTTTGCAATCTCATTAAGTCCCATTTGTTAATCTTTGACCTTAGAGCTTGAGCCATTGGTGTTTTGTTCAGGAAATTTTCTCCTGTGCCAATGTGTTCTAAGGATTTTCCTATTTCTCATCTAATAGTTTCCGTGTATCTGGTTTAATGTGGAGATCTTTGATCCACTTACACTTGAGTTTTGTACACGGAGATAAGAAAGGGTCTATTTTCATTCTTTTGCATGTTGAGTGCCAGTTGGACCAGCACCATTTGTTGAATAGGCTGTCCTTTTTCCATTGAATGTTTATTGCTCCTTTGTCAAAAATCAGGTGACCATATACATGAGGGCTCATTTCTAGATCTTCTATTCTATTCCATTGATCCACGTGCCTATTTCTGTACCAGTACCATGCAGTTTTCAGCACAATTGCCTTGTAATATAGCTTGAGGTCAGGGATAGTGATTCCCGCAGATGTTTTTTTGTTGTTGAGGATGGATTTCGCTATTCTAGGTCTTTTGTTATTCCATATGAAATTGCACATTGATCTTTCCAATTCCATGAAGAACTGGGTTGGAATTTGATGGGGATTGCATTGAATCTGTAGATTGCTTTTGGTAGGATGGCAATTTTTAAGATGTTGATTTTTCCAATCCATGAGCATGGGAGATCTTTCCATTTTCTGAGATCCTCCTCAATTTCTTTCTTTAGAGGTTTGAAGTTCTTGTCATACAGGTCCTTCACTTGCTTAGTTAGAGTCACACCAAGGTATTTCATCGTTTTTGTGACGATTGTGAAGGGTACCTTTTCCCTAATTTCTTTCTCCACATGTTTGTCCTTTAAGTATAGGAACGCTACTGATTTGTTTGAGTTAATTTTGTATCCAGCCACTTTGCTGAACATGTTTATCAGCTGTAGGAGTTCTCTGGTGGAATTTTTGGGGTCACTCAAGTACACTATCATGTCATCAGCAAAGAGTGAAGTTTTTATCTCTTTCTTTCCGATTTGTATCCCCTTGATCTCCTTTTGCTGTCTAATTGCTCCAGCAAGAACTTCCAGTACTATGTTGAATAGGTAGGGGGAGAGTGGGCAGCCTTGTCTAGTCCCTGATTTTAGTGGGATTGCTTCAAGTTTCCCGATATTAAGTTTGATGTTGGCTGTTGGTTTGCTGTATATTGCTTTTATTATGTTTAAGTATGGGCCTTGGATTCCTGTTCTTTCCAGGACTTTTAACATGAAGGGGTGTTGGATTTTCTCGAATGCTTTCTCAGCTTCTAGTGAGATGACCATGTGATTTTGGTCTTTGAGTTTCTTTATATGGTGGATTACATTGATGGATTTCCTTATGTTAAACCATCCCTGCATCCCGGGGATGAAGCCTACTTGGTCATGATGAATGATCGTTTTGATGTGTTCTTGGATTCGGTTTGCAAGGATTTTGTTGAGTATTTTTGCATCAATGTTCATAAGTGAGATTGGTCTGAAGTTCTCTTTCCTTGTAGGGTCTTTGTGTGGTTTAGGTATGAGGGTTATTGTAGCCTCAAAAAATGAGTTGGGTAATATTCCATCTGATTCTATCTTTTGGAATAGTTTGAAGAGTATTGGTGTTATATCCCCAATAAATGTCTGATAAAATTCTGCACTGAACCCGTCTGGACCTGGGCTTTTTTTGGTTGGGAGGCTTTTGATGACTTCTTCTATTTCTTTAGGTGTTATAGGGTTATTTAGATGGTTTACTTGGTCCTGGTTTAACTTTGGGATCTTGTATCTGTCTAGGAATTTGTCCATTTCCTCCAGATTTTCCAATTTTGTGGAGTATAAGTTTTTGTAATAGGATCTGATGATTTCTTGATTTTCCTCAGTTTTAGTTGTTATGTCGCCACTTTCCTTTCTGATTTTGTTAATTTGGATACTCTCTCTTTGCCCTCTAGTTAGTCTGGCCAGGGGTTTATCAATCTTGTTGATTTTCTCAAAGAACCAACTCTTTGTTTTGTTGATTTTTTCAATGGTTCTTTTTGTTTCTATTTGATCTATTTCTGCCCTAATTTTGATTATTTCTTGCCGTCTACTCTTTTTGGGTATATCTGCTTCCTTTTGTTCTAGGGCTTTTAGCTATGCAGTCAGGTTGCTGATGTGAGCTCTCTCCACTTTCTTTTTGGAAGCACTTAGGGCTATGAGTTTTCCTCTCAATACTGCTTTCATTGCATCCCATAGGTTTGGGTATGTTGTGTTTTCATTTTCGTTGAATTCTAGAAAATCCTTAATTTCTTTCTTTATTTCTTCTTTGACCCTGCTATCCTTTAACAAAGTGTTTTTTAGTTTCCATGTATAACAACAACATGTCTTTGTTGTTGTTAAAGACCAGCTGTAGACCATGGTGATCTGAGAGGATGCATGGGAGTATTTGAATCTTCTTATATCGATGGAGGCTCGTTCTGTGTCCAATTATGTGGTCAATTTTCGAGAAGGTGCTATGGGGTGGTGAGAAGAAGGTGTATTCTTTTACTTTAGGATAGTATGTTTTGTATATAACTATTAATTCTAGTTGGTTCAAAGTCTCTGCTAGTTTTGCAGTGTCCTTGTTCAGTTTCTGTTTCCCTGATCTGTCCATTGGTGAGAGTGGGGTATTAAAGTCTCCCACTATTATTGCGTGGGGTGAAATGTATTTTTTGAGCTTTAGTAGGGTTTCTTTCATGAATGTGGGTGATTTTTTATTTGGAGCATATATGTTAAGGATTGAGAGTTCCTCCTGACAGATTTTCCCGGTAATGAGTAAAAAGTGTCCATCCTTATCTTTTTTGATAACTTTCGGTTGGAAATTTACTTTATTCGATATTAGAATAGCCACTCCAGCTTGCTTCTTGGAGCTGTTTGCTTGGAAGTTTTTTCCCCACCCTTTTACTCTGAGATAGTGTCTGTCTCTGTCTCTGAGATGAGTTTCCTGTATGCAGCAAAAGGCTGGATTTTGTTTATGTATCCAGTCTGATAGTCTATGTCTCTTTATTGGGGAGTTGAGACCATTTATGTTAATAGATATCAAGGAATAGTTGTTTCTGTTTCCTGCCATTATTGCTTTTTTGGGTTGAGTTGTGTCTGTGTTTTTTTCTTCTCTTAGTTTTTTTGTTTAGGAGTTTTCTTGTTTTTACTAGGCTGTATTTTCCCTCATTGTATTGGGTTTTCCACCTATAATTCGTTGTAGTGCTGGGTTTGTGGTCAGATATTGTGTGAATTTTGATTTGTCTTGAAATATCTTCGTCTCTCCATCGATGGTGATTGATAGTTTTGTTGGGTATAGCAGCTTGGGCTGGCACTTGTGCTCTCTTAAGGAGTGCATGATGTCTGTGCAGGCTCTTCTAGCTTTCATAGTCTCTGTTGAGAAATCGGGTGTGAGTCTGATTGGTCTGCCTTTATATGTTACCTGACGTTTTTCCCTTACTGCTTTTAGTATTCTTTCTTTTCTTTGGGCACTTGATGTTTTTACTATTATGTGTCAGGAGGTATTTCTTTTCTGGTCCAACCTATTTGGAGTTCTGAAGGCTTCTTTTATGCTCGTGGTCATCTCTTTCTTGAGGGTAGGGAAGTTTTCTTCTATGATTTTGTGGAAGATATTTACTGTGCCTCTTGGTTGATACTCTTCTCCCTCTTCTATTCCTATTATCCTTAGGTTCGGTCTTCTCATTGTGTCTTGGATTTCCTGGACATTTTGGGTTAGAAACTTTTTGTTTTTTTGCATCTTCTCTGGCTGTTTTGTATATGTTTGCAATGTTGTCTTCTGCCCCCGAGATTCTCTCTTCGATATCTTGTAATCTATTGGAAATGCTTGCTTCTGTGACTCCTGATTTCTTTTTTTGGTGTTCTTACTCTAGGGTTATCTCTTTTAGCGTTTTCTTTATTGTGTCAATTTCTGTTTTAATTTCCCTCTTCCATTCCTTTATTTCTTTGTTTCTGTTTTCTATAATTTCACACAGATAATGCTTTTGAAGGGTGTAATCAATTCTGAGGGATTAAATTGTTCTTGAAGTAATTTACACTCCTTACATAGTGCTTCCACAAAGCACTCCCCCACCTCACACATCAAAGAGAGTATAGGAGATATATATTAGAGCAAATTGAAAGGAAAAACCAGGAGGTAGTGTGCACCTTTAATCCGATTTCTCAGGAGGCAGAGACAGGAGAAATTCTTGAGAGTATGTGGCCAGGCTGGTCTAAAGAGTGAGCTTCAGGATAACCAAGAATAGATGGAGAAAAATAATAAAAATATGTATTTGGAATTGACTGGAAGGGTCCCTTAAGACACTTGTGACTCGCTAGCTGACATGAATTCCCTGTTGGTGAAATCTGAGCTGGTGCCCTTTGAGCAGCAGCACACACTCTGCTGAGCTGATTTGCATATGGAGTCATCATCCAATAGCCCAGGCTAGTTTAAGAGCAGCTGCCAGGAGCCTAAGAAGCATCCTGTCTTACAGCTCTCAGAGATGGAGACAGACACACTCCTGCTCTGGGTGCTGATGCTCTGGGTTCCAGGTGAGGGTTCAGAGAAGTGTTGGGTGCAACCGCTGTGGACATCATGGTTTTCCCTGCCTCTGGGTTCTTGATCATAATTAGGATATTTGTAAATGATTTTATGTTTTCCTATTTTCCTTGATTTTCTGGTTTCTCAGTGTGAGATCCACAATTATTCTTAAGTTTCAAATGAAAAGGTCCTATGCTGGGAAGGTTCTTAAACATATGTAACAATGGTCTCTGTGTTTGTCATTCCAGGTTCCACTGGTGACATTGTGCTGACCCAGTCTCCATCTTCTTTGGGTGTGTCTGTAGGGCAGAGGGCTACCATCTCCTGTAGGGCCAGCAAAAGTGTCAGTACATCTAGCAATAATTACATGAACTTTCCGTGTGCACTCCGCAGAGATCTCTCTGCTCCCCTGCAGCCTAGGTCTCCCACTCACCAGTTTCTCAGCCTCTACCTAGGTTTAACTTTTTAACCAATATATCTGTTTTTGCTTTCTATTCCTATTTCACCTGCCTCTGCTGTTTTCTTATCTATTTTCCAAATGTGGACACTCCAATACTTCATTCTATATTATACTGCACTCATGGTTAACATGATTTTTGCGTCTTGAGAATTGAGCTTGTTTTTCTGTCCTATAATAATTAAAGTGTTTGAGATTGTTTGAGGTAAATAGTTTGTATGTCAGTAAAAACAATTTGTTAACCAAGCCCACACATATGTATTAATTAAATAATAATTGAAAAAAATTTCTTATTCACTTTTGAGACAAAGTATCATTCATTCTGAAGCAGGAAGGCAGAGTTTTTATTACCCATTTCAGTCAAGACATTACTCCACTTTCAGTTTATTTTCTCATAGTTCATCATCCCATTATTCCTCCCCGTGATGCCATAGGATAACCCCCAAGTCCTCCCCACTTCCTTGGGATTTAGGTTTTCTGAGGTTTAGCTGAATCTTCTGTTACTGAATTCACACTAAGCATTCCTCTGCTGTGTGAATTGGGGCTCAGACCAATTAGCATATGTTGTCTGCCTGATGGCTCAGTGTCTGGGAGATCTTAGGCACCTAGAATAGTAGAGACTGCTGGTCTTTCAATGTAGTGCCCTCTTCGTCGTCTTTCAGCCTTTCCGTAATCCAATCACAGGGGTCTCTGAGTTCAGTTCATTTGATGGGTGTTAAGTATCTGCTTTTGTCTCATTCATCTTTCTCAGAGGACTGCAAAGCTAGTCTTCTGACTGTAAGCACATCATAGTATCAGTAACAGTTTTAGGCTTTGGGGCCTCCTCTTGAGATGGATCCCATATTTGGGTTGTCACTTGGACCTCCTTTCCCTCAGTCTCATCTCTTTTGTCCTTACTGTTCTTTTAGACAGGAACAATTCTAGGTCAGAGGTTTGAATGTGAGATGACAAGTCCATTGCTCCATTTCAGATGGTGGGCTTGTTGCTTTGGGTGCAGTAGATTTCCTGAGAGGCCTTTAGGGTGTGGGGTCTTCAGAGGGGCAGACAAGTCTCCGATCTTCCCTAGCATAAGGCAGAGGCTAAAAAGAGAGTGTAGTTTCAGCAGTGGTCATAGGTCCAGCATCTTCTGAGCTTCTCAGGGTCCTCAGCTGCTGTGGATTTGTGGGAAGGCCCCTTACATGTTGCCCTATGTACTGTAGATATCCTGTGAGGCCTTTAGAATGTGCAGACTTTAGAGAGGCAGATAAGCTACTGATCTGCCCTGTCTGAAATGAGATATACTTAAATTCATATTATTATGAATAGAGCATCAATGAACATCAGTTTGGTAATATTTATATTTAATGATAATTTACATTTGCTCATGAATAAATATACCCATTGATGGAGCAGTTGAAATATATGGTAGCTCTATCTTTTTTGGAGGACTGTCCATACTGTAGACCTTAATTTCCATATCAGGTTACAGTTTCTTCAGCAGCATATCCGGCTTACTTTTTCTATTAATTATCTACAATTTCTAGCCATTTTCATTATTTTTTATTAATTATTCAGGTTAAGTGAGTTTTATGTTTTTGATGTAGTTTCCATAATTATTAAAAATGATAAGAATCAGTGATCTACAAAAGATCATCTGGAAGTCACCAATCATCTTATGAGTCACACAGATCATTGACACTTGAGACTTTTCTTTTTTAAATGTATAATGATGTTTATTCATGTAGAAGAAATTGTGTTAATGAACATTCTTCTACTCTGTATTTCGCTAATGGGGAAAATATAAGTCACCTTAATACTTTGCCCTCATGAAGCTATGTTTCCCATAGAACACAGAACTTTGCTGTGTTTTGATATCTATTGTTTTTTCCCTAACATGAGTTCAGGCAGTTTTCTAGGATGGAAATTGTTCTATCTAAGCAAGTTTTTTTTTTTTTTTTTTAACTGTCGTACTCTATGAGACTGTTTGCCTTATAAACAGTAACCATAACATCATAAGCCTCCATGCTGCTGGTTTTGAGCATGAAACATATATGTCCCTTGGCCTATTGCCACTGATCCTGTCTAGAATGCTAAAGTTTACTTTAAAGAAATCCTAAATCAGTGGGTGTGTCCAATATCCTGGCTCAATATACAACCCGTGTCAATAAGTGTATGTACGTGGTGGTTTTGTTTTGCATAGTCAAAATATCCAAGTATTTTGAAATTTAATGCAAGGTCTGTATGCAGCGAAAGGTCTTTCTCAGAGTATTTTATTGTTTTGTATTTGTAATGACTACCAGAGCATATGTTCCTGTTTTGTTTGTTTTCTGCTTTGTGTGTGTGTGTGTGTGTGTGTGTGTGTGTGTGTGTGTGTGTGCGTGTGTTCTTTCACAAATGCAATACTCAGGCTCCATTTTATATGATGGCTAAGAAAAACTCCATTTTTTGCTAGGAACCAATTTTAACTTTGTAAACAATAAGGTTCTAGCAATTATGAAGCTTTGTCCCCTTGCCACATTTGTAAGACTGCTAGTGAATGAGGGCTTGCTGATAGAAAGAGACTACATACTCATTAAAGAAAAAAGTTAAAAAGATGTCATTACAGTTCTTACAACTTATACTCCAAACACAATGCCATCCATGGCTGTCTAAGAAACACCAGCACAACCTAAACCACATGTTGACCCTGGTACTCATAGTGGGACAGTTCAGTACCACATTCTTACAACAGACAAGTCATTTTGTTCATTTTGTTTAACTACTATTAAACAAAGAAATACTTGATGGAAGAGATATCTACAGAACATTTCACAAAAATACAAACGAATATACCTTCCCTACACCTCATGGTACTTTCTACAAAATTGATCACATATGCAGAAATAAATCAAGTCTCCACAGATACAAGAAACTGAAATAATTCCATGAACCTATCAGACTTCCATATAGTATATTTAGATATCAACTCCAACAGAAACAATAGAAAGCTTACAAACTTATGCAAACCAACACCTGATATAAAAACTACTAATTGTATTCTTCCACATACAGTAAAGAGCACACAAATTCAAGAGACACCAACATTTTTACTTATGCAATCAAGAATGACAGGTTATATGTGAGATAAAATAAGCATTTTTGATTATTCTGTCAAAAGTCTGTGCATATTGGTTCAAAATCAGAATTTTATACTATCTTTATGGTGTTATTAGGTCATTTTTGAACGTCTTAACATAATGACTGATTCTTTTCCTGCAGAAAGACCCTTGCATATAGACTGCTGAATCTATACCTAATAACTAAGAATTAATTTTGTTAATCATACAATTACAACAGGTCAACGGAAGTAGAAATTATCCGTTATATATTATTTATATTGTCATACAGGTTTGTCTAGTACACTAGCTTAAGGAAATGAAGAAATTGACTTGTTGCTCACAGGAAATGTTTTACTAGCCTCAAAATTTCCCAGAAAACATCATACTACTGGGGATGGTTTAAAGTAAATAATATTAACGCCTGGGCCACAAGGCAAAAATAATAAAAGATGTCCTATGCATTTTTTAAAACCAGACTCAAATACCTGCTGTTAGTAACCTTGGAGGTAGCAAGAGATGGTATCCTGCAGATGGACATTTTCCATTTTCTAGAATTTGAACAAGGATGGTATATACACCATAACAGCGAAACAATCTCAGGGTTTCAATGGGTAACTGCTCTAAGTTCTGAAACTGCTGAATATGTAATTATATATTTATTGGAAATAATGACAATTATGGGGAGCCTTGCACAAATTAAAATTGATAAAACCCCTGCATATGTATCCAATAAAGTGAAACAATTATTCACTAATCATAATATAAAGCATGTTCCTACTATATGACTTAATCCCACAGGAGAAGAAATTATAGAAAGTGCCAATCACACCTTAAAACAGATACTTATTAATTTTCTAAATGTTGGTGAATGAGGAACAATAGCAGCTGAGAGAACTAAATTATCAAGAAAAAGAAATCTGGGGAACTAGGTCAACTAATATACTGCAAAATTATCTTGACATAGAATGGAAATCTGCCATAGTTATACGTTAGGGTCATGGTTAGGCTTATGTATGTACCAGAAATGAAAAAATATGTTTATTAACAAACCTTGTAATAAATCATATCTGATCAGAGAAAACCTTATTACCTGAGAAAAGAATGTCTTCACAAAGCAAATAGCCCATGAATCTCACAGAGTGTTTCAGCTACTTATTTCTTCAAAAGTACATGTAAATCAACTTCAAATGGAGTAACCCAAGAGGTTGATCACCCAGAGACTGTGTATAGAGGAAGAGTGGACAATAGAGTTATTTATTCTCAATATTTTGGCCAGATGTTTAATCAGTCTCTATAGCCAAATAGGCTTCTAAAATGAATGCTAGAAATAACACCACTCTACGTGCTCAAAAATAAGAATTATGAAGCAGTATGAGGCTGTATCATTAAACATAACAACAATGGTAGGTTTCCTCTAAGAGCCCTATGACCTCCACAGCTAGGCTCTCTTGACCAGGTTTTCCATTCTAGGCATTCCCATAAATATTATATAACCCAATATAGAGGAGAGGGAAAATAACCCAATTGTTCATATGGATCACAAAGTAACAGCCTTTAATTTTTTCCTCTTTGTGTGTCAATACAACACTGACTAAAATGTATTCAATGAAAACATGAATTTATTGTGAGCATTGACCCACAAATTCTCATTAAACTTTGTATAAACCTCAAACTTACTAACAGACTTTCTAAACATGACACAGTTTAACATTGGCCTCTACAGGTTGTTTATCTTTTACACATGGATGATCACTTCTATTCCTATTATCCTTAGGTTCGGTCTTCTCATTGTGTCCTGGATTTCCTGGACATTTTGGGTTAGGAGCTTTTTGTTTTTTGCATCTTCTCTGGCTGTTTTGTCTATGTTTACAATGTTATCTTCTGCCCCCGAGATTCTCTCTTCGATCTCTTGTAATCTATTGGAAATGCTTGCTTCTGTGACTCCTGATTTCTTTTTTAGGTGGTCTACCTCTAGGGTTATCTCTTTTAGTGATTTCTTTATTGTGTCACTTTCCGTTTTAAATTCCCTCTTCCATTCCTTCATCTCTTTGGTTGTGTTTTCCACTAGTTCTTTGAGTTCTTTGAGTGTTTTTCTTGCTTCCTCTTAAAAGCTTCTGAATCTTTTTGCTTTTCCTCCCGTTCTTGTTTAAGTATCTCTATCAGCATCTTGATGTATGATTTCAGGTCTGTGTCTTTTTTTTTTCTGGAGTGTTTGGCATTCCTATGTTTGCTGTTGTGTGAGAGCTGGGTTCTGGAGTTGCCAGGTTGTCTTGGTTTCCTTGGGATATACTATTTCGCTTTCCTCTTGCCATTTTGTTGTCAGTGCTATGTTCTCGCCTTTCCCTTGTATCTGGTCTGGGTCCCTGGGTCTTCACTGGTCTAGGTGGCAGATGGGTTGAGCCCTGTTCTATGCCTCAGAGTCGCTGGGTGGAAACAGAAGTTCCAAAGTTCTGTTCCTGGTCCCTGGATCAGGCAGGGCTGTGGGTGCGCTTACAGTGCGCACTCCGCAGAGATCTCTCTGCTCCCTGGCTTCCCAGGTCTCTCAGTCACCAGTCTTTAAAGCTTTAAACGCCGCTGATCCGTGTGGTGGATGGGCCGTGCCCTGTTCTGTGCACTGAAGTCGCCGCCTACATGGATGATCACAAGCCACGTTCAATTCAGACCTGGCATCCTTCATAAAACGTCCAGTCCTACACATGGAAAAAGTTCCCTCTCTAATATTTGTATGTTCAAATGTGTTTTCTCAGCCATGCTCTGAAGTAGCTGCTTCTGAAGCTCCTCCCCCCCTTTTAGTTGCTTTCCCAACCAGCTCGGTTACTCTTTATTTTCTTTTATTCTTCTTGAAATTTTGTCTGGATGAAAATTGTAAGAGTTCTCTTACATTAGGTTTTTTCAGCTACTTTTAAGAATGATAATTATAAAATATAGAAAATAGGAGGTTAAGTTGTTTATTTCAAATGAAAGCTAACATATGTGAACTTTAATGGAACTTTATCAAAAGAAGACAGAAATGTTTACAAACACACACACACACACGTGTGTATGTATAATATACATATACATACATAGATTCATGCATATGTGATACTATCCAGTTGTGTTATTGTGAAGTATAGGATTTTTAACAGAAGTTCACCACCAACATGAAATCCTTCCTCTACCTCTGGAATGATCAGATTATAGTCACCCATCTCCAAGGTGAGCAAATGTGTGATAGCTGACACCATAATATAAATCAAGTTAAGACCCCTACTGGGGTTTGTGAGAATATATCAGGGAAAGGAATAAAAATTCTATGAATATTGTTACTTATCAGCTATTATGCCAATAAAGCTCAACCAGATTATAAGTTTCTATAGCTTACAGCCCTGTCTACCTAAGATACACTGTGGAAATCTAGATGCAATTTTGAGTGCGTAAATTGCAACATACTCTAACATCCCTTGTAGCTCACATTATTTTTCGTTATTATCTCTAGGAGGAGCTATCAACTGTCAGTTTCCTTAAGGGGAGTCTAATGAGTAGTAGAAGTTGTTCAGGGAACTGTTTAAACTAGACAGTCTTACTGCCGCAAAGAGGTTACCATCAAATGCATTATTACTCATGTCTAAAGAGACTTCTAGCAATAAGCCATTTAACTTGATAGCCTCAATCACAAGAAAGCAGATGCATGTAGCTGCTTGTAGTATTAATGCTAATTACATTCTCCAAAAAAGTGTATACACAAGAATGTCTGAAGATAACTTCTGGGAACCCACCCAGAGTTTTTTTTTTTGATTGGTAAATAAAGATGCCAGTAGCTAATATCTGGGTAAGACAGACAGAACTGAGAATTTAGAATTCTCAGGTTTTGGACTCAGAGGAGAGGAAGAAGAGATCTCCCATGCTTTGGGAGAGTGTGGAGTGAGGGGGGACAGAGCCCATCATGGGATAGAGAAACAGGGAGAGTGCACTGGGGTCTGAGCCAAGATAGCACGGCCCAGAGAGCACCACAAATGGTATGCAGCAGCCAAGAAGAAACATGGTTGTTAGTAAGTAGTAACTCAGAATTATAAGCAGGAGGCAGATTCTTGCAGAAAGGAGGCTAGACATTTGCCCAGGTATTCTGTTGCTTAAGGCAAATAAAATATAAAGACTGTGTGAGTGTTTTTCATTAGGGAACATACACCACTGACATGGGTAGAAACACCATGGTGGGATTTATTAACAAGAATTAATACTACAAATGACATCCTCCATGTGGGGAAAGAACTAAATTTCAAATATTAATTGGACATTCTCTAACGGAAAACAGAAAACACATATCTTTTTTTACAGTGCACAGAATTTATGTTTTAGTATTTTTAATTCCTTACCGCTTTATTTTTTTTAAAAAGAGGGATACATTTACAGATTTTAAAAGGCATTTTGGCATAACATTATGTGAATATTTTGTCAGTACTTAATTCTTTTAGAGGTTTGATAGCATACATAGAAATCCCACTAGTTACCATAAACATGAAGTACATGTAGGACAGAATGTAACATAGAAACATGTTTCTTGTTGGGTATAGATTAAGCATAATAATCCAAGGAAATGCATTTCTTGAATATTAGATGTTGGGTTGAATTGGTTTCTTAGCTGTGAGCTTAAGGTGGGGATAATGACAGTTTCTGCTGGGAGAGGAAGCCTGAATACCATGGGGATGGAAAGGTTGATGATAATTTAAGAAGTCACTCCTTCACAAGCAACCAGATCACTTGAACTCGAGAAGTCTGGGATTTTATTGGGGGAAGAGTCTTAGACATAAAATCCACGTTTTCTGAATCCCAGAATCCTGTGGATTTAATTGAATGCACCTAGACATATTGTATTAACCATATGTATGGGAAAAGGTTTAATGAAAAGCTATCACACCTTTCTGATGTATAAAGTATAAAGTTTAGTGAGAATTGAGATCATGTGACAACTTGTTAGACACTGAGGGGAATTGTTGCTCACCTGGTATATTCTTTAGTTGGAGATTGGGAAATATTTTGTTTATTAATTAATTTATTAACTAATTAGTTAATTCAATTTACATCCCAATGGCAGTCCCCCTTTCCTTCCAGTCTCTTCCTTACACAGCTTCTTCCCCCATACATCCCTCCCTTTCTCCTCTGAGACAGGGAAAGTCTCCACAACACTGAAGGTACCAACCCAGGATGGCACATCAACTCACTTCAAGACTAGCCACATCCTCTCCTAATGAGACCAGACAAGGCAGCCTAGCCAGGGGAACAGGGAAACAGAGTCAGTGAGAGTTCTTACTCCAAATGTTGGGGGATTCACATGAGTACCAATCTTCACATCTGTTACATATGTCCAGGGGTTGGGTGGGATGGGGCTAGGTTTAGAGCATGAATGTTGTTTGGTTCGCTGCTCAGTTTCTGGGAGCCTTCCCCAACCCTTGTCAACTAGGGCCCAAGTTCGTTGCCTCTTTTGGTCTTATGAAGTTACCTTTCCCTCTGGGTCCATCAATTCTTTCCCTAACTCTTGCTAAAGACTCCTCAAAAACTGCCTTATCTTTGGCTGTTGGTTTCTTCATCAGCTCTGGTCAGCCTTGGGTTGAAGGCTCTCAGAGGACAGTTATGCTAGGCTCCCTGCCACTCTCTATACTCCCCATCCTCTGCCTCTGGGTACTCCCGAAAACCCAGCAGCAGTGAGGACTGACTATCCACTCATGTGTTCCATGTTGGGATCCACAGAGCCAGGTGCAATCCAGGAGGCCTCCAGCCAATGGGTCCAGCAGTTGAGACCAGGAACACAATTCTCTTCACGTTGGCCCCACCAAGAAAATCCAGCAGTGAGTTCCTCCCATATTGTCTGCCCTTCATGCTGTGTGGTGCAGCTCTGCCTGGCTCCCTGGAGTCCTGTTGCTCCCAAGAACCTGCCCTTTCCTCCAGCAACCTCAGCAGCACTTGGTCTGCCCTCATTGAGTCCCATCCTCTGATCCACACCTCTACTGGCAATTCTGAAGGCCTGCAGCCACCAGGTCCTATCAGTTTTGTTTCCATCCCTGAGGCCTACTGAAACCCGGGACACCCAGAGGTCTGAAGCCAGCAGTGACTACCAGCTCTGTCTGTATCACTGGAAGCCTGCTGCCCCTCAGGACAAACAGGTCTACCTGCCATCCCAGTGGACTACTGCCATCTGGAGACCACCAGCATTACCTTTGTCCTTTAAGGTCTGTTGCCTTCAGGGAAAAAGAGAACTGTCAACAGCAGAAAATAGGTTTTCAAATTCCCTAACCATCTCTCTGTTATGTATGTATGTTAGCAGTTTATAAAATGATAACTGAACATGCTTACCACAAATTATTTAATGTTTCATACCTATTTCAGTAAAAAATGATATATTTAATAGAAAATAGAAAAGAGGCATATTGATTAAATCCATATTTAATTTCAATAGTGTTCTGGCTTAATATTTGCACATTAGTATCTGATGAATAATTTACTTTGGATATCAAATTCCATGTGCTGTCTCGTATTCAGCAGATTAGTGATATACATCTGGAGGTTGTGTCTCCATGTATAGATTAGACTGACCTAGAATTTAAGTACCCAAGGCTGGTGAGAGTCTTATGTGTCTTATCCCATCTCTCCAGTTCTGGGATACAGAGATGAATCTCAGTCTTTGTCATGACATTTTGTTTACTTTTCTGTTTCATGCACTTTACACAGAATAGTGTAATTATAATCCACTTCATATATACCCTCATAATTCACTAAGCTGAATTCAGGTGTTTATTTCAGGTTTTTCATTGCTCTAGATTTTCCTTTACACACAAACTTTTTTTTTTCTTTAGATGTGAACAATCTCTGATGTTGTGAACTTCTGGTCTCTGTAAAATCATTACTGTATTTAGGTGGCTGTGCCCCCTTCTGGAGAATCTTTGAAGACTGAGCAATATGAAGACTCATTTCACCAGTTTTAATCCCGCTAATTTCTAGACTTGTATAGAAAATTCCTTTGTGGAATAAAACCGTTTGGCAGTGCTGGTCTTCAGGTGTGATGAGATAAAGAAACCTGGTTTGTTTCATTCTCCTCCATTTTCTTAAACTGAGATCCCTCTTTAACAATTCTCTTTTCATTCTCTGGCGTTGTGGGAAACATGACTGTTAGTTTCTGTTGGATTGTCTTTGAGATTAAAGCTTCTCTGATCCCAGGCTAGAGTCCCCAGCACCTCCACAGAGCTAATTCAGGCTCCTCCTGGCATCTCTGTCCCATGTTTAATTGGAAGTTGGGGCTCCGATGCCTGAGACACTGCTCATGTTCTCATTATCGGAGTTGATATGGAGATGGGAGACAGAGAACAGACTTAGCTCCAATTTCTTTGAATTTTCTTTCTTTTTTTATTCATCACTTTCTTTTATAGGACATTTTTGTTACTCTGTGTATTTCTTGTATTCTTGTGATTTTCTCACTGATATTAGCTTTCTAGAATGATCAATCTTAGATTGGTCCCCTAAAATTTCTCCAAAGGACACTTGTCTTGGATATTAACCTAAACCTCTGAGATCCTGTAGTAGATTTCTGTTGTTATCAGGACCCCAATCGCTATCAGTGTTTTCTTGTGCTCTCTCTGATGGTATTGTTCCTGTTGATTGACACCACCACTCACACACTGCCCAGCTGTTTGTTTCTTCTTTTCCATCTGCTTTGCATGGGTTCCTCCTGCCCAGCCCAGCTGCTCCGTGTGTATAAATCAGGCCTGTGCACTGTGACTGAACTCCATCAGACAGGCAGGGGCAGCAACATGGCACCACAGACCCATGTCCTCGTGTCCCTGCTGCTCTGGGTATCTGGTGAGACATTTAAAGTATTAAAATATTTTCAAGGTTTTATATTTGTCATAGGAAATTTGCAATATGTTTTAGTTTGCCATATTTCTTACATAATAATACTTTGACAATTTGCCATTATAAAGATATTTAAATGACAAATTTTAATTTTTATTATAATTTATGTTCACTAATTTAGGCATTCTCACTGCATATTCCCTATTGCAGGTACCTGTGGGGACATTGTGATGACACAGTCCCCAACATCCTTGGCTGTGTCAACTGGTGAGAAGGTCATTATGAACTGCAAGTCTAGTCGGAGTCTTTTATGGGATGGAAAAAGCTACTTGGCCTGGTACCAGCAGAAAGCCGGACAGTCCCCTAGACTGCTGATATACTTTGCATCCACTAGAGAATCTGGGGTCCCTGATCGCTTTGTAGGCAGTGGATCTGGGACAGATTTCACTCTGACCATCAGCAGTGTGCAGGTTGAAGATCTGGCTGTTTATTACTGTCAGCACCATTATGACAGCCTTCCCCCACACAGTGCTTCAGCCTCCTACACAAACCTCCCTGAGACTCTCCCCAGCTGCACACACCACACACAACTCTGGACATGCACACTTCCCCCTTCTGCCTGAGACCTGACCTGCCTGCAGTACTGAAGAAAAAGTTTACACAGCCCATTAAAATGTGCTTAATGCCTCTTATGTCTTTAGGTACAAAAATTCTAAATACCATAATGCAGGACAATACCACAGTATCATTTTTTTAATTCTTTCATAAACACTTTACCAAAAAGTATGATGAATGAATATGATGGATTTATCTTATAGTTCGATCAATCTGGTAAATAACATAAGATCATATGGGCTGATGTGGTGATATTGGTAAACTGTGTTTTGGTTAGGAATATATAGAAAAAATTATTGCTTTTTTGTGATTTCTACAGGATTTTTTGCTGCCTTAATGGTATCTATTTTTTTCTGACATTTCTTTTTCTTTTGTGATTCTTTTATTTATATTCCTTTTATTTAATTAGTTATTTTTATGTACATGTGTGTCTCTCTGCCTCTTTCTTTCCTTCCCTCCCTCCCTCCTAACCTCCCTCCCTTTCCCTCTCCCCCTTCTGTGGGTATGTGTGTGTATGGGGTCTCAGGTCTGACAAATGGCTTGGTGGCTAGTGCCTTCATCTTTTGTGTAATGTTGCTGCTCCTTACATTTCTTAATTGATAGGTACTCATTTTACAGAAGTGTCATAATGGAATGTCTTACAAGTACATCATATATTTTGACCATATCCACTAACTTTCTCCATTTTCATTTCCTTTCCTCCTGTTATTGTGGCCTCCTTTTGACACACCAGCGATATGAATGTTGAGTCAGAGGCTTTTTAATGTTTTGAATCTTTGCTGGCCAGTCTCCCAGCTACTCTACTTGACTAGTCCTGGAACTAAGTCTCTTTACATGGCCAGACCTAACATCCCATCCCCGCTTTCTTTCACTTGTCTTCACACTCACTCCCAGTCACCCTCTCTGACTCAGTGCCTTGACATTCCCCTCCACTGGGAAAATGTGCCCTTCCTGGGCCAAAGGCCTCTTCTCACATTAATACCAGACACTGCTATGCATACCAGACTGTATGCAATTGGGGCCATGGGCCTTTCAATGCGTGCTCAGTGGTTGATGTTCACATCCATGGAAGTTGTGGAGAATTTTGTTCTTCAACAATGTTATTCTTCTCATGAGGCTACAACCACAACCCCTTTCAACTCCTTCATCCACACTCCCAGCACCCTCACTGGGGTCCCCGTGCTCAGTCTGATGGTTAGCTGCAAGCATGTTCAGCTGCATCAATCTGGCAAAGCCCCCGAGGAGGCCTCCATATCAGCTTCCTGCCAACAAGCACTTCCCAGCATCAGTTGTAGTGCCTGGTTCCAGTGGCTGAACATGCAGTGGATCCCCAAGTAAGCAGCCACTGAAAGACCCCCTCTTCAGTCCCTGAAGATCTTCCACTTGATCCAGTACCTTCTACTCTAAGTTTTTTGTTCTCCCTTCTAAGAAAGACAGAGGCTTCCACATTTTGTACTACCTTCGTTTTGTCTTTCATAAGGTCTGAATTGTTTCTTGTGTATTCGGAGATTTCTGGGGCTTGTATCCACTTATTAGTGACTGCATATCATGTGTGTTCTTTTGTGACTGGGTTACCTCACTCAGGATGATATTCTCTAGTCCCATCCATTTACCTAGGAATTTCATGAAGTCATTGTTTCTAATAGCTATGTTGTACTCCATTGTGTAAATGTTCCACAATTTCTGTATCCATTCCCCTGTTGAAGGATATCAGGATTCTTTCCAGCTTCTGGTTATTATAAATAAGGCCACTATAAACATGGTGGAGCATGTGTTTTTATTATATGATGGAGCATCTTTGTGGTATATACCCAGAAGTGGAACAGCTGGGTCTTCATGTAGTACCATGTCCAATTTTCTGAGGAACTGCCAGACTGATTCCCAGAGTGGATGTACCAGCTTACACCACTACCAACAGTGGAGGAGTGTTCCTCTTTTTCCACATCTCAACAGTATCTGCTGTCATCTGTGTTTTTGATCTTAGCCAATCTGAGGATTTTCTCCTTGATGGCACTCTCTACCTGAGAAAACTGTTCAGAATCATCTTTTCTCCTCAGCATGAGAGTGTTAAGCCCATAGCTACGTCATTCTGCAATGTAATGGCATACTGCCTTTCCACAGTTTGTGTCTCCACAGACCTTTCAGTCAGATTCAACACATTAACAATACACTCAGAGGCACAGATGTAACAACAATGCTACATTAAGGAAAGGAACAAAAGCACATACCCTCAGTGTCAGTCAAGCCAAAGCTAGTCCAGATTTAATTCTGCCTGTCACTTTTTGTGTCTTTCATCCTGTCTGTTGTATGATTCTGAATTAGGCTCTGCCTGGAGGGTGTTTTGTGATTATGTTCTTGTTTCTTTCTATGCTCTGTATATCCTGAACTGCACAAAAGTCATCATGTGAATATGAAAGGAAAAATGAGGCATCATATTCAGAATTTTTCTTAAAGATTTATTTATTTATTTATTTATTATATATAAGTATACTGTCACTGTCTTCAGACACACCAGCAGAGGTCATCGGATTCCATCACAGATGGTTGTGAGCCACCATGTGGTTGCTGGGAATTGAACTCAGGACCTCTGGAAGAGCAGTCGGTGCTCTTAACCTCTGAGCCACCTCTCCAGCCTCATATTCAGAATTTTTAAACAGAATTTTACAATAGATTAAGCCAAAGATTCCAACTGACCCCAACTGACTGAGATAACAGTATCACAAACATTATTGCTTGCCAAGCAATATACACACGTGACAACAAGAACACCACATTCCTGGTAGGTATTGGTATCTTATTGATATAAGATTCCTTTAAACCTCTACTTTTGTTGCTTTTAGGAAATGATTATTTGAACTTACATTACTCTGTTTCATGGAAGAATACATAAATTTTGGTTGCTCCATGTATTAGTACAGGCAGTAAAAGTTGAATACATGATGAAATGATGGCAGTTAAGGTTTATTATTACATTGTTTCCTTAAAGGCAGTTGAAACAAAGATACTAAGTATCAGCAGGATGTCAGTGAAAAGTCTTAAGTGAACTCAAGATGTATTATGAGGCCCAACAAAAATCAGAAAAATCTGACCCTGTCTCATATAAATGGTGGCATTGGGTGGCCCAGCTAGAGCACTGCTGAAGACATTACACTTTTGGTGCTAATAAGATAGAGCTGGAATTCTGTTCATTCAGATACCAGCCAGGCCCAGATCCAGGGCCCTGAGTTTGTCCAAGCCAAAATCTGTATTATGGGTAAACCTTTGAGATTCCTGAATAGGCCATTCTTGCTAACACAAACCTGTAGGATCTTCTAGATACAGGAATAAAAGACACAACCAGAGGAGTCCTGATGGGGATCCTATACTAATGGTGTCACAGAATCCAAAGATCTTGAACCAGACAAATGATTCATTGAAGTGATCATTTGTAAGGGAAGATATGTGGACTTAGATATTCTGTGGGACACACTGATATATTACAGCTACTATAATGAGATGTTTTCTATGCTTTGTTTGATCTTGTTTGCTTCTTTTGTGTTTTATTTTGGGGTTGTTGCAAGGGCATTGATAAGTTAAGAGTGTAAAGGTGAGGTGAGAATTCCTGGTATGTAAGTGACACAGTTGTATCATGTAATGTTTTTCTGGACAGTGTCTTATGAGAGGATTTATTGCCAAGATCAGACATGTGGTGTTTCTCAAGGATCTGTCTTCTGAAAGGTCATGTAATATTTTTGCTGGAGTAGACACTTGAGAGCACGTGTGAAGTTTGAAAACAGGTTAATGTAACCCAACAGACAGAGGATGATGCTCTGTCACTGGATCCCCTTAGTGGTCTTCATTGAGCTTCTGTGATGGAGGTCTTCATATGTCAGGCCTTAGTAGATAATCTCGCACTAAAGAACTTCTGGTAGAGTTTGAACTGCTTCTAGGTGCTTTTGTGGAAGATAGGCAGAGCCTCATGTTTTTTTTTTTTTTTTTTTCTAGATTGAGCTGCTGGTGTGATTTCCTGCTCTGTGTTTTGCTAGTGGACTGAACTGTAGTTAGCTAAGCTCAGAATTTCTTCAGGAAACTATCTCTAAACAGGTCTATGTCTCCCTTGTCCTATTAGTCATATTCCTCTTTATATTTGGTATGTGGTCTATAAGGAAGTTTGTAATGTTTAAGAGCCTTTATTAAAGTAGATCTTGAAAAATATAAGCCTACAAATTGGAGATAAAAATGACTGAGGTCCCTGACCAAAAAAAAAAAAAAAAAAAAAATCACAAAGAAACAACAAAAAGTGAAAAAATAAAATAAATATTAGAACCCCTTCAAAAATCTAAATATATTTCATAACCTAGAAACAAAAATAAAAATGTTTAACCTAATAATACTAGACACAAAATATCCAGGTAATCCAGGACTCTATTTAAGACCAAAGTTATGAAAAAATTGCATATAAGAAGGGAAAGTAACTCAGATAAAAAAATACAGAAAATACTTAAAATTTTATCAGACATTAATTGACGACATAATACCAATACTCTCCAAAATATTGCATAAGATAGAATTAGATGAAATACTACCTAACTCACTTTTTGAGGCTACAATGACCTTCTTTTCCTAAACCACAGAAAGACCCTACAAGGAAAAAGAACTTCAGACAAGTTTCACTTATGAACATTGATGCAAAAATACTCAACAAAATCCTCGCAAACGGAATCCAAGAACACATCAAAACTATCATTCACCATGAACAAGTAGGCTTTATCCTTGGGATGCAGGGATGGTTTAATATACCGAAATACATCAATGTAATCCACCATATAAACAAACTCAAAGAAAAAAAACCACATGATCATCTCACTAGATGCTGAGAAAGCATTTGACAAAATTCAACACCCCTTCTTGTTAAAAGTCATGAAAAGAACAGGAATCCAAGGTCTATACCTAAACATAATAAAAGCAATATACAGCAAACCAATAGCCAACATCAAACTTAACAGTGGGATATTTGAAACAATCCCACTAAAATCAGGGACTGGACAAGGCTGCCCACTCTCCCCCTATCTATTATACATAGTATTGGAATTCCTGACTGGAGCTATTAGACAGTAAAAGGAAATCAAAGGGATACAAATTGGAAAGGAAGGAGTAAAAACATCACTATTTGCAGATGACATGATAGTGTACTTAAGTGACCCCACAACTTCCACCAGAGAACTGCTACAGCTGAAAAACAAGTTCAGCAAAGTGGCTAGATATAAAATTAACTTAAACAAATCCTTAGCCTTCCTGTATTCAAAGGACGAATGTGGAGAAAATAATTAGGGAAAAGATACCCTTCACAATAGTCACAAAAACTATGAAAAACCCTGGTGTGTCTCTAACTCAGCAAGTGAAGGACCTGTATGACAAGAACTTCAAATCTCTAAAGAAAGAAATTGAGAAGGATTTCAGAAAATGGAAAGATCTCCCATGCTCATGGATTGGAAAAATCAACATCTTAAAAATTGCCATCCTACCAAAAGCAATCTACAGATTCAATGCAATCCCCATCAAAATTCCAACCCAGTTCTTCATGGAATTGGAAAGATCAATGTGCAATTTCATATGGAATAACAAAAGACCTAGAATAGCGAAATCCATCCTCAACAACAAAAAAACATCTGTGGGAATCACTATCCCTGACCTCAAGCTATATTACAAGGCAATTGTGCTGAAAACTGCATGGTACTGGTACAGAAATAGGCACGTGGATCAATGGAATAGAATAGAAGATCTAGAAATGAGCCCTCATGTATATGGTCCCCTGATTTTTGACAAAGGAGCAATAAACATTCAATGGAAAAAGGACAGCCTATTCAACAAATGGTGCTGGTCCAACTGGCACTCAGCATGCAAAAGAATGAAAATAGACCCTTTCTTATCTCCGTGTACAAAACTCAAGTGTAAGTGGATCAAAGATCTCCACATTAAACCAGATACACAGAAACTATTAGATGAGAAATAGGGAAATCCTTAGAACACATTGGCACAGGAGAAAATTTCCTGAACAAAACACCAATGGCTCTAGCTCTAAGGTCAAAGATTAACAAATGGGACTTAATGAGATTGCAAATTTTCTGTAAGGCTAAGGACATCGTCAAGAAAACAAAATGGCAACCAACAGAATGGGAAAAAGATCTTTACCAACCCTACATCAGATAAAGGCCTAATATCTAAGATATACCAAGAACTCAAAAAGCTAGACACCAGAGAATCAAACAACCCTATTAAAAAATCAGGCACAGACTTAAACAAAAAGTTCTCAATTGAGGAATATGGAATGGCTGAGAAACCTTTAAGGAAGTGCTTGACATCCTTAGTCATCAGGGAAATGCAAATCAAATCAACCCTGCGATTTCACCTCACACCAGTAAGATTGGCCAAGACCCAAAATTCAGATAATAGAGGATGCTGGCGAGGTTGCGGAGAAAGAGGAACACTTCTCCACTGCTGGTGGGGTTATAAACTGATACAAGCACTCTGGACATCAGTCTGGAGGATCCTCAGAAAATTGGACATAGTACTACCTGAAGATCTAGCTATTCCACGTCTGGGCATATATGTCTGAGACACTCTAATATACAACAAATACGCATGTACTACAATGTTCATAGCAGCTCTATTTATAATAGCCAGAAGCAGGAAAGAACCCAGATATCCTTAACCCAGATGTCCTTCAGTAGATGAATGGATACAAAAATTTTGGTACATTTACATAATGGAGTAGTACTCAGCTATCAGAAACAATGATTTAACAAAAATTTTAAGAAAATGGTTGCATCTAGAGAATTTTATCCTGAGTGAGATAACTCAGTCACAAATGAACAGACATAATATGCAGTCACTGATAATGGGATACTAATTCCAGAATGTTCTGAACACCCCAGAAACAACTCACAGACTGTGTGAAGTTCAAGAAAAAAAAAAACCATTATGCTCAATCCTTACACAACCAGTAAACTTTGACTAATTCCGGGTTACATCCTATTTTATGTGTACTTTTTGTTCATTGTAACTATTAAGACCTTAATGCACACTATCAATCCTTTAAAAAAAGCCAAGCACTGATAAAAATGTATTCAATTACTTTTATTCAAAAATGCTTAAGGTTTGTTCATTTATCTTTGTTTTTTAAAATAAAGTTGTTCAAAAAAATTAGAAAAAATAAAAAAAATAAAAAAAAAAAGAAGAGATGACATGGTTAGATACACGATACCTTATCTTCATATGCTGTGCTTCCGGGGTTGGGTATTTGACATAACACCTTTGTGTTCCCCATTATTATGGGTTGAATTTTGCTATTTTTTTAGGTTTTCAAATTCATGCCAAAGTTCTCACTTCCAGAAGCTCAGAATATGGCTGTGTTTAGAATTAAGTTCTTCAGGAAAGTTACAATTTAAAATTAAGCTACCTGAATGGCTTCGATCTGACATATAAAACTACTGTATATGAAAAAAAACCCAAAATACTTACAACAAAATCATAGAAAATATTCGCAACCATAAAAACAGAGGTGCCTCTCAAGGTAAAGGAAGCATGTGGGACACATTGATTTTTTTCACTGGCCTAGAGATGAAATTTCCTATGATGAAAACATTATAGACTACCAGAAGCAGGAAACAATGTTATAGAATATTAAAAGGAATAAATAATTTCAAATCACCAAATCAAAATGGTTGAAAATTTCCACCCCACCACTGATAATGAAATGTCCATGGTATCAGTTCCCCAATAAAAGACAAAGTCAATAGATAGGAGTTGAAAATAGTACCTATCTTTAGATGCTTCTAAAAAGCAGATGGTACATTCACACCACAACAAAGAATAGAATGTACCTTAGGGTAAAAGAAGGGAAAAAGATATTCCATGCAAATGGACCCAAGGAGCCAGCTCGTATAACGACTGTAATATCTGACAAAACAGATTTTACACACATACTACTCACTTTGTTTTGCTTTTCATCACTATGACAACATGTGTTAATAAACTTGGACACAGAAATATGTACAAAAGGGTCTTTTACATGTATCTGGATATATCTTCTTTATATAGCTCTTTTCTTTATTTCAGAAAATCCTACATTTACTTAAGCATTATTTATGTTCAATCTGAAGACTATTCTTCTTGTGTTTTTAATTTAACAAGTGAACTGGAGGCGGCTCTATGGATAATGTGCTTCCAATGTGAATGTGAGGACCTGGTTTTTACCCCAAGAACACACATAGAATGAGATGCAGCAGCAACATGTGACTGTACTTGGACTGATGCTATGGCTGATGTGAGATAGAGACAAGAGAATCCTTGGAAGACACTGCACCAGCCTGTCTCTCATGAGGATTGTGAACCCTGTCCCAGATAAGGCCAAAGGCAAAAGCCACACACAGGGTTGTCCTCTGATATCCACCCACATGCCATAGCAAGGGAAGTCATCCTCACACATTAATATGAACACATATAGACACTCCCCCATTGAGGTGTGAAACCATGAAAACATGGAAATTAAATCAATTTTTATTACTTCACTAAGTATTTTTATTTCCTCTTAGAAAACATTACCACTGGATTTGTATAATTATGAGAGGTCAAATTTTTCTTAAAATGTTTTACATTCTTTACATAGTACATTTATTTTGCACTCCCCCCATCCCACCTCATAAAGCCTACATGGAAGAGACTTAATAAAATAGACTTTTAGGCTTCTTTAAGATACACATGATGCTCTGATAAATTCTCTTCTGACATAAACTCCCTGAGGGTGAAACTGGAGCAGGTGCCCTTTGAGCAGCAGCACACACTCTGCTGGGCTGATTTGCATGTGGAGTCATCATACAGCAGCCCAGGCTACTTTAAGAGCATCTGCCAGGAGCCTAAGAAGCATCCTCTGTTGCAGCTCTCAGAGATGGAGACAGACACACTCCTGCTCTGGGTGCTGCTGCTCTGGGTTCCAGGTGAGGGTGCAGAGAAGTGTTGGGTGCAACCGCTGTGGCCATCATGGTTTTCCATGCCTCTGGGCTCTTGATCATTATAATTAGGGTATTTGTAAGTGGTTTTAAGTTTCTCCAATCATATTGATTTTATCGTTTCGCAGAGTGATGTCTACAATTATTCTTAAAAATTTAAATTAAAAGGTCTTCTGCTAGGAATGTTTTTAAACATATTTAACAATGGTCTCTGTGTTGGTCATTCGAGGTTCTACTGGTGACATTGTGCTGACCCAGTCTCCATCTTCTTTGGGTGTGTCTGTAGGGCAGAGGGCCACCATCTCCTGTAGGGCCAGCGAAAGTGTTAGTTTATCTAGATATAACATTATGCACTGGTACCAACAGAAACCAGGACAGAAACTAAAACTCCTCATCTATGATGCATCCAACCTAGCATCTGGGGTCCCTGCCAGGTTCAGTGGCAGTGGGTCTGGGACAGACTTCACCCTCACCATTGATCCTGTGGAGGCTGATGATATTGCAACATATTACTGTCAGCAGAGTAGAAGGTTTCCTCCCACAGTGCTCTGGGGCTGAACAAAAACCTTCTGAGGTTGCAGCTCACTGAGGCTCAGTCTCTCAGTTCTCTCTTTTTCTCTGACATCTCATTAGAGAGCCCTAAGTTTGTTTGGCAAATGATTTCAAATAATGAAATAAGCTTTTGTAAACAGATATAGATGTATATCCCATCCTATATGCTTTATAATTTAATCATACGTGGACAAAATTTAGACCTTTATGATTGCTTCCTAATTACCACTTTAATTTTTATTAACATACATTTGCTTTCTAATATTTTCCTTGCTTTCTCCCCCATCTCCCTGTCCACATTTCTGCCTATTCTTTATACACTCACCATTTAGCTTTGACTTTTGTATCACTTAGGATATACTGTGTCCTTTCAAAAAAGTTTTTACTTTAAAAGAATAAAGTATACAAACTACATTACAGAATGTACTGGCTGGTTTGGTTTAAACCTGACACAAGCTGGAGTTATCACAGAGAGAGTAGCCTCAGTTGAGCAAATGTCTCTATGAGATCCACCTTTAAGCCATTTTCTCAACTAGTGATCAAGAATGCAGGGCCAAGTCCATTGTGGGCAGTGCCATTTCTGGGTTCTTAGACCCAGGTTCTATAAGAAAGCAGGCTGAGCAAGCCAGGGCAAGCAAGCCAGTAAATAACATCCCTCCATGGCCTCTGCATCAATTCCTACTTCCTGACCTGCTTGAGTTCCAGTCCTGAATTTTTGGTGTTAAACAACAATGTGGAAGTGTAAGCTGAATAAACCCCCCTTTTCCCAACTTGCTTTTTTGGTTATGATGTGTGTGTGTGTGTGTGTGTGTGTGTGTGTGTGTGTGTGTGTGTGTGTGTGTGTGTATGTGTGTGTAGGAATAGAAACTATGACTAAGTCAAATTGGTATCCCAAGCAGGGGTATTCCTGTGACAACCTGACCATGTTTTGAGGAGGACCTTGGAAAGACTTTGGAACTTTGAGCTTTAAGAGCCATTGGCATATTAAGAGCTCTATGGGATGTTGTGCAGGAGCTTGGAAGATAATGTTGAGAACAGTGCAGAAGATGAAGGCCTGGCTTGTGAAATTTCAGAGGGTAGATTAAAGACTCTTGCCAGGGCTATTGCTGTTTTGATTGTGAAGATTCTGTGGTTTTGGTTAGCTGGGCTAATGAAGCACCTGTGATTAACAAGATATCAGAACTACTAAAGCAAAACCCTTGCATTACTGGGAATATTGATGCTGGTCTGCTGGAACTAAGAAATTAGTGGTGATTAAGAAGAGATCAGCAACACTGAGGTGAAACATTTTGGGAAGTGTTTCTTGAGAGCACAAAGAAGCTATGCTCCAGAGATATCCAAGGTTATATGTCATGCTGTGACTGGACTTGGTAATATGTAAGAGTCATCTAGGTGATACTTGTTTTGAAGGAATGAAGGGGCCATGAAGAGCAGCTGAGACTTGGCACTGTGAGAGGCCACGGAAGGCCATTGGTGAAGGTGCATCCTCAGTGGCAGTTATTGCCCCAGGACTGACAGTAGTGTTTTGGAGATGCCAGTACCATGAGATGACCACCAAGAACAGCAGCAGCAGTGGAGAACAGGCAGCTGGAGCATAGAAGACAGGGTGTGAGTTACAAAGGGCAGAGCTGGAGAAGTGATCCCAGCTTTTGGAAGAGTCCAGAAGTTTGTGAGTGGATCCCAGACATTGGATGGTTAGTTTGATTTTGCTTTGGTTATGACTGTGCCCTCATAGTTTTTTCTCTTGAAGGAAGAAGTGGAGCCTACACTTAACAGACTTTGAATTGCAAAAAAGACTTTTATTTTTTTAAAGAGACTGCATATTTTAAGTGATTTCATTTTTAATATGTAAGAATTTGTAAAGACTGTGAGACTCTTAAGCCTATGGGGAATATTAAGAAAATAATAGTGTTGTGTTTGTGTGTTAAGTTGACAAGGGGTCAATTTGATACAAGCTGGAGTTATCAGAGAGAAAGAAGCCTCAGTTGAGGAAATGCCTCCATGAGATCCAGCTGTAAGGCATTTTCTCAACTAGTAATCAAGGAGGTTGGGCCTAGTCCTTGGTGGGTGGTGCCATTTCTGGGTTCGTAGACCTGGGTTCTATAATAAAGCAGGCTGAGCAAGCCAGGGGAAGCGAGCCAGTAAGTAACATTCTTCCATGGCATCTGCATCAGCTCCTGCTTCCTGACCTCCTTGAGTTTCATCCCTGACTTTCTTTGGTGATAAATAGCAATGTGGAAATGTAAGTTGAATAAACCCCTTTCTCCCCAAATTGCTTCTAGGTCATAATGCTTTGTGCAGGAATAGAAACCCTGACTAGGACACTAAAAATACTTAACAGAAGACATTTATTTTATTTTATTTTTTTATTTCTAAATAGTTTCTTTCCTTTTTATAAATTGAACAACTTGATTAAAAAGATAAATGTACAGATTTTAAGCATTTTTGCATAAAAGTATATGAATACATTTTTGTCAGTACTTGATTTTTTAAAGGTTTGATAGTATGCATTAAAATCTTACTAGTTACAATGAGCATTAAGTACATGTAAAACAAAATGTAACCTGGAAATAGTCAAAGTTTTCTTGGTGTGTAAAGATTAAGCATAATGTTTTTTCATTTTCTTTATTTTGGCCTTTGTTTTTTTTTTTTTTTTTTTTTTTTTTGAACTTCATATAGTCTGTGAGTTGTTTCTGAGGTGTTCAGAGCTTTCTGGGGTTAGTATCCAATTATCAGTACTTCATTTTCTGTATGTGAATTCCAAGGATGCAAACTTGGTGATGACACCTGAGGAAAAAGCATGTAATCCTGGACCCATCTCAATCCAGACCTTTCCTTTGTCAATTTATTTATTTATTCTTACTTTTGAGTGGGGTCTGTTTCTTTCTTTTGATCAGGTCTCTCCCTAGAGATCTATTTTATAGGCCAAGCTGATCTGGAGGTTCCTGTACAGCCCAGAATTTCTTTGAATTGGGACAGTCACATTCTCTTCTTGTGAGTTCTATAGTAGGACATCAGTCACAGTGTTCCTTTATGAGTTGTATTTGCCCTACTAGGAAAGTGATAACTATAGTGGTGGAAGATTTATTCACCATACATATGTTACCTTGAGCTGGAATACTTTGTGCTTCTGCACTCTCTACAATTGGTTCTAGAGAGTGCTATAGTACTATTTCTTGATGTATTTGATTCCATGAGAATGTAAAGTGTGTACCTTCCTAGGTGACACTCAGGTTTAGATATAAAATTGTATTCTTGTATGAGGTTTCTACAGCACAAAATAAGTTAATACAAATTCAGTGATGTAAAAAACCATTACATTCTGAAGAAGAGCAATGAGCCTAGACTTTCTCCAGATCTCATAAGTGAGCCAGAAAACAGACTCATAATTAGATACATACAAAGGGCCATTAAATGGAAAATCTCTCCTTACCAAAACTTGGGCACTAAGTAGAAACTTTTTTTTTTTTTTTTTTTTTTTTTTTTTTTTTTTGGTAATGTCATTCCCTGATGAGACTTGAAAAAATTCCGATTGTTTTTTAAGACTGCTAATAGAACTAAGAAGATTCAGTCTCCATCTGTGCCCTGGAGCTAACCATGTATCACAGCTGTCTGTTGTACCCAGACCCTGTCCCAGAGAGAGCTGGTCTCCCAGTAGTGCTGTCACACTTAGGTTCACAGGTTAGACTACCACTATTGCTACAATAAGTAGCCAAAGAAGAACTTGTCAGGAAAGCACAGGACACAGAAACCACAGAGCAAATAGGGACAGGGTCCTTCTGGCATTCATTTGTGTCCCAGAGCTAATGCTGTGGCACAGCTCTTCACAGCCAAATCCCACCCAGTGTGCATTGGTTTCCCAGGAGTACTGACACTCCTAAGAACACAGATCTGCACCTCATTACTGCCAAAAGAAAGTTGGTTTTCCTGGACTTCGGACACAACTAAACTCACAGGCTCACAGGAGAGACAACCTCCAGTCAGAGTCTGCAACACCATCTAACATCAGAGATAACCAGACAGGTAGAGGTAAGCCCAAGAACCTAAGCAAGAGAAACCAAGGCTCCTTAGCCTCATTAGAATCCAGTTCTCCCTCCACACAAAGTCCTGGATACCCCAACACTCAAAAAAAAAATAGCAAGATTTGGATTTAAAAATCACATCTCATCTTGATGAAAGAAGACTTTAAGAAGGACGTGAATTACTTCCTTAAAATTACAGGAAAACACAACCAAACAGGTGAAGGAATTGAAGAAAACCTTCCAGGATCTAAAAATGGAAATACAAAAAGTAACAAAATCACAAAGGGAGAAAATCCTGGAGATAGACAACTTAGGAAAGAGATCAGGAGTCATATACACAATTTTTATCACCAAAAAATTTAATAGAAGATAATTTCACAGTCAGAAGATACCATAGGAAACAATGGCAGAATAGTCAATGAAAATGCAAAAAGCTCCTTACCTCAAACATCCAGGAAATCCAGGACTCAATAAGTAGACCAAACCTAAGGATAATATGTATAGAAGAGAGGAAAGATTCCCACCTTAAAGAGCAAGTACATATCTATCTTCAACAAAATTATAGGAGCAAGCTTCCGTAACGTAAAGAAAGTGATACCCATGAATATACCAGAAGCCTACAGAACTTGAAATATATTGGTCCAGAAAATAATTTCTCCCATCACATAACAGTCAAAACACCAAATACACAAAACAAAGAGTATTAAAAGCAGTAAGGGAAAATAACATATAAAGGAAGACCTATGAGAATTACACCAGACTTCTCAGCAGAGACTGTGAAAGCTGGAAGGTATAGGATAGATGTCATGCAGAGCCTAAGAGACCACAAATGCCAGCCCAGGTTACTATATCCAGTAAAACTCCCAATTACCATAGATGGAATTATCATAGATTTTTGTATGTATTGGATATTCTTTGCATTTACATTTCAAATGTTATCCCACCTTCCCTACTCTCATCCCCCCTCTGCCTCCATATGTTTCCATTAAGGTGCTCCCTCTCCCAAGCACTCATTCCATATCAGCCCCTTGGCATTCTCCTACACTGGGAAAACATGACTTTACTGGAACAAAGGTTTCTTCTCCCATTGATTCCAGACAATGCTATCCTCTGCAACCTATACATTTGGTTCATAACTTCTGTTAGTTTCACTATGTCTTCATTCAGTTTCTGCTTCTCTGTTCTGTCCTTTGATAATAGTGGGGTGTTGATGTCCCCCACTATTATTGTGTTTTGACTATTATGTGTCAGGCAGAATTTATTTTCTGGTCCAATGCATTTTGAGTTCTGTAGGCTTCTTGTATGTTCATGGCCAACTCTTTCTTTAGGTTGGGGAAGTTTTCTTCTATAATTTTGTTGAAGATATTTAGTGGGTTTGTAGTTAGGAGTACTCACTTTCCTCTACATCTATTATGCTTAGGTTTGGTCTTCTCATTGTGTCCTGGATTTCTTGGATGTTTTGTTTAGAAGCTTTTGGTTTTCACATTTTCTGTGACTGTTGTGTTCATGTTTTCTTTTGTATCTTCTGCCCTTGAGATCCTCTCTTTCATGTCTTGAACTGTTGGCGATACTTGCATTGTTGATTCCTGATCACTTTCTTATGTTTTTTTGTATCCAGGGTTATCTATTTTGTTATTTTTTTATTGTTTCTATTTCCATTTAATTTTTCAATCTATTTGGCTGTGTTTTCCTGCAGCTCTTTAAGTGATTTGTGTTTTAAGGGATTCTCCTCATTTATGTGTGTTCTCCTGTAAGTCTTTAAGTGAGTTATACATGTGCTTTTTCAGGACCTCCATCATTGTCATGAAGTATAATTTTAAGTCCAAATCTTATTTTTCTGGTGTGTTGAGATATCTGTTTTTTTGCTGTGGTGGGAGAACTGGGTTCTGATCTTTCCAAGGTGTCTTTGTTTCTGTTTCTAATGTTCTTGTGCTTGTCTCTTGCCATCTGTTATCTGTGATGCTAGGTAATCTTTTTGTCTCTGCATATCGCTATTCTCTCCTTTGGGTCTGTGGGCCCATAGGCTCAGGGAGGAGATTGCTCCTGGATGTTCAGCTATCTGTGGGTTGGTGGTGAGATCTAATCGCAGTGAGCCGGCTCTGGCTTTTGTTTGGAACCATCTATTTCCAGTGGTCTCTCTCTGGATGGTTAGTGGTGAGGTAGTTTGGATTCACCAGTGGGCTCAGGAGGGAGAGCACTCCTGCAGTTCCTCTGGATGCTCAGCAATATGGGGGCAGGCTGTGAGTCTTGAAGGCAGTGGGCCTGCTATTTATTTAGTTTTAAATATAAAATATTTCTATGACACTCCTCCACTCTTGGTGGAGTTGTAAACTGGTAAAACCGCTCTGGAAATCAATCTGGGGGTCTCTCAGAAAATTGGACATAGTACTACCTGAAGGCCCAGTTATTTCACTTCTGGGCATATACCCCAGAGACACTCCAAAATACAACGAAAACACATGCACCACAATGATCATAGCAGCCCTATTTATAATAGCCAGAAGCTGGAAAGAACTTAGATGTTCTTCAGTAGATGAATGGGTACAAAAAATGTGGTATATTTACACAATAGAGTACTACTCAGCTATTAGAAACAATGACTTTATGAAATTCCTAAGAAAATGCATACATCTAGAGAATATCATCCTGAGTGAGATAACCCAGTCACAAAAGAACAGACATAATATGCAGTCACTGATAACTGGATACTAACCCCCGGAAGATCTGAACACTCCAGAAACAACTCACAGACCATACGAAGCTCAAGATAAACAAAGGCCAAAAAAAAAAAAAAAAAAAAAAAAGAAATCCAATAAATAATAATAAGTGTATATCACCCTCTGAGAGTGTGGTACACCTGTACCTTAAATCATTAATAATCCAAGAGCTAATATAATAGTTGTGGCAAATTTTGGTATCCACAGATCATTATGCTTAATGTATACTCAACAAAAAATCTGTTTCCATGTTATGTTCTGTTCTACATGTACTTCATGCTTATGGTCACTAGTGGGATTTCATTATATGCTATCAATCCTCTAAAATAATTAAGCACTGACAAAAATATTTATATAATGTTATGCCAAAGTACCTTTAAAAATTTGTATATGTATCCCTCTTTTTTAAAAAATAAAGCGGTAAGAAAAAATCTTTCTATGTATTACAGGCTAGCTTCAAAATTGCTTTGTAATCCAAGTTGCTCTGATCCCATGGGAATTTCTACGTGTCAGCATGTTAAGTACTGAAATTTCAAGTGTGACCTATCTTGTATATCTTACCAAAACTGATATCACATTAACATTTTATTTGTATATAGAAAATCGTCCCATGTCTACTATTTTCTGTCACTGATAGTGGGTAGCCACATCAATCATTGGGTATTAAAGATATGTAATTCAAGAGAAAAGCCCAGTTCAGCCTTGAGCTGTTTCAGTTGATTTTGCATCTCAGACTGAATTTCCCTGTCTCTAGGCCTGGTGGCTAAATGGAAGAGGCTGTTATGTCCCAGGAGCTCAAGGTCATCATCTTCAGACTTCCTGGCTCCAAAGGTGACAGTAAATTTATTTGTGTTATTTTGAGTCAGCTGGTGTGTACTGCTTCTTAAACCACAGGACAAGAACTCAAATGCACTAGGACATATTGTGGAAACCATATTGGTGGCAAAAGCAGTAACTAAGGCTGTCAGGCTTTTGTGATTATTCACAAAACAACATGGAAATTTTACTGTCCAAGTCCCTATGCTCCGTCATTACATACTGTGAGAAGACCATGCTTAACTGCAGGAGTCTTTGAATTTGTCAGACCCCTGTCTCCCTGTGTCCAATATGAACGAGAAGCATTAAATTACACAAGAGCACAGTCTGAGTTCACTGCAGCTGTCACAAAGCAAATTATAATGTTTAGTGAAGATTGAGATCACATGAAAAGTTGTTAGACATGGAAGGGGATTGTTGCTCACCTGGTATATTTTTCAGTTTGAGATTGGGAACTATTTTGTTAATTAATTAATTAATTAATTAATTAATTGATTCAATTTACATCTCCATTGCAGACCCCTTTTTTCCTAGAGTCTACCTTAAACAATTTTTCTCCCATATACTCCTCCCTTTCTCCTCTGAGAAAGGGGAGGTTCTCACCACACCCTGAATACCAACACACTATGGGACATAGAGCCACTGCAGGACTAGGCATGTGTTCTCCTAATAAGGCCAGAAGAGGCAGCACAGTTAGGAGAACAGGGTTCACAGTCAGGCAACAGAGACAGGGAGAATTCTTGCTCCAGTTGTTAGGGGACTGACATGAATACCAAACTGCACATCTGCTACATATGTGCAGGGTGTGTGTAGAAAGCAGCTTGGTTCAGCCCATAAATGCTGTTTGGTTGGCTGTTCAGTCTCTGGGAGCCCCTCAAGGCCTGGTCTGTTTGACTCTTTTGGTGTTCTTGTGGATTTCGCATCCTCTCTGGGGTTCTCAAACCTTCTCATAACTCTCACAGGACTCCTTGAGTTCTCTATGATGTTTGGCTGTTAGTTCCTCCCTATGTTTTGGTCAGCTGCTGGTTGAAGCCTCTCAGAGGACAGTTATGCACAGCTCCAATCCACACCCTGTTATCCTCCACATCCCCATCCATGCTGGGTCCTTCTGCAAACCCAGCATCAGTGAGGTCTAATCTCTCCCTGCTGTGCTCCAGCTTCAGGTCCAAACTGCTACATACAATCCTGGAGGCCTGAAGCCATTGGGGACCACCATGTGATACCCCTATCCCAATAATTGCCTCTTGGACCCTCCAGAAAAACTCAGCAGCCAGTTTCTCCTATCCTGTTTCCACTTCATACCCTGACGCTCAGCTCTCCCAGCTTCCCTGGAGTCCTTGCTACCCAGGACCTGCCCTTTCCTCCAGCAAGCCCAGCAGCTATGTGGTCTGCTGTGTCCTCTGTGTTCCTTCTTCTGATCTACACTTCTGCTGGGAATCCTGGAGGCCTACAGACATTAGGGACTACCAGTTTTGTTTCTGTCCCTAGCAATCTGTTGCCATCAGGAGACCACTAGCTTTGTCTGTGTTCTTGGAGGCCCATTGCCTTCAGGGAAAACCAGGCCTGCCATCACCAGACATTGGGAGCTTTCTCAATCCACAAGGCATTTCTCTGTTGGTTGGTATGTTAGCAGTTTAGAAATGAGATCTGAACATGCTTATCACAAACCATTTAATGTTTAATACCTGAAATTTGCTGTATAAAATGATATATTCAATACAAAATAGCAGAAAATGCATATTGTTAATACATATTTAATTTCAATAATATTCTGGCTTAATGTTTGCACATTAATATCAGACAAATATTTCACTTTGGTTATCAAATATCACGAGCTTTCTGGTAGTCAGTTGATTAATGATATACTTCTGGAGATCTCGTCTGCATGCATAAATTAGACTGGCCTAGAACTTAAGTACCAAGTGCTGGCTGTAATTTTATGGGTCTCCTGATTCTTTCTCTCCAGTTCTCAGGTATATATGTGAATCTAAGTCTTTGTTATGAAATTTTTCTTTTTTACTTTTCTGTTTCATGCACTTTACATATAATAGTATAATTATAATTCACTTCATATATATGTCATAATTCACTAACCTGAATTCAGGTGGTCATTTCATGTCTATTAATTGCTCTTAATTTTCCTTCACACCCCACAATTCTTTTCTTTAGATGTGAACAATCTCTGAGGTTGTGGACGCCTGGTCTCTGTAAAATCATTACTTGATTTAGTTGGCTGTGCCCCTCCTGGAGAATCTTTGAAGCCTGAGCAATATGAAGACACTTTTCACCAGTTTTAATCCTGCTAATTTCTAGACTTTGTAGAAAATTCCTTTGTGGAATAAAACCATTTGGCAGTGCTGGTCTCCAGGTGTGATGAGGTAAATAAACCTGGTTTGTTTTATTCTCCTCCATTTCCCCAAACTGAGATCCCTCTTTAAGTTCCCTGATGTTGTGGGAAACTGTTAGTGTCTGTTGGATTGTCTTTAGTTTGAGATTGGCTGTAATTTTATCAGGCTCCTCCTGGCATCTCTGCCCCATGTTTAATTGGAAGTTGGGGCTCCGATGCCTGAGGCACTGCTCACGGTCTCATTATCAGAGTCAATATGGAGATGGGAGACAATGAACAGATTTAGCTCCAATTTCTTTGACTTTCCTCTTTCTTTCTATATCCACTACTAACATTTTTATTTCTTGTATTCTTGTGATTTTTCAAATGTCTTACATTTTATAGAATGGTCAATCTTAGATAGGTCCTCTAAAATTTCTTCAAAAGTCACTTGTCTTGGTTTTTACCCAAACCTCTTAGATCCAGTAGCAGATTTCTGTTGAAAATGAGGAAGCTGATCACTGTCAGTGTTTTCTTATGCTCTCTCTGATGGTATTTTTCCTGTTGATTGACACCATCACTCACACACTCCCCAGGTGTTTCTTTTTCTTTTCCATCCACTTTGCATGGGTTCCTCCTGCCCAGCCCAGCTGCTCAGAGTTCATAAACCAGGCCTTTGCATTGTGACTGAAGTGCATCAGACAGGCAGGGGCAGCAACATGGCATTACAGACCCATGTCCTCATATCCCTGATGCTCTGGGTGTCTGGTAAGAAATTTAAAGTATTAAAACATTTTCAAAGTGTTCTCTTTGTAGTAAGAAATTTGCAACATATTCCAAAGTTCAATATTTCTTACATAATAGTATTGTGACATTATGCCATTATAATGATATTTTAATGACAAATTTCAAATTTTATTGTAATCTGTGAATTTATGCCTTTTCACCCTCTATTCCCTATTGTAGGCACCTGCGGGGACATTGTGATGACACAGTCTCCACCATCCCTGACTGTGTCAGCTGGAGAGAAGGTCACTATGAGCTGCAGGTCCAGTCAGAGTCTTTTATACAGTAAAGACCAGAAGAACTACTTGGCCTGGTACCAGCAGAAAGCAGGGCAGTCCCCTAGACTGCTGACATACTATGCATCCACCAGGGAATCTGGGGTCCCTGATCGCTTCATAGGCAGTGGGTCTGAGACAGATTTCACTCTGACCATCAGCGGCATGCAGGCTGAAGACCTGGCAGTTTACTACTGTACACAGAGTTACAGCACTCCTACCACAGTGCTCCAGGCTCCTACACAAACCCCTTTAAGATTCTCCCCAGCTGTATTCACTACACACAGCCCTTGGCATGCACAGTTCCCTTTCTGCCCCAGGGCTGACCTGCATGAAATACTTAAGAAAAAAATTTCAGAGTCCATTGAAAAATAATGTGCTTAATGCCTCTTATGTCTTTGTTATAAAATTTCTCAATGCCAAAATGTCTGTGTTTAGATCTTTGTGTTAGCCATTTAGATCCAGTTTTCTTTAGCCTTAGGAAGGTGAGGAAGAATGAATATAAAATAGGAAATCCAGTAATGGCTTATAGAAATTACAAGAGATATGGCAGCCTTTAGTTCTCTGTCTATATGTAATTAAAAATTGAACATACAGAGATAGGTATACTTCACACAGTATACACCAATATCTCACTTTTTCTTTCCAGTCTACTTCTCACTTTCTTTCTCTTTCTGTCTGTCATTCTTTATGTCTCTCCTTTCTATGTCAAGCACATATATACACATACATTTATATGTACACATTCATATACATTCACAAAAAGTACCAC
Organism: Micromys minutus; assembly: GCF_963924665.1. Classification (NCBI taxonomy): domain Eukaryota; kingdom Metazoa; phylum Chordata; class Mammalia; order Rodentia; family Muridae; genus Micromys; species Micromys minutus. The sequence continues at coordinate 15,470,558 of NC_137953.1, forward strand.
AGTCATATAAACATACACACATACATAGATACATACTTATACATGTACATGACTTGACATATTACGTATATAGTATGAAGTTGACATACTACATATATATGTATGTCAAGTTCATACCACACTTGAACCTGACATACTATATATGTAAGTTTCACAAAGGAGAGAATGTATAATATCTATTGTCCTTGCTTCTTGAGGCCACTTATCACTCTGAAATTTTTCTATTTGTTTTTTCACTGTGGAGACTGAGATACTAGATTCTCCCATCCTGAGTATGTCCTAGTAGGACAACTGCTCTGTCTTTAGAATATCTTGTTCTTTTTGGTCCAGCTTTGGATTTTGGAGTATAGTAAGGCATAATTATCCGTATTCATAATGATTCCTGTTCATGTCTCTCACAATCTTATCTCCTGAGGACATTTATAGGCTTGGTGTGAAGGCTATTTAGCAGTATAAATTTTTCTTTAACTGTTGAATAAGATTCATTTGCTTCGACTTCTTGCTAAGGATCACAACATGAAATGCACTGTTGCTTGAAATCTCTGATACTGTTGAGATTTGAAAGTGTTCCAAAAACTCTCGAATTTTTTACAGTATAGTATTAACAGAGCACTCAATTTTTTTGCCTTACAGTTTTAATTTTCTTCAGAGAGAAATAGAGAGATAGAGATAGATAGATAGAAAGATAGATAGCTAGATAGACGGACAGAGCCTTAAGGAACATGAAATTGTGTGGGTAGGGGGAGGAAGGAATCTGATATATGTTGGAGAAAGGGAAACATGATTAAAATATATAGTTTTTTTCTTAAAACAATAAATGTTGTGAAATTTAACAGGGTAGTTAGGAACCCTTAGTAAGTTTTTGAGCTGCTCTGTGAACAGTTTGGCTGACCCCACTATCACTGAGATGAAAGCAGGTGTCCCTCTGATTATGAACTTTACTGAGCTGATTTGCATGTTGAATCTTTAGGCAAAGGCCCAGGAAGCTGTAAGCATCTACAAAGCCTGTGACCATAAAGGGTACCAGCTCTCAGAGATGGGATCAGGTGCTCTCAGGCTATGGGTGCTGCTGTGACAGACAGTGCAGAAGCACTGTGAGGTTCTACTGTAATCATGTATGTTTCCCATGTCTTTGTGATCTCAATCATTGCAATTATGGCATGTTAAATTTGCTTTTATCCATTATATTTTTCCCTTCAATTTTCTATTAGTTCAGAGTGATGCTTGAGACTGTTGTCACAGGAGTCACATGTATCACACTGAGATGGATTCATTTGCCTGTAAGTGTAATGTTTGTATATTTATTATTCCAGACTCTAATGGGGACATCATGCTGACTCAGCCTTCAGCTTACTTGGCTGTGTCTCTGAAACAAATGGACACCATATCCTGCAAGTCCTGTGAGAGTATCAGTGACACACTGTACAATAACAGTACTCAGTGTTATCAAACAGAGCCCAGCAGAGCCTCACATACTCCAGATTTGTGAAGCATTCAGTGTAGAGTCTGGTGTTTCTGTCAGGTTCAGTGGTTGTTGTTCTGAGACAGATTTTATACCAGTAGAGGCCAACAGTGCTGCAAACTATTACTGTCAGCAGGCTAAGGACATTCCTCCACACTTCTCTATGTCAAAACAAAAAAATATTTTGGTCTTGCTGCTCAATGAGATTCCAGCTCTCACATGTTTCTTCCTCTCTAGAAATCTCTAGCAATGATCTGCATGTTTTTTGGGAAAAAAGTGTACTTGCTAAATTTGTGCTAACTTAATACATAATAGAACCATCTGAGAGCAGAGAACACTGAGTAAATAACTTCACAATGTATGTAGGCAGGTCGGTATGGCATTTTCTTTTCTTTTTTTCCTCTTAATCTAATTTTACTTTTGCTTGCCTAGGGGTGGGGAGCAGATCATTCAATAAAAAACATACAGTAACAACTGGGGTGGGGTGAAGAACAATGTTTAAACTACAATAACGATTTGACTTAATTACTGGCATGCACACAAGTCTAAAATTATAAGTTAAAAATTAATACACCATTAAGACTTCTAGGAGTGTTTTATAATAATTTCCTAATTTTTTCTTTGCAGATAGATCAAGCACCTCCAAAATATATTTTTGTACACACAGTGAGTAGCTCAATTAACATACGTGGTCAAGCCAACTTCTCAGATCAGCTCTTCAGGCAACAGCCATAGTGCAAATGGAATGAAGGGTAGTTGCAAATGAATGGAAAACTAAGTTAACCTTTATAATTAAATACAGAAAATAAACTTGTTTGCTAAAAATAAACATGATGTGATGTATTTACCACGTCACTATGAAGAATGAAGACAAGGACATGTGTATGCATATGTACCCACAAATACTTAATTACAACCTTATAAATATGTATTCGTATACTTTTATGCAAAAATGCTTAAAAATCTGTACATTTATCTTTCTTTTTTTATTTTTGGTTTTTAAAATAAAGTTAAAAAATGTGTACAATGTGAAAAACTTGAAACTACTATCGAATGATAAATGTTTCAGTAGAAAAATAAATCTCTTCATGCAATTATGTACCATCTCACTGTGTAAGTTTTAAGGCAAGGGTTTGTTTCCTGTAAAGAACGTCCATTCTTCCTGGTGCATCTTGTCTCCTTGTGCACTGCATTGTTATGCTCTGTTTTCTCTCTCTCTCTCTCTCTCTCTCTCTCTCTCTCTCTCTCTCTCTCTCTCTCTCTGTGTGTGTGTGTGTGTGTGTGTGTGCAATCGACATGCTAGTTCAAATTAAAACTAACTCACATGTAGAAAATGTCTGTGTTTTACAAACTGAGAACCCACAAAATCCTTGCAAATTAATGACACCTTCTGATTCAAGTAAAGATAAATGACTTAAAACATCAGTAATAAAAAGACACAACACATTTCATGAAGAATAAAGAAAAATAGTTCTGATGTTTCAGAAAGCTGCCTTATTCCTTATGAGGGATTTGAGGGGAAGCTTTCATAGTGGAATGTGTTAATGTAGCCTGGAAGGACTTCAGCGGGGATCCCACTGGACTGTGGAACTTCGGGGTGTCTATAGACTCTAGCTGCTTGCTCAGGAGGAACTCCCCACCTCTGTTCACAAACCCTGACTCCTGGTCTCCCTCCCCATACTTCCATTTTTCAACTGGCTCAGTTCCTGGCATTTCAGAATCCCCCATCCTGCTAAAACACTTGTCCAAGTAGGTTGTGTAAGTGTTCTCCTTCTTCACGTTTTTACCCTTCCTGTCCTCAGAACAAAACTCACTGATGAGGAACCACTCAGCCTTACCACTCACAAACTGACTGTCCCAGGAGGACTGGTACAAGGCTTCCAGCTGGGTCAGGTTAGCCCTTCCCTTTCCTTGCTTGTCTCGGCTGACTGATTGTGTATCAGGCTCTTGAACTTTAACTGGGACACTGAGCTATTCAAGTCATTTAACTTGTCAACTATGTTAGTAAAGGCATGCTGGGCACTGAGCTGAATGGTCCCTACGATGAAGGAGTCCAAGTCAAAGCCTTGGCCCCTCTCCCTCTCAGCCAGCCGCTGGGAAACCTCCTCTAGCAAGATCTGTGCCTTGAACAACCTGTTCCTCTCACATGTGGACTTGCCCCTTTTACTGGATTTTTCTTTACTTTGCTCTTTCCAGTTGGAAAGACCTATGATAAGCTTGGGCTCATAGTAATGGTTAACCTTGCTCTCCCTCCACACCAGGTTATCTAAGTATGAGGATGGCTTTGTTTTGTAGTCACAGGTGTGACTACACTCCAGATCACAGTACTTGTTCTTGTGGCTACTGAGCAAGGCAGAGTAGGTGGTGTCCAAGGCAGAATCTTCCAGATACTTCTCTTGGTCTTCATCCAAATACTTTCAAGGATCAACTTGAACTTCTTCTTCAGTGACATCAGACTTATCTCTTGGGTCAAGCTGAACCTCATCGATATCAAAGTTGTTATGAATAAGCCAGCCATGCTCAGAGAATTGACAATTGTTATACCGTTCTCAGTAATAAATGTGAATGTGTGTCTCATCCATAAGCAAAATGTCATATACTTAGTTTTTATTGTGGAAGGGATGGCTTGAAATCACCTCATCCATTGGAAAAAAGTGGATACTCATACAAGGAAGGGAAAGTGCTTCTTTGGTTGTCAGCCAATCCATGGGACTTAATGACAAAATCTGTTCCAAGAAATCCAGTGTTTCTCCTCTAATCCCCGGAAGCAGCTGAGTTAGCAGTTTGTGTGCCTCAGTCATGTCATTTCTATTGTAAACTGGAATCATGCTGAGAAGCTCCCACAGATCATCTTCAGGCACAAGAGGGCTGAACTCTATGATCAGCTGTATCTGTTCAAGTTCATGTGCATCTGCAAGGAGGGTTTTACAAGTCAGTGTTTCAGCAAAGGTGCAGCCTGCAGCCAATGTGTCATTGGCTTCAGTGTAATAACCAGGAGAATATAACAGCCAAGGAGATCTTGCTATACCATTTCGTAACCAATCCTTCAGAAAGATGGCTCTTATTGGAATAATTAGGGTCCATGATCTTCCAGGTCAAGGTCACCTGTCTTCAGCACCAAGTCTTCAGTGTTAATTAAAAGATTAGCTGGCTTGAGATCTCTGTGCAGCACGTTTGCAGAATGGACATATTTGAGCCCATGTGGCAGGTGATACATGAAAGTCTGCCAGGCTCTTCCAGTAAAGGGCCCTGTTACAACACACTTGCCTGGCCTATCTCCATATACTCCTGAAGAAATAGATGCTGTTTAGCTCATTGAGAGTCCACAATGTCTGTTAGCTGTCTTCCACGGGACAAAGAATTACAAACTCTTTTACAATTTTATCTTGGTCAAGACTTCCAATAATTTTGATATCAGGGAAAGCATGTTTGACACTCTGGGGATCATTGAGGAGAATTTTATTGATGACTACTCCTTTGTTATAGTCATTGTCTACAGCTGATAAAAAACCCAAGACATTGCCTCTACAGCCCAATGGTTTTAAGTCCCTATATCTAGAGCCCAGATAGAAACCACAGACTTTCATCAGATTTTCAAATTTCTCTGCCAATTTTGAAACCCTCACAATTGCCTTTTCTTGTCAAATTGCTGAAGCTGTGTAAACAAGGAAGAAAACTGGCATCAAAAGGAAATATCTCTCTAAAAGAGAGAAAAACCATCACGTTCCCATAGCACGATGGTTTCTTGATGTTCATTGCAGACACCATCCATGCCCACTTAGTTCTCCGAGGTTTTAAGCTCAAAAATCTTTATTCACACTGAGAATTAAGAAGATTGCAGTGCTCATAGCTCAAGGAAGGCAGTAACTCTGCAGGCATTTAAAGAAAACTCTCAAACTCAAACGGAATGAAATGACATACTATGCGCTCAGATTCACTATGCTAACCGACTTAACATGGGACAGAACTGAATAAATATGCGCCCGCAGGCCTCCGTGGACATCCTCTCACAGTGCAGACACATTCAGTGTTGGACTGGTTCTGGGCAGCATCCTAAGGAGCTGGGAAGCACTAGATTCCTCTGTTTCCTCGCTTCCTTGTCGCTGTGTTTCAACAGGAAACTCTGGTGAATTTGGCTGAGACGCCTCTGTTCTTAGTGATCAGGTGGCTCCAGCTCATCACAATCACATTCAAAGCTTCTGTCTATATTACTCAGATACAACGTTTGTTTTTATCACGGTGTTTTTCTGTATCACACCTTAACGTTTGAAAAGTTGTCAGGAGCCCTGGCTCAGATCGGTGTCCGGGACCTTGTGGACCACCAGGCACAAACTTGGGATGGCTTAGCGGCAGGAGCAGAGCACCAAGCCACATACCATGAGACTTTGCCGTGCTGAGTCAGCTGAGTCCCAGTCATGTGGGTGGGCTTGGGGGAGGAGACAGGTGGGCTTGGGGGAGGAAACAGCTGGGCTTGGGGGAGGAGACAGGTGGGCTTGGGGGAGGAGACAGGTGGGCTTGGGGGAGGAGACAGGTGGGCTTGGGGGAGGAGGCAGGTGGGCTTGGGGGAGGCAGCGAGCCAGGAAGGCAAGCCTCTACAACCACAAACAGAACTGGACCACCACCCTGCCCTGCACCTTGGCCGTGGCAGGCACCAGTGGCAGAGACTTGAACCTGCAAAGTACATCCAGGTGCAGGCATCAAGGGGGACAACTGTACTACCTGAAGACCCAGTTATTCCACTTCTGGGCATTTACCCCAGAGACGCTCCAACATACAACAAAGACACATGTACCACAACGTTCATAGCAGACCTATTTATAATAGCCAGAAGCTGGAAAGAACCCAGATGTCCTTTAGTAGATGAATGGATACAAAAATTGTGGTACATTTACACATTGGAGTACTACTCAGGCATCAGAAACAACGACTTTATGAAATTCTTAAGAAAATGGATGCATCTAGAGAATATCATACTGAGTGAGATAACCCAGTCACAAAAGAACAGACATAATATACAGTCACTGATAAAGGGATACTAACCCCAGAAAGCTCTGAAACCCCAGAAACAACACACAGACTGTGTGAAGTTCAAGAAAAAAAAAAGAAAAAGAAAAGAAAAAAACATTATGTTTACAACTTACACACCAAGAAAATTTTGACTAATTCCAGGTTACCTACTGTTTTATATGTATTTTTATGTTCATTGTAACTAGTAAGATCTTAATACACACTATCAAACCTTAAAAAAAAAGCCAAGCAGTGACAAAAATGTATTTATGCAATAATGCTTAACATTTGTACATTTATATTTGTTTTTTTAAAATAAAATTCTTCAATTTAAAAGAAAAGGACATCTGTTCATAAATTTTCAACCAAAATTTGCATCAGTTAGTCAGGCATAGCAGCTCTCAGGGAGAAGTGGGAAGTGTGCAGGCCAAGGCTCTCTGTGTGTGCAGGCAGCTGGTGGGACTCTCAATGAGGTTTGTGTAGAGGCTGAAGGAGGATAGGTGCTAATCTGCTGACAGTAATAAACAGCCAGGTCTTCAGCCTGCACACTGCTGATGGTCAGAATGAAATCTGTCCCAGATGCACTGCCTATGAATCGATCAGGGACTCCAGAGGACCTTTTGGAAGCCATGTATATAAGTGCTTTAGGAGACTGTCCTGGTTTCTGTTGGTACCAGGCTATAGCATTACCCACACTCTGACTGGTCTTGCAGCTCATGGTGACCCTGTCTCCTACTGATGTGTACAAGGATTTGGGAGACTGGATCATCACAATGTTCCCATCAGCACCTGAAATCAAAAATAGATGATGAGTATATACTTATACACACAAAGACTTCTTGAAACAATGGTTAGAATCCAAAATGTCTTTTCTAATGGTATTGTGTTCATGCAATTATCTTCCTATAGGAAATAGCTATTTTTTCTACAAAGGAATTACTTTTAAGATAATATAATACTTTTAAATGTCTCACCAGAGAACCAGAGAAGTACCAATACAATGACCTGTGTCTGTGATTCCATCTTGATGCCCATACTTGTCTGATGTATTTCAGATCTCACTGCAAATGCCTGATTTATATATCATGGATATCTGGGTTGGCCTCTAGGGACCTATGCAAAGAAGTCATCAAATAAGGAAGAAAATGACCTAGACAGATGGTCATGAGTGAATCCATGTTAAACCAACATCCAAAATACCATCAATGACAGTAACCTATCACTTGGACTATAATCAACACAGACACAGAAGAACTACCTTAGAGGTATTAGGTCTCTCAAGACAGGCTTCTACTAAAGTCAAAGCAATTCATAAGAGCTAAGTTGGTGCTGATAAGATAGAGCTGGCATTATGTTCATTCAAATACCAGCCAGCCCCAGATCCAGGGCTCTGGATTTTTTTATACACAAATCTATAGTTTCTGCAAATTTTTGAGATTTGTGAAAAGGCCATTCTTGATGATCCACAGCTGTAGTATCTACATGATACAAGAGAACAATACAACCCAGAAGAGTCTAATGAGGATCTAATATTGATTATGTCACAGAAGCCAAAGATCTTGAACCAGATCTGTGACTCAGTGCAATGAACATTGTGTGAGAACAGAGATATTCTGTGGGATATACTGTGATATATTACAAGTACTTGGATGAGATTTTTCTATGCTTTTTTGTTGTTTTCTTCTTTGTGTATTTTATTTTTGAGTGGGAGTTGCATGGGACAGTAATGAGGATACAGGTGAGGTAAGATTTTGTTGGAGACACAGTTCTATCATGTGCATTTTTTTTTCCTGAACAGTGTCTTAAGAGAGCTATTTTGCCGAGATCAGACATGTGGTATTTTTCTGCAAGCTATCCGGTGAAAGGGCATGTGATGCTTTTGCTGAAATATATGCTTGAGAGGACATGTGTTGTATGGAAACAGTCTAAGTATAACCCAACAGACAGTGGATGATGCTCTGACATTGGTTCTGCCCAATGGTCTTCATTGAGCTTCTGTGATCCTGGTCTTCACTGTAGGGCCTAGAATGTAGACGAGCACTAAAGACCTGGTGGAGGTCCAAGTGCTTCCAGATGCTTTGGTGGATGATCTGCAGAGGCACATGGTTTCTTTTTGGATCTAGCAACCCTATAAAATCCTGTTGGTGTTTTGCTAGAGGACTGGACTACAGACTACAATGAATTGCCCCAGGGAACTACTTCTAAACAGATCTACATCTCCCTTGTCCTATTAGCCATTTTAGTCTCCTATATTTCTTGGTGGTCTGTAAGGGAGATTGAAATGATTAAGAATCCATATTAAAACATGTCTCAAAAATTAATAAAAATTTAAAAATAAAATAAATATAACAACCCACTCAAAAATTCTAAAACTTGCCCCCAAACAAGAAACAAAAAAAAATATTTAATCTAAAAATTTTAGCAACAAAACATCTAGGTAATCCAGGATTCCAAACAAACACCAATTAATTGAAGAGGGGACAAAACTCAGATATGAAGAACACAATACTTTCAAAAAATCATAGAAAAATATTCTCAAATATAAAGAAGGAGGCATTTCTCAAGGTACAGGATGCATGTGGGACACACTGACTATTTGAATGGGCCAGAGAAAAAACTCAACAGGATGAAAACATTAAACTACCAGAAGAAAGAAAAATATTACAGTGTATTAAAAAGAATAATTAATTTCAGATCTCAAAATCAAAATAAGGGGAATTCCCACCCCACCATTGATAATGAAACATTCATCGCATCAAATTTTCAATAAAAGACACAGACAATAGATTGGGATTAAAAATAGTATCCATCTTTTTGTTGCATCTAAAAAACCAGACATCTCATCATAGAGCTCTAAGGTTGTTTGGCAGAAGATCTCTAATAATGAAACAAACATTTATAAGCAAATATAGGTGTATGTGCCATCCTATATGCTTTATAATTTGATCATACATGGACAAAATTGAGACCTTTATGATTGTTTCTAACCACTTGAATTTTTATCAACACATATTTATCTTCTATTATTTTATGTGCCTTCTCTCCCATCTCCATAATTAAGTTTCTGCCTATTCTTTCCACCCTCAGTATTCACCTTTGACTTTGTATCACTTAGGATAGATATACGGTGTTCTTTCAAAAAAAGTTTTGATTTTAAAAAGGATGTTCATGTGCGAAATTCATTTGAAGTTCTCTTTCAATGTAGGGTCTTTGTGTGATTCACTTATAAACATAATTATGGCTTCAAAGAATGAGTTGGGTAGTTGGGTAGTGTTCCTTCTTTTTCTACATTGTGGAATCATCTGGAGAGTACTTCTTGCAGGGCTGAAATAATTCTGCACTGAGCCCATTGATCCTGAGTTTTTGTTTTTGTTTTTTTTTTTGTTTTTTTTTTGGTTGGGAGGCTTTTGATGACTGCTTAGGTTATTGGAGTCTTTTGGTGTTCTTATGGAGTCCTCATACACTCTGGTTCTCTCAATCCTCCTCCTATCTCTTTTACAAGACTCCTTGAATTCTCTCTGATGTTTGGCTTTCATTCCCTTCATCTTCTTTGGTCAGCTGCCTGGTGTAGTCTCTCAGAGGACAGTTATGCTAGGCTCCCCTCCACACCCTGTTATCCTTTCCATCCTCTGCATTCTAGGTTCTCCAGCAAATCCAACAGCAGTGAGTTCTGACCTTTTCCTGTTGTGCTCCATTTTCAGTTTCAAACCTCTACATACAATCCCGAAGGCCTGCCACCCTCAGGGACCACGAGGTGAGTCCCTTAACGCAGTTCTCTGCCTCTTGGCCCCTCCAGGATATCCCAGCAGCCAGATTCTCCTATGCTGTCTGTACTGCATACAGTGAGGCTCAGCTCTGCCTGTTGCCCTGGAGTCCTGCTGCTACCCCGGACCTGCCATTTTTTCCTGCAAGCCCAGCAGCTGTGTGGTCTGCTCTGTCCTCTGTGCTCCATCTTCTGATCCACACCTGTGATGTTTGGAGGGGTATGAATAGGATTCAACTGACTGTGAATGGTACATGCTCTTGGAGCTATCTCTGCAACACTTTATCTCATGTCTTTGATGTTCTTTGCTTAATTGAGAAAGACCTGGTAGAGGACTTCTCTCATCACCCAAACGAGGGCCCAGCCTAACCTCAGGATATGGTCTCTACAGGTTCTCTCTCCCCCTTGTTTGGCATTTCAACTAATCTCATCTTTGTTGGATTTTTGGAAGCATCTACTTGGCATCTGGGACTTGGCAACCCACAGTTCCCCATCATCAATGGCTACACACAACTTTCAAATTCCTCACCCTGTATGTATCATCTATGATTGGAAGTGAGTATAACATACTCACCTGCATACACACACACACATATATATATATATATATATATATATATATATATATATATATATATATATATAAATACATATATGTGTATATATAGTGAAATTCTAGGTATATTTTGATTGTGTATACAAATTAAATCACACTCAAACAGATCTTGGAACAACATTATTGCTTCTGGTTACATCTAGAAGGTGCCATGAACTGTAGATTTCTGCAGGGGCTTGGAGAGACTGGAGAAAACTGAAAAGCTCTGAACACCCCAGAAACAACTCACAGACTGCTTAAAGTCCAAGGAACAAACAAACAATCAAACAAACAAAACCAAACAATTATGCTCAATACTTACACATCAAGAAAACTTTGACTAATTCTGGGTTACATCCTGTTTTACATGTACTTTTTGCTTATTGTAGCTATAAGACCTTAATGCACACTATCAAGCCTTTGGGAAAATAAAAGCCAAACTCTGACAAAAATGTATTTGTATTCTTCTATGCAAAAATGCTTAAAATTTGTTCTTTTATCTTTGTTTTTTAAAATAAAGTTGTTCAGAGGAAAAAAAAGAAAAGTAGAGAGATTGTTGAACTTTAAGGTCTCCCAGGATTTGTCTACAGCACAAAGGTTCACAATCAGATACAAGGTCAGTGGTATGTATACATAGCTCTCTCTATGTGTAGGTATTTAGACCCATGCCAACAGAAGCAGAGATAGGTTACTCATTTGTTGTAATGGGTACTTACGAGGAATCTTCACTGTTCTACTGACAGTGGATCTAGAACAGAGTTTGCTCTCACCACCATCTGTATTCAGAATAAAAATATGACAAGTTAATATTCTGAACACTGCAGTCCACTTCTTTGACTTATTGTGCAATACACACACACTTTAGAGTTCAGCCTGTCAGCCAGTGTCTGAATCAGCAGCTTGTCACTCTACTCAGCCTGCTACCCAAAATCTCTCCTCTTTGTCCAAAAGATAGTGAGCCTTGCTTAGTTAGCTAAACCTGAGAGCTCAGGAGATATTTTAGAAGGCAATGTGTCCTTAAATCTTTGAGTGAAGTTTACAAATTATTTTCTATTACATTTATCTATCATGAAAGCTTGATTTTAAAGGTGATTTGACATAAAGTGTTGTAAATTTTATGTCTGTGTTCATTTGCAGAACAAGTAGTCTGGAGACAATTGAAGAATGTTCATTTCATATTAGTCATCCTATTCTTCAAACGCATAATCTTTTAATTCAAAAATGACAACAATTTTAATTGAATTTTTAACATTAGTTATGAATAAATATGACCAAGGTATAAAATTCATTTGGGTCTGAGTTCTTTCATGTAAGAACAAGTACTTTGAGTAATCCTGGTAAATTATGTTATATAAAATTACAGTTGAGTTACTCAGGACCTTTTACATCAAATGTTTGTTTGACACTGAATAAGTAAACAATGAAACTGAAGCACATTAATCTTTTTAAATCCCAAAGTTTCCATGTAATTAAGACATTCACAGAACCCAAAAGGGGGCAGCAGAGGACACTACCTACCATCTCTGCTCCTTATTTATTTTCCTTGCTGAATAAATAAGTATATTAAGACATATATATTACACATATTGTTTAAATTATAAAAGCATCTCCCTTTAACATTATTATATATACAACATATTTATACCCATCTTGATAACTTTTTAATGTCAAATTTGCACAAGTTAGTATCATGTGAATGAGATAAAACATCAGTGTAAAAATTGCTACCATGAAGCTAGGCTGTGACAAGCTTATAGTGGATTTCCTTTATTACTGATTGATGGGGAAGAATCCAGTCCATTGTGGGTAGGGCCAGCTCTTGGTCTTGGACACCAGTTTTATACCAAATAGAACTGAGAAATCTTTAAGGAAGGAGGCAGTTAAAGATCCCTCTTTTATGATGTGGTCTTCTCCAGACAGTGGGTTCCTGCCTTGTTCAAGTTCCAGTTTTGACTTTTCTCAGTGATAAACTGTCACCTTAACTGTTGCACTTGGAATGTAAGCCTAATAAAATTTCCATCCTTTTAAATTAATGTGGTCATTATATTTCATCATAACAATAGTAATCCCAACTAAGACATATCCATTACACTCTTTTTTTTTCTTTGCCTTGTTTTTTTTCCCACAAGTTTTCTTCCCTTTTCTGGTTTTCCTGCTACAAATCTACCACAGTTTTGATTTTATTTATATATTGCATTTAAAAGGTCTATGATTTATAAAGCAAAGGGTATGTGTAATAGTTTGTTTCTAAGCCATTTGTCTATTTCTGACTCTTTCTTGTGGGTTGTATATGAATCTTAACTTGGAATGAGTCAAACCTGAGTGTTTTACATGAGAAGCAAGTGATCTTAATGACTGTGATGACTGTCTGTTCCCATAGAGCCTGTCAGGAGAATCTAGAGCTCCAAGGTGCTTCTTGTTCTTCTGTGTTGACTTCTCTCCCTGTGATAGATTTCTGTCTTTGATGGTATTTTTGACTGTTTATTTAACCTGGATACTCTCACAAAGCTCTGTCCAGGAAATTTACTTCTTTATTTGATGTCTACTTTGCATAGGTCCCTAGAGGCAGCCCAGCTGCCCATGATTTATAAATCAGGCCTTCACAGTGAGATTTTAAATGAGTCAGTCCAGCCTAAGCATCAAGATGAAGTCACATACACAGGTCTTCATATTTGTGCTGCTCTGGTTGTCTGGTGAGACATTTCCTTGGTGCAGACAATGCCATTAGAAAACTCATTTTGGATTTCAAGGATTGTCAGGAAATCTTTGTGTGTATAAGTATATACTCATTCTTTATTTCTGATTTTAGGTGCTGATGGGAACATTGTGATGACCCAGTCTCCCAAATCCTTGTCCACATCAGTAGGAGACAGGGTCACCATGAGCTGCAAGGCCAGTCAGAATGTGGGTAATGCTATTTCCTGGTACCAGCAGAAACCAGGACAGTCTCCTAAACTGCTTATATATGCGGCTTCCAATCGGTACACTGGGGTCCCTGATCGCTTCACAGGCAGTGGATCTGGGGCAGATTATACTTTGACCATCAGCAGTGTGCAGGCTGAAGACCTGGCAGTTTATTACTGTCAGCAGTATTCTAGCTATCCTCCCACAGTGCTTCAGCCTCCTACACAAACCTTCTTGAGGTTCTAACCAGCTGTTTATACCACACAGCTTGTGCACTTCCCCTTCTCTCTGAGAGCTGCTATGCCTGACTAACTGATCCAGAGTAGCCCTGAGCATGCACAGTTCCTCCTTCTGTGAGAGCTGACCTTCCTGAGTAACTGATACAAAGTTTGGTTGAAAATTTATGAACAGATTTTTTCTATGATCAGTTGAATTGGAAGATCTTTATGGCAAAAAGAAATGAAGATATTTGTGTTTTTTATTTTTATTTTTATGCTCAAATTTTGCATATTGAACATGGTAAATTTGTCATTCTGTATTTTTGAGTGCAAAATTTCAACATGGATTGTCTTGGACTAAATTATGAACCTGAAAGCCTATGTTCCCACTGGAGGATATAGAAGACTACTTGGGTTTTTCTTTTCTCAGCTGTGATATGTCTTCCTCACTCTTGAACACTGGCCATTTCTCTTCTTAGTCTAACTTTATTTGCATAGATAGGTTGATTTGCATCCCAAAATACAAAAACATATTGTACATTTTGACAACCATTATCCATCTTGTTTTTTATTTCTGACACATTCTTTTTCTCCAACTAATGTCCTTCCAACTCCTAGTTTCCTATGTATGTTCATGTGATATACACAGGTGCCCACTCACAATCATATGCTGTGTCCACTGAGATTTATACCCATATACACATGCATATACACAGATATTTATGAGTCTATATAAATCTATGATGCAAATATTAGAGAACAAGATTAGGTTTAACTTTTTTTTTAAAACAACTTTATTTTACAAAACAAAGATAAATGTACAAATTTTAAACATTTTTTGCTTAAAATTATACATTTTTTGTCAGTACTTTTTTTCAGATTTTAACATAATTTTTACATAAAACTATATGAATATATTTTTAGTCAGTACTTGATTTTTTTCAAGGTTTGATAGTATGCCTTGAAAACTTAATAGTTACAATGAGCTAAAGTACATGTAAAACAAAATGTAACATGGAAATAGTTAAAGTTTTCTTGTTTTGTAAATATTTTTTTTGTTTTGTTTTGTTTTCTTTATTTTTTGGACTTCATACTGTCTGTGAGTTGTTTCTGGGGGAGTGCAAGCCTCTGGGGTTAGCATCCCACTATCAGTGACTGCATATTATGTCTGTTATTTTGTAACTGGGTTATCTCACTCAGAATGATATTCTCTAGATGCAACCATTTTCTCAAGAATTTGGTTAAGTCATTGTTTCTGGTGGCTGAGTAGTATTCCATTGTGTATATGTACCACAATTTTTGTATCCATTCATCTTCTGAAGGACATCTGGGTTCCTTCCAGCTTCTGGCTATTATAAATAGAGCTGCTATGAACATTGTGGTGCATATATCTTTGTTGTGTATTAAAGTGTCTCTGGGGTATATGCCCAGAAGTGGAATAGCTGGGTCTTCAGGTAGTACTATATCCAATTTTCTGAGGTATCGCCAGACAGATTTCCAGAGTGGTTGTATTAGCTTACAACCACACCAACAGTGGAGAAGTGTTCCTCTTTCTCAGCAGCCTTGCCAGCATCTGCTGTCATCTGAGTTTTGGATCTTGGCCAATCTGACTGGTGTGAGGTGGAATCTCAGGGTTGATTTGCATTTCCCTGATGGCTAAGGATGTCGAGCACTTCCTCAGATGTTTCTCAGCCATTCAGTGTTTCTCAACTGAAAACGTTTTGTTTAGCTCTGTACCACATTTTTTAATAGGGTTATTTGATTCTCTGGTGTTTAGCTTTTTGAGTTCCTTGTACACCTTGGATATTAGGCCTCTATCTGATGTGGTGTTGGTAAAGATCTTTTTCCCATTCTGTTGGTTGCCATTTTGTTTTCTTGACGATGTCCTTAGCCTTACAGAAACTTTGCAATCTCATTAAGTCCCATTTGTTAATCTTTGACCTTAGAGCTTGAGCCATTGGTGTTTTGTTCAGGAAATTTTCTCCTGTGCCAATGTGTTCTAAGGATTTCCCTATTTCTCATCTAATAGTTTCCGTGTATCTGGTTTAATGTGGAGATCTTTGATCCACTTACACTTGAGTTTTGTACACGGAGATAAGAAAGGGTCTATTTTCATTCTTTTGCATGCTGAGTGCCAGTTGGACCAGCACCATTTGTTGAATAGGCTGTCCTTTTTCCATTGAATGTTTATTGCTCCTTTGTCAAAAATCAGGTGACCATATACATGAGGGCTCATTTCTAGATCTTCTATTCTATTCCATTGATCCACGTGCCTATTTCTGTACCAGTACCATGCAGTTTTCAGCACAATTGCCTTGTAATATAGCTTGAGGTCAGGGATAGTGATTCCCGCAGATGTTTTTTTGTTGTTGAGGATGGATTTCGCTATTCTAGGTCTTTTGTTATTCCATATGAAATTGCACATTGATCTTTCCAATTCCATGAAGAACTGGGTTGGAATTTTGATGGGGATTGCATTGAATCTGTAGATTGCTTTTGGTAGGATGGCAATTTTTAAGATGTTGATTTTTCCAATCCATGAGCATGGGAGATCTTTCCATTTTCTGAGATCCTCCTCAATTTCTTTCTTTAGAGGTTTGAAGTTCTTGTCATACAGGTCCTTCACTTGCTTAGTTAGAGTCACACCAAGGTATTTCATCGTTTTTGTGACGATTGTGAAGGGTACCTTTTCCCTAATTTCTTTCTCCACATGTTTGTCCTTTAAGTATAGGAACGCTACTGATTTGTTTGAGTTAATTTTGTATCCAGCCACTTTGCTGAACATGTTTATCAGCTGTAGGAGTTCTCTGGTGGAATTTTTGGGGTCACTCAAGTACACTATCATGTCATCAGCAAAGAGTGAAGTTTTTATCTCTTTCTTTCCGATTTGTATCCCCTTGATCTCCTTTTGCTGTCTAATTGCTCCAGCAAGAACTTCCAGTACTATGTTGAATAGGTAGGGGGAGAGTGGGCAGCCTTGTCTAGTCCCTGATTTTAGTTGGATTGCTTCAAGTTTCCCCACATTAAGTTTGATGTTGGCTGTTGGTTTGCTGTATATTGCTTTTATTATGTTTAAGTATGGGCCTTGGATTCCTGTTCTTTCCAGGACTTTTAACATGAAGGGGTGTTGGATTTTCTCGAATGCTTTCTCAGCTTCTAGTGAGATGACCATGTGATTTTGGTCTTTGAGTTTCTTTATATGGTGGATTACGTTGATCGATTTTCTTATGGTAAACCATCCCTGCATCCCAGGGATGAAGCCTACTTGGTCATGATGAATGATCGTTTTGATGTGTTCTTGGATTCGGTTTGCAAGGATTTTGTTGAGTATTTTTGCATCAATGTTCATAAGTGAGATTGGTCTGAAGTTCTTTTTCCTTGTAGGGTCTTTGTGTGGTTTAGGTACGAGGGTTATTGTAGCCTCAAAAAATGAGTTGGGTAATATTCCATCTGATTCTATTTTTTGGAATAGTTTGAAGAGTATTGGTGTTATATCCCCAATAAATGTCTGATAAAATTCTGCACTGAACCCGTGTGGACCTGGGCTTTTTTTGGTTGGGAGGCTTTTGATGACTTCTTCTATTTCTTTAGGTGTTATAGGGTTATTTAGATGGTTTACTTGGTCCTGGTTTAACTTTGGGATCTTGTATTTGTCTAGGAATTTGTCCATTTCCTCCAGATTTTCCAATTTTGTGGAGTATAAGTTTTTGTAATAGGATCTGATGATTTCTTGATTTTCCTCAGTTTTAGTTGTTATGTCGCCACTTTCCTTTCTGATTTTGTTAATTTGGATACTCTCTCTTTGCCCTCTAGTTAGTCTGGCTAGGGGTTTATCAATCTTGTTGATTTTCTCAAAGAACCAACTCTTTGTTTTGTTGATTTTTTCAATGGTTCTTTTTGTTTCTATTTGATCTATTTCTGCCCTAATTTTGATTATTTCTTGCCGTCTACTCTTTTTGGGTATATCTGCTTCCTTTTGTTCTAGGGCTTTTAGCTATGCAGTCAGGTTGCTGATGTGAGCTCTCTCCACTTTCTTTTTGGAAGCACTTAGGGCTATGAGTTTTCCTCTCAATACTGCTTTCATTGCATCCCATAGGTTTGGGTATGTTGTGTTTTCGTTTTCGTTGAATTCTAGAAAATCCTTAATTTCTTTCTTTATTTCTTCTTTGACCCTGCTATCCTTTAACAAAGTGTTGTTTAGTTTCCATGTATAACAACAACATGTCTTTGTTGTTGTTAAAGACCAGCTGTAGACCATGGTGATCTGAGAGGATGCATGGGAGTATTTGAATCTTCTTATATCGATGGAGGCTCGTTCTGTGTCCAATTATGTGGTCAATTTTCGAGAAGGTGCTATGGGGTGGTGAGAAGAAGGTGTATTCTTTTACTTTAGGATAGTATGTTTTGTATATAACTATTAATTCTAGTTGGTTCAAAGTCTCTGCTAGTTTTGCAGTGTCCTTGTTCAGTTTCTGTTTCCCTGATCTGTCCATTGGTGAGAGTGGGGTATTAAAGTCTCCCACTATTATTGTGTGGGGTGAAATGTATTTTTTGAGCTTTAGTAGGGTTTCTTTCATGAATGTGGGTGATTTTTTATTTGGAGCATATATGTTAAGGATTGAGAGTTCCTCCTGACAGATTTTCCCGGTAATGAGTAAAAAGTGTCCATCCTTATCTTTTTTGATAACTTTCGGTTGGAAATTTACTTTATTCGATATTAGAATAGCCACTCCAGCTTGCTTCTTGGAGCTGTTTGCTTGGAAGTTTTTTTCCCACCCTTTTACTCTGAGATAGTGTCTGTCTCTGTCTCTGAGATGAGTTTCCTGTATGCAGCAAAAGGCTGGATTTTGTTTATGTATCCAGTCTGATAGTCTATGTCTCTTTATTGGGGAGTTGAGACCATTTATGTTAATAGATATCAAGGAATAGTTGTTTCTGTTTCCTGCCATTATTGCTTTTTTGGGTTGAGTTGTGTTTGTGTTTTTTTCTTCTTTTAGTTTTTTTGTTTAGGAGTTTTCTTGTTTTTACTAGGCTGTATTTTCCCTCATTGTATTGGGTTTTCCACCTATAATTCGTTGTAGTGCTGGGTTTGTGGCCAGATATTGCGTGCATTTTGATTTGTCTTGAAATATCTTCGTCTCTCCATCGATGGTGATTGATAGTTTTGTTGGGTATAGCAGCTTGGGCTGGCACTTGTGCTCTCTTAAGGAGTGCATGATGTCTGTGCAGGCTCTTCTAGCTTTCATAGTCTCTGTTGAGAAATCGGGTGTGAGTCTGATTGGTCTGCCTTTATATGTTACCTGACCTTTTTCCCTTACTGCTTTTAGTATTCTTTCTTTTCTTTGGGCACTTGATGTTTTTACTATTATGTGTCGGGAGGTATTTCTTTTCTGGTCCAACCTATTTGGAGTTCTGAAGGCTTCTTTTATGCTCGTGGTCATCTCATTCTTGAGGGTAGGGAAGTTTTCTTCTATGATTTTGTGGAAGATATTTACTGTGCCTCTTAGTTGATACTCTTCTCCCTCTTCTATTCCTATTATCCTTAGGTTCGGTCTTCTCATTGTGTCTTGGATTTCCTGGACATTTTGGGTTAGAAACTTTTTGTTTTTTTGCATCTTCTCTGGCTGTTTTGGATATGTTTGCAATGTTGTCTTCTGCCCCTGAGATTCTCTCTTCGATATCTTGTAATCTATTGGAAATGCTTGCTTCTGTGACTCCTGATTTCTTTTTTTGGTGTTCTTACTCTAGGGTTATCTCTTTTAGCGTTTTCTTTATTGTGTCAATTTCTGTTTTAATTTCCCTCTTCCATTCCTTTATTTCTTTGTTTCTGTTTTCTATAATTTCACACAGATAATGCTTTTGAAGGGTGTAATCAATTCTGAGGGATTAAATTGTTCTTGAAGTAATTTACACTCCTTACATAGTGCTGCCACAAAGCACTCCCCTACCTCACACATCAAAGAGAGTATAGGAGATATATATTAGAGCAAATTGAAAGGAAAAACCAGGAGGTAGTGTGCACCTTTAATCCGATTTCTCAGGAGGCAGAGACAGGAAGAATTCTTGAGAGTATGTGGCCAGGCTGGTCTAAAGAGTGAGCTTCAGGATAACCAAGAATAGATGGAGAAAAATAATAAAAATATGTATTTGGAATTGACTGGAAGGGTCCCTTAAGACACTTGTGACTCGCTAGGTGACATGAATTCCCTGTTGGTGAAATCTGAGCTGGTGCCCTTTGAGCAGCAGCACACACTCTGCTGAGCTGATTTGCATATGGAGTCATCATCCAATAGCCCAGGCTAGTTTAAGAGCAGCTGCCAGGAGCCTAAGAAGCATCCTGTCTTACAGCTCTCAGAGATGGAGACAGACACACTCCTGCTCTGGGTGCTGATGCTCTGGGTTCCAGGTGAGGGTTCAGAGAAGTGTTGGGTGCAACCGCTGTGGACATCATGGTTTTCCCTGCCTCTGGGTTCTTGATCATAATTAGGATATTTGTAAATGATTTTATGTTTTCCTATTTTCCTTGATTTTCTGGTTTCTCAGTGTGAGATCCACAATTATTCTTAAGTTTCAAATGAAAAGGTCCTATGCTGGGAAGGTTCTTAAACATATGTAACAATGGTCTCTGTGTTTGTCATTCCAGGTTCCACTGGTGACATTGTGCTGACCCAGTCTCCATCTTCTTTGGGTGTGTCTGTAGGGCAGAGGGCTACCATCTCCTGTAGGGCCAGCAAAAGTGTCAGTACATCTAGCAATAATTACATGAACTTTCCGTGTGCACTCCGCAGAGATCTCTCTGCTCCCCTGCAGCCTAGGTCTCCCACTCACCAGTTTCTCAGCCTCTACCTAGGTTTAACTTTTTAACCAATATATCTGTTTTTGCTTTCTATTCCTATTTCACCTGCCTCTGCTGTTTTCTTATCTATTTTCCAAATGTGGACACTCCAATACTTCATTCTATATTATACTGCACTCATGGTTAACATGATTTTTGCGTCTTGAGAATTGAGCTTGTTTTTCTGTCCTATAATAATTAAAGTGTTTGAGATTGTTTGAGGTAAATAGTTTGTATGTCAGTAAAAACAATTTGTTAACCAAGCCCACACATATGTATTAATTAAATAATAATTGAAAAAAATTTCTTATTCACTTTTGAGACAAAGTATCATTCATTCTGAAGCAGGAAGGCAGAGTTTTTATTACCCATTTCAGTCAAGACATTACTCCACTTTCAGTTTATTTTCTCATAGTTCATCATCCCATTATTCCTCCCCGTGATGCCATAGGATAACCCCCAAGTCCTCCCCACTTCCTTGGGATTTAGGTTTTCTGAGGTTTAGCTGAATCTTCTGTTACTGAATTCACACTAAGCATTCCTCTGCTGTGTGAATTGGGGCTCAGACCAATTAGCATATGTTGTCTGCCTGATGGCTCAGTGTCTGGGAGATCTTAGGCACCTAGAATAGTAGAGACTGCTGGTCTTTCAATGTAGTGCCCTCTTCGTCGTCTTTCAGCCTTTCCGTAATCCAATCACAGGGGTCTCTGAGTTCAGTTCATTTGATGGGTGTTAAGTATCTGCTTTTGTCTCATTCATCTTTCTCAGAGGACTGCAAAGCTAGTCTTCTGACTGTAAGCACATCATAGTATCAGTAACAGTTTTAGGCTTTGGGGCCTCCTCTTGAGATGGATCCCATATTTGGGTTGTCACTTGGACCTCCTTTCCCTCAGTCTCATCTCTTTTGTCCTTACTGTTCTTTTAGACAGGAACAATTCTAGGTCAGAGGTTTGAATGTGAGATGACAAGTCCATTGCTCCATTTCAGATGGTGGGCTTGTTGCTTTGGGTGCAGTAGATTTCCTGAGAGGCCTTTAGGGTGTGGGGTCTTCAGAGGGGCAGACAAGTCTCCGATCTTCCCTAGCATAAGGCAGAGGCTAAAAAGAGAGTGTAGTTTCAGCAGTGGTCATAGGTCCAGCATCTTCTGAGCTTCTCAGGGTCCTCAGCTGCTGTGGATTTGTGGGAAGGCCCCTTACATGTTGCCCTATGTACTGTAGATATCCTGTGAGGCCTTTAGAATGTGCAGACTTTAGAGAGGCAGATAAGCTACTGATCTGCCCTGTCTGAAATGAGATATACTTAAATTCATATTATTATGAATAGAGCATCAATGAACATCAGTTTGGTAATATTTATATTTAATGATAATTTACATTTGCTCATGAATAAATATACCCATTGATGGAGCAGTTGAAATATATGGTAGCTCTATCTTTTTTGGAGGACTGTCCATACTGTAGACCTTAATTTCCATATCAGGTTACAGTTTCTTCAGCAGCATATCCGGCTTACTTTTTCTATTAATTATCTACAATTTCTAGCCATTTTCATTATTTTTTATTAATTATTCAGGTTAAGTGAGTTTTATGTTTTTGATGTAGTTTCCATAATTATTAAAAATGATAAGAATCAGTGATCTACAAAAGATCATCTGGAAGTCACCAATCATCTTATGAGTCACACAGATCATTGACACTTGAGACTTTTCTTTTTTAAATGTATAATGATGTTTATTCATGTAGAAGAAATTGTGTTAATGAACATTCTTCTACTCTGTATTTCGCTAATGGGGAAAATATAAGTCACCTTAATACTTTGCCCTCATGAAGCTATGTTTCCCATAGAACACAGAACTTTGCTGTGTTTTGATATCTATTGTTTTTTCCCTAACATGAGTTCAGGCAGTTTTCTAGGATGGAAATTGTTCTATCTAAGCAAGTTTTTTTTTTTTTTTTAACTGTCGTACTCTATGAGACTGTTTGCCTTATAAACAGTAACCATAACATCATAAGCCTCCATGCTGCTGGTTTTGAGCATGAAACATATATGTCCCTTGGCCTATTGCCACTGATCCTGTCTAGAATGCTAAAGTTTACTTTAAAGAAATCCTAAATCAGTGGGTGTGTCCAATATCCTGGCTCAATATACAACCCGTGTCAATAAGTGTATGTACGTGGTGGTTTTGTTTTGCATAGTCAAAATATCCAAGTATTTTGAAATTTAATGCAAGGTCTGTATGCAGCGAAAGGTCTTTCTCAGAGTATTTTATTGTTTTGTATTTGTAATGACTACCAGAGCATATGTTCCTGTTTTGTTTGTTTTCTGCTTTGTGTGTGTGTGTGTGTGTGTGTGTGTGTGTGTGTGTGTGCGTGTGTTCTTTCACAAATGCAATACTCAGGCTCCATTTTATATGATGCCTAAGAAAAACTCCATTTTTTGCTAGGAACCAATTTTAACTTTGTAAACAATAAGGTTCTAGCAATTATGAAGCTTTGTCCCCTTGCCACATTTGTAAGACTGCTAGTGAATGAGGGCTTGCTGATAGAAAGAGACTACATACTCATTAAAGAAAAAAGTTAAAAAGATGTCATTACAGTTCTTACAACTTATACTCCAAACACAATGCCATCCATGGCTGTCTAAGAAACACCAGCACAACCTAAACCACATGTTGACCCTGGTACTCATAGTGGGACAGTTCAGTACCACATTCTTACAACAGACAAGTCATTTTGTTCATTTTGTTTAACTACTATTAAACAAAGAAATACTTGATGGAAGAGATATCTACAGAACATTTCACAAAAATACAAACGAATATACCTTCCCTACACCTCATGGTACTTTCTACAAAATTGATCACATATGCAGAAATAAATCAAGTCTCCACAGATACAAGAAACTGAAATAATTCCATGAACCTATCAGACTTCCATATAGTATATTTAGATATCAACTCCAACAGAAACAATAGAAAGCTTACAAACTTATGCAAACCAACACCTGATATAAAAACTACTAATTGTATTCTTCCACATACAGTAAAGAGCACACAAATTCAAGAGACACCAACATTTTTACTTATGCAATCAAGAATGACAGGTTATATGTGAGATAAAATAAGCATTTTTGATTATTCTGTCAAAAGTCTGTGCATATTGGTTCAAAATCAGAATTTTATACTATCTTTATGGTGTTATTAGGTCATTTTTGAACGTCTTAACATAATGACTGATTCTTTTCCTGCAGAAAGACCCTTGCATATAGACTGCTGAATCTATACCTAATAACTAAGAATTAATTTTGTTAATCATACAATTACAACAGGTCAACGGAAGTAGAAATTATCCGTTATATATTATTTATATTGTCATACAGGTTTGTCTAGTACACTAGCTTAAGGAAATGAAGAAATTGACTTGTTGCTCACAGGAAATGTTTTACTAGCCTCAAAATTTCCCAGAAAACATCATACTACTGGGGATGGTTTAAAGTAAATAATATTAACGCCTGGGCCACAAGGCAAAAATAATAAAAGATGTCCTATGCATTTTTTAAAACCAGACTCAAATACCTGCTGTTAGTAACCTTGGAGGTAGCAAGAGATGGTATCCTGCAGATGGACATTTTCCATTTTCTAGAATTTGAACAAGGATGGTATATACACCATAACAGCGAAACAATCTCAGGGTTTCAATGGGTAACTGCTCTAAGTTCTGAAACTGCTGAATATGTAATTATATATTTATTGGAAATAATGACAATTATGGGGAGCCTTGCACAAATTAAAATTGATAAAACCCCTGCATATGTATCCAATAAAGTGAAACAATTATTCACTAATCATAATATAAAGCATGTTCCTACTATATGACTTAATCCCACAGGAGAAGAAATTATAGAAAGTGCCAATCACACCTTAAAACAGATACTTATTAATTTTCTAAATGTTGGTGAATGAGGAACAATAGCAGCTGAGAGAACTAAATTATCAAGAAAAAGAAATCTGGGGAACTAGGTCAACTAATATACTGCAAAATTATCTTGACATAGAATGGAAATCTGCCATAGTTATACGTTAGGGTCATGGTTAGGCTTATGTATGTACCAGAAATGAAAAAATATGTTTATTAACAAACCTTGTAATAAATCATATCTGATCAGAGAAAACCTTATTACCTGAGAAAAGAATGTCTTCACAAAGCAAATAGCCCATGAATCTCACAGAGTGTTTCAGCTACTGATTTCTTCAAAAGTACATGTAAATCAACTTCAAATGGAGTAACCCAAGAGGTTGATCACCCAGAGACTGTGTATAGAGGAAGAGTGGACAATAGAGTTATTTATTCTCAATATTTTGGCCAGATGTTTAATCAGTCTCTATAGCCAAATAGGCTTCTAAAATGAATGCTAGAAATAACACCACTCTACGTGCTCAAAAATAAGAATTATGAAGCAGTATGAGGCTGTATCATTAAACATAACAACAATGGTAGGTTTCCTCTAAGAGCCCTATGACCTCCACAGCTAGGCTCTCTTGACCAGGTTTTCCATTCCAGGCATTCCCATAAATATTATATAACCCAATATAGAGGAGAGGGAAAATAACCCAATTGTTCATATGGATCACAAAGTAATAGCCTTTAATTTTTTCCTCTTTGTGTGTCAATACAACACTGACTAAAATGTATTCAATGAAAACATGAATTTATTGTGAGCATTGACCCACAAATTCTCATTAAACTTTGTATAAACCTCAAACTTACTAACAGACTTTCTAAACATGACACAGTTTAACATTGGCCTCTACAGGTTGTTTATCTTTTACACATGGATGATCACTTCTATTCCTATTATCCTTAGGTTCGGTCTTCTCATTGTGTCCTGGATTTCCTGGACATTTTGGGTTAGGAGCTTTTTGTTTTTTGCATCTTCTCTGGCTGTTTTGTCTATGTTTACAATGTTATCTTCTGCCCCCGAGATTCTCTCTTCGATCTCTTGTAATCTATTGGAAATGCTTGCTTCTGTGACTCCTGATTTCTTTTTTAGGTGGTCTACCTCTAGGGTTATCTCTTTTAGTGATTTCTTTATTGTGTCACTTTCCGTTTTAAATTCCCTCTTCCATTCCTTCATCTCTTTGGTTGTGTTTTCCACTAGTTCTTTGAGTTCTTTGAGTGTTTTTCTTGCTTCCTCTTAAAAGCTTCTGAATCTTTTTGCTTTTCCTCCCGTTCTTGTTTAAGTATCTCTATCAGCATCTTGATGTATGATTTCAGGTCTGTGTCTTTTTTTTTCTGGAGTGTTTGGCATTCCTATGTTTGCTGTTGTGGGAGAGCTGGGTTCTGGAGTTGCCAGGTTGTCTTGGTTTCCTTGGGATATACTATTTCGCTTTCCTCTTGCCATTTTGTTGTCAGTGCTATGTTCTCGCCTTTCCCTTGTATCTGGTCTGGGTCCCTGGGTCTTCACTGGTCTAGGTGGCAGATGGGTTGAGCCCTGTTCTATGCCTCAGAGTTGCTGGGTGGAAACAGAAGTTCCAAAGTTCTGTTCCTGGTCCCTGGATCAGGCAGGGCTGTGGGTGCGCTTACAGTGCGCACTCCGCAGAGATCTCTCTGCTCCCTGGCTTCCCAGGTCTCTCAGTCACCAGTCTTTAAGGCTTTAAACGCCGCTGATCCGTGTGGTGGATGGGCCGTGCCCTGTTCTGTGCACTGAAGTCGCCGCCTACATGGATGATCACAAGCCACATTCAATTCAGACCTGGCATCCTTCATAAAACGTCCAGTCCTACACATGGAAAAAGTTCCCTCTCTAATATTTGTATGTTCAAATGTGTTTTCTCAGCCATGCTCTGAAGTAGCTGCTTCTGAAGCTCCCCCCCCCCCCTTTTAGTTGCTTTCCCAACCAGCTCGGTTACTCTTTATTTTCTTTTATTCTTCTTGAAATTTTGTCTGGATGAAAATTGTAAGAGTTCTCTTACATTAGGTTTTTTCAGCTACTTTTAAGAATGATAATTATAAAATATAGAAAATAGGAGGTTAAGTTGTTTATTTCAAATGAAAGCTAACATATATGAACTTTAATGGAACTTTATCAAAAGAAGACAGAAATGTTTACAAACACACACACACACACACACACGTGTGTATGTATAATATACATATACATACATAGATTCATGCATATGTGATACTATCCAGTTGTGTTATTGTGAAGTATAGGATTTTTAACAGAAGTTCACCACCAACATGAAATCCTTCCTCTACCTCTGGAATGATCAGATTATAGTCACCCATCTCCAAGGTGAGCAAATGTGTGATAGCTGACACCATAATATAAATCAAGTTAAGACCCCTACTGGGGTTTGTGAGAATATATCAGGGAAAGGAATAAAAATTCTATGAATATTGTTACTTATCAGCTATTATGCCAATAAAGCTCAACCAGATTGTAAGTTTCTATAGCTTACAGCCCTGTCTACCTAAGATACACTGTGGAAATCTAGATGCAATTTTGAGTGCGTAAATTGCAACATACTCTAACATCCCTTGTAGCTCACATTATTTTTCGTTATTACCTCTAGGAGGAGCTATCAACTGTCAGTTTCCTTAAGGGGAGTCTAATGAGTAGTAGAAGTTGTTCAGGGAACTGTTTAAACTAGACAGTCTTACTGCCGCAAAGAGGTTACCATCAAATGCATTATTACTCATGTCTAAAGAGACTTCTAGCAATAAGCCATTTAACTTGATAGCCTCAATCACAAGAAAGCAGATGCATGTAGCTGCTTGTAGTATTAATGCTAATTACATTCTCCAAAAAAAGTGTATACACAAGAATGTCTGAAGATAACTTCTGGGAACCCACCCAGAGTTTTTTTTTTTTTTTTTGATTGGTAAATAAAGATGCCAGTAGCTAATATCTGGGTAAGACAGACAGAACTGAGAATTTAGAATTCTCAGGTTTTGGACTCAGAGGAGAGGAAGAAGAGATCTCCCATGCTTTGGGAGAGTGTGGAGTGAGGGGGGACAGAGCCCATCATGGGATAGAGAAACAGGGAGAGTGCACTGGGGTCTGAGCCAAGATAGCACGGCCCAGAGAGCACCACAAATGGTATGCAGCAGCCAAGAAGAAACATGGTTGTTAGTAAGTAGTAACTCAGAATTATAAGCAGGAGGCAGATTCTTGCAGAAAGGAGGCTAGACATTTGCCCAGGTATTCTGTTGCTTAAGGCAAATAAAATATAAAGACTGTGTGAGTGTTTTTCATTAGGGAACATACACCACTGACGTGGGTAGAAACACCATGGTGGGATTTATTAACAAGAATTAATACTACAAATGACATCCTCCATGTGGGGAAAGAACTAAATTTCAAATATTAATTGGACATTTCCTAACGGAAAACAGAAAACACATATCTTTTTTTACAGTGCACAGAATTTATGTTTTAGTATTTTTAATTCCTTACCGCTTTATTTTTTTTAAAAAGAGGGATACATTTACAGATTTTAAAAGGCATTTTGGCATAACATTATGTGAATATTTTGTCAGTACTTAATTCTTTTAGAGGTTTGATAGCATACATAGAAATCCCACTAGTTACCATAAACATGAAGTACATGTAGGACAGAATGTAACATAGAAACATGTTTCTTGTTGGGTATAGATTAAGCATAATAATCCAAGGAAATGCATTTCTTGAATATTAGATGTTGGGTTGAATTGGTTTCTTAGCTGTGAGCTTAAGGTGGGGATAATGACAGTTTCTGCTGGGAGAGGAAGCCTGAATACCATGGGGATGGAAAGGTTGATGATAATTTAAGAAGTCACTCCTTCACAAGCAACCAGATCACTTGAACTCGAGAAGTCTGGGATTTTATTGGGGGAAGAGTCTTAGACATAAAATCCACGTTTTCTGAATCCCAGAATCCTGTGGATTTAATTGAATGCACCTAGACATATTGTATTAACCATATGTATGGGAAAAGGTTTAATGAAAAGCTATCACACCTTTCTGATGTATAAAGTATAAAGTTTAGTGAGAATTGAGATCATGTGACAACTTGTTAGACACTGACGGGAATTGTTGCTCACCTGGTATATTCTTTAGTTGGAGATTGGGAAATATTTTGTTTATTAATTAATTTATTAACTAATTAGTTAATTCAATTTACATCCCAATGGCAGTCCCCCTTTCCTCCCAGTCTCTTCCTTACACAGCTTCTTCCCCCATACATCCCTCCCTTTCTCCTCTGAGACAGGGAAAGTCTCCACAACACTGAAGGTACCAACCCAGGATGGCACATCAACTCACTTCAAGACTAGCCACATCCTCTCCTAATGAGACCAGACAAGGCAGCCTAGGCAGGGGAACAGGGAAACAGAGTCAGTGAGAGTTCTTACTCCAAATGTTGGGGGATTCACATGAGTACCAATCTTCACATCTGTTACATATGTCCAGGGGTTGGGTGGGATGGGGCTAGGTTTAGAGCATGAATGTTGTTTGGTTCGCTGCTCAGTTTCTGGGAGCCTTCCCCAACCCTTGTCAACTAGGGCCCAAGTTCGTTGCCTCTTTTGGTCTTATGAAGTTACCTTTCCCTCTGGGTCCATCAATTCTTTCCCTAACTCTTGCTAAAGACTCCTCAAAAACTGCCTTATCTTTGGCTGTTGGTTTCTCCATCAGCTCTGGTCAGCCTTGGGTTGAAGGCTCTCAAAGGACAGTTATACTAGGCTCCCTGCCACTCTCTATACTCCCCATCCTCTGCCTCTGGGTACTCCCGAAAACCCAGCAGCAGTGAGGACTGACTATCCACTCATGTGTTCCATGTTGGGATCCACAGAGCCAGGTGCAATCCAGGAGGCCTCCAGCCAATGGGTCCAGCAGTTGAGACCAGGAACACAATTCTCTTCACGTTGGCCCCACCAAGAAAACCCAGCAGTGAGTTCCTCCCATATTGTCTGCCCTTCATGCTGTGTGGTGCAGCTCTGCCTGGCTCCCTGGAGTCCTGCTGCTCCCAAGAACCTGCCCTTTCCTCCAGCAACCTCAGCAGCACTTGGTCTGCCCTCATTGAGTCCCATCCTCTGATCCACACCTCTACTGGCAATTCTGAAGGCCTGCAGCCACCAGGTCCTATCAGTTTTGTTTCCATCCCTGAGGCCTACTGAAACCCGGGACACCCAGAGGTCTGAAGCCAGCAGTGACTACCAGCTTTGTCTGTATCACTGGAAGCCTGCTGCCTCTCAGGACAAACAGGTCTACCTGCCATCCCAGTGGACTACTGCCATCTGGAGACCACCAGCATTACCTTTGTCCTTGAAGGTCTGTTGCCTTCAGGGAAAAAGAGAACTGTCAACAGCAGAAAATAGGTTTTCAAATTCCCTAACCATCTCTCTGTTATGTATGTATGTTAGCAGTTTATAAAATGAGAACTGAACATGCTTACCACAAATCATTTAATGTTTCATACCTATTTCAGTATAAAATGATATATTTAATAGAAAATAGAAAAGAGGCATATTGATTAAATCCATATTTAATTTCAATAGTGTTCTGGCTTAATATTTGCACATTAGTATCTGATGAATAATTTACTTTGGATATCAAATTCCATGTGCTGTCTCGTATTCAGCAGATTAGTGATATACATCTGGAGGTTGTGTCTCCATGTATAGATTAGACTGACCTAGAATTTAAGTACCCAAGGCTGGTGAGAGTCTTATGTGTCTTATCCCATCTCTCCAGTTCTGGGATACAGAGATGAATCTCAGTCTTTGTCATGACATTTTGTTTACTTTTCTGTTTCATGCACTTTACACAGAATAGTGTAATTATAATTCACTTCATATATACCCTCATAATTCACTAAGCTGAATTCAGGTGTTTATTTCAGGTTTTTCATTGCTCTAGATTTTCCTTTACACACAAACTTTTTTTTTTCTTTAGATGTGAACAATCTCTGATGTTGTGAACTTCTGGTCTCTGTAAAATCATTACTGTATTTATGTGGCTGTGCCCCCTTCTGGAGAATCTTTGAAGACTGAGCAATATGAAGACTCATTTCACCAGTTTTAATCCCGCTAATTTCTAGACTTGTATAGAAAATTCCTTTGTGGAATAAAACCGTTTGGCAGTGCTGGTCTTCAGGTGTGATGAGATAAAGAAACCTGGTTTGTTTCATTCTCCTCCATTTTCTTAAACTGAGATCCCTCTTTAACAATTCTCTTTTCATTCTCTGGCGTTGTGGGAAACATGACTGTTAGTTTCTGTTGGATTGTCTTTGAGATTAAAGCTTCTCTGATCCCAGGCTAGAGTCCCCAGCACCTCCACAGAGCTAATTCAGGCTCCTCCTGGCATCTCTGTCCCATGTTTAATTGGAAGTTGGGGCTCCGATGCCTGAGACACTGCTCATGTTCTCATTATCGGAGTCGATATGGAGATGGGAGACAGAGAACAGATTTAGCTCCAATTTCTTTGAATTTTCTTTCTTTTTCTATTCATCACTTTCTTTTATAGGACATTTTTGTTACTCTGTGTATTTCTTGTATTCTTGTGATTTTCTCACTGATATTAGCTTTCTAGAATGATCAATCTTAGATTTGTCCCCTAAAATTTCTCCAAAGGACACTTGTCTTGGATATTAACCTAAACCTCTGAGATCCTGTAGTAGATTTCTGTTGTTATCAGGACCCCAATCGCTGTCAGTGTTTTCTTGTGCTCTCTCTGATGGTATTGTTCCTGTTGATTGACACCACCACTCACACACTGCCCAGCTGTTTGTTTCTTCTTTTCCATCTGCTTTGCATGGGTTCCTCCTGCCCAGCCCAGCTGCTCAGTGTGTATAAATCAGGCCTGTGCATTGTGACTGAAGTGCATCAGACAGGCAGGGGCAGCAACATGGCACCACAGACCCATGTCCTCGTGTCCCTGCTGCTCTGGGTATCTGGTGAGACATTTAAAGTATTAAAATATTTTCAAGGTTTTATATTTGTCATAGGAAATTTGCAATATGTTTTAGTTTGCCATATTTCTTACATAATAATACTTTGACAATTTGCCATTATAAAGATATTTAAATGACAAATTTTAATTTTTATTATAATTTATGTTCACTAATTTAGGCATTCTCACTGCATATTCCCTATTGCAGGTACCTGTGGGGACATTGTGATGACACAGTCCCCAACATCCTTGGCTGTGTCAACTGGTGAGAAGGTCATTATGAACTGCAAGTCTAGTCGGAGTCTTTTATGGGATGGAAAAAGCTACTTGGCCTGGTACCAGCAGAAAGCCGGGCAGTCCCCTAGACTGCTGATATACTATGCATCCACTAGAGCATCTGGGGTCCCTGATCGCTTTGTAGGCAGTGGATCTGGGACAGATTTCACTCTGACCATCAGCAGTGTGCAGGTTGAAGATCTGGCTGTTTATTACTGTCAGCACCATTATAACAGCCTTCCCCCACACAGTGCTTCAGCCTCCTACACAAACCTCCCTGAGACTCTCCCCAGCTGCACACACCACACACAACTCTGGACATGCACACTTCCCCCTTCTGCCTGAGACCTGACCTGCCTGCAGTACTGAAGAAAAAGTTTACACAGCCCATTAAAAATGTGCTTAATGCCTCTTATGTCTTTAGGTACAAAAATTCTAAATACCATAATGCAGGAAAATACCACAGTATCATTTTTTTTATTCATTCATAAACCCTTTACCAAAAAGTATGATGAATGAATATGATGGATTTATCTTATAGTTCTATCAATCTGGTAAATAACATAAGATCATATGGGCTGATATGGTGATATTGGTAAACTGTGTTTTGGTTAGGAATATATAGAAAAATTATTGCTTTTTGTGATTTCTAGAGGATTTTCTTGCTGCCTTAATGGTATCTATTTTTTCTGACATTTCTTTATCTTTTGTGATTCTTTTATTTATATTCCTTTTACTTAATTAGTTATTTTTATGTACATGTGTGTCTCTCTGCCTCTTTCTTTTCTTTTCTCACTCCCTCCTAACCTCCTTCCCTTTCCCCCTCCCCCTTCTGTGGGTATGTGTATGTATGGGGTCTCAGGTCTGACACATGGCTTGGTGGCTAGTGCCTTCATCTTTTGTGTAATGTTGCTGCTCCTTACATTTTTTAATTGATAGGTACTCATTTTACAGAAGTTTCATAATGGAATGTCTTACAAGTACATCATATATTTTGACCATATCCACTAACTTTCTCCATTTTCATTTCCTTTCCTCCTGTTATTGTGGCCTCCTTTTGACACACCAGCGACATGAATGTTGAGTCAGAGGCTTTTTAATGTTTTTAAGCTTTGCTGGCCAGTCGCCCAGCTACTCTACTTGACTAGTCCTGGCACTAAGTCTCTTTACATGGCCAGATCTAACTTCCCATCCCCCCTTTCTTTCACTTGTCTTCACACTCACTCCCAGTCACCCTCTCTGACTCAGTGCCTTGACATTCCCCTCCATTGGGAAAAGTGCCCTTCCTGGGCCAAAGGCCTCTTCTCACATTAACACCAGACACTGCTATACATACCAGACTGTATGCAATTGGGGCCATGGGCCTTTCAATGCATGCTCAGTGATTAGTGTTCAAGCCACGGAAGCTGTGGAGAATTTAGTTCTTCAACAATGTTATTCTCATGAGGCCACAACTACAACCCCCTTCAACTCCTTCATCCCCCACTCCCAGCACCTCACTGGGGTCCCCGTGCTCAGTCTGATGGTTAGCTGCAAGCATGTTCAGCTGCACGAATCTGGCAAAGCCCCTGAGGAGGCCTCCATATCAGCTTCCTGCCAACAAGCACTTCCCAGCATCAGCTGTAGTGCCTGGTTCCAGTGGCTGAACATGCAGTGGATCCCCAAGTAAGCAGCCACTGAAAGACCCCCTCTTCAGTCCCTGAAGATCTTCCACTTGATCCAGTACCTTCTACTCTAAGTTTTTTGTTCTCCCTTCTAAGAAAGACAGAGGCTTCCACATTTTGTACTACCTTCGTTTTGTCTTTCATAAGGTCTGAATTGTTTCTTGTGTATTCGGAGATTTCTGGGGCTTGTATCCACTTATTAGTGACTGCATATCATGTGTGTTCTTTTGTGACTGGGTTACCTCACTCAGGATGATATTCTCTAGTCCCATCCATTTACCTAGGAATTTCATGAAGTCATTGTTTCTAATAGCTATGTTGTACTCCATTGTGTAAATGTTCCACAATTTCTGTATCCATTCCCCTGTTGAAGGATATCAGGATTCTTTCCAGCTTCTGGTTATTATAAATAAGGCCACTATAAACATGGTGGAGCATGTGTTTTTATTATATGATGGAGCATCTTTGTGGTATATACCCAGAAGTGGAACAGCTGGGTCTTCATGTAGTACCATGTCCAATTTTCTGAGGAACTGCCAGACTGATTCCCAGAGTGGATGTACCAGCTTACACCACTACCAACAGTGGAGGAGTGTTCCTCTTTTTCCACATCTCAACAGTATCTGCTGTCATCTGTGTTTTTGATCTTAGCCAATCTGAGGATTTTCTCCTTGATGGCACTCTCTACCTGAGAAAACTGTTCAGAATCATCTTTTCTCCTCAGCATGAGAGTGTTAAGCCCATAGCTACGTCATTCTGCAATGTAATGGCATACTGCCTTTCCACAGTTTGTGTCTCCACAGACCTTTCAGTCAGATTCAACACATTAACAATACACTCAGAGGCACAGATGTAACAACAATGCTACATTAAGGAAAGGAACAAAAGCACATACCCTCAGTGTCAGTCAAGCCAAAGCTAGTCCAGATTTAATTCTGCCTGTCACTTTTTGTGTCTTTCATCCTGTCTGTTGTATGATTCTGAATTAGGCTCTGCCTGGAGGGTGTTTTGTGATTATGTTCTTGTTTCTTTCTATGCTCTGTATATCCTGAACTGCACAAAAGTCATCATGTGAATATGAAAGGAAAAATGAGGCATCATATTCAGAATTTTTCTTAAAGATTTATTTATTTATTTATTTATT
Organism: Micromys minutus; assembly: GCF_963924665.1. NCBI lineage: Eukaryota > Metazoa > Chordata > Mammalia > Rodentia > Muridae > Micromys > Micromys minutus. The sequence goes on from NC_137953.1 coordinate 15,505,354, forward strand.
ATATATAAGTATACTGTCACTGTCTTCAGACACACCAGCAGAGGTCATCGGATTCCATCACAGATGGTTGTGAGCCACCATGTGGTTGCTGGGAATTGAACTCAGGACCTCTGGAAGAGCAGTCGGTGCTCTTAACCTCTGAGCCACCTCTCCAGCCTCATATTCAGAATTTTTAAACAGAATTTTACAATAAATTAAGCCAAAGATTCCAACTGACCCCAACTGACTGAGATAACAGTATCACAAACATTATTGCTTGCCAAGCAATATACACACGTGACAACAAGAACACCACATTCCTGGTAGGTATTGGTATCTTATTGATATAAGATTTCTTTAAACCTCTACTTTTGTTGCTTTTAGGAAATGATTATTTGAACTTACATTACTCTGTTTCATGGAAGAATACATAAATTTTGGTTGCTCCATGTATTAGTACAGGCAGTAAAAGTTGAATACATGATGAAATGATGGCAGTTAAGGTTTATTATTACATTGTTCCCTTAAAGGCAGTTGAAACAAAGATACTAAGTATCAGCAGGATGTCAGTGAAAAGTCTTAAGTGAACTCAAGATGTATTATGAGGCCCAACAAAAATCAGAAAAATCTGACCCTGTCTCATATAAATGGTGGCATTGGGTGGCCCAGCTAGAGCACTGCTGAAGACATTACACTTTTGGTGCTAATAAGATAGAGCTGGAATTCTGTTCATTCAGATACCAGCCAGGCCCAGATCCAGGGCCCTGAGTTTGTCCAAGCCAAAATCTGTATTATGGGTAACCCTTTGAGATTCCTGAATAGGCCATTCTTGCTAACACAAACCTGTAGGATCTTCTAGATACAGGAATAAAAGACACAACCAGAGGAGTCCTGATGGGGATCCTATACTAATGGTGTCACAGAATCCAAAGATCTTGAACCAGACAAATGATTCATTGAAGTGATCATTTGTAAGGGAAGATATGTGGACTTAGATATTCTGTGGGACACACTGATATATTACAGCTACTATAATGAGATGTTTTCTATGCTTTGTTTGATCTTGTTTGCTTCTTTTGTGTTTTATTTTGGGGTTGTTGCAAGGGCATTGATAAGTTAAGAGTGTAAAGGTGAGGTGAGAATTCCTGGTATGTAAGTGACACAGTTGTATCATGTAATGTTTTTCTGGACAGTGTCTTATGAGAGGATTTATTGCCAAGATCAGACATGTGGTGTTTCTCAAGGATCTGTCTTCTGAAAGGTCATGTAATATTTTTGCTGGAGTAGACACTTGAGAGCACGTGTGAAGTTTGAAAACAGGTTAATGTAACCCAACAGACAGAGGATGATGCTCTGTCACTGGATCCCCTTAGTGGTCTTCATTGAGCTTCTGTGATGGAGGTCTTCATATGTCAGGCCTTAGTAGATAATCTCGCACTAAAGAACTTCTGGTAGAGTTTGAACTGCTTCTAGGTGCTTTTGTGGAAGATAGGCAGAGCCTCATGTTTTTTTTTTTTTTTTTTTTTTTTTTTTTTCTAGATTGAGCTGCTGGTGTGATTTCCTGCTCTGTGTTTTGCTAGTGGACTGAACTGTAGTTAGCTAAGCTCAGAATTTCTTCAGGAAACTATGTCTAAACAGGTCTATGTCTCCCTTGTCCTATTAGTCATATTCCTCTTTATATTTGGTATGTGGTCTATAAGGAAGTTTGTAATGTTTAAGAGCCTTTATTAAAGTAGATCTTGAAAAATATAAGCCTACAAATTGGAGATAAAAATGACTGAGGTCCCTGACCAAAAAAAAAAAAAAAAAAAAAAAAAAAATCACAAAGAAACAACAAAAAGTGAAAAAATAAAATAAATATTAGAACCCCTTCAAAAATCTAAATATATTTCATAACCTAGAAACAAAAATAAAAATGTTTAACCTAATAATACTAGACACAAAATATCCAGGTAATCCAGGACTCTATTTAAGACCAAAGTTATGAAAAAATTGCAATATAAGAAGGGAAAGTAACTCAGATAAAAAAATACAGAAAATACTTAAAATTTTATCAGACATTAATTGACGACATAATACCAATACTCTCCAAAATATTGCATAAGATAGAATTAGATGAAATACTACCTAACTCACTTTTTGAGGCTACAATGACCTTCTTTTCCTAAACCACAGAAAGACCCTACAAGGAAAAAGAACTTCAGACAAGTTTCACTTATGAACATTGATGCAAAAATACTCAACAAAATCCTCGCAAACGGAATCCAAGAACACATCAAAACTATCATTCACCATGAACAAGTAGGCTTTATCCTTGGGATGCAGGGATGGTTTAATATACCGAAATACATCAATGTAATCCACCATATAAACAAACTCAAAGAAAAAAAACCACATGATCATCTCACTAGATGCTGAGAAAGCATTTGACAAAATTCAACACCCCTTCTTGTTAAAAGTCATGAAAAGAACAGGAATCCAAGGTCTATACCTAAACATAATAAAAGCAATATACAGCAAACCAATAGCCAACATCAAACTTAACAGTGGGAAATTTGAAACAATCCCACTAAAATCAGGGACTGGACAAGGCTGCCCACTCTCCCCCTATCTATTATACATAGTATTGGAATTCCTGACTGGAGCAATTAGACAGTAAAAGGAAATCGAAGGGATACAAATTGGAAAGGAAGGAGTAAAAACATCACTATTTGCAGATGACATGATAGTGTACTTAAGTGACCCCACAACTTCCACCAGAGAACTGCTACAGCTGAAAAACAAGTTCAGCAAAGTGGCTAGATATAAAATTAACTTAAACAAATCCTTAGCCTTCCTGTATTCAAAGGACGAATGTGGAGAAAATAATTAGGGAAAAGATACCCTTCACAATAGTCACAAAAACTATGAAAAACCCTGGTGTGTCTCTAACTCAGCAAGTGAAGGACCTGTATGACAAGAACTTCAAATCTCTAAAGAAAGAAATTGAGAAGGATTTCAGAAAATGGAAAGATCTCCCATGCTCATGGATTGGAAAAATCAACATCTTAAAAATTGCCATCCTACCAAAAGCAATCTACAGATTCAATGCAATCCCCATCAAAATTCCAACCCAGTTCTTCATGGAATTGGAAAGATCAATGTGCAATTTCATATGGAATAACAAAAGACCTAGAATAGCGAAATCCATCCTCAACAACAAAAAAACATCTGCGGGAATCACTATCCCTGACCTCAAGCTATATTACAAGGCAATTGTGCTGAAAACTGCATGGTACTGGTACAGAAATAGGCACGTGGATCAATGGAATAGAATAGAAGATCTAGAAATGAGCCCTCATGTATATGGTCACCTGATTTTTGACAAAGGAGCAATAAACATTCAATGGAAAAAGGACAGCCTATTCAACAAATGGTGCTGGTCCAACTGGCACTCAGCATGCAAAAGAATGAAAATAGACCCTTTCTTATCTCCGTGTACAAAACTCAAGTGTAAGTGGATCAAAGATCTCCACATTAAACCAGATACACGGAAACTATTAGATGAGAAATAGGGAAATCCTTAGAACACATTGGCACAGGAGAAAATTTCCTGAACAAAACACCAATGGCTCTAGCTCTAAGGTCAAAGATTAACAAATGGGACTTAATGAGATTGCAAAGTTTCTGTAAGGCTAAGGACATCGTCAAGAAAACAAAATGGCAACCAACAGAATGGGAAAAAGATCTTTACCAACCCTACATCAGATAAAGGCCTAATATCTAAGATATACCAAGAACTCAAAAAGCTAGACACCAGAGAATCAAACAACCCTATTAAAAAATCAGGCACAGACTTAAACAAAAAGTTCTCAATTGAGGAATATGGAATGGCTGAGAAACCTTTAAGGAAGTGCTTGACATCCTTAGTCATCAGGGAAATGCAAATCAAATCAACCCTGCGATTTCACCTCACACCAGTAAGATTGGCCAAGACCCAAAATTCAGATAATAGAGGATGCTGGCGAGGTTGCGGAGAAAGAGGAACACTTCTCCACTGCTGGTGGGGTTATAAACTGATACAAGCACTCTGGACATCAGTCTGGAGGATCCTCAGAAAATTGGACATAGTACTACCTGAAGATCTAGCTATTCCACGTCTGGGCATATATGTCTGAGACACTCTAATATACAACAAATACGCATGTACTACAATGTTCATAGCAGCTCTATTTATAATAGCCAGAAGCAGGAAAGAACCCAGATATCCTTAACCCAGATGTCCTTCAGTAGATGAATGGATACAAAAATTTTGGTACATTTACATAATGGAGTAGTACTCAGCTATCAGAAACAATGATTTAACAAAAATTTTAAGAAAATGGTTGCATCTAGAGAATTTTATCCTGAGTGAGATAACTCAGTCACAAATGAACAGACATAATATGCAGTCACTGATAATGGGATACTAATTCCAGAATGTTCTGAACACCCCAGAAACAACTCACAGACTGTGTGAAGTTCAAGAAAAAAAAAAAAACCATTATGCTCAATCCTTACACAACCAGTAAACTTTGACTAATTCCGGGTTACATCCTATTTTATGTGTACTTTTTGTTCATTGTAACTATTAAGACCTTAATGCACACTATCAATCCTTTAAAAAAAGCCAAGCACTGATAAAAATGTATTCAATTACTTTTATTCAAAAATGCTTAAGGTTTGTTCATTTATCTTTGTTTTTTAAAATAAAGTTGTTCAAAAAAATTAGAAAAAATAAAAAAAATAAAAAAAAAAAGAAGAGATGACATGGTTAGATACACGATACCTTATCTTCATATGCTGTGCTTCCGGGGTTGGGTATTTGACATAACACCTTTGTGTTCCCCATTATTATGGGTTGAATTTTGCTATTTTTTTAGGTTTTCAAATTCATGCCAAAGTTCTCACTTCCAGAAGCTCAGAATATGGCTGTGTTTAGAATTAAGTTCTTCAGGAAAGTTACAATTTAAAATTAAGCTACCTGAATGGCTTCGATCTGACATATAAAACTACTGTATATGAAAAAAAACCCAAAATACTTACAACAAAATCATAGAAAATATTCGCAACCATAAAAACAGAGGTGCCTCTCAAGGTAAAGGAAGCATGTGGGACACATTGATTTTTTTCACTGGCCTAGAGATGAAATTTCCTATGATGAAAACATTATAGACTACCAGAAGCAGGAAACAATGTTATAGAATATTAAAAGGAATAAATAATTTCAAATCACCAAATCAAAATGGTTGAAAATTTCCACCCCACCACTGATAATGAAATGTCCATGGTATCAGTTCCCCAATAAAAGACAAAGTCAATAGATAGGAGTTGAAAATAGTACCTATCTTTAGATGCTTCTAAAAAGCAGATGGTACATTCACACCACAACAAAGAATAGAATGTACCTTAGGGTAAAAGAAGGGAAAAAGATATTCCATGCAAATGGACCCAAGGAGCCAGCTCGTATAACGACTGTAATATCTGACAAAACAGATTTTACACACATACTACTCACTTTGTTTTGCTTTTCATCACTATGACAACATGTGTTAATAAACTTGGACACAGAAATATGTACAAAAGGGTCTTTTACATGTATCTGGATATATCTTCTTTATATAGCTCTTTTCTTTATTTCAGAAAATCCTACATTTACTTAAGCATTATTTATGTTCAATCTGAAGACTATTCTTCTTGTGTTTTTAATTTAACAAGTGAACTGGAGGCGGCTCTATGGATAATGTGCTTCCAATGTGAATGTGAGGACCTGGTTTTTACCCCAAGAACACACATAGAATGAGATGCAGCAGCAACATGTGACTGTACTTGGACTGATGCTATGGCTGATGTGAGATAGAGACAAGAGAATCCTTGGAAGACACTGCACCAGCCTGTCTCTCATGAGGATTGTGAACCCTGTCCCAGATAAGGCCAAAGGCAAAAGCCACACACAGGGTTGTCCTCTGATATCCACCCACATGCCATAGCAAGGGAAGTCATCCTCACACATTAATATGAACACATATAGACACTCCCCCATTGAGGTGTGAAACCATGAAAACATGGAAATTAAATCAATTTTTATTACTTCACTAAGTATTTTTATTTCCTCTTAGAAAACATTACCACTGGATTTGTATAATTATGAGAGGTCAAATTTTTCTTAAAATGTTTTACATTCTTTACATAGTACATTTATTTTGCACTCCCCCCATCCCACCTCATAAAGCCTACATGGAAGAGACTTAATAAAATAGACTTTTAGGCTTCTTTAAGATACACATGATGCTCTGATAAATTCTCTTCTGACATAAACTCCCTGAGGGTGAAACTGGAGCAGGTGCCCTTTGAGCAGCAGCACACACTCTGCTGGGCTGATTTGCATGTGGAGTCATCATACAGCAGCCCAGGCTACTTTAAGAGCATCTGCCAGGAGCCTAAGAAGCATCCTCTGTTGCAGCTCTCAGAGATGGAGACAGACACACTCCTGCTCTGGGTGCTGCTGCTCTGGGTTCCAGGTGAGGGTGCAGAGAAGTGTTGGGTGCAACCGCTGTGGCCATCATGGTTTTCCATGCCTCTGGGCTCTTGATCATTATAATTAGGGTATTTGTAAGTGGTTTTAAATTTCTCCAATCATATTGATTTTATCGTTTCGCAGAGTGATGTCTACAATTATTCTTAAAAATTTAAATTAAAAGGTCTTCTGCTAGGAATGTTTTTAAACATATTTAACAATGGTCTCTGTGTTGGTCATTCGAGGTTCTACTGGTGACATTGTGCTGACCCAGTCTCCATCTTCTTTGGGTGTGTCTGTAGGGCAGAGGGCCACCATCTCCTGTAGGGCCAGCGAAAGTGTTAGTTTATCTAGGTATAACATTATGCACTGGTACCAACAGAAACCAGGACAGAAACTAAAACTCCTCATCTATGATGCATCCAACCTAGCATCTGGGGTCCCTGCCAGGTTCAGTGGCAGTGGGTCTGGGACAGACTTCACCCTCACCATTGATCCTGTTGAGGCTGATGATATTGCAACATATTACTGTCGGCAGAGTAGAAGGTTTCCTCCCACAGTGCTCTGGGGCTGAACAAAAACCTTCTGAGGTTGCAGCTCACTGAGGCTCAGTCTCTCAGTTCTCTCTTTTTCTCTGACATCTCATTAGAGAGCCCTAAGTTTGTTTGGCAAATGATTTCAAATAATGAAATAAGCTTTTGTAAACAGATATAGATGTATATCCCATCCTATATGCTTTATAATTTAATCATACGTGGACAAAATTTAGACCTTTATGATTGCTTCCTAATTACCACTTTAATTTTTATTAACATACATTTGCTTTCTAATATTTTCCTTGCTTTCTCCCCCATCTCCCTGTCCACATTTCTGCCTATTCTTTATACACTCACCATTTAGCTTTGACTTTTGTATCACTTAGGATATACTGTGTCCTTTCAAAAAAGTTTTTACTTTAAAAGAATAAAGTATACAAACTACATTACAGAATGTACTGGCTGGTTTGGTTTAAACCTGACACAAGCTGGAGTTATCACAGAGAGAGTAGCCTCAGTTGAGCAAATGTCTCTATGAGATCCACCTTTAAGCCATTTTCTCAACTAGTGATCAAGAATGCAGGGACAAGTCCATTGTGGGGCAGTGCCATTTCTGGGTTCTTAGACCCAGGTTCTATAAGAAAGCAGGCTGAGCAAGCCAGGACAAGCAAGCCAGTAAATAACATCCCTCCATGGCCTCTGCATCAATTCCTACTTCCTGACCTGCTTGAGTTCCAGTCCTGAATTTTTGGTGTTAAACAACAATGTGGAAGTGTAAGCTGAATAAACCCCCCTTTTCCCAACTTGCTTTTTTGGTTATGATGTGTGTGTGTGTGTGTGTGTGTGTGTGTGTGTGTGTGTGTGTGTGTGTGTGTGTGTGTGTGTATGTGTGTGTAGGAATAGAAACTATGACTAAGTCAAATTGGTATCCCAAGCAGGGGTATTCCTGTGACAACCTGACCATGTTTTGAGGAGGACCTTGGAAAGACTTTGGAACTTTGAGCTTTAAGAGCGATTGGCATATTAAGAGCTCTTTGGGATGTTGTGCAGGAGCTTGGAAGATAATGTTGAGAACAGTGCAGAAGATGGAGGCCTGGTTTGTGAAATTTCAGAGGGTAGATTAAAGACTCTTGCCAGGGCTATTGCTGTTTTGATTGTGAAGATCCTGTGGTTTTGGTTAGCTGGGCTAATGAAGCACCTGTGATTAACAAGATATCAGAACTACTAAAGCAAAACCCTTGCATTACTGGGAATATTGATGCTGGTCTGCTGGAACTAAAAAATTAGTGGTGATTAAGAAGAGATCAGCAACACTGAGGTGAAACATTTTGGGAAGTGTTTCTTGAGAGCACAAAGAAGCTATGCTCCAGAGATATCCAAGGTTATATGTCATGCTGTGACTGGACTTGGTAATATGTAAGAGTCATCTAGGTGATACTTGTTTTGAAGGAATGAAGGGGTCATGAAGAGCAGCTGAGACTTGGCACTGTGAGAGGCCACAGAAGGCCATTGGTGAAGGTGCATCCTCAGTGGCAGTTAGTGCCCCAGGACTGACAGTAGTGTTTTGGAGATGCCAGTACCATGAGATGACCACCAAGAACAGCAGCAGCAGTGGAGAACAGGCAGCTGGAGCATAGAAGACAGGGTGTGAGTTACAAAGGGCAGAGCTGGAGAAGTGATCCCAGCTTTTGGAAGAGTCCAGAAGTTTGTGAGTGGATCCCAGACATTGGATGGTTAGTTTGATTTTGCTTTGGTTATGACTGTGCCCTCATAGTTTTTTCTCTTGAAGGAAGAAGTGGAGCCTACACTTAACAGACTTTGAATTGCAAAAAAGACTTTTATTTTTTTAAAGAGACTGCATATTTTAAGTGATTTCATTTTTAATATGTAAGAATTTGTAAAGACTGTGAGACTCTTAAGCCTATGGGGAATATTAAGAAAATAATAGTGTTGTGTTTGTGTGTTAAGTTGACAAGGGGTCAATTTGATACAAGCTGGAGTTATCAGAGAGAAAGAAGCCTCAGTTGAGGAAATGCCTCCATGAGATCCAGCTGTAAGGCATTTTCTCAACTAGTAATCAAGGAGTTTGGGCCTAGTCCTTGGTGGGTGGTGCCATTTCTGGGTTCGTAGACCTGGGTTCTATAATAAAGCAGGCTGAGCAAGCCAGGGGAAGCGAGCCAGTAAGTAACATTCTTCCATGGCATCTGCATCAGCTCCTGCTTCCTGACCTCCTTGAGTTTCATCCCTGACTTTCTTTGGTGATAAATAGCAATGTGGAAATGTAAGTTGAATAAACCCCTTTCTCCCCAAATTGCTTCTAGGTCATAATGCTTTGTGCAGGAATAGAAACCCTGACTAGGACACTAAAAATACTTAACAGAAGACATTTATTTTATTTTATTTTTTTATTTCTAAATAGTTTCTTTCCTTTTTATAAATTGAACAACTTGATTAAAAAGATAAATGTACAGATTTTAAGCATTTTTGCATAAAAGTATATGAATACATTTTTGTCAGTACTTGATTTTTTAAAGGTTTGATAGTATGCATTAAAATCTTACTAGTTACAATGAGCATTAAGTACATGTAAAACAAAATGTAACCTGGAAATAGTCAAAGTTTTCTTGGTGTGTAAAGATTAAGCATAATGTTTTTTCATTTTCTTTTTTTTTTGCCTTTGTTTTTTTTTTTTTTTGAACTTCATATAGTCTGTGAGTTGTTTCTGAGGTGTTCAGAGCTTTCTGGGGTTAGTATCCAATTATCAGTACTTCATTTTCTGTATGTGAATTCCAAGGATGCAAACTTGGTGATGACACCTGAGGAAAAAGCATGTAATCCTGGACCCATCTCAATCCAGACCTTTCCTTTGTCAATTTATTTATTTATTCTTACTTTTGAGTGGGGTCTGTTTCTTTCTTTTGATCAGGTCTCTCCCTAGAGATCTATTTTATAGGCCAAGCTGATCTGGAGGTTCCTGTACAGCCCAGAATTTCTTTGAATTGGGACAGTCACATTCTCTTCTTGTGAGTTCTATAGTAGGACATCAGTCACAGTGTTCCTTTATGAGTTGTATTTGCCCTACTAGGAAAGTGATAACTATAGTGGTGGAAGATTTATTCACCATACATATGTTACCTTGAGCTGGAATACTTTGTGCTTCTGCACTCTCTACAATTGGTTCTAGAGAGTGCTATAGTACTATTTCTTGATGTATTTGATTCCATGAGAATGTAAAGTGTGTACCTTCCTAGGTGACACTCAGGTTTAGATATAAAATTGTATTCTTGTATGAGGTTTCTACAGCACAAAATAAGTTAATACAAATTCAGTGATGTAAAAAACCATTACATTCTGAAGAAGAGCAATGAGCCTAGACTTTCTCCAGATCTCATAAGTGAGCCAGAAAACAGACTCATAATTAGATACATACAAAGGGCCATTAAATGGAAAATCTCTCCTTACCAAAACTTGGGCACTAAGTAGAAACTTTTTTTTTTTTTTTTTTTTTTTTTTTTTTGGTAATGTCATTCCCTGATGAGACTTGAAAAAATTCCGATTGTTTTTTAAGACTGCTAATAGAACTAAGAAGATTCAGTCTCCATCTGTGCCCTGGAGCTAACCATGTATCACAGCTGTCTGTTGTACCCAGACCCTGTCCCAGAGAGAGCTGGTCTCCCAGTAGTGCTGTCACACTTAGGTTCACAGGTTAGACTACCACTATTGCTACAATAAGTAGCCAAAGAAGAACTTGTCAGGAAAGCACAGGACACAGAAACCACAGAGCAAATAGGGACAGGGTCCTTCTGGCATTCATTTGTGTCCCAGAGCTAATGCTGTGGCACAGCTCTTCACAGCCAAATCCCACCCAGTGTGCATTGGTTTCCCAGGAGTACTGACACTCCTAAGAACACAGATCTGCACCTCATTACTGCCAAAAGAAAGTTGGTTTTCCTGGACTTCGGACACAACTAAACTCACAGGCTCACAGGAGAGACAACCTCCAGTCAGAGTCTGCAACACCATCTAACATCAGAGATAACCAGACAGGTAGAGGTAAGCCCAAGAACCTAAGCAAGAGAAACCAAGGCTCCTTAGCCTCATTAGAATCCAGTTCTCCCTCCACACAAAGTCCTGGATACCCCAACACTCAAAAAAAAAATAGCAAGATTTGGATTTAAAAATCACATCTCATCTTGATGAAAGAAGACTTTAAGAAGGACGTGAATTACTTCCTTAAAATTACAGGAAAACACAACCAAACAGGTGAAGGAATTGAAGAAAACCTTCCAGGATCTAAAAATGGAAATACAAAAAGTAACAAAATCACAAAGGGAGAAAATCCTGGAGATAGACAACTTAGGAAAGAGATCAGGAGTCATATACACAATTTTTATCACCAAAAAATTTAATAGAAGATAATTTCACAGTCAGAAGATACCATAGGAAACAATGGCAGAATAGTCAATGAAAATGCAAAAAGCTCCTTACCTCAAACATCCAGGAAATCCAGGACTCAATAAGTAGACCAAACCTAAGGATAATATGTATAGAAGAGAGGAAAGATTCCCACCTTAAAGAGCAAGTACATATCTATCTTCAACAAAATTATAGGAGCAAGCTTCCGTAACGTAAAGAAAGTGATACCCATGAATATACCAGAAGCCTACAGAACTTGAAATATATTGGTCCAGAAAATAATTTCTCCCATCACATAACAGTCAAAACACCAAATACACAAAACAAAGAGTATTAAAAGCAGTAAGGGAAAATAACATATAAAGGAAGACCTATGAGAATTACACCAGACTTCTCAGCAGAGACTGTGAAAGCTGGAAGGTATAGGATAGATGTCATGCAGAGCCTAAGAGACCACAAATGCCAGCCCAGGTTACTATATCCAGTAAAACTCCCAATTACCATAGATGGAATTATCATAGATTTTTGTATGTATTGGATATTCTTTGCATTTACATTTCAAATGTTATCCCACCTTCCCTACTCTCATCCCCCCTCTGCCTCCATATGTTTCCATTAAGGTGCTCCCTCTCCCAAGCACTCATTCCATATCAGCCCCTTGGCATTCTCCTACACTGGGAAAACATGACTTTACTGGAACAAAGGTTTCTTCTCCCATTGATTCCAGACAATGCTATCCTCTGCAACCTATACATTTGGTTCATAACTTCTGTTAGTTTCACTATGTCTTCATTCAGTTTCTGCTTCTCTGTTCTGTCCTTTGATAATAGTGGGGTGTTGATGTCCCCCACTATTATTGTGTTTTGACTATTATGTGTCAGGCAGAATTTATTTTCTGGTCCAATGCATTTTGAGTTCTGTAGGCTTCTTGTATGTTCATGGCCAACTCTTTCTTTAGGTTGGGGAAGTTTTCTTCTATAATTTTGTTGAAGATATTTAGTGGGTTTGTAGTTAGGAGTACTCACTTTCCTCTACATCTATTATGCTTAGGTTTGGTCTTCTCATTGTGTCCTGGATTTCTTGGATGTTTTGTTTAGAAGCTTTTGGTTTTCACATTTTCTGTGACTGTTGTGTTCATGTTTTCTTTTGTATCTTCTGCCCTTGAGATCCTCTCTTTCATGTCTTGAACTGTTGGCGATACTTGCATTGTTGATTCCTGATCACTTTCTTATGTTTTTTGTATCCAGGGTTATCTATTTTGTTATTTTTTTATTGTTTCTATTTCCATTTAATTTTTCAATCTATTTGGCTGTGTTTTCCTGCAGCTCTTTAAGTGATTTGTGTTTTAAGGGATTCTCCTCATTTATGTGTGTTCTCCTGTAAGTCTTTAAGTGAGTTATACATGTGCTTTTTCAGGACCTCCATCATTGTCATGAAGTATAATTTTAAGTCCAAATCTTATTTTTCTGGTGTGTTGAGATATCTGTTTTTTTGCTGTGGTGGGAGAACTGGGTTCTGATCTTTCCAAGGTGTCTTTGTTTCTGTTTCTAATGTTCTTGTGCTTGTCTCTTGCCATCTGTTATCTGTGATGCTAGGTAATCTTTTTGTCTCTGCATATCGCTATTCTCTCCTTTGGTCTGTGGGCCCATAGGCTCACGGAGGAGATTGCTCCTGGATGTTCAGCTATCTGTGGGTTGGTGGTGAGATCTAATCGCAGTGAGCCGGCTCTGGCTTTTGTTTGGAACCATCTATTTCCAGTGGTCTCTCTCTGGATGGTTAGTGGTGAGGTAGTTTGGATTCACCAGTGGGCTCAGGAGGGAGAGCACTCCTGCAGTTCCTCTGGATGCTCAGCAATATGGGGGCAGGCTGTGAGTCTTGAAGGCAGTGGGCCTGCTATTTATTTAGTTTTAAATATAAAATATTTCTATGACACTCCTCCACTCTTGGTGGAGTTGTAAACTGGTAAAACCGCTCTGGAAATCAATCTGGGGGTCTCTCAGAAAATTGGACATAGTACTACCTGAAGGCCCAGTTATTTCACTTCTGGGCATATACCCCAGAGACACTCCAAAATACAACGAAAACACATGCACCACAATGATCATAGCAGCCCTATTTATAATAGCCAGAAGCTGGAAAGAACTTAGATGTTCTTCAGTAGATGAATGGGTACAAAAAATGTGGTATATTTACACAATAGAGTACTACTCAGCTATTAGAAACAATGACTTTATGAAATTCCTAAGAAAATGCATACATCTAGAGAATATCATCCTGAGTGAGATAACCCAGTCACAAAAGAACAGACATAATATGCAGTCACTGATAACTGGATACTAACCCCCAGAAGATCTGAACACTCCAGAAACAACTCACAGACCATACGAAGCTCAAGATAAACAAAGGCCAAAAAAAAAAAAAAAAAAAAAAAAAAGAAATCCAATAAATAATAATAAGTGTATATCACCCTCTGAGAGTGTGGTACACCTGTACCTTAAATCATTAATAATCCAAGAGCTAATATAATAGTTGTGGCAAATTTTGGTATCCACAGATCATTATGCTTAATGTATACTCAACAAAAAATCTGTTTCCATGTTATGTTCTGTTCTACATGTACTTCATGCTTATGGTCACTAGTGGGATTTCATTATATGCTATCAATCCTCTAAAATAATTAAGCACTGACAAAAATATTTATATAATGTTATGCCAAAGTACCTTTAAAAATTTGTATATGTATCCCTCTTTTTTAAAAAATAAAGCGGTAAGAAAAAATCTTTCTATGTATTACAGGCTAGCTTCAAAATTGCTTTGTAATCCAAGTTGCTCTGATCCCATGGGAATTTCTACGTGTCAGCATGTTAAGTACTGAAATTTCAAGTGTGACCTATCTTGTATATCTTACCAAAACTGATATCACATTAACATTTTATTTGTATATAGAAAATCGTCCCATGTCTACTATTTTCTGTCACTGATAGTGGGTAGCCACATCAATCATTGGGTATTAAAGATATGTAATTCAAGAGAAAAGCCCAGTTCAGCCTTGAGCTGTTTCAGTTGATTTTGCATCTCAGACTGAATTTCCCTGTCTCTAGGCCTGGTGGCTAAATGGAAGAGGCTGTTATGTCCCAGGAGCTCAAGGTCATCATCTTCAGACTTCCTGGCTCCAAAGGTGACAGTAAATTTATTTGTGTTATTTTGAGTCAGCTGGTGTGTACTGCTTCTTAAACCACAGGACAAGAACTCAAATGCACTAGGACATATTGTGGAAACCATATTGGTGGCAAAAGCAGTAACTAAGGCTGTCAGGCTTTTGTGATTATTCACAAAACAACATGGAAATTTTACTGTCCAAGTCCCTATGCTCCGTCATTACATACTGTGAGAAGACCATGCTTAACTGCAGGAGTCTTTGAATTTGTCAGACCCCTGTCTCCCTGTGTCCAATATGAACGAGAAGCATTAAATTACACAAGAGCACAGTCTGAGTTCACTGCAGCTGTCACAAAGCAAATTATAATGTTTAGTGAAGATTGAGATCACATGAAAAGTTGTTAGACATGGAAGGGGATTGTTGCTCACCTGGTATATTTTTCAGTTTGAGATTGGGAACTATTTTGTTAATTAATTAATTAATTAATTAATTAATTGATTCAATTTACATCTCGATTGCAGACCCCTTTTTTCCTAGAGTCTACCTTAAACAACTTTTCTCCCATATACTCCTCCCTTTCTCCTCTGAGAAAGGGGAGGTTCTCACCACACCCTGAATACCAACACACTATGGGACATAGAGCCACTGCAGGACTAAGCATGTGTTCTCCTAATAAGGCCAGAAGAGGCAGCACAGTTAGGAGAACAGGGTTCACAGTCAGGCAACAGAGACAGGGAGAATTCTTGCTCCAGTTGTTAGGGGACTGACATGAATACCAAACTGCACATCTGCTACATATGTGCAGGGTGTGTGTAGAAAGCAGCTTGGTTCAGCCCATAAATGCTGTTTGGTTGGCTGTTCAGTCTCTGGGAGCCCCTCAAGGCCTGGTCTGTTTGACTCTTTTGGTGTTCTTGTGGAGTTCGCATCCTCTCTGGGGTTCTCAAACCTTCTCATAACTCTCACAGGACTCCTTGAGTTCTCTATGATGTTTGGCTGTTAGTTCCTCCCTATGTTTTGGTCAGCTGCTGGTTGAAGCCTCTCAGAGGACAGTTATGCACAGCTCCAATCCACACCCTGTTATCCTCCACATCCCCATCCATGCTGGGTCCTTCTGCAAACCCAGCATCAGTGAGGTCTAATCTCTCCCTGCTGTGCTCCAGCTTCAGGTCCAAACTGCTACATACAATCCTGGAGGCCTGAAGCCATTGGGGACCACCATGTGATACCCCTATTTCAATAATTGCCTCTTGGACCCTCCAGAAATACTCAGCAGCCAGTTTCTCCTATCCTGTTTCCACTTCATACCCTGACGCTCAGCTCTCCCAGCTTCCCTGGAGTCCTTGCTACCCAGGACCTGCCCTTTCCTCCAGCAAGCCCAGCAGCTATGTGGTCTGCTGTGTCCTCTGTGTTCCTTCTTCTGATCTACACTTCTGCTGGGAATCCTGGAGGCCTACAGACATTAGGGACTACCAGTTTTGTTTCTGTCCCTAGCAATCTGTTGCCATCAGGAGACCACTAGCTTTGTCTGTGTTCTTGGAGGCCCATTGCCTTCAGGGAAAACCAGGCCTGCCATCACCAGACATTGGGAGCTTTCTCAATCCACAAGGCATTTCTCTGTTGGTTGGTATGTTAGCAGTTTAGAAATGAGATCTGAACATGCTTATCACAAACCATTTAATGTTTAATACCTGAAATTTGCTGTATAAAATGATATATTCAATACAAAATAGCAGAAAATGCATATTGTTAATACATATTTAATTTCAATAATATTCTGGCTTAATGTTTGCACATTAATATCAGACAAATATTTCACTTTGGTTATCAAATATCACGAGCTTTCTGGTAGTCAGTTGATTAATGATATACTTCTGGAGATCTCGTCTGCATGCATAAATTAGACTGGCCTAGAACTTAAGTACCAAGTGCTGGCTGTAATTTTATGGGTCTCCTGATTCTTTCTCTCCAGTTCTCAGGTATATATGTGAATCTAAGTCTTTGTTATGAAATTTTTCTTTTTTACTTTTCTGTTTCATGCACTTTACATATAATAGTATAATTATAATTCACTTCATATATATGTCATAATTCACTAACCTGAATTCAGGTGGTCATTTCATGTCTGTTAATTGCTCTTAATTTTCCTTCACACCCCACAATTCTTTTCTTTAGATGTGAACAATCTCTGAGGTTGTGGACGCCTGGTCTCTGTAAAATCATTACTTGATTTAGTTGGCTGTGCCCCTCCTGGAGAATCTTTGAAGCCTGAGCAATATGAAGACACTTTTCACCAGTTTTAATCCTGCTAATTTCTAGACTTTGTAGAAAATTCCTTTGTGGAATAAAACCATTTGGCAGTGCTGGTCTCCAGGTGTGATGAGGTAAATAAACCTGGTTTGTTTTATTCTCCTCCATTTCCCCAAACTGAGATCCCTCTTTAAGTTCCCTGATGTTGTGGGAAACTGTTAGTGTCTGTTGGATTGTCTTTAGTTTGAGATTGGCTGTAATTTTATCAGGCTCCTCCTGGCATCTCTGCCCCATGTTTAATTGGAAGTTGGGGCTCCGATGCCTGAGGCACTGCTCACGGTCTCATTATCAGAGTCAATATGGAGATGGGAGACAATGAACAGATTTAGCTCCAATTTCTTTGACTTTCCTCTTTCTTTCTATATCCACTACTAACATTTTTATTTCTTGTATTCTTGTGATTTTTCAAATGTCTTACATTTTATAGAATGGTCAATCTTAGATAGGTCCTCTAAAATTTCTTCAAAAGTCACTTGTCTTGGTTTTTACCCAAACCTCTTAGATCCAGTAGCAGATTTCTGTTGAAAATGAGGAAGCTGATCACTGTCAGTGTTTTCTTATGCTCTCTCTGATGGTATTTTTCCTGTTGATTGACACCATCACTCACACACTCCCCAGGTGTTTCTTTTTCTTTTCCATCCACTTTGCATGGGTTCCTCCTGCCCAGCCCAGCTGCTCAGAGTTCATAAACCAGGCCTTTGCATTGTGACTGAAGTGCATCAGACAGGCAGGGGCAGCAACATGGCATTACAGACCCATGTCCTCATATCCCTGATGCTCTGGGTGTCTGGTAAGAAATTTAAAGTATTAAAACATTTTCAAAGTGTTCTCTTTGTAGTAAGAAATTTGCAACATATTCCAAAGTTCAATATTTCTTACATAATAGTATTGTGACATTATGCCATTATAATGATATTTTAATGACAAATTTCAAATTTTATTGTAATCTGTGAATTTATGCCTTTTCACCCTCTATTCCCTATTGTAGGCACCTGCGGGGACATTGTGATGACACAGTCTCCACCATCCCTGACTGTGTCAGCTGGAGAGAAGGTCACTATGAGCTGCAGGTCCAGTCAGAGTCTTTTATACAGTAAAGACCAGAAGAACTACTTGGCCTGGTACCAGCAGAAAGCAGGGCAGTCCCCTAGACTGCTGACATACTATGCATCCACCAGGGAATCTGGGGTCCCTGATCGCTTCATAGGCAGTGGGTCTGAGACAGATTTCACTCTGACCATCAGCGGCATGCAGGCTGAAGACCTGGCAGTTTACTACTGTACACAGAGTTACAGCACTCCTACCACAGTGCTCCAGGCTCCTACACAAACCCCTTTAAGATTCTCCCCAGCTGTATTCACTACACACAGCCCTTGGCATGCACAGTTCCCTTTCTGCCCCAGGGCTGACCTGCATGAAATACTTAAGAAAAAAATTTCAGAGTCCATTGAAAAATAATGTGCTTAATGCCTCTTATGTCTTTGTTATAAAATTTCTCAATGCCAAAATGTCTGTGTTTAGATCTTTGTGTTAGCCATTTAGATCCAGTTTTCTTTAGCCTTAGGAAGGTGAGGAAGAATGAATATAAAATAGGAAATCCAGTAATGGCTTATAGAAATTACAAGAGATATGGCAGCCTTTAGTTCTCTGTCTATATGTAATTAAAAATTGAACATACAGAGATAGGTATACTTCACACAGTATACACCAATATCTCACTTTTTCTTTCCAGTCTACTTCTCACTTTCTTTCTCTTTCTGTCTGTCATTCTTTATGTCTCTCCTTTCTATGTCAAGCACATATATACACATACATTTATATGTACACATTCATATACATTCACAAAAAGTACCACAGTCATATAAACATACACACATACATAGATACATACTTATACATGTACATGACTTGACATATTACGTATATAGTATGAAGTTGACATACTACATATATATGTATGTCAAGTTCATACCACACTTGAACCTGACATACTATATATGTAAGTTTCACAAAGGAGAGAATGTATAATATCTATTGTCCTTGCTTCTTGAGGCCACTTATCACTCTGAAATTTTTCTATTTGTTTTTTCACTGTGGAGACTGAGATACTAGATTCTCCCATCCTGAGTATGTCCTAGTAGGACAACTGCTCTGTCTTTAGAATATCTTGTTCTTTTTGGTCCAGCTTTGGATTTTGGAGTATAGTAAGGCATAATTATCCGTATTCATAATGATTCCTGTTCATGTCTCTCACAATCTTATCTCCTGAGGACATTTATAGGCTTGGTGTGAAGGCTATTTAGCAGTATAAATTTTTCTTTAACTGTTGAATAAGATTCATTTGCTTCGACTTCTTGCTAAGGATCACAACATGAAATGCACTGTTGCTTGAAATCTCTGATACTGTTGAGATTTGAAAGTGTTCCAAAAACTCTCGAATTTTTTACAGTATAGTATTAACAGAGCACTCAATTTTTTTGCCTTACAGTTTTAATTTTCTTCAGAGAGAAATAGAGAGATAGAGATAGATAGATAGAAAGATAGATAGCTAGATAGACGGACAGAGCCTTAAGGAACATGAAATTGTGTGGGTAGGGGGAGGAAGGAATCTGATATATGTTGGAGAAAGGGAAACATGATTAAAATATATAGTTTTTTTCTTAAAACAATAAATGTTGTGAAATTTAACAGGGTAGTTAGGAACCCTTAGTAAGTTTTTGAGCTGCTCTGTGAACAGTTTGGCTGACCCCACTATCACTGAGATGAAAGCAGGTGTCCCTCTGATTATGAACTTTACTGAGCTGATTTGCATGTTGAATCTTTAGGCAAAGGCCCAGGAAGCTGTAAGCATCTACAAAGCCTGTGACCATAAAGGGTACCAGCTCTCAGAGATGGGATCAGGTGCTCTCAGGCTATGGGTGCTGCTGTGACAGACAGTGCAGAAGCACTGTGAGGTTCTACTGTAATCATGTATGTTTCCCATGTCTTTGTGATCTCAATCATTGCAATTATGGCATGTTAAATTTGCTTTTATCCATTATATTTTTCCCTTCAATTTTCTATTAGTTCAGAGTGATGCTTGAGACTGTTGTCACAGGAGTCACATGTATCACACTGAGATGGATTCATTTGCCTGTAAGTGTAATGTTTGTATATTTATTATTCCAGACTCTAATGGGGACATCATGCTGACTCAGCCTTCAGCTTACTTGGCTGTGTCTCTGAAACAAATGGACACCATATCCTGCAAGTCCTGTGAGAGTATCAGTGACACACTGTACAATAACAGTACTCAGTGTTATCAAACAGAGCCCAACAGAGCCTCACATACTCCAGATTTGTGAAGCATTCAGTGTAGAGTCTGGTGTTTCTGTCAGGTTCAGTGGTTGTTGTTCTGAGACAGATTTTATACCAGTAGAGGCCAACAGTGCTGCAAACTATTACTGTCAGCAGGCTAAGGACATTCCTCCACACTTCTCTATGTCAAAACAAAAAAATATTTTGGTCTTGCTGCTCAATGAGATTCCAGCTCTCACATGTTTCTTCCTCTCTAGAAATCTCTAGCAATGATCTGCATGTTTTTTGGGAAAAAAGTGTACTTGCTAAATTTGTGCTAACTTAATACATAATAGAACCATCTGAGAGCAGAGAACACTGAGTAAATAACTTCACAATGTATGTAGGCAGGTCGGTATGGCATTTTCTTTTCTTTTTTTCCTCTTAATCTAATTTTACTTTTGCTTGCCTAGGGGTGGGGAGCAGATCATTCAATAAAAAACATACAGTAACAACTGGGGTGGGGTGAAGAACAATGTTTAAACTACAATAACGATTTGACTTAATTACTGGCATGCACACAAGTCTAAAATTATAAGTTAAAAATTAATACACCATTAAGACTTCTAGGAGTGTTTTATAATAATTTCCTAATTTTTTCTTTGCAGATAGATCAAGCACCTCCAAAATATATTTTTGTACACACAGTGAGTAGCTCAATTAACATACGTGGTCAAGCCAACTTCTCAGATCAGCTCTTCAGGCAACAGCCATAGTGCAAATGGAATGAAGGGTAGTTGCAAATGAATGGAAAACTAAGTTAACCTTTATAATTAAATACAGAAAATAAACTTGTTTGCTAAAAATAAACATGATGTGATGTATTTACCACGTCACTATGAAGAATGAAGACAAGGACATGTGTATGCATATGTACCCACAAATACTTAATTACAACCTTATAAATATGTATTCGTATACTTTTATGCAAAAATGCTTAAAAATCTGTACATTTATCTTTCTTTTTTTATTTTTGGTTTTTAAAATAAAGTTAAAAAATGTGTACAATGTGAAAAACTTGAAACTACTATCGAATGATAAATGTTTCAGTAGAAAAATAAATCTCTTCATGCAATTATGTACCA
The DNA here is from genome assembly GCF_963924665.1 of Micromys minutus. Lineage (NCBI taxonomy): Eukaryota > Metazoa > Chordata > Mammalia > Rodentia > Muridae > Micromys > Micromys minutus. The sequence continues at coordinate 15,526,708 of NC_137953.1, forward strand.
TCTCACTGTGTAAGTTTTAAGGCAAGGGTTTGTTTCCTGTAAAGAACGTCCATTCTTCCTGGTGCATCTTGTCTCCTTGTGCACTGCATTGTTATGCTCTGTTTTCTCTCTCTCTCTCTCTCTCTCTCTCTCTCTCTCTCTCTCTCTCTCTCTCTCTCTGTGTGTGTGTGTGTGTGTGTGTGCAATCGACATGCTAGTTCAAATTAAAACTAACTCACATGTAGAAAATGTCTGTGTTTTACAAACTGAGAACCCACAAAATCCTTGCAAATTAATGACACCTTCTGATTCAAGTAAAGATAAATGACTTAAAACATCAGTAATAAAAAGACACAACACATTTCATGAAGAATAAAGAAAAATAGTTCTGATGTTTCAGAAAGCTGCCTTATTCCTTATGAGGGATTTGAGGGGAAGCTTTCATAGTGGAATGTGTTAATGTAGCCTGGAAGGACTTCAGCGGGGATCCCACTGGACTGTGGAACTTCGGGGTGTCTATAGACTCTAGCTGCTTGCTCAGGAGGAACTCCCCACCTCTGTTCACAAACCCTGACTCCTGGTCTCCCTCCCCATACTTCCATTTTTCAACTGGCTCAGTTCCTGGCATTTCAGAATCCCCCATCCTGCTAAAACACTTGTCCAAGTAGGTTGTGTAAGTGTTCTCCTTCTTCACGTTTTTACCCTTCCTGTCCTCAGAACAAAACTCACTGATGAGGAACCACTCAGCCTTACCACTCACAAACTGACTGTCCCAGGAGGACTGGTACAAGGCTTCCAGCTGGGTCAGGTTAGCCCTTCCCTTTCCTTGCTTGTCTCGGCTGACTGATTGTGTATCAGGCTCTTGAACTTTAACTGGGACACTGAGCTATTCAAGTCATTTAACTTGTCAACTATGTTAGTAAAGGCATGCTGGGCACTGAGCTGAATGGTCCCTACGATGAAGGAGTCCAAGTCAAAGCCTTGGCCCCTCTCCCTCTCAGCCAGCCGCTGGGAAACCTCCTCTAGCAAGATCTGTGCCTTGAACAACCTGTTCCTCTCACATGTGGACTTGCCCCTTTTACTGGATTTTTCTTTACTTTGCTCTTTCCAGTTGGAAAGACCTATGATAAGCTTGGGCTCATAGTAATGGTTAACCTTGCTCTCCCTCCACACCAGGTTATCTAAGTATGAGGATGGCTTTGTTTTGTAGTCACAGGTGTGACTACACTCCAGATCACAGTACTTGTTCTTGTGGCTACTGAGCAAGGCAGAGTAGGTGGTGTCCAAGGCAGAATCTTCCAGATACTTCTCTTGGTCTTCATCCAAATACTTTCAAGGATCAACTTGAACTTCTTCTTCAGTGACATCAGACTTATCTCTTGGGTCAAGCTGAACCTCATCGATATCAAAGTTGTTATGAATAAGCCAGCCATGCTCAGAGAATTGACAATTGTTATACCGTTCTCAGTAATAAATGTGAATGTGTGTCTCATCCATAAGCAAAATGTCATATACTTAGTTTTTATTGTGGAAGGGATGGCTTGAAATCACCTCATCCATTGGAAAAAAGTGGATACTCATACAAGGAAGGGAAAGTGCTTCTTTGGTTGTCAGCCAATCCATGGGACTTAATGACAAAATCTGTTCCAAGAAATCCAGTGTTTCTCCTCTAATCCCCGGAAGCAGCTGAGTTAGCAGTTTGTGTGCCTCAGTCATGTCATTTCTATTGTAAACTGGAATCATGCTGAGAAGCTCCCACAGATCATCTTCAGGCACAAGAGGGCTGAACTCTATGATCAGCTGTATCTGTTCAAGTTCATGTGCATCTGCAAGGAGGGTTTTACAAGTCGGTGTTTCAGCAAAGATGCAGCCTGCAGCCAATGTGTCCTTGGCTTCAGTGTAATAACCAGGAGAATATAACAGCCAAGGAGATCTTGCTATACCATTTCGTAACCAATCCTTCAGAAAGATGGCTCTTATTGGAATAATTAGGGTCCATGATCTTCCAGGTCAAGGTCACTTGTCTTCAGCACCAAGTCTTCAGTGTTAATTAAAAGATTAGCTGGCTTGAGATCTCTGTGCAGTATGTTTGCAGAATGGACATATTTGAGCCCATGTGGCAGGTGATACATGAAAGTCTGCCAGGCTCTTCCAGTAAAGGGCCCTGTTACAACACACTTGCCTGGCCTATCTCCATATACTCCTGAAGAAATAGATGCTGTTTAGCTCATTGAGAGTCCACAGTGTCTGTTAGCTGTCTTCCACGGGACAAAGAATTACAAACTCTTTTCCAATTTTATCTTGGTCAAGACTTCCAATAATTTTGATATCAGGGAAAGCATGTTTGACACTCTGGGGATCATTGAGAAGAATTTTCTTGATGACTACTCCTTTGTTACAGTCATTGTCTACAGCTGAAAAAAACCCAAGACATTGCCTCTACAGCCCAATGGTTTTAAGTCCCTATATCTAGAGCCCAGATAGAAACCACAGACTTTCATCAGATTTTCAAATTTCTCTGCCAATTTTGAAACCCTCACAATTGCCTTTTCTTGTCAAATTGCTGAAGCTGTGTAAACAAGGAAGAAAACTGACATCAAAAGGAAATATCTCTCTAAAAGAGAGAAAAACCATCACGTTCCCATAGCACGATGGTTTCTTGATGTTCATTGCAGACACCATCCATGCCCACTTAGTTCTCCAAGGTTTAAAGCTCAAAAATCTTTATTCACACTGAGAATTAAGAAGATTGCAGTGCTCATAGCTCAAGGAAGGCAGTAACTCTGCAGGCATTTAAAGAAAACACTCAAGAAACTCAAACGGAATGAAATGACATACTATGCGCTCAGATTCACTATGCTATTCGACTTAACATGGGACAGAACTGAATAAATATGCGCCCGCAGGCCTCCGTGGACATCCTCTCACAGTGCAGACACATTCAGTGTTGGACTGGTTCTGGGCAGCATCCTAGGGAGCTGGGAAGCACTAGATTCCTCTGTTTCCTCGCTTCCTTGTCGCTGTGTTTCAACAGGAAACGCTGGTGAATTTGGCTGAGACGCCTCTGTTCTTAGTGATCAGGTGGCTCCAGCTCATCACAATCACATTCAAAGCTTCTGTCTATATTACTCAGATACAACGTTTGTTTTTATCACGGTGTTTTTCTGTATCACACCTTAACGTTTGAAAAGTTGTCAGGAGCCCTGGCTCAGATCGGTGTCCGGGACCTTGTGGACCACCAGGCACAAACTTGGGATGGCTTAGTGGCAGGAGCAGAGCACCAAGCCACATACCAGGAGACTTTGCCGTGCTGAGTCAGCTGAGTCCCAGTCATGTGGGTGGGCTTTGGGGAGGAGACAGGTGGGCTTGGGGGAGGAGACAGCTGGGCTTGGGGGAGGAGACAGGTGGGCTTGGGGAAGGAGACAGGTGGGCTTGGGGAAGGAGACAGGTGGGCTTGGGGGAGGAGGCAGGTGGGCTTGGGGGAGGCAGCGAGCCAGGAAGGCAAGCCTCTACCACCACAAACACAACTGGACCACCACCCTGCCCTGCATCTTGGCCGTGGCAGGCACGAGTGGCAGAGACTTGAACCTGCAAAGTACATCCAGGTGCAGGCATCAAGGGGGACAACTGTACTACCTGAAGACCCAGTTATTCCACTTCTGGGCATTTACCCCAGAGACGCTCCAACATACAACAAAGACACATGTACCACAACGTTCATAGCAGACCTATTTATAATAGCCAGAAGCTGGAAAGAACCCAGATGTCCTTTAGTAGATGAATGGATACAAAAATTGTGGTACATTTACACAATGGAGTACTACTCAGGCATCAGAAACAACGACTTTATGAAATTCTTAAGAAAATGGATGCATCTAGAGACTATCATACTGAGTGAGATAACCCAGTCACAAAAGAACAGACATAATATACAGTCACTGATAATGGGATACTAACCCCAGAAAGCTCTGAAACCCCAGAAACAACACACAGACTGTGTGAAGTTCAAGAAAAAAAAAGAAAAAGAAAAGAAAAAAACATTATGTTTACAACTTACACACCAAGAAAATTTTGACTAATTCCAGGTTACATACTGTTTTATATGTATTTTTATGTTCATTGTAACTAGTAAGATCTTAATGCACACTATCAAACCTTAAAAAAAAGCCAAGCAGTGACAAAAATGTATTTATGCAATAATGCTTAACATTTGTACATTTATATTTGTTTTTTTAAAATAAAATTCTTCAATTTAAAAGAAAAGGACATCTGTTCATAAATTTTCAACCAAAATTTGCATCAGTTAGTCAGGCATAGCAGCTCTCAGGGAGAAGTGGGAAGTGTGCAGGCCAAGGCTCTCTGTGTGTGCAGGCAGCTGGTGGGACTCTCAATGAGGTTTGTGTAGAGGCTGAAGGAGGATAGGTGCTAATCTGCTGACAGTTATAAACAGCCAGGTCTTCAGCCTGCACACTGCTGATGGTCAGAGTATAATCTGTCCCAGATGCACTGCCTATGAAGTGATCAGGGACTCCAGAGGAACTTTTGGAAGCCATGTATATAAGTGCTTTAGGAGACTGTCCTGGTTTCTGTTGGTACCAGGCTATAGCATTACCCACACTCTGACTGGTCTTGCAGCTCATGGTGACCCTGTTTCCTACTGATGTGTACAAGGATTTGGGAGACTGGATCATCACAATGTTCCCATCAGCACCTGAAATCAAAAATAGATGATGAGTATATACTTATACACACAAAGACTTCTTGAAACAATGGTTAGAATCCAAAATGTCTTTTCTAATGGTATTGTCTGCCTACAATTATCTTCCTATAGGAAATAGCTATTTTTTCTACAAAGGAATTACTTTTAAGATAATATAATACTTTTAAATGTCTCACCAGAGAACCAGAGCAGTACCAATACAATGACCTGTGTCTGTGATTCCATCTTGATGCCCATACTTGTCTGATGTATTTCAGATCTCACTGCAAATGCCTGATTTATAAATCATGGATATCTGGGTTGGCCTCTAGGGACCTATGCAAAGAAGTCATCAAATAAGGAAGAAAATGACCTAGACAGATGGTCATGAGTGAATCCATGTTAAACCAACATCGAAAATACCATCAATGACAGTAACCTATCACTTGGACTATAATCAACACAGACACAGAAGAACTACCTTAGAGGTATTAGGTCTCTCAAGACAGGCTTCTACTAAAGTCAAAGCAATTCATAAGAGCTAAGTTGGTGCTGATAAGATAGAGCTGGCATTATGTTCATTCAAATACCAGCCAGCCCCAGATCCAGGGCTCTGGATTTTTCCATACACAAATCTATAGTTTCTGCAAATTTTTGAGATTTGTGAAAAGGCAATTCTTGATGATCCATAGCTGTAGTATCTACATGATACAAGAGAATAATACAACCCAGAAGAGTCTGATGAGGATCTAATATTGATGGTGTCACAGAAGCCAAAGATCTTGAACCAGACCTGTGACTCAGTGCAATGAACATTGTGTGAGAACAGAGATATTCTGTGGGATATACTGTGATATATTACAAGTACTTGGATGAGATTTTTCTATGCTTTTTTGTTGTTTTCTTCTTTGTGTATTTTATTTTTGAGTGGGAGTTGCATGGGACAGTAATGAGGATACAGGTGAGGTAAGATTTTGTTGGAGACACAGTTATGTCATGTGCATTTTTTTCCTGGACAGTGTCTTAAGAGAGAGCTATTTTGCTGAGATCAGACATGTGGTATTTTTCTGGAAGCTATCGGTGAAAGGGCATGTGATGCTTTTGCTGGAATATGCTTGAGAGGACATGTGTTGTATGGAAACAGTCTAAGTATAACCCAACAGACAGTGCATGATGCTCTGGCATTGGTTCTCACCGATGTTCTTTATTGAGCTTCTGTGACGCTGGTCTTCACTGTAGGGCCTAGAATGTAGACGAGCACTAAAGACCTGGTGGAGGTCCAAGTGCTTCCAGATGCTTTGGTGCATGATCTGCAGAGGCACATGGTTTCTTTTGGATCTAGCAACCCTATAAAATCCTGTTGGTGTTTTGCTAGAGGACTGGACTACACACTACAACGAATTGCCCCAGGGAACTACTTCTAAACAGATCTACATCTCCCTTGTCCTATTAGCCATTTTAGTCTCATATATTTCTTGGTGGACTGTAAGGGAGATTGAAATGATTAAGAATCCATATTAAAACATGTCTCAAAAATTAATAAAAATTTAAAAATAAAATAAATATAACAACCCACTCAAAAATTCTAAAACTTGCCCCCAAACAAGAAACAAAAATAAAATATTTAATCTAAAAATTTTAGCCACAAAACATCTAGGTAATCCAGGATTCCAAACAGACACCAATTAATTGAAGAGGAGACAAAACTCAGATATGAAGAACACAATACGTTCAAAAAATCATAGAAAAATATTCTCAAATATAAAGAAGGAGGCGTTTCTCAAGGTACAGCATGCATGTGGGACACACTGACTATTTGACTGGGCCAGAGAAAAAACTCAACAGGATGAAAACATTAAACTACCAGAAGAAAGAAAAATATTACAGTGTATTAAAAAGAATAATTAATTTCAGATCTCAAAATCAAAATAAGGGGAATTCCCACCCCACCATTGATAATGAAACATTCATGGCATCAAATTTCCAATAAAAGACACAGACAATAGATTGGGATTAAAAATAGTATCCATCTTTTTGTTGCATCTAAAAAACCAGACATCTCATCATAGAGCTCTAAGGTTGTTTGGCAGAAGATCTCTAATAATGAAACAAACATTTATAAACAAATATAGGTGTATGTGCCATCCTATATGCTTTATAATTTGATCATACATGGACAAAATTGAGACCTTTATGATTGTTTCTAACCACTTGAATTTTTATCAACACATATTTATCTTCTATTATTTTATGTGCCTTCTCTCCCATCTCCATAATTAAGTTTCTGCCTATTCTTTCCACCCTCAGTATTCACCTTTGACTTTGTATCACTTAGGATAGATATACGGTGTTCTTTCAAAAAAGTTTTGATTTTAAAAAGGATGTTCATGTGCGAAATTCATTTGAAGTTCTCTTTCAATGTAGGGTCTTTGTGTGATTCACTTATAACCATAATTATGGCTTCAAAGAATGAGTTGGGTAGTTGGGTAGTGTTCCTTCTTTTACTACATTGTGGAATTATCTGGAGAGTACTCCTTGCAGGGCTGAAATAATTCTGCACTGAGCCCATTGATCCTGAGTTTTTGTTTTTGTTTTTGTTTTTGTTTTTTTTTTTTTTTTTGGTTGGGAGGCTTTTGATGACTGCTTAGGTTATTGGAGTCTTTTGGTGTTCTTATGGAGTCCTCATCCACTCTGGTTCTCTCAATCCTCCTCCTATCTCTTTTACAAGACTCCTTGAATTCTCTCTGATGTTTGGCTTTCATTCCCTTCATCTTCTTTGGTCAGCTGCCTGGTGTAGTCTCTCAGAGGACAGTTATGCTAGGCTCCCCTCGACACCCTGTTATCCTTTCCATCCTCTGCATTCTAGGTCCTCCAGCAAATCCAACAGCAGTGAGTTCTGACCTTTTCCTGTTGTGCTCCATTTTCAGTTTCAAACCTCTACATACAATCCCGAAGGCCTGCCACCCTCAGGGACCACGAGGTGAGTCCCTTAACGCAGTTCTCTGCCTCTTGGCCCCTCCAGGATATCCCAGCAGCCAGATTCTCCTACGCTGTCTGTACTGCATACAGTGAGGCTCAGCTCTGCCTGTTGCCCTGGAGTCCTGCTGCTACCCCGGACCTGCTATTTTCTCCTGCAAGCCCAGCAGCTGTGTGGTCTGCTCTGTCCTCTGTGCTCCATCTTCTGATCCACACCTGTGATGTTTGGAGGGGTATGAATAGGATTCAACTGACTGTGAATGGTACATGCTCTTGGAGCTATCTCTGCAACACTTTATCTCATGTCTTTGATGTTCTTTGCTTAGTTGAGAGAGACCTGGTAGAGGACTTCTCTCATCACCCAAACGAGGGCCCAGCCTAACCTCAGGATATGGTCTCTACAGGTTCTCTCTCCCCCTTGTTTGGCATTTCAACTAATCTCATCTTTGTTGGATTTTTGGAAGCATCTACTTGGCATCTGGGACTTGGCAACCCACAGTTCCCCATCATCAATGGCTACACACAACTTTCAAATTCCTCACCCTGTATGTATCATCTATGATTGGAAGTGAGTATAACATACTCACCTGCATACACATACATATATATATAAATACATATATGTGTATATATAGTGAAATTCTAGGTATATTTTGATTGTGTATACAAATTAAATCACACTCAAACAGATCTTGGAACAACATTATTGCTTCTGGTTACATCTAGAAGGTGCCATGAACTGTAGATTTCTGCAGGGGCTTGGAGAGACTGGAGAAAACTGAAAAGCTCTGAACACCCCAGAAACAACTCACAGACTGCTTAAAGTTCAAGGAACAAACAAACAAACAAACAAACAAAACCAAACAATTATGCTCAATACTTACACATCAAGAAAACTTTGACTAATTCTGGGTTACATCCCGTTTTACATGTACTTTTTGCTTATTGTAGCTATAAGACCTTAATGCACACTATCAAACCTTTGGGAAAATAAAAGCCAAACTCTGACAAAAATGTATTCGTATTATTCTATGCAAAAATGCTTAAAATTTGTTCTTTTATCTTTGTTTTTTAAAATAAAGTTGTTCAGAGGAAAAAAAAAAGAAAAGTAGAGAGATTGTTGAACTTTAAGGTCTCCCAGGATATGTCTACAGCACAAAGGTTCACAATCAGATACAAGGTCAGTGGTATGTATACATAGCTCTCTCTATGTGTAGGTATTTAGACCCATGCCAACAGAAGCAGAGATAGGTTACTCATTTGTTGTAATGGGTACTTACGAGGAATCTTCACTGTTCTACTGACAGTGGATCTAGAACAGAGTTTGCTCTCACCACCATCTGTATTCAGAATAAAAATATGACAAGTTAATATTCTGAACACTGCAGTCCACTTCTTTGACTTATTGTGCAATACACACACACTTTAGAGTTCAGCCTGTCAGCCAGTGTCTGAATCAGCAGCTTGTCACTCTACTCAGCCTGCTACCCAAAATCTCTCCTCTTTGTCCAAAAGATAGTGAGCCTTGCTTAGTTAGCTAAACCTGAGAGCTCAGGAGATATTTTAGAAGGCAATGTGTCCTTAAATCTTTGAGTGAAGTTTACAAATTATTTTCTATTACATTTATCTATCATGAAAGCTTGATTTTAAAGGTGATTTGACATAAAGTGTTGTAAATTTTATGTCTGTGTTCATTTGCAGAACAAGTAGTCTGGAGACAATTGAAGAATGTTCATTTCATATTAGTCATCCTATTCTTCAAACGCATAATCTTTTAATTCAAAAATGACAACAATTTTAATTGAATTTTTAACATTAGTTATGAATAAATATGACCAAGGTATAAAATTCATTTGGGTCTGAGTTCTTTCATGTAAGAACAAGTACTTTGAGTAATCCTGGTAAATTATGTTATATAAAATTACAGTTGAGTTACTCAGGACCTTTTACATCAAATGTTTGTTTGACACTGAATAAGTAAACAATGAAACTGAAGCACATTAATCTTTTTAAATCCCAAAGTTTCCATGTAATTAAGACATTCACAGAACCCAAAAGGGGGCAGCAGAGGACACTACCTACCATCTCTGCTCCTTATTTATTTTCCTTGCTGAATAAATAAGTATATTAAGACATATATATTACACATATTGTTTAAATTATAAAAGCATCTCCCTTTAACATTATTATATATACAACATATTTATACCCATCTTGATAACTTTTTAATGTCAAATTTGCACAAGTTAGTATCATGTGAATGAGATAAAACATCAGTGTAAAAATTGCTACCATGAAGCTAGGCTGTGACAAGCTTATAGTGGATTTCCTTTATTACTGATTGATGGGGAAGAATCCAGTCCATTGTGGGTAGGGCCAGCTCTTGGTCTTGGACACCAGTTTTATACCAAATAGAACTGAGAAATCTTTAAGGAAGGAGGCAGTTAAAGATCCCTCTTTTATGATGTGGTCTTCTCCAGACAGTGGGTTCCTGCCTTGTTCAAGTTCCAGTTTTGACTTTTCTCAGTGATAAACTGTCACCTTAACTGTTGCACTTGGAATGTAAGCCTAATAAAATTTCCATCCTTTTAAATTAATGTGGTCATTATATTTCATCATAACAATAGTAATCCCAACTAAGACATATCCATTACACTCTTTTTTTTTCTTTGCCTTGTTTTTTTTCCCACAAGTTTTCTTCCCTTTTCTGGTTTTCCTGCTACAAATCTACCACAGTTTTGATTTTATTTATATATTGCATTTAAAAGGTCTATGATTTATAAAGCAAAGGGTATGTGTAATAGTTTGTTTCTAAGCCATTTGTCTATTTCTGACTCTTTCTTGTGGGTTGTATATGAATCTTAACTTGGAATGAGTCAAACCTGAGTGTTTTACATGAGAAGCAAGTGATCTTAATGACTGTGATGACTGTCTGTTCCCATAGAGCCTGTCAGGAGAATCTAGAGCTCCAAGGTGCTTCTTGTTCTTCTGTGTTGACTTCTCTCCCTGTGATAGATTTCTGTCTTTGATGGTATTTTTGACTGTTTATTTAACCTGGATACTCTCACAAAGCTCTGTCCAGGAAATTTACTTCTTTATTTGATGTCTACTTTGCATAGGTCCCTAGAGGCAGCCCAGCTGCCCATGATTTATAAATCAGGCCTTCACAGTGAGATTTTAAATGAATCAGTCCAGCCTAAGCATCAAGATGAAGTCACATACACAGGTCTTCATATTTGTGCTGCTCTGGTTGTCTGGTGAGACATTTCCTTGTTGCAGACAATGCCATTAGAAAACTCATTTTGGATTTTAAGGATTGTCAGGAAATCTTTGTGTGTATAAGTATATACTCATTCTTTATTTCTGATTTTAGGTGCTGATGGGAACATTGTGATGACCCAGTCTCCCAAATCCTTGTCCACATCAGTAGGAGACAGGGTCACCATGAGCTGCAAGACCAGTCAGAGTGTGGGTAATGCTATTTCCTGGTACCAACAGAAACCAGGACAGTCTCCTAAACTGCTTATTTATGCGGCTTCCAATCGGTACACTGGGGTCCCTGATCGCTTCACAGGCAGTGGATCTGGGGCAGATTTCACTCTGACCATCAGCAGTGTGCAGGCTGAAGACCTGGCAGTTTATTACTGTCAGCAGTATTACAACCCACCTCCCACAGTGCTTCAACCTCCTACACAAACCTCCTTGAGATTCTAACCAGCTGTTTACACCACACAGCCTGTACACTTCCCCTTCTGTCTGAGAGCTGCTATGCCGGACTAACTGATCCAGAGTAGCCCTGAGCATGCACAGTTCCTGCTTCTGCCTGAGAGCTGACCTTCCTGACCAACTGATACAAAGTTTGGTTGAAAATTTATGAACAAATTGTTTCTATGATCAGTTGAATTGGAAGATCTTTATGACAAAAGGAAATAAAGACATTTGTGTTTTTTATTTTCGTTTTTATACTCAAATTTTGCATATTGAATAGGATATATTTATTATTTTGTATTTTGGAGTGCAAAATTCCAACATGGATTTTCTTGGACTAAATTAGGAACCCGACAACCTATGTTACCACTGGAGGATGTAGAAGCCATGCTGGGTTTTGCTTCTCTCAGCTGTGAGCTGTCTTTTTCACTCTTGAACACTGGCAATTTCTCTTCTTAGTCTAACTTTATTTACATAGATAGGTTGAATTGCATCACAAAATACAAAAATATATTTTACATTGTGACAACAATTATCCATCTCGTTTCTCATTTCGAACACATTATTTTTCTCCAACTAATGTCTTTCCAACTCCTAGTTTACCATGTATGTTCATGTGACACACACAGGTGCCCACTCACAATCATATGCAGGTGCCCACTCAGATTTATACCCCCATACACATGCATCTACACAGAGATTTATGAGTCTATATAAATCTATGATGCAAATATCAAAGAACAAGATTAGGTTTAACTTTTTAACTAATATGTCTGTTTTTGCTTTCTATTCCTATTTTACCTGCCCCTGCTGTTTTCTTATCTATTTTCCAAATGTGAACACTCTAATACTTCATTCTGTATTATACTATACTCATGGTAAACATGATTTTGTGTCTTGAGAATTGAGCTTGTTTTTTCTGTCTTATAATAATTAAAGTGTCACACGCCCACGCTTCCCGCTGCTAGGAACAGGCGTGCAACAAACGAACAGCTTCTTCTGCGGAATAACCTTTATTGTACAGCACTTTGAGCAGGGGCTTCATGAGCAGGAAACTTGTCTCTGAGTCGGGGACTCCCTACCGAGTTCTACTGTCTAGACGGCCTCTCACGCGCAGTTCCCCACGAAAGATCTCTCTGTCCAGTCACTGTCCACGCGGGACCTCCCGCAATCTCTTTTACCGAGTCTTTCTCCACGTGGTGCCTCTCTGCCATCCCTCCACGTGGGGTCTCTCCGCCATCCCTCCACGTGGTCTCTCTCTCTCCGTCTTCCTCTTCTTCTTACATGGGGGAGAAAATGCCCTGCATACATGCCTCAGAGACTTGTGTTGCTACCTGATTGGTGCATCCTCCTGTAGCTCAAGTGCCCCGGGGGTGGGCTGTGACTTATGTGGTGCATGCGCATTAAGTCTCTTGGCTGGGCCACAGCTCTGTTTGCTGAGTTCTCGGCGGGAAGCTGGCACCACGTTTGGGTGCAGCACAAACGGCTCCCTACATTAAAGTGTTTGAGATTGGTTGAGGTAAAGAGCTTGTACTTCAGTAAAAACTATTTGGTAATCAACCCCAGACATATGTATTAATTAAATAAAAATTGAAAAAAAATTATTCACTTTTGAGACAAAGCATCAATCATACTGAAGGAGGAAGACAGATTTTTTTATTACCCATTTCAGTCTAGTCATAACCCTACATTCAGTTCATCCTCCCATAGTTCCTCATCCCATTACTCCTCCCCCTGATTCCATACGATGACCCCCAAGTCCTCCCCACTTCCTGGGGATTTAGGTTTTCTGAGGTTTAGCTGAATCTTCTCTCACTTAGTTCAGACTAAGCAGTCCTCTGCTGTGTGATTCGGTGCCTCAGACCAAGTAATATATGCTGTCGGCCTGGTGGCTCAGTGTCTGGGAGATCTCAGGCACCTGGATTAGTAGAGTCTACTGGTCTTCCAATGGAGTCGCCCTCCTAATCATCTTCCAGCCTTCTCATAATCTAATAACAGGGGTCTCTGACTTCAGTTCATTGAATGGGTGTAAGTATCTGCTTTTGTCTCATTCAGCTATCTGTTGGGCATCTCAGAGGACTGCAATGCTAGTCCTCTGCCTGTAAGCACATCATTGCATCAGAAATATTGTTAGGCTTTGGAGCCTCATCTTGAGATGGATCCCAAATTTGGGTTGTCACTTGGATCTTCTTTTCCTCAGTCTTGTCTCCATTTTTGTCCTTACAGTTCTTTTAGACAGGAACAATTCCAGAGCAGAGGTTTGAATATGTGATGACAACTCCATTCCTCCATTTCAGATGGTGGGCTTGTTGCCCAGGGTGCAGTAGATGTTCTAAGAAGCCTTTAGGCTGTGGGGTCTTCAGAGGGGCAGATGAGTCTCTGATCTTCCCTGGCATAAGGCAGAGGCTAAAGAGAGGGTGGAGTTTCAGCAGAGGTTATAGGTCCAGCATCTTCCGAGCTTCTCAGGGTTCCCAGATGCTATGGTTTTGTGGAAAGGCCCCTTACTTTTTGCCTGATGTAACGTAGATATCCTGGGAGGCCTTAAGTTTGTGGAGACTTTAGAGATGCAGATAAGCCACTGATCTGACATGAGATTCATTTAAATTCATGTTATTACAAATAGGGCATCAATGAACATCAGTTTTGGAAGATATGAATGAGTATACCCATTGATGGAGGAGTTGAATTATATGGTAGCTCTATGTCTATACTGTAGGCCCTAAATTCTATATCAGGTTACAGTTTCTTCAGCAGCATATACAGCTTACTCTTTCTATTAATTATCTACAATTTTTAGCCATTTTCATTATTTTTTATTAATTATTCAGGTTTAATGAGTTTTATGTTTTTGATTTAGTTTCTATCATTATTAAAAATGAGAAGAATCAGTGATCTACAAAAATCATCTGGAAGTCACCAATCATTTTCCTAGTCACACAGATCATTAACACTTGAGACATTTTTTAAATGTATAATGATGTTTATTCATGTAGAAAAATTGTGTTAATGAACATTCTTCTACTCTGTATTTCACGAATGGAAAAAATATAAGTCACCTTAATACTTTGCCCTCATGAAGCTATATTTCCAATAGAACACAGAACTTTGCTGTGTTTGGATACCTATTGTTGTTTCTCTAACATGAGTTCAGGCAGTTTTCTAGGATGAAAATTGTTCTATCTAAGCAATGATGTTTTAATTTAGGCTATTGTTCTCTATGAGACTGTTTGCCTTATACACGGTCACCATAACATTATGAGACTCCATGCTGCTGGTTTTGAGCATGAAACATATATTTCCCTTGGCCTATTGCCACTGATCTTGTCTAGAATGCTAAAATTTACTTTAAAGAAATCCTAAATCAGTGGGTGTGCCCAGTGTCCTGGCTCAATATACAACCTGTGTCAATAAGTGTATGTACGTGGTGGTTTAGTTTTGCATAGTCAAAATATCCAAGTATTTTGAAATTTAATGCAAGGTCTGCATGCAGCAAAAGGTCTCTCTCATAGTATTTTATATTTTTGTATTTGTAATGACTACCAGAGCATATGTTCCTGTTTTTGATTTTTTTTTTTGTTTTGTGTGTGTGTGAGTGTCTGTGTGTGTGTGTGTGTGCGCGCGCGCGTGTGCTCTTTCACAAATGCAACACTCAGGTTCCATTTTATATGATGGCTAAGAACAACTCCATTTTGTGCTAGGAACCAATTCTAACTTTTTAAACAATAAGGTTCTAGCAATTATGAATTTTTGTCCCCTTTCCACATTTGTAAGTCTGTTAGACAATGAGGACTTGCTGATAGAAATTGACTACATACTCATTAAAGAGAAAAGTTAAAAAGATGTCATTTCAGTTCTTACAACTTATACTCCAAACACAATGGCACCCATGGCTGTCTTAGAAACACCAGCAAAACCTAAACCACATGTTGACCATGGTACTCATAGTGGGACAGTTCAGTACCCCATTCTTACAACAGACAGGTCATTTTGTTCATTTTGTTTAACTACTATTAAACAAAGAAATACTTGAGGGAAGAGATATCTATAGAACATTTTACTGAAACACAAACAAATATAACTTCCCTACACCTCATGGTACTTTCTACAAAACAGATCACATATGCAGAAATAAATCAAGTCTCCACAGATACAAGAAATTGAAATAATTCCATGAAGCTATCAGACTTCCATATAGTATATCTAGATATCAACTCCAACAGAAACGATAGAAAGCTTACAAACTTATGCAAACCAATGCCTGATATAAAAACTACTAATTGGATTCTTCCACATACAGTAAAGAGCACACCAATTCCAGAGACACCAACATTTTTACTTATGCAAACAAGAATGACTGGTTACACCTGAGATAAAATAAGCATTTTTGATTACTCGGTAAAAAGTATGTTCATATTGGTTCAAAAATCAGAATTGTGGACAGGGCTTGGTCCATCTGCCACCTGGACCAGCAGTTCCTAAAGTTTTAATGACTGGTGAGTAGGAGATCTGGGCAGCCAGGGAGCAGAGAGATATCTGCGGAGTGCGCACGGAAAGAGCGCCCCTGCCCTGCCTGTACCAGGGACCAGGGACACTAAAAGAGATAACCCTAGAGGTAGAACACCTAAAAAAGAAACCAGGAGTCACAGAAGCAAGCATTTCCAATAGACTACAAGAGATGGAAGAGAGAATCTCGAGGGCAGAAGACAACATTGTAAACATAGACAAAACATCCAGAGAAGATGCAAAAAACAAAAAGCTCCTAACACAAAATGTCCAAGAAATCGAGGATACAATGAGAAGACCGAACCTAAGAATAATAGGAATAGAAGAGGGAGAAGAGTATCAACTAAAAGGCACAGTAATTATCTTCAACAAAATCTTGAAGAAAACTTCCCTACCCTTAAGAATGAGATGAGCACGAGCATAAAAGAAGCCTTCAGAACTCCAAATAGGTTGAACCAGAAAAGAAATACCTCCCGACACATAATAGTCAAAACACCAAGTACCCAAAGCAAAGAAAGAATACTAAAAGCAATAAAAGAAAAAGGTCAGGTAACATATAAAGGCAGACCAATCAGAATCACACCCGATTTCTCAACAGAGACTATGAAAGCTAGAAGAGCCTGGAAAGACATCATGCATACCCTAAAAGAGCACAAGTGCCAGCCCAAGATGCTATACCCAGCAAAACTATCAATTTCCATAGAATGAGAAATGAAGATATTTCAAGACAAATCTAAATTTACACAATATCTGACCACAAACCCTATATCTACAACAAATTATAGGTGGAAAACCCAACACAATGAGGGGAAATACATCCTAATAAAAACAAGAAAATTCCTAAGCAACAAAACCAAAAGAAGAAAAAGACAGACACAACTCAACCCACACAAGCAATAATTGCAGGAAACAGAAACAACTATCCTTTGATATCTGTTAACATGAATGGACTCAGCTCCCCAATAAAGAGACATAGGCTATTAGAGTGGATACATAACAAAATCCAGCATTTTACTGCATATAGGAAACTCATCTCAGAGACAAAGACAGACACGATCTCAGAGTAAAAGGGTGAGAAAAAAACTTCAAAGCAAACAGCCCAAGAAGCAAGCTGGAGTGGCTATTCTAATATCAAATAAAGTAAATTTCCAACCAAAAGTTATCAAAAAACATAAGGAAGGACACTTTATACACATTACTGGGGAAATCTGTCAGGAAGAACTCTCAATCCTTAACATATATGCTCCAAATAAAAAATCACCCACATTCATAAAAGAAAACCTACTAAAGCTCAAAAATACATTTCACCCCACACAAAAATAGTGGGAGACTTTAATACACCACGCTCTCCAATAGACAGATCATGGAAACAGAAACTGAACAAGGACACTGCAAAACTAGCAGAGACTTTGAACCAACTGGAATTAATAGATATATACAGAACATATCATCATAAAGTAAAAGAATACACCTTCTTCTCATCAACCCATGTCACCTTTTCGAAAATTGACCACATGATTGGACACAGAACAAGCCTCAATCGATATAAGAAGATTGAAATACTCCCATGCATCCTCTCAGATCACCATTGTTTAAGGCTAGTCTGTAACAACAATAGAGACAACAAAAAACCCACATACACATGGAAACTAGACAATGCTCTGTTAATCGTTATCAGGGTCAAAGAAGAAGTAAAGAAAGAAATTAAGGATTTTCTAGAATTCAACAAAAATGAAAACACAACATACCCAAACCTATGGGATGCAGTGAAAGCAGTACTGAGAGGAAAACTCATAGACCTAAGAGCTTCTAAAAGAAAACTGGAGACAGCATACATCAGCAACTTGACAGCACAGTTAAAAGACCTAGAACAAAAGGAAACAGATACACCCGAGAAGAGTAGACAGCAAGAAATAATCAAAATTAGGGCAGAAATAGACCAAATAGAAACAAAAAGAACCATTGATAAAATCAACAAAACCAAGAGTTAGTTCTTTGAGAAAATCAACAAGATTGATAAACCCCTAGCCATACTAACTAGAGGGCAAAGAGAGAGTATACAAATTAACAAAATCCGAAACAAAAGTGGAGACATAACAACATAAACTGAGGAAATTCAAGAAATCATCAGATGCTACTACAAAAACCTATACTCCACAAAGTTGGAAAATCTGGAGGAAATTGACGAATTCCTAGACAGATACAAGATCCTAAAGTTGAACCAGGACCAAGTGAACCATCTAAATAATTGATAACACCTAAAGAAATAGAAGAAGTCCTCAAAAGCCTCCCAACCAAAAAAAAAAAAAAAAAAAGCCCAGGTCCAGACTGGTTCAGTGCAGAATTTTATCAGACATTTATTAGAAACATAACACCAATAGTCTCCATACTATTCCACAAGATAGAATCAGATGGAATACTACCTAACTCATTTTGTGAGGCTACAATAACCCTCATACCTAAACCACCCAAAGACCCTACAAGGAAAGAGAACTTCAGACCAATCTCACTTATGAACATTGATGCAAAAATACTCTACAAAATCCCTGCAAATCGAATCCAAGAACACATCAAAATGGTCATTCACCATGACTCAGTAGGCTTCATCCCTGAAATTCAGGGATGGTTTAATATAGGGAAATCCATCAATGTAATCCACCATATAAACAAACTCAAAAAACAAAATCACATGCTCATCTCACTAGATGCTGAGAAAGCATTTGACAGAATTCAACACTCCTCTATGTTAAAAGTCCTGGAAAGAACAGCAATCCAAGGTCCATACCTAAACATAATAAAAGCAATATACAACAAACCAACAGCCAACATCAAACTTAACAGTGGGAATCTTGAAGCAATCCCACTAAAATCAGGGACTAGAAAAGGTTGCACATTCTCCCCTACCTATTCAACATAGTACTGGAATTCCTGGCTGGAGCAATTAGACAGCAAAAGGAAATCAAGAGGATACCAATCAGAAATAAGAGGTAAAAACATCACTCTTTGCAGATGACATGATAGTGTACTTAAGTGACCCGAAAAGTTTCACCAGAGAACTCCTACAGCTGAAAAACAAGTTCAGCAAAGTGGGCGGCTACAAATTTAACTCAAACAAATCATTAGCCTTCCTATACTCAAAGGACAAACATGTGGAGAAAGAAACTAGGGAAAGGGTACCTTTCACAATAGTCACACATACTATGAAATACCGTAGTGTGACTCTAACTAAGCAAGTGAAGGACCTGTATGACAAGAACTTCAAAACTCTACAAAAGGAAATCTCGGAAGATCTCAGAAAATGGAAAGATCTCCCATGGTCATGGATTGGAAGGATCAATATGTTACAAAGGGCCATCCTAGCAAAAGCAATCCACAGATTCAATGCAATCCCCATCCAAATTTCAAAGCAGTTCTTCATTGAGTTGGAAAGATCAATGAGCAATTTCATCTGGAATAACAAAAGACCTAGAATAGGGAAATCCATCCTCAACAAGGAAATATATGGGGGAATCACTATCATTGACCTCAAGATATATTACAAGGCAATTGTGCTGAACACTGCATGTTACTGGTACAGAAATATGCATGTGGATCAATGAAATAGAATAGAAGATCCAGAAATGAGCCCTCATGTATATGGTCACCTGATTTTTGACAAAGGAGCCGTAAACATTCAATGTAAAAAGGACAGCCTATTCAACAAATGACGCTGGTCCAACTGGCACTCAGCATGCAGAAGAATGAAAATAGACCCGTTCTTATCTCCTTGTACAAAGCTCAAGTGTAAGTGAATCAAAGATCTCCACATTAAACCAGATACACTGAATCTATAAGAGAAGAAAGTAGGGAAAACCTTAGAACACATAGGCACAGGAGATAATTTTCTGAAGAAAACACCAATGGCTCAAGCTCTAAGGTCAAAGATTAACAAATGGGACTTAATGAGATTGCAAAGTTTCTGTAAGGCTAAGGACATCGTCAAGAAAACAAAATGGCAGCCAACAGAATGGTAAAAGATCTTTACCAACTCCACATCAGATAGAGGCCTCATATCTAAGGTATACAAAGAACTCAAAAAGAGAGACATCAGAGAATCAAACAACACTATTAAAAATGGGGTACAGAGCTAAACATGACATTCTCAATTGAGGAATATCAAATGGCTGAGAAACATCTGAGGAAGTGCTTGACATCCTTAGCCATCAGGGAAATGCAAATCAAAACAACCCTGAGATTTTACCTCACACCAGTCAGATTGGCCAAGATCCATAAGACAGATGACAACAGATGCCGGCAAGGTTGTGGAGAAAGACGAACACTTCTCCACTGTTGGTGGGGTTGTAAACTGATACAACCACTCTGCAAATCATTCGTTTGATACCTCAGAAAATTGGACATAGTACTAACTGAAGACCCAGCTTTTTTACTTCTGGGCATATACCCCAGAGTCACTTTAATACACAACAAATATACATGCACCACAATGTTCATAGCAGCTCTATTTATAATAGCCATAAGCTGGAAAGAACCCAGATGTCCTTCAGTAGATGAATGGATACAAAAATTGTGGTACATTTACACAATGGAATACTACTCAGCCACCAGAAACAATGACTTAACCAAATTCTTAAGAAAATGGCTGCATCTAGAGAATATCATCCTGAGTGAGATAACCCAGTCACAAAAGAACAGACATAATATGCAGTCACTGATAGTTGGATGCTAACCCCAGAGGCTTGCACTCCCCCAGAAACAACTCACAGACTGTGTGAAGTCCAAGAAAAAAAGAAAAGAAAGCAAAACAAAATAAGTCATGCTCAATCCTTACCCAGCAAGAACACATTGACAAATTTTGGGTTACACCCTGTATTAAAAGTACTGTTTGCTCATTGTAAAAAAAAATCTTTACACACTAAGAAAAATTTGACTATTTTTCAGGTTACATCTTGTTTTTCATGTACTTATGCTCATTGTAACTAGTAAGATTGTAATCACACTATGAAACCTTAAAAAAAAAAACAAGTACTGACAAAAATGTATTGTATAGTTTAATGCAAATAATGCTTAAAATATGTACATTTATCTTTGTTTTTATTCTAGCACATTGGAGGTGCAGGCATTGGGATCTCTTTGAGTCCAAGGAAAGCCTGGTCTACATGATAAGTTCCAGTCCAGCCTTGGCTAAAAAGTTAAGCTCTCTATTAAAAAAATGAATTTAGTGAAGTTATGTGATTTATTATTCTCTATTCCCCCAACGTTAATGATTGCCTAGAAAAGTGAACTTAAACTTCACATTTGTAACAGAAAATTATGGTGATCAAACTTTTCATCACCCACAAGAGGGAAACTGGATAATGCCGGCCTCTTCCTATAATGCACGATACATAGCATGTCATTCTTCATTTTCTAGAATTTGAACAAGGATGGTATATACACCATAACAGCGACACAATTTCAGGGTTTCAATGGGTAACTGCTCTAAGTTCTGAAATGGCTGATTATATAATTATACATTTATTAGAAATAAAGAGAATTATGGGGATCCCTGCACAAATTAAAATTGATGAAACTCCTGCATATGTGTCCAATAAAGTGAAACAATTATTCACAAATCATAATATAAAGCATGTTCTTTTTATATGACTTAATCCCACAGGACAAGAAATTATAGAAAGTGCCAATCATCCCTTAAAAGAGATACTTATTAATTTTCTAAATGTTGATGATAAGGAACAATAGCAGTGGATAGACACAAAATTATCAAGAAAAATGAAATCTGGGGAACTAGGTCAACTAATATCCTGCAAAAAATATCTTGACATAGAATGGAAATCTGCAATAGTTATATGTCAGGGTCATGGTTAGGCTTATGTATGTAATAGAAATGAAAAAATATGTTTATTAACAAAACTTGTAATAAATCAGATCTGATCAGGAAAACCTCGTATTACCTGAGAAAAGAATGTCTTCACAAAGCAAATAGTCCATGAATCTCACAGAGTGTTTCAGCTACTGATTTCTTCTTAAGTTCATGTAAATCATTGTCAAATGCAGTAACCCAAGAAGTTGATCTCCCAGAGACTGTGTATCAGGAAGAGTAGACAATAGAGTTACTTATTCTCTATATTTTGGCCAGATGTTTAATCAGTTTCTACAGCCAAATAGGCTTCTAAAGTGAATGCTAGGAATAACACCACTTTACCTGCTCAAAAATAAGAATTATGAAGCAGTATGAAGCCGTATCATTAAATATAACAGCAATAGTAGATTTCCTCTAAGAACCCTATGACCTCCACAGCTATGCTCTCTTGACCAGGTTTTCCATTCCAGGCATTCCCATCAATATTGTATAATTTCAGATGAGGAGAGGGAAAATAACCCAATTGTTCATCTGGATCACAAAGTAACAGCCTTTAATTTTTTTTCCTCTTTGTGTGTCAATACAACACTGACTAAAATGTATTCAATGAAAACATGAATTTATTGTGAGCATTGACCCACAAATTCTCATTAAGCTTTGTATAAACCTCAAAATTACTGATAGACTTTCTAAACTTGACACAGTTTAAGGATGGCCTCTACAGATTGTTTATCTGTTACACATGGATGATCCCAAGCCATGTTCAATCCAGACCTGGTGTCCTTCATAAAACGTCGGGTCCTAGATTTGGAAAAAGGTCCCTCTCCAGTCTTTGTATGTTCAAATGTGTTTTCTCAGCCATGCTCTGAAGTAGCTGCTTCTGAAGAAGACAACCTCCCCTCCTTTTAGTTTCTTTCCAAACCAGCTGAGTTACTCTTTGTTTTCTTTTATTCTTCTTTAATTTTGATTGGATAAAAATTGTAAGAGTTCTCTCATGTCAGGTTTTTCAGCTACTTTGAGAATGAAAATTATAAAATATACAAAATAGGAGGTTAAGTTGTTTATTTCAAACAAATGATAACATATATGAACGTTAATGGAACTTTACCAAAAGATGAAAGAAATATTTTCAAACAAACACATGTGTGCATGTGTGTGTATACATGTATATAATATACATATACACCCATATATTCATGCATATGTGATACAATCCAGTTGAGTTACTGTGGACTATAGGATTTTTAACAGAAGTTCGCCACCAATATGAAATCCTTTCTCTACCACTGGAATGATTAGATTATAGTCACCCATCTCCAAGGTGAGCAGATGTGTGATAGCTGACACCATAATATAAATCAAGTTAAGAGGACGCAGAGCGGAGCCTGGCCCATCTGCCACCCGGAACGGCAGCTTGTAGAGGCTGAGAAACTGGTGAGTGGGAGACCTAGGCTGCAGGGGAGCAGAGAGATCTCTTCGGAGTGCACACAGAAAGTGCACACCTGCGTTGCCCTGCCCTGCCTTGCCGGATCCAGCAACTGGGAACAGAAAATTAGAACTTTTGGTTCCACCCAGAGGCGACTTCAGGACACAGAGCGGAGCCCAGCCCATCTGCTACTCGGAACAGCAGCTCATGAAGGCTGAACAACTGGTGAGTGGGAGACCTAGGCTGCAGGGGAGCAGAGAGATCTCTGCGGAGTGCACACGGAAAGTGCACCCCCTGCCTTGCCTTGCCCTGCCGTGCCTGATCCAGCAACCAGAAACAGAACATTGGAACTTCTGTTCACACCCAATGACTCTGAGGCATAAAACAGGGCTCGGCCCATCTGACACCTGGACCAGTGGAGAACCAGAGACACAGACCAGATACAAGGGAAATCAAGAACATATCACTGACAACAAAATGGCAAGAGGAAAGAGAAAGAGTATATCCCAGGGAAACCAAGACAATCTAGCAACACCAGAACCCAGCTCTCCCATAACAGCAAACATCGGAATTCTAAACACTCCAGAAAAAAAAGGAAAAACCTGAAATCATACCTCAAGATGCTGATAGAGATACTTAAACAAGAAAGGGAGGAAAAACAAAAAGACTCAGAAGCTTTTAAAGAAGAAACAAGAAAAACACTGAAAGAACTCAAAGAACTAGAGGAAAACAGAACCAAAGAAATAAAGAAATGGAAGAGGGAAATTTAAACAGAAATTGACACAATAAAGAAAATGCTAATAGACATAACCCTAGAGTCAGAACACCAAAAAAAGAAATCAGGAGTCACAGAAGCAAGCATTTCCAATAGATTACAAGAGATCGAAGAGTGAATCTCGGGGGCAGAAGACAACATTGCAAACATAGACAAAACAGCCAGAGAAGATGCAAAAAACAAAAAGCTCCTAACCCAAAATGTCCAGGAAATCCAAGACACAATGAGAAGACCAAACATAAGGATAATAGGAATAGAAGAGGGAGAAGAGTATGAACTAAGAGGCACAGTAAATATCTTCAACAAAATCATAGAAGAAAACTTCCCTACCCTCAAGAATGAGATGACCACGAGCATAAAAGAAGCCTTCAGAACTCCAAATAGGTTGAACCAGAAAAGAAATACCTCCCGACACATAATAGTAAAAACATCAAGTGCCCAAAGCAAAGAAAGAATACTAAAAGCAGTAAGGGAAAAAGTTCAGGTAACATATAAAGGCAGACCAATCAGACTCACACCCGATTTCTCAACAGAGACTATGAAAGCTAGAACAGCCTGGACAGACATCATGCACTCCTTAAGAGAGCACAAGTGCCAGCTCAAGCTGCTTTACCCAGCAAAACTATCAATCAACATCGATGGAGAGATGAAGATATTTCAAGACAAATCAAAATGCACGCAATATCTGGCCACAAACCCAGCACTACAACAAATTATAGGTGGAAAACCCAATACAATGAGGGAAAATACAGCATAGTAAAAACAAGAAAACTCCTAAACAAAAAAACTAAAAGAAGAAAGAATCACAGACACAACTCAACCCAAAAAAGCAATAATGGCAGGAAACAGAAACAACTATTCCTTGATATCTATTAACATAAATGGTCTCAACTCTCCAATAAAGAGACATAGACTATCAGACTGGATACATAAACAAAATCCAGCCTTTTGCTGCATACAGGAAACTCATCTCAGAGACAGAGACAGACACTATCTCAGAGTAAAGGGGTGAGAAAAAATCTTCCAAGCAAACAGCTCCAAGAAGCAAACTGGAGTGGCTATTCTAATATCGAATAAAGTAAATTTCCAACCAAAAGTTATCAAAAAAGATAAGGAAGGGCACTTTTTACTCATTACCGGGGAAATCTGTCAGGAGGAACTCTCAATCCTTAACATATATGCTCCAAATAAAAAAGCACCCACATTCATAAAAGAAATCCTACTAAAGCTCAAAAAATACATTTCACCCCACACAATATTAGTAGGAGACTTTAATACTCCACTCTCACCAATGGACAGATCATGGAAACAGAAACTGAACAAGGACACTGTAAAACTAGCAGAGACTTTGAACCAACTAGAATTATTAGATATATACAGAACATATTATCCTAAAGTAAAAGAATACACCTTCTTCTCACCATCCCATGGCACCTTCTCGAAAATTGACCACATAATTGGACACAGAGCGAGCCTCAATTGATATAAGAAGATTGAAATACTCCCATGCATCCTCTCAGATCACCATGGTCTATGGCTGGTCTTTAACAACAATAAAGACAACAAAAAGCGCACATACACATGGAAACTAAACAATGCCCTGTTAAACGATAGCAGGGTCAAAGAAGAAATAAAAAAAGGAATTAAGGATTTTCTAGAATTCAACGAAAACGAAAACACAACATACCCAAACCTATGGGATGCAATGAAAGCAGTACTGAGAGGAAAACTCATAGCCCTAAGTGCTTCCAAAAAGAAACTAGAGAGAGCTTACATCAGCAACCTGACAGCACAGCTAAAAGCCCTAGAACAAAAGGAAGCAGATATACCCGAGAAGAGTAGACGGTAAGAAATAATCAAAATTAGGGCAGAAATAGACCAAATAGAAATAAAAAGAACCATTGAAAAAATCAACAAAACCAAGAGTTGGTTCTTTGAGAAAATCAACAAGATTGATAAACCCCTAGCAAGACTAACTAGAGGGCAAAGAGAGAGTATCCAAATTAACAAAATCAGAAAGGAAAGTGGGGACATAACAACTGAAACTGAGGAAATTCAAGAAATCTTCAGATCCTACTACAAAAACTTTTATTCCACAAAATTGGAAAATCTGGAGGAAATGGATGCATTCCTAGACAGATACAAGATCCCAAAGTTAAGCCAGGACCAAGTAAACCATCTCTATAACCCTATAACACCTAAAAAAATAGAAGAAGTCATCAAAAGCCTCCCAACCAAAAAAAGCCCAGGTCCAGACGGGTTCAGTGCAGAATTTTATCAGACATTTATTGGGGATATAACACCAATACTCTCCAAACTATTCCAAAAGATAGAATCAGATGGAATACTACCTAACTCATTTTTTGAGGCTACAATAACCCTCGTACCTAAGCCACACAAAGACCCTACAAGGAAAGAGAACTTCAGACCAATCTCCCTTATGAACATTGATGCAAAAATACTCAACAAAATCCTTGCAAACCGAATCCAAGAACACATTAAAACGATCATTCATCATGACCAAGTAGGCTTCATCCCTGGGATGCAGGGATGGTTTAATATAAGGAAATCCATCAATGTAATCCACCATATAAACAAACTCAAAGATCAAAATCACATGGTCATCTCACTAGACGCTGACAAATCATTTGACAAAATTCAACACCCCTTCATGTTAAAAGTCCTGGAAAGAACAGGAATTTAAGGTCCATACCTAAACATAATGAAAGCAATATACAGCAAACCAACAGCCAACATCAAACTTAATGGCGAGAAACTTGTAGCAATCCCACTAAAATCAGGGACTCGACAAGGCTGCCCACTCTTCCCCTACTTATTCAACATAGTACTGGAAGTCCTGGCTGGAGCAATTAGACAGCAAAAGGAGATCAAGGGGATACAAATTGGAAAGGAAGAGATAAAAACATCACTCTTTGCCGATGAGATGATAGTTTACTTGAGTGACCCCAAAAATTCCACCAGAGAACTCCTACAGCTGATAAACAAGTTCAGCAAAGTGGCTGGATACAAAATTAACTCGAACAAATCAGTAGCCTTCCTATACTCAAAGGACAAACATGTGGAGAAAGAAATTAGGGAAATGTACCCTTCACAATCGTCACAAAAACTATGAAATACCTTGGTGTGACTCTAACTAAACAAGTGAAGGACCTGTATGACAAGAACTTCAAACCTCTATTGATGCAATTTTGATTACATAAATTGCAACATACTTTAACATCCCTTGTTGCTAACATTATTTCTTGTTACTACCTCTAGGAGGAGCTATCAACTGTCTGTTTCTTTAAAAGGAGTTTAATGACTAGTAGAAGTTGTACAGGGACCTGGTTAAACTAGAGACTCTTACTGCCGCCAAGAGGTTAGTATCAAATGCATTATTACTCATGTCTATAGAGAGTTCTAGCAATAAGCCATTTAACTGGATAGCCCCAACCCAAAGGAAAGCAGATACATGTAGCTGTTTTTAGTAATAATGCTAATTACATTCTCCAAAAAACGTGTTTACAGAAGATTGTCTGAAGATAAATTTCGGGAAACCAACCAGAGTTGCTTCTGATTGGTAAATAAAGATGCCAGCAGCTAATATCTGGGAAGGACAGGCAGAACTGAGAATTTAGAATTCTCAGGTTTTGGACTCAGAGGAGAGGAAGAAGAGTTCTTCCATGCTTTTGGAGAGTGTGTAGAGAGGAGGGACAGAGCCCATCATGGGATAGAGAAGCAGGGAGAGTGCACTGGGGTCTGAGCCAAGAAAGTATGGCCCAGAGAGCACCACAAATGGTCTGAAGCAGCCAAGATTAAACATGGATGTTAGTAAGTAGTAACTCAGAATTATCAGCAGGACGTATATTCTTGCAGCAAGGAGTCTAGACAGTTGTCCAGGTATTTTGTTGCTTAAGGCAAATAAAATATAAAGACTGTGTGAGTGTTTTCCATTAGGGAACATACACCACTGAGGTGGGTAGGAGCACCATGGAGGGATTATGAACAAGAATTAATACTACAGATAGCATCCTCCATGTGGGGAAAGAACTAAATTTTAAATATTAATTGGACATTCTATAATGGAAAACAGAAAACACATATCTTTTTTTACAGTGCACAGAATTTATTTATTATTTTTATTTCTTTACCACTTTAATTTTTTTAAAAGGAGGGAAAAATTTACAGATTTTAAAAGACATTTTGGCATAACATTATATGAATATTTTTGTCAGTACTTAATTCTTTTAGAGGTTTGATAGCATGCCTAGAAATCCCACTAGTTCCCATAAGCATGAAGTACATGTAGGACAGAATATAACATGGAAACAGATTTCTTGTTGGGTATAGATTTAGGATAATAATCTGAGAAAATGCATATCTTGAATATTAGAAGTTGGGTTGAATTGGTTTCTTAGCTGTGAGCTTAAGGTGGGGATTCTGACAGTTTCTGCTGGGAGAGGAAGCCTGAATATCATGGGGATGGAAAGATTGATGATAATTTAAGAAGTCACTCCTTCACAAGCAACCAGATCACTTGAACTGGAGAATTTTGGGATTTTATTGGGGGAAGAGTCTTAGACATAAAATTCATGTTTTCTGAATCCCAGAATCCTGTGGATTTAATCGAATGCACCTAGACATATTGTGTAAACCATATGTATGAAAAAAGGTGTAATGAAAAGCTATCACACCTTTCTGATGTATAAAGTATAAAGTTTAGTGAGCATTGAGATCATGTGACAACTTGTTAGACACTGACGGGAATTGTTGCTCACCTTTAGTTGGAGATTGGGAAATATTTTGTTCATTAATTAATTTATTAATTAATTACTTAATTCAATTTACATCCCAATGGCAATACCCCTTTCCTCCCAGTCTCCCCTTTACACAGCTTCTTTCCCCATACATCCCTCCCTTTCTTCTCTAAGACAATGAAAGTTTCCACAACACTGAAGGTACCAACCCAGTCTGGCACATCAACTCACTTCAAGACTAGCCACATCCTCTCCTAATGAGACCAGACAAGGCAGCCTAGCCAGGAGAACAGGGAAACAGAGACAGTGAGAGTTCTTACTCCAATTGTTGGGGGATTCACATGAGTACCAATCTTCACATCTGTTATATATATCCAAGAGGTGGGTGGGATGGGCTAGGTTTAGAGCATGAACGTTGTTTGGTTCGCTGCTCAGTTTCTGGGAGCCTTCCCAAACCATTGTCAACAAGGGTCCAAGTTCATTGCCTCTCTTGGTCTTATGAAGTTGCCTTCCCCTCTGGGTTTATCAGTCCTTTCTCTAACTCTTGCTAAAGACTCCTCAAAAACTGCCTTATCTTTGGCTGTTGGTCTCTCTATCAGCTCTGGTCAGCTTTGGGTTGAAGGCTCTCAGAGGACAGTTATCCAAGCTCCCTGCCACTCTCTATTCTCCCCATCCTCTGCCTCTGGGTCCTCCAGCAAACCCAGCAGCAGTGAGGTGTGACTATCCAGTGCTGTGTTCTATGTTGGGATCCACAGAGCCAGGTGCAATCCAGGAGGCCTACAGCCATTGGGTCCTTCAGTTGAGACCAGGAACACAATTCCTAGCATGTTGGTCCCACCAAGAAAACCTAGCAGTGAGTTTCTCCCATATTGTCTGCCCTTTATGGCCTGAGGTGCAGCTCTGCCTGGCTTCCTGGAGTCCTGCTGCTCTCCAGGACCTGCTCTCACCTCCACACTCCTCAGCAGCAGTTGGTCTGCCCTCTCTCCATTCATCTTGTGATCCACACCTCCAGTGGCAATTCTGGAGGCCTGCAGCCACCAGGGCCTATCAGTTCTTTTTCTATCCCTGAGGTCTACTGAAACTCAGGACACCAGGAAGTCTGAAACAGCAGTGACTACCAGCTCTGTCTGTATCAGGACAAACAGCTTTCCCTGCCATCCCAGTGGACTACTGCCATCAGGAGACCACCAGCATTATCTGTGTCCTTGAAAGTCTGTTGCCTTCAGGGAAAATGAGAACTGCCAACAGCAGAAATTAGCAGGTTTCTTAATTCCCTAACCATCTCTGTGTTATGTATGTATGTTAGCAGTTTATAAAATGATAACTGAACATGCTTACCACAAATTATTTAATGTTTTATACCTATTTCAGTATAAAATGATATATTTAATGGAAAATAGAAAAGAAGCATATTGATTAAATCCATATTTAATTTCAATAGTGTTCTGGTTTAATATTTGCACATTAATATCTGATGAATAATTAAATTGGATATCAAATTCTTGTGCTGTCTTGCATTCAGCTGATTAGTGATATACATCTGGAGGTTACATCTCCATGTATAGATTAGACTGACCTAGAATTTAAGTACCCAAGGCTGGTTAGAATCTTATGGGTCTCCGGCTTCCATCTCTCTAGTTCTGGGATACAGAGATGAATCTCAGTCTTTGTCATGACATTTTGTTTACTTTTCTGTTTCATGCACTTTACACAGAATAGTGTAATTATAATTCACTTCATATATACTCACATAATTCACTAAGCTGAATTCAGGGAAACATGACTATTAGTTTCTGTTGGATTGTCTTTGAGATTAAAGCTTCTCTGATCCCAGGCTAGAGTCTCCAGGACATCCACAGAGTTAATTCAGGCTCCTCCTGGCACCTCTGCCCGATGTTTCATTGGAAGTTGGGGCTCCGATGCCTGAGGCACTCCTCATGTTCTCATTATCGGAGTCGATATGGAGATGCGAGACAACGAATAGATTTAGCACCAATTTCTTTGAATTTTCTTTCTTTTTCTATCCATTACTGACATTTTTATTTCTTGTATTCTTGTGATTTTTCAAATGTCTTACATTTTCTAGAATAATCAATCTTAGATAGGTCCCCTAACATTTCTCCAAAGGACACTTGTCTTAGATATTAACCCAAACCTCTTAGATCCTGTAGTACATTTCTATTGTTATGAGGAAGCCGATCACTGTCAGTGTTTTCTTGTGCTCTCTCTTATGGCATTTTTCCTGTTGATTGACACCACCACTCCCACACTGCCCAGGTGTTTGTTTTTTCTTTTCCATCTGCTTTGCATGGGTTCCTCCTGCCCAGCCCAGCTTCTCAGTGTGTATAAACCAGGCCTGTGCATTGTGACTGAAGTGCATCAGACAGGCAGGGGCAGCAACATGGCATCACAGACCCATGTCCTAATATCCCTGATGCTCTGGGTGTCCGGTAAGAAATTTAAAGTATTAAACTTTTTTTTTCAACTTTTAGCATTGTAATCAGAAATTTTCAATATGTGCCAGTATGTAACACTTCTTATATAATAATTTCCTGATATCATGACATTATAAGAACATTTGAATGACAAAGTAAAGTGGTATTATGATATATTTTTGTAATTTATGTGTTTCCGTTGCCTATTCCCTATTGCAGGTACCTGTGGGGACATTGTGATGACCCAGTCTCCACCATCCTTGGCTGTATCAGTTGGAGAGAAGGTCTCTATGAGCTGCAAGTCCAGTCAGAGTCTTTTAAGCAGTGGAAGCAACTACTTGGCCTGGTACCAGCAGAAAGCAGGGCAGTCTCCTAGACTGCTGATATACTATGCATCCACTAGAGCATCTGGGGTCCCTGATCGCTTTGCAGGCAGTGGATCAGGGACAGATTTCACTCTGACCATCAGCAGTGTGCAGCCTGAAGACCTGGCTGTCTATTACTGTCAGCAGCATTATAGTACTCCTCCCACAGTGCTTCAGCCTCCTACAAAAACCACCTTGAGAACTGCAACAGCTGCACACACCAAACACAGCCCTGGGCATGCACACTTCCCCCTTCTGCCTGAGAGCTGGCCTGCCTGATAAATTGAAGAAATAGTTTAAAGATCCAGGTGAAACATATGCTCAATGCAACTTCTGTAAATAAAAATTCCATACATAAAAATGCAGAAAAAACTCCAGCATTATTTTTATTTCTTTTGCAACAATTAACCACACTATGTTGATTGAATATGGAGGACTTATCTTTTTATAGTTTCATAAATCTGATATCTAATATCAGACTCCATGGGCTGATGTGATGTTGGTAAACTTTTTTGACTAGGAGACATAAAAAAAATGTTAGAGTTAGAAAAAACAATCCTCAAATTCATCTGAAATATTAATAACAACAATAACAGCGAAAACAACAACAACAACAAAACTAGGACACTGAAAACTATATTCACCAATAAAAGGACGTCTGGAGAATTACCAGCCCTGACCTCAAGATATATTGCAGAGCAATCGTGATAGAAATTGTATAGTGATTTTAGATCGATGGTATAGAATTGAACACCCAGAAATGAACCTGCACACCTATGATCACTTGTTCTTTAACAAAGAAGATTAAAAATATCCAGCAGAAAGCAGGACAGATCTTTCTTTCTTTCTTTCTCTTTCTTTCTTTCTTTCTTTCTTTCTTTCTTTCTTTCTTTCTTTCTTTCTTTCTTTCTATCTTTCTTTTTTTTTTAAGGTTTTTTACTCTGCATTAAGGTCTTACTAGTTACAATGAGCAAAAAGTACATGTAAAACAGGATGTAACCCGGAATTAGTCAAAGTTTTTTTGGTGTGTAAGGATTGAGCATAATGTTTTTTGTTTGTTTTGTTTTTTTTTTTGTTTGGTTTCTTAAACTTCACACATTCTGTGAGTTGTCTCTGTGGTGTTCTGAGCTTTCTGGGGTTAGTATCCCATTATCAGTGACTGCATATTATATCTGTTCTTTTGTGACTGGGTAACCTCATTCAGGATGATATTCTCTAGATGCAACCATTTTCTTAATAATTTCTTTAAGTCATTGTTTCTGATAACTGAGTAGTACACCATTGTGTAAATGTACCACAATTTTTGTATCCATTCATCTACTGAAGGGCATCTGGGTTATTTCTAGCTTCTGGATATTATAATTAGAGCTGCTATTGTGGTGCATGTGTCTTTGGTATTTGTTCGAGGTTCTCTAGGGTACATGCCCAGAAGTGGAATAACTGGGTCTTCTGGAAGTACTATGTCCAATTTTCTAAGGAATCGCCAGACTGATTTCCAGAGTGGTTGTATCAGTTTACAACCCCACCAACAGAGGAGAAGTGTTCCTCTTTCTCCACAACCTCGCCTGCATCTGCTCTCATCTGAGTTTTGGATCTTGGCCAATCTGACTGGTGTAAGGTGGAATCTCGGGGTTGTTTTGATTTGCATTTCCCTGATGGCTTAGGATGTCAAGCACTTTGTCAGATGTTCCTCAGCCATTCGATATTCCTCAATTGAGAACATTTTGTTTAGCTCTGTACCATATTTTCTGGTTCTCTGGTGTCTCTCTTTTTGAGTTCTTTGTATACCTTAGATATTAGGCCTCTGTCTGATGTGGGGTTGGTAAAGATCTTTTCCCATTCTGTTGGCTGTCTTTTTGTTTGTTTTTTTTTTTTTACAGTGTCCTTAGCCCTACAGAAACTTTGCAATCTCATTAAGTCCCATTGGTCAATCTTTGACCTTAGAGCCCAAGCCATTGGTGTTTTGTTCAGAAAATATTCTCCTGTGCCTATATGTTCTAAGGTGTTCCCTACTTTCTTATTCAATAGTTTCAATGTTCCTGGTTTAATGTAGAGATCTTTGATCCACTTACACTTGAGTTTTATACAAGGAGATAAGAAAGGCTCTATTTTCATTCTTTTGCATGCTGAAGGCCAGTTGGACCAACACCATTTTTGAATAGGCTGTCCTTTTTCCATTGAATGTTTACAGTTCCTTTGTCAAAAATTAGGTGACCATATATGTGAGGGATCACTTATGAATCTTCTATTCTATTCCATTGAACAACGTTCCTATTTCTGTACTAGTACCATGCAGTTTTCAGCACGATTGCCTTGTAATATAGCTTAAGGTCAAGGATAATGATTCCGCAAAAGTTTTATTGTTTTTGAGGATGGATTTCGCTATTCTAGGTCTTTTGGTATTCAAGATAAAATTGCACATTGCTTTTTCCAACTCAAAGAAGAACTGGGTTGGAATTTTGATGGGGATTGCATTGAATATGTAGATTGCTTTTGGTAGGGTGGCCATTTTTAAAATGTTGATCCTTACAATCCATGTGCATGGGAGATCTTTCCATTTTCTGAGATCTTCCTCAAATTTCTTCTTTAGAGTTTTGAAGTTCCTGTCGTACAGGTCCTCACTTGCTTAGTTAGAGTAACACCAAGGTATTTCATATTTTTATGACTATTGTGAAGGGTATATTTTTTCTAATTTCTTTCTCCACATGTTTTTCCTTTGAATATAGGAAGGCTATTGATTTATTTTAGTTAATTTTATAACGAGTCACTTTGCTGAACTTGTTTCTCAGCTGTAGGAGTTCTCTGGTGGAATTTGTGGGGTCGCTTAAGTACACTATCATGTCATCTGCAAAAAGTGATGTTTTTACATTTTCCTTTCCGATTTGAATCCTTTTGATTTCCTTTTGCTGTCTAATTGCTTCTGACAGGACTTCCAATACTATGTTGAATAGGTAGGGGGAGAGTGGGAAACCTTGTTGAGTCACTTATTTTAGTGGGGTTTCTTCAAGTTTCCCAACATTAAGTTTTATGTTGGCTGTTGGTTTGCTGTACATTGCTCTTGTTACATTTAGGTATGGACCTTGGATTCCTGTTCTTTCTAAGACTTGTAACATGAAGGGGTGTTGAACTTTGTGAAATGCTTTATCAACATCTAGTGAGATGACCATGTGATTTTTTTCTTTGAGTTTGTTTATATGGCATATTACATTGATGGATTTCCATATATTAAAACATCCCTGCATCTCAGGGATGAAGACTACTTGATCATGGTGAATGATAGTTTTGATGTATTCTTGGCTTTGGTTTGCCAGGATTTTGTTGAGAATTTTAGCATCAATATGCATAAGTGAGATTGGTCTGAAGTTCTCTTTACTTGTAGGGTCTTTGTGTGGTTTAGGAACAAGGGTTATTGTAGCCTCAAAAAATGAGTTAGGTAGTATTCCATCTGATTCTGTCTTGTGGAATAGTTTGGAGAGTATTGGTATGATTTCCGCAATAAATGTCTGATAAAATTCTGCACTGAATCCATCTGGACCTGGACTTTTTTTGGTTGGGAGGATTTTAATGCCTGCTTACATTTCTTTAGGTGTTATGGGATTATCTAGATGGTTTACCTGGTCCTGGTTTAACTTTAGTATCTTGTATCTGTCTAGGAATTCATCCATTTCCTCCACATTTTCCAACTTTTTCAAGTAAAGTCTTTTGTAGTAGGACCTGATGATTTCTTGAATTACCTCAGTTTCCTTCGTTTGTTTCTGATTTTCTTAATTTCGATACTCTCTCTTTGACCTTTATTTAATCTGGCTAAGGGTTTATCAAACTTGTTAATTTTCTCAAATAACCAGCTCTTGGTTTTGTTGATTCTTTTGATGGTTCTTTTTGTTTCTATTTGGTCTATTTCTGCCATAAGTTTGATTATTTCTTGCCGTCTACTCCTCTTGAGTGTATCTGCTTCCTTTTGTTTTAGAGCTTTCAATTGTGCTTTCAGGTTACTAGTGTATTCTCTCTCCAGTTTCTTTTTGGAAGCACTCAGAGCTATGAGTTTTCCCCTCAGTATTGCTTTCATTGCATCCCATAGGTTTGGCTATGTTATGTTTTCATTTTCCTTGAATTCTAGAAAATCCTTAATTTCTTTTTTTATTTCTTCTTTTTCCCTGCTACCATTTAATAGAGTATTCTTTAGTTTCCATGTGTATATGGGCTTTTTGTGTTCTTTGTTGTTATTAAAGATCAGCCGTAGCCCATGGTAATCTAAAAGGGTGCATGGGAGTATTTCAATCTTCTTATATTGGTTGAGGCTCCTTCTGTGTCCAATTATGTGGTCAATTTTTGAGAAGGTGCCATGAGGTGCTGAAAAGAAGGTGTATTCTTTTGTTTTAGGATGATATGTTCTGTAGATATCTATTAATTCCAGTTGGTTCAAAGTCTCTGCTAGTTTTAGTGTCTTTGTTCAGTTTCTATTTTCATGATTTGTCCATTGGTAAGAGTGAAGTATTAAAGTCTCCCACTCTTATTGTGTGGGGCGAAATGTAGTTTTTGAGCTTTAGTAGGGTTTCTTTTATGAATGTGGGTGCTTTTGTATTTGGATCATATATGTTAAGGATTGAGAGTTCCTCCTGACAGATTTCCCATGTAATGAGTAAAAAGTGTCCTTCCTCATCTTTTCTGATAACATTTGGTTGGAAATTTACTTTATTCAATATTAGAATAGCCACTCCAGCTTGCTTCTTGGGGCTGTTTGCTTCGAAGTTTTTTTTTCCCCTCATCCTTTTACTCTGAGATAGTGTCTGTCTTTGTCTCTGAGATGAGTTTCCTGTATGCAGCAAAATGCTGGATTTTGTTTATGTATCCAGTCTGATACCCTATGTCTTTTATTTGGGGTTGAGTCCATTTATGATAATAGATATCAAGGAATATTGGTTGCTGTTTCTTGCTATTATTGCTTTTGTCATTTGAATTGTGTCTGTGTCTCTTTGTTCTTTTGGTTTCCTTGTTTAGGAGTTTTCCTTTTTTTTTCTACTAGGATGTAGTTCTCCTCATTGTATTGTGTTTTCCACCTATAATTCTTCGTAGTGCTGGGTTTGTGGTCAGATATTTTGTAAATGTAATTTTGTCTTGGAATATCTTCAACTCTCCATCTATGTTGATTGATAGTTTTGCTGGGTATAGCATCTTGGGCTGGCACGTGTGCTCTCTTCGTGTCTGCATCATGTCTGTCCAGGCTCTTCTAGCTTTCATAGTCTCTGTTGAGAAATCCGGTGTGATTCTGATTGTACAGCTTTTATATGTTACCTGACCATTTTCCCTTACTGTTTTTAGTATTCTTTCTTTGCTGTTTGCACTTGGTGTTTTGACTATTATGTGTCGGGAGGAATTTCTTTTCTGGTCCAACCTATTTGGAGTTCTGAAGGCTTCTTTTATGCTTGTGGTCATCTCATTCTTAAGGGTAGGGAAGTTTTCTTCTACAATTTTGTTGAGGATATTTACTGTGCTCCTTAGTTGATACTCTTCTTCCTCCTCTATTTCTATTATCCTTAGGTTTGGTCTTCTCATTGTGTCCTGGATCTCCTGAAAGTTTTGGGTTAGGAGCTTTTTGGTTTTTTCATCTTCCCTGACTGTTTTGTCTATGTTTTCAATGTTGTCCTTGGCTCCTGAGATTCTCTCCTCCATCTCTTGTAGTCTGTTGGAAATGCTTGCATCTGTGACTCCTGTTTTTTTTTTTTTTTTTTTTTTTTTAGGATTTCTACTTCTAGGGTTGTCTCTTTTAGTGGTTTCTTTATTGCGTCCATTTCTGTTTTAAATTCCTTTTTCCATTCCTTCATCTCTTTGGTTCTGTTTTCTTCTAGTTCTTTGTGTTCTTTGAGTGTTTTTCTTGTTTCCTCTTTAAAAACTTCTGATTATTTTTTCTTTTCCTTCTGTTCTTGTTTAATGATCTCTATCATCATATTGAGGTAGGATTTCATGTCTTAGTCTTCTTTTTCTGGAGTTTTTGGCATTCCGCTCTTAGCTGTGATCAGAGAGCAGGTTTCTAGTGTTGCCAGGTTGTCTTGGTTTCCATGGGGTATTCTCTTTCACTTTCCTCTTGTCATCTTGTTTTCAGTGATATGTTCTAGTCTTTCCCATGTACCTGGTCTGTGTCCCTGTATCTCTGCTGGCCCAGGTGGCAGATGGTCCCAGCCTTGTTCTGTGCCCCACAGCTGCCAGCTAGGTACAGAGTTCCCAATGCTGGGTTCCTGGTTCCTGGATCAGGCAGGGAGGAGCACTCTTTCAGTGCACGCTCTGCAGAAATCTCGCTGCCCCCTGGCTAGTCGGATCTCCTTCTCATCAGGCCTTTATCTCTGGAGCTCCACTGGTCTAGGTGGCAGATGGTCCAATCCCTGTTCTGTGCCCCAATGCTGCTGAGTGGGAACAAAGGTCCCCATGCTGGGTCCCTTGTCTCTGGATCAGGCAGAGCAGGGTCGCACTTTCCGAGCATGCTTGGCAGAGATCTCTCTTCCCCCTGGCTAGTTGGATCCCCTTCTCACCAGGCCTTTATCTCTGGGACTCCACTGGTCCAGGTGGCAGGTGGTTTGAGACTTGTTTTGTGCCCCAAAGCCGCCGAGTTGGAACAGAGGTCCCAATGCTTTGTTCCTGGTCCCTGAATCAGGAATGGCAGGGGCAAGCTTTCCATGTGCGCTGGGCAGAGATCTCTCTGCTCCCTGGCTAGTGAGATCCACTTCTCACCAGGCTTTTATCTCTCACAAGACAGAATTTTCAACAAAGTGACTCAGGGGAAAATTTCCTGAATAAAACACCAATGACTTATGCTCTAAGACCAACAATCTATAAAAATAAAACTGCAAAGCTTCTGTAAGGCAAAGGCCACTGTCAGTAGGACAAAATAGCACCCAACTGATTGGAAAATGATCTTTAGGTCTGGTAGATTTCTAATATCCAACATATACAATGAACTGAAGAAATAAAACTTCTCAGAACCAAATAACTCTATTTAAAAATGGTGAACAGATCTAAATACAAAAATCTTAACTGAGGAAACTCAAATGTCTGAGAAGCACCTAATAAATGTGTAACATTCTTAGTCATCAGGAAAATGTGATTTAAAACAACTTTGAGATTCCACCTTACACCAGTCAGAATGGCTAAGATAAAAAACTTAGGTGTCAGCAGATGCTGGTCAGGTTGTGAAGAAAGAAAAACCCTTCTCCATTGCTGTTGGAATTACAAACTGGTACAACCACTATGGAAATCAGCCAGGCTGTTCCTCAGAAAACTGCACACAGTACTAACCTAGAACAGTTATACCACTCCTGGGTATATCCCCCCAATGATGCTCCAACAAGTATTTTCAAATGTCATCCCCTTTCCTGTTAGCACATCTGTAATTCCCCTGTCTCATCCACCATTACCCTGCTCTAATGAGAGTGCTCCTCCTCTCACCTACCCACTCCAGCCTCATCACCTTAGCATTCCTTTACATTGGGACAGAAAGCCTTCACAGGGCCAAGGGCCTCTTTTCTCATTGATGTCAGATAAGGTCCCTTCATCTCCTTCAGTCCTTCCCTTAAATCCTCCATTTGGGTCACTGTGATCAGTCTGATGGTTGGCTCATGCATTGTCCTATGTACTGGTCAGGATGTGGCATAGCCTCTTAGGAGACAGCTGTGCCAGGCTCCTTTCAGCAAGCACTTCTTTCTTTCATTTTTTTTTTAATTTTTATTTTTTAATCTGCCTTCAAAAATAATAGAAACATCAAACAGTCTAAATCTTTTATTGTACTTGCATCAGACTGAGCAAACCAGTTGTGAGCTATCCATGAGAGATTATTATGCAAAGACACAGGACATTATTTACCCAATAGCATCACCAAATATATCCAGTGTTTCAAGATAAAGATATGTAGAGTGAATAATAAATCAATTAAGTAGATGACACACTTTAGGCTTTCAATTTCATTTAATGCCAAGTACTAGACAGGCTAATAAGGCTAAATATTATCAATTGAGGACAAATTATTCATTATATTTCTTGTGAGTGAATGTCATTGAGTGATTATCAATGGACTTTTATTTACTGTGTTTTGGGTAAATGGAAGCTATGGTGTAACTTAGTTATGTTTTTATACCACAAGTAAATATGATAAAATAGTAAAATACAACTTTTCTCTCTCTATATGTATATATATGTATGTATATATATATAATTGGCATCCTACGATTCACCATTGATATATAAACAAGCTTTATTTACACAAGAAGATGAAGGTGAAAAGTGTGCGAAGGTCTATGGAAAGTTTTTTTTTATAATTATTTTTGTTTGATATTCTCAGCATTTACATATTAAATGTTAATTCATTTCCATCCCCTGCCCCAAGTTCCCGTCCACTATTTTCCATGAAGTTGCACCCTCTCCAAATCACCATCTCCACCTCAGTGCCTCAGCAAACACTTCTTGATATCAGCAATAGTGTCTGGGTTTGATTTCTGTGTGTGGAATGGATTCCCAGGTGGGGCAGTCTCTAGATGGCCTTTCCTTCCGTCTCTGAGTTTTTGTTCCCATATTTCCTTCAGACAGGCACAATTCTGGGTTAAAATTTTGTAGATGGCTGGGTGGCTGCATCCCTCAACCAGGAGGCTATGCCTAATGTCTGGATGTGGTCTCAATATGTTTACCTCCCCTTTGTGGGGTATTTCAGCTAATGTCATCCCCATTGGGTACTTGGAGGCTCTGGTTTTCCTGCAATCTGGATATTTCTAGTTTGCCATCCAAAGTTCTCCATCCCCATTGCTACAAACCTCTGCTTAATTTACTGATCTTCTGTTCATCTCCTCCATCTTCCCCCATACCTGATTTTCTTCCTTTATTTCCTTTCCCTCTCCTTTTCTCTACCCTAGTCCCTCCTACCCTCTACTTCTCTTGTTTATTTTGTTTTTTCTTCTAAGTAGGACTGAGGTCCCCACTCTTTTGTCTTCCTTTTTTCATGTGATCCATGAGTTGTATCTTAGGTATTCCAAGCTCTTTGGCTAATATTCACTTATCAGTGAATACATACCATATTTGTCCTTTTGAGACTAAGTTGTCTCACTTAGGATATTTCCTAGATTCATCCATTTGTCTGCCAACTTCATGAAGTCATTGTTTTTTTATTAGCTGAGTAGTATGGCATTGTGTAAATGCACCATAATTTGTGTATCCATTTCTCCATTGAGGAACATCGGGGTTGTTTCCAGCTTCTGACTATTACAAACAAGGCTGCTATAAACATAGTGGAGCATGTGTCCCTGTTATATGTTGGAGGTTCTTTTGGCTATATGCTTAGTAGTGGTATAGCTGGGTCCTCAGGTTGTACTATGTCCGGTTTTCTGAGAAACTGCCAGACTGGTTTCCAGAGTGGTTGTACCAGTGTGCAATCCCAACAGCAATGGAGGAGTGTTTCTCTTTCTCCACATCCTTGCCAGCATCTGCTGACAACTGAGGTTTTCTTTTTCCTACTTATATTTTTTATTGAGTATTTTTTATTTACATTTCAAATGTTTTTTCCCTTTTCAGCTTCCCTTCTAAAAATTCCCTTCTCCTACTACCAAACTCCCTTTCCCCTGCTTCTTTGAGGGTGCTCTCTACTCACTCCTGGGACTCATTCCCACATTCCTCCCTGCCATGTGGCATTGATCCTTCATAGGACCAAGGGTCTCTCCTCCCATTGTAGCCTGACAACATCATTCTCTGCTACATATGTGGCTGGAGCCCTGGGTTCCTTCATGTGTAGCTTTGGTTGGTGGTTTATTACCTGGGTGCTCTGGGGGTGTCTTGTTGGTTGATATTGTTCTTCTTCCCATAGGGCTGCAAACCCCTTCAGCTCCTTCAGTGTTTTCATTCATTGAGGAACCTGCTCTCAGTTTATTAGTTGGCTGTAATCATCCACCTCTGTTTTGTCAGGTTCTGGCAAAGCCTCTCAGTAGACAGCTATATCAGGCTTCTGACAACAAGCACTTCTTGTCATCTGCAGGAGTATTTGCATTTGGTGTCTGTATATAGGATCGATGGCCAGGTGGGGGGCAGTCTCTAGATGGCCTTTCCTTCAGTTTCTGATCCACCACATCTCTATATTTTTTTAGTGTATTTTGTTCCCCCGTCTAAGGACTGAAGCATCCACACTTTGGTCTTCCTTATCTTGAGCTTTGTGTGGTCTATAAATTGTATCTTAGGTTCTTTTGCTTGCCTATTACCTTCTAGTAATCTCTAGTGTTAGCTTGTCTTGCTGTCTCTGACTCGAGCCTGTAGCTCCTGAGAGCCTGTGAGGCTGTGATCTGATGTGAGTCAGCACTCCTAGGAGATCGTCTTCATCCAGGAGGGTTTTGGCTATGGAGAACTGCAGTGTAGGATTAGCTCCAGGACACAGATGAAAACCAGAAGAGTTCTGTCCCAGGCTGTTGCACATTTCCTGTGCCCTTTGGGTTCCTGATAGTTCTCTGTTGGTGCAGATATTGGAGCAATAGTGGTGGGCTCACCTGTGATATGAGGCGTTACAGCACTCCTGGTAGATCAGCTCTCTCCAGGATGGATTGGTCATAGAGAGCTGTGGCACAGCATTAGATCTAGGGTGCAGATTGAAACTGGAAGTGAAACAAACTTTTATGAACAGAGAGGTATGTGTGTCTTAACCTGTATGCTTTATGATTTGATTGATCCAAAAAATTAGACTTTATGGTTGCTTCTTAATTATTATTTATCATTTTAGTTTTTTAAACACATAGTTATCTTCTGTTATTTCCCATGTCTTTTCAGTTATCAGTCACCCTGACCATCTCTGCCGATTCCTGCTACCTCAGTATCCACTTTTGACTTTCTTTTCACTTAGAATTTACTACTTCCTTTCAAAAATCTTTTGACTTTAAAAAAGTTAACTAATACAAGCTATATTACTGAAAACTGAGCAAAAGATATTAATTATTGTATGTGTGTGTGTATGTGTGTGTGTGTGTTGTGTGTGTGTGTTGTGTGTGTTTATGTGTGGTGTGTGTATGTATGTGTTTGTGTGTGTTTGTTTGTGTGTGTGTGTGTGTGTGTGTTTGTGTGTGTGTGTGTGTTGTGTGTGTTTATGTGTGGTTTGTGTATGTATGTGTTAGTGTGTGTTTGTATGTGTGTGTGTGTATGTGTGTGTGTGTGTTGTGTGTGTGTTTATGTGTGGTGTGTGTGTATGTATGTGTTAGTGTGTGTGTTTGTGTGTGTGTGTGTGTGTGTAGTCCAGATGACAAGTGAAGACTGGAAGTCAAACTCATTTCAGTAGTCTTTGCTGTATGTAACTTCTCTGATACAAGAAACAAATTGCTAGCATTATGTAGGATTTCCATTTATTTTACAGATTTATTTTGTTTATATTGTGCTTGGTATTGTGTGTGCCTGGTTGAGTGCCCATAGCAGTCACAAGTGAGAATCAGATCCCATGAAACTGGAATAGCAGGAGGTTTTGCGTTAGTTTATGTGGATGCTGGGAACTAATTAAGGGTCCTCTGTAACAGTAGAAAACAGTAAGGCCCCTTATCTATCATGTGTTAATTATTTTCTTTTGTATATTGAATAACCACATTGCCTAAGAAAATAGTAGACTTAACTCTAGCTTTCTTATCCACCATTTAAACTAAAAAAGAGTTTTGTTTAGTTAAGATTGTCAGTCATAATCAGTCATTATTCACTTTAAAATTCAGTTTATAATTCACTTCATTGGTGAAAAGACATTCTCAATTACAGTTGATGGACCAGAACTGCAAAGAAGTTGTAGCTTAACACCATGAAGACAGCCCATGAAAGGCTATTGATGAAGCTTAGGTGTAGTAGAAGACCCCAACACATTGGTGATGCCAGTACTATGGGATGATCTCTGGGAATCAATCACAAAAGCAGTGAATTGAAGTCATCTTGACCTAGAATGTTACAGAGCACGTAGCTGTTGAAGTGACCCAAGCCCTTTAGATTAGCTCAGAATGTTATATTTGGATATCAGACACTGGAACAAGAAGCTGTAAATTTAAAGTTGCTGTGGAGACCCCAAGTTGTTAGTGATGAAAGCACTGTGGAGTACTTGCTGAAGAAAGTTGCTAACGAGGACCTGAAATATTTTTTAACAAAATATCAGA
The DNA here is from genome assembly GCF_963924665.1 of Micromys minutus. NCBI lineage: Eukaryota > Metazoa > Chordata > Mammalia > Rodentia > Muridae > Micromys > Micromys minutus. The sequence continues at coordinate 15,570,322 of NC_137953.1, forward strand.
AAACAATCTCTAGACAACATTGTAAATTTTGTCTCAAAAACCTCTTCAGAGAAGCCCCCACAGTTTAAACCACTCTCATCATTACTGTATTACACAAGTTTACTTCTATAGTTCATAAAGCTCCACTAAAAAATTGAATTCTTTTTTTTCTTTTCTTTTTTCCTTACAACTTTATTTAAAAAAAGAGCTGTACATTTACAGATATTTAAAGGCATTTTGGCATAACATTATATAAATAATTTTGTCAGTTCTTAATTCTTTTAGAGGTTTGATATCATGCATAGAAATCTCACTATTTACCATAAGCATGAAGTACATGTAGGACAGAACGTAACATGGAAACTAATTTCTTGTTGGGTATAGATTAAGCATAATTATCTATGAATACCAAAAATTGCTCTTGGATTATTAATGATTTGAAGTCCAAAGGTAACATACTCTGAGATGGTGCTATACATTTATTTTTTTCCCTAAAAAAGACTGAGGTTTTCTTTTTCGTTTTTTGGCCATTGTTTTTCTTGAGCTTCATATAGTAGGTGAGTTGTTTCTGGGGCTTCTCAGTCAGATAAAACCTGCAAGTGATTGAAAAGAAGATGGAAAATAACTCTATTGGTAGGTGGTGTAAGAATGATAATGGGATAGAAATGCCATCTTCAAAAGCAGATATAGGTAGCAGGCCTGAAAGAAGGGGTTTGACTTGCATAACTCAGAGAGAACCCTCTACAGACACCCTGTGATTTTGAATGGTAGAAAGTCTGAAATGCACAGGACCTTCAAATGATCATCATTGTTGAAGATGATAAAATAGCCTTTGCATGTAATTAGGACGTGGACAGAACCCACAAGGTGGCATCAGAGCCTCAGAGGACACTACCTACCATCTCTGCCCCTTATTTCTTTTCCTTGGTGAAAAAATTAATTACATTGACACATACACATTATACATGATGTTCAGTTTCATAAAAGCATCTAGATTTAACATTATTATATATACAACATGTTTATAACTTGTCCTGTTTACTTTTTAATGTCAAAATTTCACAGATTAGTATCATCTACATGGGATAAAACATCAGTGGAAAACTTGCTACCGTATCCCCAGGCTGTGGGCAAGCTTGCAGTGGATTTCCTTTATTACTGATTGATGGGGGAGAATCCAGTCCATTGTGGGTGGGGCCAGCTCTTGGTCTTGGACCCCAGTTTTATACCAAACAGAACTGAGAAATCTCCAAGGAGAGAAACAGTTAATCATTTCTCTTCCATGGCTCTGGTCAACCTTTGACACTGGGTTCCTGCCCTGTTTGAGTTCTTGTTCTGACTTTTCTCAGTACTAAAATGTTACCTGGAGTGTTGCACTTGGAATTTAAGCCTAATAGAATTTCCATCCTTTTAAATTAATTGTAGTCATGATATTTCATCATAACAATAGTAATCCTATGACAAACACATTCATTACCCTCTCTTTCTTTCTCTTCCATCTTTCCTTTTTCACAAGTTTTCTTCCTGTTCCTAGTTTCCCTGCTACACACCCAACACAATTTTGCTTTTTATTGATATATTGCATTTAAAAATCTATGATTTAGAAAGATAATGGTGTGTGTAATAGTTTGTTTCTAAGCCATTTGTCTACCCCTGCCTCTTTCTTGTTTATATATCAATCCGAACTTGTAATGAGTCAAACATGAGTGTTTTACATGAGAAGCAAGTGATCTTAGGCACTGTGATGACTGTCTGTCCCCATTGAGCCTGTCAGGAGAATCTAGAGCTCTAAGGTGCTTCTTGCACTTCTGTGTTGACTTCTCTCCCAGTGATAGCTTTCTGTCTGTGATTTTTTTTGGCTGTTTATTTAACCTGGATACTCTCACAAACCTGTGTCCAGGTAATTTACTTCCTTATTTGATGACTAGTTTGCATAGGTCCCTAGAGGCCAGTCCAGCTGCCTATGATTTATAAATCAGGCCTTCAAAGGAGATCTGAAATGATTCAGTCCAGCGTAGGCATCAAGATGGAGTCACATACACAGGTTTTCGTATTTGTACTGATCTGGTTGTCCGGTGAGACATTTACTTGGTTCAGACAATGCCAATTAGAAAACTCATTTTGGATTCAAGGATTGTCAGGAAATCTTTTTGTGTATCAGTATATATTCATCATTTATTTCTGATTTCAGGTGCTGATGGGAACATTGTGATGACCCAGTCTCCCAAATCCTTGTCCACATCAGTAGGAGACAGGGTCACCATGAGCTGCAAGGCCAGTCAGAATGTGGGTAATTATATAGCCTGGTACCAACAGAAACTAGGACAGTCTCCTAAACTGCTCATTTATGATGCCTCCGACCTGTACACTGGAGTCCCTGATTGCTTCACAGGCAGTGGATCTGGGCAGATTATACTCTGACCATCAACAGTGTGCAGGCTGAAGACCTGGCAGTTTATTACTGTCAGCACTATTCTGGCTTTCCTCCCACAGTGCTTCAGCCTCCTACACAAACCTCCTTGAGATTCTAACCAGCTGTTTACACCACACAGCCTGTATACTTCCCCTTCTGCCTGAGAGCTTCTATGCTGACTAACTAATACAGAGTAGCCCTGAGCATGCACAGTTCCTCCTTTTGCCTGAGAGCTGACCTTCCTGACTAACTGATACAAAGTTTGGTTGAAAATTTATGAACAGATTGTTTCTATGATCAGTTGAATTGGAAGATCTTTATGGCAAAAAGAAATAACGGTACTTATGTCCATTTTATTTTTATTTTTCTACTCAAATTTTGCATATTTAACATGTTATACTTATTAATTTGTAATTTGGAGTGCAGAATTTCAGCATGGATTTTCTTGGACTAAATTAGGGAACCGACAGCCTATGTTCCCTCTGGAGGATAGAGAAGACAACTCAGGTTTTTCTTTTCTCAGCTGTAAACTGTCTTCTTCACTCTTGAACACTGGCAATTTCTCTTTTTTGTCTAACTTTATTTGCTTATATAGGTTGATTTGCATCACAAAATACAAAAATATATTGTACAATGTGACAACCATTATCCCTCTTATTTCTCATTTATGAGACTAATGTTCTTATAACTCCTAGTTTCCTATGTCTGTTCATGTGACATAAACAGATGCCCACTCACAATCATATACAGGTGATCATTTAGATTTATACACACACATACACATGCTTATACACAGAGATTTATGAGTCTAAAATTTATGATGCAAATATCAGAGAATAAATTTAGGTTTAACTTTTTAACCAATATATCTTGGTAAACATAATTTTGTGTCATGAGAATTGAGCTTGTTTTCCTGTCCTATAATAATTAAAGTCTTTGAGATTTGTTGAGGGAAACACTTTGTATTCAGTTAAAAACAATTTGGTAACCAACATCAAACCTATGTATTAATTAAATATTAATTAAAAATATTTTTTTCTTATTCACTTTTGAGACAAAGCATCATTCATTGTGAAGCAGGAAGTTTAATTTTTTTCTTACCCATTTCAGTCTAGTCATTATCCCACTTTCAGTTCATCCTCCCATAGTTCCTCATCCCATTACTCCTCTCCTGAATGCCATAAGATGACTCCCAAGTCTTCCCCACTTCCTGGGGATTTAGTTTTTCATTTGGGTTAGCTGAATCTTCTCTCACTGAATTTAGATTAACAGTCCTCTGCTGTATGAGTCGTGGGCCTCAGACCAAGTAGTATATGCTGTCTTGTTGGTGGCTCAGTGTTTGGGAGATCTCAGGCACCTAGGTTAGTAGAGACTGCTGGTCTTCCAATGGAGTCGCCCTTCTCATTGTCTTTCAGCCTTCCCATAATCTAATTACAGGGGTCTCTGATTCAGTTAATTGGATGGGTGTAAGTATCTGCTTTTGTCTCATTCAGCTTTCTGTTGTGTCTCTCAGAAGACTGCAATGCTAGTTCTCTGCCTGTAAGCACATCATAGCATCAGTAATAGTTTTAGGCTTTGGGGCCTCCTCTTGAGATGGATCCCATATTTGGGTTGTCACTCAGTCTCATCTCCATTTTTGTCCTTACAGTTCTTTTAGACAGGAACAATTCTAGGTCAGAGGTTTTGAATGTGAGATGACAACTCCATTCCTCCATTTCAAATGATGGGTTTGTTGCCCTGGGTGTAGTAGATTTCCTGAAAGGCCTTTAGGCTATGGGGTCATCAGAGGGGCAGATAAGTCTCTGATCTTCCCTGGCATAAGGCAAAGGCTAAAAAGAGAGTGGAGTTTCAGCAGTGGTAATAGGTCTAGCATCTTCTAGGCTTTTCCGGGTTCCCAGCTGCTGTGGTTATGTGGGAAGGCCCCTTACATGTTGCCCTATGTACTGTAGATATCCTGGGAGGCCTTTAGATTGTGCAGAATTTAGAGAGGCAGATAAGCTACTGATCTGCCCTGTCTGACATGAGATTCATTTAAATTCATGTTATTATGAATAGAATATCAATGACATCAGTTTGGAAAGATATGAATGAATATCCACTGATGGAGCAGTTGAATTATACAGCAGCTCCATGTATTTTTGAGGACTGTCCATACTGTAGACCCTAATATCCATATCAGGTTACAGTCCCTTCAGCAACATATTCGGCTTACCCTTTCTATTAATCATTTTTATTATGTCCTTTTTATTAATTATTTAGGTAAATTGAGTTTTATGTTTTTGATTTAGATTCTATCATTATCAAAAATGAGATAAATCTGTGATCTACAAAAAATCATCTGGAAGTCACCAATCATCTTCATAGTCACACAGATCATTGATACTTGAGACTTTTCTTTTTTTAAGATACAATTATGTTTATTCATGTAGAAGAAATTGTTATAATAAACATTTTTCTACTCTGTATTTCACTAATGGAGAAAGTTTAAGTCGCCTTAATACTTTGCCCTTATGTAGCTATGTTTCCCATAGAACATAGAACTTTGCTGTATTTTAATATTTATTGTTTTTTTCTCCACCATGAGTTCAGGCAGTTTTCTATGATGGAAATTTTTCTATCTAAGCAAGCATGTTTTTATTTAAGCTATAGTACTCTATGAGATTGTGTGCCTTATACCTAGTAATCATAATGTCATAAGCCTCCATGCTGCTGATTTTGGGCATGGAATATATATGTCCCTTTTTCCTATTGCCACTTATCCTGTCCAGAATGCTAAAGTTCACTTAAAAAGATCCTAAATCTGTGGGTGTGCCCATTGTCCTGGCTCAATATACAACCTGTGTTAATAAGTGTGCGTACTTGGTGGTTTTGTTTTGCATAGCCAGAATATCTAAATATTTTGGAATTTAATGCAAGGTCTGCATGCACCAAAAAGCCTTTTCCACAGTATTTTTTTCTTTGTATTTGAAATTACTACCTGTTTGTTTTCGGTTTTGTGTGTGTGTGTGTGTGTGTGTGTGTGTGTGTGTGTGCATGTGTGTGTGTGTGTGTGTGTGTGTGTCTGTGTTTTCACAAATACAACACTCATGCTCTATTTTATATGATGAGTAAGAAAACCTACATTTTGTGCTAGACACCAATTCTAACTTTCTAGTAGTTAAGTCCCTTGCAATTATGAAAATTATGAATTCTTGTCCCCTTGCCAGAATTGTAAGACTCCTAGTGAATGAGGACTTGCTGAAAGAAAGAGACAATGTACTCATTAAATGAAAAAAATTAAAAAGATGTCATTTCAGTTCTTAAGATTTATACTCCAAACACAATGGCCTTCATGCCTGTCTTAGAAACACCAGCACAACCTAAACCACATGTTGACTATGGTACTCATAGTGCGACTGTTCAATACCACATTCTTACAACAGACAGGCAATTTTATTCATCTTGTTTAATTATAGTTAAATACATGTAAATCAAGTTAAAATGGAGTAGCCCAAGAGGTTGATCACCCAGAGACTGTGTATAGAGGAAGAATGGACAATAGAGTTATTTATTCTAAATATTTTGGCCAGATGTTTAATCAGTCTCTACTGCCTAATAGGCTTCTAAGATGAATGCTAAAAATAACACCACTCTATGTGCTTAAAGAGAAGAATTATAAAGCAGTATGAGGTGATATCATTAAATATAACAGCAATGATAGATTTTCTCTAAGAGCCCTATGACCTCCACATCCATGTTCTCTTAACCAGGATTTCCATTCCAGGCATTCCAATCAATATTGTATAATTTCAGAGGCGGAGAGATAAAATAACCCAAGAGTTCATCTGGATCACAAAATAACAGCCTTTAATTCTTTTCTCTTTGTGTGTCGATAGAACATTGACTAAAATATATTAAATGGACCAGCTTGAACATTGTAGATCCAGGAATGCAGGCCTGGTGAGATTGTGCTTCAAGTAGCTGAGGCACAGAGAGGTCTGGGCTGAGCACAGAGAAAGCACACCCCCCCCCAATTGGTTCAGAGGAGCAGGAACTCTGCAGTTGTTTCCAATATGAGGGCCCGTGAATGCAGAACATACTTTCAGGCCATCTGCCACCTGGAACAGTGGAGAATCAGGGACACAAGACAGGTACACGGGAGGGATGGGAACCAATCACTGACAGCAAGTTGGCAAGAGGAAAGTCAAAGAACTTACCCAATGTAAACGAATACAACCTGAAAACACCAGAACCCAGCTCTCCCATGACAGCAAACAGTGGAATTCCAAACACTCCAGAAAAAGAAGACTCAGACCTGAAATCATACCCCAAAATGATGACAGAGATCCTTAAACAAGAACGGGAGGAAAAGCATAAAGAAATAGAAGCTTTTAAAGAAGAAATAGGAAAAACACTCAAAGAAATCAAACTATAGGAAAACAGAACCAAAAAGATGAAGGAATTGAAGAAGGAATTCAAAATGAAAATTGAAACCATAAAGAAAACAATAAAAGAAACAACCCTGGAGGTAGAAAACCTAAAAAACATATCAGGAGTCACAGATGCAAGCATTTCCAACAGACTAAATGAGATGGAAGAGAGAATCAGGGAGCTGAATACAACATTGAAAACATAGAAAAAACAGTCAGAAAAGATGCAAAAGCCAAAAAGCTTCTAACCAAAATGTCAGGAGATCCAGGACACAATTAGAAGATCAAACCTAAGGACAATAGTAATAGAGGAGGGCAAAGAATATCAACTAAGAGGCACAGTAAATATGTTCAACAAAATTGTACCAAAAAACTTCACTACCCTTAAGAATGAGAGAACCATAACCATAAAAGAAGCCTACAGAAATCCAAATAGACTGAATCACACACACAAAAATATTCCTCTCAACACATAATAGTCAAAATGCCAAGTGCCAAAGCAAAGAAAGAATACTAAAAGTAGTAAGGGAAAAAGGCCATGTAACATATAAAGGCAGACCAATCAAAATCACACCTGACTTCTCAACAGAGACTATGAAAGCTAGAAGATCCTGGAGAGACATCACACAGACCTGAAGAAAAGACAGGTCTCAGTCCAAACTGCTATACCCAGTGAAACTCTCACTCACCATAGATGGAGAGACTAAGATATTCCAAGGCAAAACTAAATTTGCACAATATCTGACTACAAACTCAGTACTACAAGGAATTATAGGTGAAAAATCCAATGCAAGAAGTGAAACTACATCCTAGTAAAAACCATAGCAAGAAAACCAAAAGAAGAAAGACACACAGGCACAATTCTAACTCTAAAAGCAAAAATAACAGGAAACAGCAACCACTGTTCCTTAATATCTGTTAACATAAGTTGACTCAATTTTTGAATAAAAAGATATAGGCTATCAGACAGGATACATAAACAGAATCCAGCATTTTACTGCATACAGGAAACTCACCTCAGAGACAAAGACAGACACTATCTCAGAGTAAAAGCTTGGGGGGAAAAAACTTCCAAGCAAATGGCCTCAAGAAGTAAGCTGGAGTGGGCATTCTAATATTAAATAAAGTCGATTTTCATCCAAAGTTTTCAAAAAAGATATGGAAGAACACTTTTTTCATTACATGGAAAATTTGTCAGGAGGAACTCTCAATCCTTAACATATATGCTCCAAATACAAGAGCACCCATATTCATAAAAGAAACCCTACTAAAGCTCAAAAAATACATTGCACTCCACACAATAATAGTGGGAGACCTCAACACCCCACTATCATCAATGAACAGATCATGGAAACAGAAACTGAACAAGGACTCAGTGAAACTAGCAGAGGTTATAAACCAATTGGAATTAATAGACATCTAGAAAACATATCATCCTAAAACAAAAAAATACACCTTCTTCTCAGCACCTCATGGCACGTTCTCCAAACTTGATCATATAATTGGTCACAAAACAAACCTCAATAGATATAAGAAGATTGAAATATTCCCATGCATTCTATCAGATCACCATGTTCTAAGGCTAGTCTTAACAACAAAGACAACAAAAAGCTCATATACAGATAGAAACTAAACAATGATCCATTAAATGATATCATCATCAAAGAAGAAATCAAGAAAGAAATTAAAGATTTTTTATAATTTAATGAAAACAAAAACACAACATACCCAAACCTATGGGATGCAATGAAAGCAGTACTGAGAAGAAAACACATAGCTCTGAGTGCTTCCAAAAAGAAACTGGAGAGAGCATACCCTAGCAACTTTACAGCAAAGTTGAAAGCTCTGGAACAAAAGGAAGCAGATATACCCATGCGGAGTAGATGGCAAAAGATAATCAATCTCAGAGCATAAATTGACCATATAGAAACAAAAAGAACCCTTCAAAGAATCAACAAAACCAAAAGCTGATTCTTTGAGATAATTAACAAGATTGATAAACCCTTAGCCAGACTAACTAGAGGGCAAAGAAAGAGTATCCAAATTAACACAATCAGGAAGGAAATTGGGAATATAACAACTGAAACTGAGGAAATTCAAGAAATCAGATGCTACTACAAAAGTCTATATAAATAAAGTTGAAAAATCTGGAGGAAATGGATGAATTTCTAGACAGATACCAGATACTAAAGTTAAACCAGGACCAGAAAAACCAAAAACCATCTAAATATTCCCATAACACCTATAGAAATAGAATAACTCATCAAAAGTCTCCCAACCAAAAAAAAAAAAAAAAAAAAAAAAAAAAAAAAAAAAAAAAAAAAAAAGCACAGGTCCAGTTGTTCAGTTCAGAATTCTATCAGACATTTACTGCCAATGTAATACCAACACTCTTCAAACTATTCCATAAAACAAAATCTAATAGAATACTTCCTAACTCGAGATCACAATAACCCCTGGCCAAAAACCTCACAAAGAGCCTACAAGGAAAGAAAACTACAGAAGAATTTCACTCATGAACATTGATGAAAAATACTCAACAAAATCCTTGGAAACTGAATCCAAGAACACATCAAAACAATCGTTCACCATGATCAAGTAGGCTTCATCCCTGGGATGCTGGGACGATTTAAAATATGGAAATCCATCAACGGAATCCACCATATAAACAAACTCAAAGAAAAAAAAAACACATGGCCATTTCACTAGATGCTGAGAAAGCACTGAAGAAATTCAACACTCCTTCATGTTAAAAGTCTTGGAAAGATTAAGAATTCAAGGCCCATACCTAAACATAATAAAAGCAGTAGAGAGCAAACCAATAGCCAACACCAAAATTATTGGTAAGAAACTTCAAGCAATCCCAGTATAACATGAGCAAGACAAGGTTGCCCACTCTCTAATTACCTATTCAACATAGTACTAAAAGTCCTAGCCAGAGCAATTAGACAGCAAAAGGAAATCAATGGGATACAAATTGGAAAGGAAAAAATAAAAACATCACTGTTTGCAGATGACATGATAGTGTAAGTAAGTGACCCCAAAAATTCCACCAGAGAACTTCTACGGTTGATAAACAAGTTCAGCAAAGTGGCTGGATATAAAATTAAATCAAACAAATCAGTAGCCTTCCTCTACTCAAAGGACAAACATGTGGAGAAAGAAATTAGGGAAAATATACCCTTCACAATGGTCACAAGCAATATGAAATACCTTGGTGTGACTCTCAGTAAGTAAGTTAAGGACCTATATACAAGAACTTCAAATGTCTAAAGAAAGAAATTGAAGAAGATCTCAGAAAATAAAAAGATCTCCCATACTCATGGATTGGAAGGATCAACATTGTAAAAATGGCCATCTTTCCAAAAGCAATCTAAAGATCCAATGAAATTCCCTTCAAAATTTGAACCCAATTATTCTTAGAGTTGGAAAGAGAAATGTGCAATTTCATCTGGAATAACAAAAGACATAGAATATTGAAATCCATCCTCAATAAGAAGAAAACATCTGCGGAAATCTCTATCCCTGACCTCAAGCTATATTACAAGGCAATTGTGCATGGTACTGGTACAGAGATTGGCACGTGGATTAGTGGAATAGAATTGAAGATCCAGAAATGAGCCCTAACATGTATGGTCACTTGACATTTGACAATGGAGATGTAAACATTCAATAGAAAAATGACAGCCTATTCAACAAATAGTGATGGTCCAACTGGCACTCAGCATGCAGAAGAATGAAAATAGACCCTTTCATATCTCCTTGTACAAAGCTCAAGTGCAAGTGGATCAAAAATCTCCACATTAAACTAGATACACTGAATTTATTAGAAGAGAAAATAACGAAAACCTTAGAACACATAGGCACAGGAGAAAATTTCCTGAACAGAACACCAATGGCTCATGCTCTAAAGTCAAAGATCAACAAATGTGACTTAATGAGATTGTAAAGCTTCTGTAAGGCTAAGGACACTGTCATGAAAACTAAACACAGCCAACAGGTTGCAAAAAGATCCTTACCAACACCACATCTGATAGAGGCCTATTTTCCAAGGTATATAAAAAACTCATGAAGTTAGACACCAGAGAATCAAACAACCCTATTAAAAATGGGGTAGAGAGCTAAATAAAAATTTCTCAATGGAGGAAAATTGAACAGCTGAGAAACATCTAAGGAAGTACTCGATATCATTATCCATCAGGGAAATGCAAATCAAAACAACCCTGAGATTCCACCTCACCCTAACCAGAATGGCTATGATCAAAAATTCAGATGATAGCAGATGCTGGCAAGGATGCAGACAAAGAGGTACACTTCTCCACTGTTGGTGGGGTTGTAAAATGGTATGACCACTGTCAAATTCAGTCTGTCGGTTTCTCAGAAAATTGGACATAGTACTACCTGAAAACACAGTTATTCCACTTCTGGGCATATACCCCAGAGAACCTCCAACATACAATAAAGACACATGCACCACAATGTTCTTAGCAGCCTTACTTATTATAACCAGAAGCTGGAAAGAACCCAGATGTCCCTTAGTAGTTGAATGGATCCAAAAATTGTGGTATATTTACATAATGGAGTGCTTCTCAGATATCAGAAACAATGACTTTATGAAATCCTTAAGAGAATGGATGCATCTAGAGAATATCATCCTGAGTGAAATAACCCAGTCACAAAAGAACAGATATAATATGTAGTCACTGATAATTGGACACTAACCCTAGAAAGCTCCAAACACTTCAGAAAAATCTCACAGAGTATATAAAGTTAAAGAAAAGAGAAAGGCAAAGAAAAAGAAAGAAAATAAAAAACCATTATGCTTAATCTTTACACACCAAGAAAACTTTGACTAATTCCAGTTTACATCTTGTTTTACATGTACTTTATGCTAATTGTAACTAGTAAGATTTTAATGCATACTATCAAACCTTTAAAAAAAATCAAGTACTACCAAAATGTATTCATATACTTTTATGCAAAAATGCTTTTAAGATCTGTATTTTTATCTCTGTTTTTTAAAAATAAAGTTGTTCAACTAAAAAAAAACATAATTCAGGAACAGTAGATCTAGAGGGAAAATCGGGGTAAAGAACTGGGAAGGGTGGAGTAGACTTGTCAGAATGTGCTGTATGAGAGGAAAATAAATAAAATATTTAAAACAACAACCAAAAAAGAAAATTGTATCCACCTTTTTGTTGCATTTATAAAAAATAAAGAAAAAAGAGACCCTTGTACATTCTTACCACATCAAGCATCTTACCTTAGTGTAAAAGATGAGAAAAACATATTCCTTGCAAATGGACCCATGGAGCCAGCTGGTGTAACCACTGTAACATGAGAAAAAATATATTTTATAATCAGACTAATCTCTTTATCTAGCTTTTCATCACTATGACAACATACATTAATAATCTTGGACATTAATATATACAGAAGAGTCTTTTACATGTGTCTAAATAAGAGTTTCTATTTCTACAAAAAATAAAAAAAAATCATGATGAAGACGCAAGTTGAGGAGGAAAAGGTTTATTTGGCTTACAATTTCACATTGCTGTGTATCACCAACGAAAGTCAAGACTGGAAGTCAAACAGGTCAGGAGGCACGAGCAGACGCAGAGGCCATAGAGGGATGTTAGTTACTGGCTTGTTTCTGCTGGTTTGCTCAGCTGGTTTTCTTATAGAAATCAGGTCTACCAGTTCAGAATTGGCACCACCCACAATGGTCTGGGCCCTACTTCCTTGATCACTAGTTGAGAAAATGCCTTACTGCTGAATCTCATGGAAGAATTTCTTTGACTGAGGCTTCTTTCTCCAGCTTGTGTCCTGTTGAAACAAAACCAGCCAGTACAACATGTATCTGTATATATTTTATTTATATAGTTCTTTTCTTTATTTCAGAAAATTCCATATTTATTTATGTCCTCAGATATCCCCCACATGCCATGAAAAGGGAAGTTGCCCCTACAAATGAATATGAACATATATAGACGACACCTCATAGAGGTGTAAAATCCATGAAAACATGGAGATTAAATAAAATAAGGAATTATCCTAGGAATTAATTATAGTGCTTCACTTCATTGACTATTTTTATTTCTTCTTAGAAAATATTACCACAGGATGTGTATAATTTTGTGAGATCTAGTAGTTCTTGAGGTTTATTACATTTTTTACATAGTATATTTATTTTGCACTCCCCCTTTTACAACCACATCAGGCCTCATAAAACCTACAGGGAAAAGATTTAATAAAATAGAGTTTTAAACTTTTTTAAGACACACATGAAGCTCTAGTAAATTTTCTGCTGACAACTTCTTGAGGGTGAAATCTGAGCAGGTGCCCTTTGAGCAGCAGCACACACTCTGCTGAGCTGATTTGCATATGGAGTCATCATACAGCAGCCCAGGCTACTTTAAGAGCAGCTGCCAGGAGCCTAAGAAGCATCCTCTCTTGCAGCTCTCAGAGATGGAGACAGACACACTCCTGCTCTGGGTGCTGATGCTCTGGGTTCCAGGTGAGGGTTCAGAGAAGTGTTGGGTGCAACCTTTGTTGCCATCATGGTTTTCCATGCCTGTGGGCACTAGATCATAATTAGGGTATTTGCACATGGTTTTATGTATCCTATTTTCATTTCATTTACTTTGTTTCAAAGTGCTATCCACAATTGTTCTTATAGGTTTCAAATGTAAAGGTCCTCTACTAGCTAGGTTTCCATACATATATAACAATATTATGTATGTTTATCGTTTCAGGTTCTGCTGGGGACATTGTGCTGACCCAGTCTTCAGCTTTGTTGCCCATGTCACTAGGGCAACAGGCAACATAGCCTGCAAGGCCAGCAAGAGTGTTGAAAATTTTGGAATTGGTTATTTGCACTGGTACCAACAGAAACCAGGACAGCCACCCAAAGTTCTCATGATTTTCACATCCAACCTAGCATCTGGAGTCTCTGCCAGGTTCAGTGGCAGTGGGTCTGGGACAGATATCACCCTCACCATTGATCCTGTAGAGGCTGATGATATGGCAACCTATTACTGTAGGGAGTAGGGAGTCTCCTCCCACAGTGCTCCAGGGATGAACTAAAACCTCCTTTGGTTTAAGCTCACTGAGGCTCTGTCTCTCAGTTCTCTCTTTATCTCTGACATCTCAACCCAGAGCTCCAGGTTTGTTTGGAAAAAGATCTCAAATTATAAAACAAGCTTTTATAAACTGATCCAGATAGATGTATGTTTTATCCCACATACTTTATAATTTAACCATAACTGAACAAAATTTATACATTTATGATTTCTTCTTAATTATTATCACTTATATTTTTATTAGCATATGTTTATCTTCTGACATTTTCCATGCCTTTTCTCCCATCTGCCTTTTCACATTTCTGCATATTCCCTCCACACTCAGTCTTCACCTTTGATTTCTGTCTCTTAGGATATACAGTTTCCTTTCAAAAGTGCTGTGAATTTAAAAAAGGATGAAAATACAAACTACATTTCTGATATGTTAAAAACAAAACACATCTAATATGGAGAGCATGTGTGTGTGTGTGTGTGTGTGTGTGTGTGTGTGTGTGTGTGTGTGTATACCAGAGAACAACTGGAGAAACGTGTTCTTTTCTTCTACTATGTTGGAGCTAGGAACCAAATTCAGTTCATTTCTGATTTTTTTTCTGTAAGTACCTTTTATGCTACAAGGGTCATTCTTGCTAGCATGATATAGTATTTTGATTTTTTCCAGATTAATTTTATTTTAAATTGTGTTTGGGATTGTGGGTTTGTGAATGAGTGAATGCCCACAGCAGTCAGAATAAGGCAGAGGTTCCCATGGAGCTGAAGTTGCAGAAGGTTCTGAAGTTGATGATGTGGATTCTGGGTCAAAAAAGGGTACTGTATAATAGCAGGAAGCAGTGGATCCCCTTATCTACCACTTCTTGATTAGGTACATTGATAAATTGAATAACTGCTTTCTCCTAAGATAATAGTAGACTTTTTGGAAGCTCTGTTATCCACCATTTAATCTCAAAAGAGAACTGCATAGTTAAGATTTTCAGTTATAATCTGTAATACATAGGTTTATAATTCACCTTGGTGGTTTTTTTTTGTTTTACAGCCATGTTTTTATTTGCGATCCCAAAGAACTTGCTGTTGTTACTTTGACACAAGAGTCTGAGTTGCTGTTAAGTTGCTGCTTTTCTTTCAATACCTGTATCTCTGTTTTCATTTTCCAATTAAGTCTTTAGAAATAGATTTGTTGATTGATCTCTTGTTTTTATCAAACATTCATGGTTTTAACATGTTTCGAATGTGTGGTCAAATCCCTTCTTTTCTTCCTTTATTTGTTTGTTCGTTCCTTTCTTTTTTCCTTTCTTCAGTCCTTCCTTTCATTCTTCCTTTCTCTTTTTTGTATATGGATATGAAATATGAGTTTCAGGAGCTGGAGAGATGGCTAAGTAGTTAATAGTACTGACTGCATTTCCATAGGTCCTGAGTTCAATTTACAGGAACTACATGGTGACTCACAATTATCTTTAATGTGTTCCAATGCACTCTTCTGATGTGTCTGAAGACAAAGTCAGTATACTGACATGCATAAAATAAATAAATAATCTTTTAAAACTATGAGTGTGTGACACATAGTACATGTGGAGAACAGAGGACAACACTGGGTTCTGATCTTCAGGTTTTACATTGTTTATGGAAGAGTCACTCATCTGTTCCCACTGTGAACTTCTTGAGGTCCACCTTTTTCTACTTCCACGTTTCAGTACAAGGGCTGTAATTACAGATGGGGGAAGTACTTCACTCTCTGTATGTGAGTCCCAAGGATGTGAACTTGGTGATGAACCTTGAGGAAAATGCATTTGATCCTAGACTCATCTCAAACCAGACCTTTTCTTTGAAAATTTATTTATTTTTGAGTGTTTATTTCTGTTTCTTTTGATCACAACTAGTCTTAGAGAAATATTATATAGGCCAAGGTGATCTGGAAGTCTCTGTTTAGCACAGAATTTCTTAGAATTGGAAAATTCATGTTCTCTTCTCCTGAGTGCTATCATTAGACATGAGTCACAGTGTTCCTTTATAAATTGCTGCTCTACCTAGAAAGTCACAGCTAAAGTCATGGAAGATTTATTTTCTACATATGTGTTGCCTTGTGCTGAAATACTTTGTGCAACTTCTCTCTCTAAGATTGTTCTAGAGAGTTCTATAGTACTATTCCTTTGACTCAGCATAAATGTACAGTGTATACCTCCCAAGCTGATACTCATGTTTTCATGGATTCAGTGATGTAACAACCACTTACATTCCTATGTGGAGAATGAGTGACTAGATTTTCTCCAGGTCTCCTAAGTGAGTCAGAAAATAAACTCACAAATTAGTCAAATGCATACAAAGGGCCATCAAATGGAAACTTTCTCTTTACTACAACTTGGGCTCTAAGTAGAAACAATCCTTTGGTAAGGCAATTCCCAAGAAGACTATAGAAAAACAAATTGTTTTTCCTGGTGGCTAAAAGAACTAAGAGAGTTCAGTATCCATGTATGCCTTGGAGCTATCCTTATGTCACTGCCCTTTGTACCCAGATCCTGTCCTGGAGATAGTTTGTATCCCTTGAGTGCTATCACTCCTAATTTCACAGGTAGGACTACCACTATTGCTCAAATAAGTTGCCAAAGCAAAACCTACCAGGAATCCACAGGGTACAAAACCACAGAAAAAAGTTATGAACAGGATCCTTCTGGTATTCGCTTGTGCCCCAGAGCTAATGCTGTAGCATAGCTCTCCAACCCAAATCCTACTCAGAGAGAACTGGTTTTCCACAAGTGCTGACACTTCTAAGATCACAGGTTCACAGGAGGGATAAGGTCCTGTCAGAGACAGCAATATCACCTAACATCAGAGATAACCAGATGGTAAGAGGCGAGCACAAGAACCTAAGGAAGAGAGATTAAGTCTACTTGACATAATCAGAACCCAGTTTTCCCACCATACAAAGTTTTGAATATGACAATACACCAGAACAATTTTTGTATTTAAAATCACATCTCACAATAAGTAAAGAGGACTTTAAGAAGGATGTAAATAACTCCCTTAGAAATTATAGGAAAACACAAGAAAAAAGGTGAAGGAATTGAACAAAACCATCCAGGACTTAAAATTGAAATAGAAAGAGTAAAGAAATCACAAAGTGTGGCATTCCTGGAGATAAAAAACCTAGGAAAGAGATCAGAAATATAGACACAAGCATCACCAACAGAATACAAGAGATAAAGGAGAGAATCCCAGAAGCAAAAGATACCATAGAAAACAGTGAAAGAACAGTCAAAGAAAATCCAAAATGCAAAAAGCTTCTTACCCCAAACATCCACAAAATTCAGGACACACTGAGAAAACCAAAAGTAAAGAAAATATGTGTAGAAGAGAGCAAAGATCTAAACTTAAAGGGACAGTAAATATCTTCAATAAAATTATAGAAAAACTTGTATAACCTAAAGTAAAAGTTGTCCATAAATATACAGACAGATCTCCAAATATATTGAAACAGAAAAGAATTCCTCCTCTCTCATAGTAGTCAAAACACCAAATGCACAAAACAAAGGGTATTAAAAGCAATAAAGAAAAAAGGTCAAGTAACATATAAAGGCCTGCCTATCAGAATTACATCAGACTTCTCAACAGATCCTATGAAATCTAGAAGATCCTTGATAGATGTCATACAGACCCTAAGAGAACACAAAAGCTGTCCAAGGCTAATATATAGTGTAAAACAGTCAATTACCATATATGGGGAAACCAAGATATTCTATTGCAAAACCACATTTACACAACTGATTTCCACAATTCCAGCCCTACAGATGATAATAGGTGGAAATCTCCAACACAAGAAGGGAAACCACACCCAAGAAAAAGCACAAAAGTAATTTTCTTTAACAGATCCAATACAAGATAGCCACACAAATATAGTTCCACTTATAACAATTAAAATACAGGAAGCAACTATCACTATTCCTTAATATCTCCTAACATCAATGGATCCAATTTCCCAATAAAAAGACATACACTAACAGCCTGGTTAGTCAAACAGGACCCATCATTTTGCTGCATACCAGAAATGCTCCTCAATGTGAAAGATAGATACTACCCCATAGTAAAAGGCTGCAAATATATTTTTAAGGACATGGTCCCAAGAAAAAAGCTGGAGTAGCCATTCTAATATCAAATAAAATAAAATTTATCAAAAATTATAAGAAAGGACACTTCATACTCATCACAGAAAAAAATATACTAAGATGAACTCTCAATTCTGAACAACTATGCTCCTAATGCAAGAGCACTGTATTTGTAAAAACAAAGTTCACTGAAGCTCAAAGCATACATGGCACCACACACAATAATAGTGGGAGATTTCAACATCCCACTCTCTTCAATAGCCAGATTATAGAAACAGAACCTGAACAGAGACTCAGGGAAATTAACAGATATTATGAACAAAATAGATCTGACCGATATCTGTAGGACATTTCATCCCAAAACAAAAGAATATACCTTCTTCTCAGCACCTCATCGCACCCACTCCAAAACTGACCGTATAATCAGTCACAAAATGGACCTCAACTGATACAAGAAATCAAAACAGTATAAACTAAGGCTGGTCTTTAACAACAACAGAAACAACAAAAAATACACATAAACATGAAATCTGAACAATACTCTACTTTATGATAATTTGGTCATGAAAGAAATAAAGAAAGAAATTAAAGACTTTTTATTATTTAATGAAAAGGAAAGCAGAACATACCCAAACTTATGGAACACAAATAAAGCAGTGATAAGAGATAAATTCACTCAAGACAAGTAGAAGGCAGGAAATAATCAAACTCAGAGCTGAAATCCACTATGTAAAATAAAAAACAACAACTATAAAAAGAGTAAACAAAACCAGAAGCTGGTTCTTTGAAAAATTCAACAAGATAGATAAACACTTAGACAGACTAATCAAAAGGCACAGTATGGTATCCAAATTAACAAAGCAAGAATTAAAATGGAGCAGTAACAACAGAAACAGAAGAAATTTAAGAATTTATCAGATGATACCATGAAAATATATACTCAAAAAAAACTGGAAAACGATGAGGAAATGGACAATATTCTATACAGATTACATATAACAAAGTTAAGTCAGGATCAGATAAACCATCAAAACTGTCCCATGACTTCTAAAGAAATAGAAGCAGGTATTAAATGTCTCCCAACTATCAAAGCCAAGGACCAGATGGGTTTAGTGTCGAATTCTATCAGACCTTTAACAAAGACCTTATACAAATGCTCTTCAAAATATTTCACAAAATAGAAACAGAAAGAACATTACCTAATTTTTTGTATGAAGCCACAAATTCATACATAAACCACACAAAGACCAAACAAAGGAAAACTTTAAACCAGTCTCCCTTATGAAAATCAATGCAAAAATACTCAATAAAATTCTTGTAAACTGAATTCAAGAGATTATTAAAATGATCATCCATCACAATAAAGTCGGCTTCATTCCAGGGTTTCAGGGGTGGTTCAATATACAGAAATTAATCAATGTAATTCGCTATATAAACAAAATCAAAGGAAAGAAAAACATATAATTATCTTATTAAATGTTAAGAAAGCATTTGACATACCTTTATGCTAAAAGTCTTGGAAAGATCAGGAATTCAAGGCCCACACGAAAACCTAGTAAAAGCACTATACAGCAAACCAGTAGGCAACATTAAACTGAATGGAAAGAAACTTGAAGCAATCCCACTAAAATCAGGAATTAGACAAAGCTGCCTACCTCTCCCTACAGATTCAATATAGTACTGGAAGTCCTGGCCAGAGCAATTAGCAAATAAAGGTCAAATGGATACAAATTGGAAAGGAAGAAATAAAAATATCACTATTTGCAGATGATATAATAGTATATTTGAGTAACCCCAAAATTCCACCAGTAATATCCTCAATTTGACAAACAACTTCAGCCAATTGTCTCAAAATAAAATAAACTGAAACAAATCAGTAGCCTTTCTGTACTTAAAGGACAAGTCATCCAGTGGGAACAGACAGTCTTTTTCACCAAATGGTCCTTGTTCAACTCGGGGTTAGCATGTAGAAAAATGCAAATTGATCCATTCATATCACCTTGTACAAAACTAAAGTCCAAGTGTATCAAGATCTCCACATAAAACCTAATACACTGAAACTATTAGAAGAGAAAGTGAGGAAGAGCCCCAAACACATTTGTATAGGTGGACATATTCTGAAGAGAACACCAATGGCTTACACTCTAAGATCAAGAATTCACAAAATGGGACCTCATAAAATTGCAAAGCTTCTGTAAGGCAAAGGATATTGTCCATAGGACAAAACAGCAACCAACAGATTGAGTAAAAATCTTTGCCAATTCTATATCTGATAGAGGACTAATATTCAGTATATGTATGTAAAGAACTCAAGAAGTTAGATTCAAGAGAGTGAAATAACACTATAAAAATGTAGGAGAGAGATAGACACACAATTTTCAACTGAAGAATATAGAATGGTGGAGAAGCATCTAAAGACATGTTCAACATCCTTAGTCATCAGACTTGTTTAGTGAGATCAGGAATGTGCCACATCACGAAGTTGTGAAGCAAACTAGTGAAAGTAAAATGCCACTGACACTGGTTCACAGGACTGGGATGAATAGGAAATGGCATAGGGAGTACAGGCCAATTTGCAGCCAAGTGCACCACCAGAGCATTTGCTGGGTCTACACAGGGACTTTTAGCCTTCCCAGTCTTTGTATAGCATATACCTGCTTGAAATTCTACAGGAGCTTAACTGAATTGACCTGGGAACTGATAGAAATATTAGATTGAAAGCATCTTAAAGCGTCCATTGTATTGTACAGCTTACATTCCTCTTTTGTCAAAGAAATGCTATGTAACTGGGCTACACAGCATAAGGTTCTCTCACAAGATTGTAAGGTATTTGTGTCAGCTCTAGTAGAAGCTGGACAGCAATTCCAATGGTTGAGCAATACATGGTAGAGGTATGAAACCACCAAATTTAGTACAAAATAATTTATCAAGAGAAATAAATGTTACTAAAGGAAACAGAATTGTTCTCAGCTTGAGGCTGAGCAGCAAACAGTAGGAATGGTTTTCCTTTGGTAAGTCAGGAGACTTACTGGAAAGAAAATCAAAATTAGGTATTCTGATGTTATAAAGAAAGATTGTAGCTCAATTTTAAAAGGAAATTCTTCATCAAACTCCCCCCTGAGAGCTCAGGCATCTTTGTGGAAGAGGAGATTGAATGATTGTGAGAGCCAGAGGGGATGGATGGCAACAAGGAAACTGTATTCCAGACACAACAGGAAAGATACACATATGAACTAACAGATTTAGTAGCAGGTACAGGTCCAGCACAGGCCTAAGTAAATGGGACCCCTGTGGTAAGAGGAGAAAATGAGAAAATGCACAGGAGCTCTCATCATCTAACCAAGAAACAGTTGCCAAGCAGCAACCATTCTCAAAGCAGAAATTCATTATCTTCAATGGAATCTCATTGCAATTTTAAAACCCCTGAAGAAAAGACTTATGCCCATCAGTAGATGTCCAACACATAATGATCTGATTCATACTTTTTTGATTTTGCCTCATATTACTGTTTTGGCATTTATTGCATTACTGGTATTTGTTTATATACCATGGTTTCTGATTTTGTGTTTTATGTTTTATGCTTTTTCTTCACTTAAAATATAATTTATTTGAATAATATAAAATTTGTATGTACATATTATATAAATATTATATATATTTAATTTACCAATCTGTTTTCTTAAAGAGAAAGAGAAAGAAGGTCTTGAAGTAGATAGTTGTGAAGGTGGGTAGGATTTGAGAGGAGCTG
Organism: Micromys minutus; assembly: GCF_963924665.1. NCBI lineage: Eukaryota > Metazoa > Chordata > Mammalia > Rodentia > Muridae > Micromys > Micromys minutus. The sequence continues at coordinate 15,592,044 of NC_137953.1, forward strand.
AAGAAAGGAAACCATGATTGTAAATTATTGCATAAAAATTTATTTTCACTTAAAAGAAATCAAGTTAAAAAATAAATTCCACATTCATGAGATATTGATGCATAACACATAAATATATGTTTATAAAATATATATTTATATCATATGTGCAATCTAGCATTATTTTTGAAAACTACATTTTCTATTTATACCTTTGTGTATATATTTCTCTGTGTGCATATCACATATGTGTGGGTTGCTTACAACATGGGTCATAAAAGGGTTCTGTGTCCTTTGGAACTGGAGTTAGTAGTGGTGGTAAGCCTCTAGATATGGGAGCTGAGAAATAAGATGTGCAAAAGCATCAGGTGCTAGTAATTGCTGAGCCATCTTAATCATATTTTTAAAAAGATGCAGTAATTCAGACAGAATAGACTTGCGTTTTTCATTGTTTATTCATTTATTTATTTATAAATATGAAATATTTCTATGTATCAAAGGCCAACTTAAATTGCTTTGTAGTTCAAGCTTCCCTGAACCCATGGGTATTTCCATGTGTCAGCATCTTAAGGGCAGAAATTCCATGTGTACCATACCTTTATATCTTACCAAAAATGATATTCTGTTAATATTTTATCTGTGCATAGAAAATTCTCCCATGTCTACTATTTTCTGTCACTGATAGTGGGTAGCCAGATCCATTCATTGGATTTAAAATATATATAATTCAAAAGGAAAGCTAAGTTCAGCCTTGAGCTGTTTCAGTTTATTTTGTATCTCAGACTGAATTTCTACTGGCCTTTAAGGAAGGTAGATCCATCTAAAAGGCTGTTGTGTCCCAGGAGCTTAAGGTCATCATCTTCAGATGTCCTGGCTCAAAAACTGGCAGGAAATTCATCTGTGTTATTTTGAACAATAACATACAATGAGAAAACCATGCTTAACTGCAGGAGTCTTTGGCTTTGAAAAACCCCTTTCTCCATGTGTCCAATCTGAATGAGCAGCAGTAAATTACAGTCTGAGTTCACTGCAGCTGTCACAAAGCATATCATAAAGTTTAGTGAGGATTGAGATCACATGAAAACTTGTTAAACATAGAAGGGTATGGTTTCTCACCTGTTTTTTTTTTTTTTTTTTTTTTTTTTTTTTTTTTTTTCAGTTTGAGATTGGGAACTGTTTTGCTCGTTCATTCAATTTACATCCCAATTGCAGACCCCTTTCCTCCCAGAGTCTACCTTACACAACTTTTCTCCTGTATACTTTTTTTTCTCCTTTGAGAAAAGGGAGGTCCTCACCACACCCTGGATACCAATCCACTGTGGTTATCAAGTCACAGCAGGACTAGGCACATTCTCTCCCCATGTGGCCAGACAGGGCAGCACAGTTAGGAGAACAGGGTTCACAGTCAGGCAACAGAGTCAGGGAGAGTTCTTGCTCCAGTTGTTAGGGGACTGACATGAATACCAGACTGCACATCAGCTACATATGTGCAGGGTGTGTGTAGGAAGAGGCTTGGTTCAGCCCATAAATGCTGTTTGGTTGGCTGTTCAGTCTCTGGGAGCCCCTCAAGGCCCGGTCTGTTTGCCTCTTTTGGTGTTCTTATGGAGTCCCCATCATCTCTTGGGTTCTCAAACCTTCTCCTAACTTTCACAAGACTTCTTAAATTCTCTCTGATGTTTGGCTGTTGGTCTCTACACCTGTTTTTGTCAGCTGCTGGGTGGAGTCTCTCAGAGGAAGGACAGTTATGTTAGGCTCCACTCTAACCCCAGTTCTCCTTCCCATCTCCTGCATGCTGGGTCCTCCAGCAAACCCAGCAGCAGTGAGGTCTGCTTTTCCCTGATGTGCTCCATCTTCAGCTCTAAACCTCTACATACACTCATGGAGGCCTACAGCCATCAGAGACCACCAACTGAGACCCCTAACTCAGTTCTCTGCCTCCTGGCACCTCTAGAAATACAGCAGCCAGTTTGTCCTATCCAGTTTGCACTTCATAACCTGAGCCTTAGCTCTGCCTGCTTTCCCAGGGTCCTTGCTACCCAGGATCTGCCCTTTTCTCCATCCAGCAAGCCCAGCAGCTGTGTGATCTGCTCTGTCCTGTGTGTTCCTTCTTCTGATCCACACCTCTGCAGCCATCAGGAACCAGCAGTTCTGTTTCCATCCCTGGAGACCTGCTGCAAACAGGGACACCCAGAGGTCTGAACCCATCAGTGACTACCAACTCTGTCTGAATTGCTGGAAGCCTGCCGGCCCTAAGGATAAATAGCTCTAACTGCAAAACCAGTGGCTGCTGCCATCAGGAGACCACCAGTTTTACCTGTGTCCCCGAGGGTTTGTTGCCCTCAGGGACAACCAGGCCTGCCAAAACCAGAGATTATGAGGTTTTAAATCCTCAGACCATCTCTCTGTTGGTCGGTATGTTAGCAGTATAGAAATGAGATCTGAACATGCTTATCACAAATCATTTAATGTTTTATAACTGAAAATTTGCCGCATAAAATGATATATTTATTGCAAAATAGAAGAGAAAGGCATATTGACTACATGCATATTTAATTTTAACAGTGTTATGGCTTAATGTTCCTACATTAGTATCAAAAGATTAATTTGCTTTGGATGTAAATACCCTGAGCTATCTTGTAGTCAGTTGATTATATACATCCGGAGATCGTGTCTGCATGCATAGATTAGACTGTCCTAGAACTTAAGTACCCAAGGCTGGTTATAATGTATGGGTCTCCAGCTTCTGTCTCTCCAGTTCTGGGATACAGATATGAATCCCACTCTTTGTCATGACATTTGGTTTACTTTTCTGTTTCTCATAATTTACACAAAATACTGTACTTATAATTCATTTTATAATTCACTAACCTGACTTCAGGTGGTCATTTTACGTCTTTTATTGCTATTAATTTTTTTTCACACTCAAACAATTTTTCCTTTAGATTTGAATAATATCTGATGTTGTGGACTCTTGGTCTCTGTAAAACCATTACTTGATTTAGGGTGGCTGTGCCCCCTTCTGGAGAATCTTTGAAGAGCAAGCAAGACAATATTTAGCCAGTTTTCAATCCTGCTAATTTCTAGACTTTTCTAGACTGTGCCTTTGTGAAATAAACCTTTTGGCAGTGCTGGTCTCCATGAAGATGACCAAACCTGGTTTGTTTTATTCTCCTTCATTTCCTGAAACTGACAATTCTCTTTTCGTTCTCTGAAGTTGTGGAAAACATGATTGTTAGTTTCTTTTCAATTGTCTTTACTTTGAGATTAAAGCTTCTCTGATCCCAGGCTAGAGTCTCCAGGACATCCACAGAGCTAATTCGGGCTCCTCCTGGCACCTCTGTCCCATGTATAATTGGAAGTTGGGGCTCCAATGCCTGAGGCACTGCTCATGTTCTCATTATCGGGGCGATATGGAGATGGGAGACAACAAATAGATTTAGCTCCAATTTCCTTGAATTTTCTTTCCTTTTCTATCCATCACTTTCTTTTATAGGACATTTTTCTTACTCTGTTTCTTTCTTGTATTCTTGTGATTTTCTCACATATCTTAGTATGTTTTCTATAATGGTCAATCTGAGATAGGTCTCCTAAAATTTCTACAAAAATTACCCAATTTTATACTGTCTTGAATTTTTACCCAAACCTGTTAGATCCAGTAGTAGATTTCTGTTGTTATGAGGAAGCCAATCACTGTCAGTGTTTTCTTATGCCCTCTCTGATGTTATTGTTCCTGTTGATTGACCCCACCACTCACTCACTGCCCAGGTGTTTGTTTTTTCTTTTCCATCTGCTTTGCATGGGTTCCTCCTTCCCAGCCCAGCTGCTCAGAGTTCATAAACCAGGCCTGTGCATGTGACTGAAGCGCATCAGACAGGCAGGGGCAGCAACATGGCATCACAGACCCATGTCCTCTTATCCCTGCTGCTCTGGGTATCTGGTGAGACATTTAAAGCATTAACATTTTTTCAACATTTTCTCTTTGTAATAAGAAATTTACAATATGTACAAATGTTTAATACTTCTTTAAATATTTAAAAGTGTTGTGACATTATATTTTAAGGAAACTTAAATGACAAATTTAAAATGTTATTATAATCCATGTTTGTGAATGCATGAATTTTTCCTGCCTATTTCCTATTGCAGGTACCTGTGGGGACATTGTGATGACCCAGTCTCCATCTTCCCTGGCTGTGTCAGCTGGAGAGAAGGTCACTATCAGCTGCAGTTCCAGTCAGAGTCTTTTCAACAGTGAAAATAATAAGAACTACTTGGCTTGGTATCAGCTGAAACCTGGGCAGTCCCCTAGACTGCTGATATCCTGGGTATCCACCAGAGAATCTGGGGTTTCTGATCTCTTCATGGGCAGTGGATCTGGGACAGATTTCACTCTGACCATCAGCAGTGTGCAGGCTGAACACCTGGCCCTTTATTACTGTCAGCAGTATTACAGCTCTCCTCCCACAGTGCTTCAGCCTCATACACAAATCTCCTTGAGAGTTTCACAGCTGTGTACACCACACACAGCCCTGAGCATGCACACTTTTTTCTACTTGAGAGCTGATCTCCCTGTAATATGGAAGAAAAAGTTTGCAGAGCACAGTAAAAAAAATGTTCAATGCCTTTTATGTCTTTTTTCTATGAATTTGTATGAAAAAAAATCACATTTTTAATTCATTCTGCAACAATCCACAAACTATGTTGATTCAGTATGAGGGATTTATCTTTTCATAATTCTATAAGTCTGGTATCCAATATAAGACTTTATGGGCTGATGTGGTGATGTTGGTAAACTGTTTTTTAGTTAGGAGTATAGAGAAAAAAGATGATTCTTGCTTTTTTTTTTTTTTTTTTACTTCCCAGAGTCTTTTCTTACTTCCTAAGTGATATCCATTTTTCCTGACTTTTGTTTGTGTGTGTGTGTTTGTGTGTATTTGTGTAGATGAAGATGTGCAATGCCATTTTTTTGTTTGGAAGTCAGAGGACAAATAAAAGTTGATTCTGTTTTTACAAAGTAGTCTCTGGGGTCTCAGGTCTGATACTAGGTTTGGTGACAAGTGATTTTGTCCTTTGTGCCATGTTGCTGCTTCTCAAAATTCTTTATTGATATGTATTCATTTTACACAAGTTTCATAACAATATCTTTCAAGTACATCATATATTTTGACCATATCCATAAACTTTCTCCATTTCCATTTTCTTTTCTCTTGTTATAGTGGGACTACTTTTGACACACCAGCGACATAAATACTGACACAGATGCTTTTCAATATTTTGAAGATTAGGCCTTTTGTTTGGCAGTCTCTCAGCTACTCTAAGTGGACTAGTATTGTCACAAAATCATTCTACATGACCAGCTCTAACTTTGTGTTTGACTTTGTGTCATCTGTTCACCTCTGTGTTACTGGCCGAATCTACCATATGCCTCTACTTTCAGTATCCCTCTCTGTGCCTGGAAGTCTCAACTTCTACTTCCTGTCTGGTTAGCATTTTTAGATCTGTGTTATTGCCAGTTAAATAAAATGTTAGATTGCCTTAGGTAGGTGAGTAAGAATTAATATTAACATAATAGAAAACCCAGTAAAAGGCCGTAGAAATGACAATACAAGTGTCCTGTAGTGTCATTTAGATCTACCTGTACATAATTAACAACTGAACATACGAGGATATGCCTTCTTCACATGACGAACCCCAAGAACTTGTTATTTTCTTTTGTATTCTACTTCTCTCCCTTTCTCCCACTCCCTGACACTCTCTCATTCTGTCTCCTCTTTCTATTTTAAACATATACACACATATGCATATATAACATACATATGCATACACACATACACTTGCATACACGAACAAACACCACACATATACACATGTATACACATACACACATGTATACACATACATAGATGCAAATACATCGATACATACATATACATACAAACACACATGAGCATAAATATATAACATATTTTGGATTCAAAAAGAAGAGAAAATATGGTATCTATTGACCTTGTTTCTAGGACCACATATCACCCTGAAAACTTTTTATCTAGTTTTGAATGTGGTGACTGTGATACTAGTTACTCACATCTTTAGTATGACCCAGTGGGACAAATGCTGTGTCTTTAGAATATCTTGTTAGTTCAGCATTGTATTTTGGAGTAGAGTAAAAGATGACTCTTTTTTTCTCACAATGATCTCTGTTCCCTCTTCATGTCTCTCTTAATCTTATCTCCTTAGGACATTTACAGATTTGGGGTAAAGGATACTCAGTAGTGTAAATTCTTCTTGAAACCAAGAGGAAGCCATATCCTTTAACTCTTGAATAAGATTCCGATGCTTTGTCTTCTTGGTGAGGTTAACAATGTGAAATGAACTATTGCTTGAAATCTTTGATATTGTGAATTAAAAGTACTCCAAAATTTCTCAATTTTTTATATTAAAATATCCATAAGACACTTATTTTTCTTTTTCAGTTTTAAAAATTATTTTTGCGGGAGAGAAGGAGGAGGGGGGAGAGAAGGGAGGTAGAGAAAAAAAGGGAGGGAGGAAGGGGAGGGAAGAGGGACGGGAAAGAGGAAAGAGGAAAGAGGGATAGATAGAGATAGATAGAGAGAGAGAGAGAGAGAGGAAGAGAGAGAGGGGGGGGAGAGAGAATATGAAGTTGTGTGGGTAGGAAAGGGGAAAGAATCTGGTAGGAGTAGAGAAAAGCAAGATAGTATCAAAATGTATTATTTAAGGTTTTTTTAAGGAGATTGGGTGAAAATTGAACAGGGCAGTCATAAAATTCCTTAGTTTGTGTTTGAACTGGTTTTGCAGACCCCACACCTACTGAGATGAGAGCAGGTATCTCTCTGATTATGAACTTTACTGAGCTGATTTGCATGTTTAATATTTAGGCAAAAGCCCAGGAAGCTGAAAGCATCTACAAAGCCTGTGACCACAAAGGGCGCCAGTTCTCAGAGATGGGATCAGGTGCTCTCAGGCTATGGTTGCTGATGTGAGTACCAAGAGAGACAGTGCAGAAGCATTGTGAGGTTCAACTGTAGTCTTGTGTGTTTCCCATGTCTTTGTGATCCTGATCACTGGAATTTTGGCTTACTAAATTTGTTTTTAACCATCACACTTTCCCTTTTATTTCCTAATAGTTCAGAGTGATGCTTGAGACTGTTGTCACAGGAGTCACATGTATCACACTGAGATGGATTCATATGCCTGTAAGTGTAATGTTTATATATTTATTATTCCAGACTCTACTGGGGACATCATGCTGACTCAGCCTTCAGATTGCTTGGCTATCTCTGGGACAAATGGACACCATGCCCTGCAAGTCCTATGAGAGTGTCACTGAAAGACTGTACAATAATAGTATTCAGTGTTATCAATCAGACCCAGGACAGCTTCTGATACTCTTGATTTATGAAGCATTCAGTGTAGAGTCTGGTGTTTCTGTCAGGATCAGTGGTACTTGGTCTGAGACAGATTTTATATTCACCATTAATTCTGTAGAGGCCAACAACATTGCATGGAATTATTAAGAGTAGGGTAAGTAATTTCATCACACAGTTCTCCAGGTCTGAAGAAAAAAAATTCTGGACTTGCTGCTCAATGAGATTCCAACTCTCACATGTTTCTTCCTCTCCAGACATTTTTATCAAGATCTGAATCTTCTTTAAAATGAGTGTATTAGCTAAATTTATGTCAACTTGATACACAAAGGATTCCTCTGAGAGTAGGGAACACTGATTAAGTGCCTTCACAAAAGGGCTACAGAGGCAAGCCTGTAAAGCATTTTCTTAATCAGAAAGTGATATGGGAAGAAGCCCTAAAATATCAGCGAGGTTGTCCCTAAGGTTGTGGTCTCAAGTTCTATCAGACAGCAAGCCATGTGAGCAGGCTAGTATGCAATACCCCTCATTGGCCTCTGCATCAGGTCCTGCCTCCAGTTTCTTATACTGGCTTCTTAGAGTTTCTATTGTTACTTTTTTCAGAGATGGGCTATGGATGTAGAAGCATTTGCCACATAAACTATTTCTTCCCCAAACTGTTTTTATCATGGTGTTTCATCATATGAATAGTGAACTAAGATAAAAAGTAAATCCATGAAACATACAATGCGTTTATATGTGTGTGTTTAATTCTCTCTGCATGTAATAATTCATTTCCTTGCTAAATGGTGATCTGTATTCTATTCCTCAAAGAATTTGTTTTAGTTTTATTAATTTTTTTAATGGGTGGCCCTACTAAATTTGAAAAATAATTGACGCTATAGACTCTGTGCCTTTTTTTCCTCCTGAGTGCTGAGATCCTAATGACATGTCATCATGCAAAGGACCTTTTCAATTTTAGATGATCTCACTTTACAAGTGAAGTAATTTCAGAACTCTGTGTATAAACAATCACGATCCTTGGAAGTTTAGCTACTATGTGCCTTTCCATCCCCATCTAGGTCTTTTATATTTTCTAAACAGGAGATAGGTATCTCAATGATGTGATCGTTCACCACAAGTATACTTCCATATTTATCAATTTTAGAGCAATACCTCACTACATGTGAACATATATATTTTCTTAATCTGTTGGTTTCCCCTTTGTCTTTTTGACAGTGTCCTTTGCTTTACAGAAGCTTTGAAATTTTATGAGGTCCCATTTGTCAATTCTAGATCTTAGAGCATAAGTCATTGGTATTCTGTTCAGTAAAATTTCCCTTGTTCCTATGAGTTGTAAGCTCTTTCCTGGTTTCTCTTCTATTATTTTCATTGTATCTAGATTTATGTGGAGGTCTTTGATCCACTTGGATTTGAGCCTTCTACAAAGATATAAAGAATAGATTGATTTGCATTCTTCTATATTCTGACTGCTATTTGAACCAGCACCATTTGTTGAAGATGCTGTCTTTTTTCCACTGAATGTTTTTAGCTTCTTTGTCCAAGAAAAACTAACCATAGGTGTGTGGGTTCATTTCTGTGTCTTCAATTGTGTTTAATTATTCTACCAACCTGTTTGTGTACCAATACCATGAAGTTTTTTGTTGGTTTGTTTGTTTTTCCACAATTAATCTGTAATCCAGCTTGAGACTAAGGATGGTGATTCCCTCAGAAGTTCTCTTATTTTTAAAAATAGGTTTTGATATCCTGTATTTTTTGTGATTCCAAATTAAGTCAAATTTGCAAATTTCTCTTTCTTACTCTAAAGAATTGAGTGGGAATTTTGATGGAGATTGCATTGAATCAGTAGATTGCTTTTGGTATGATGGTCATTTTTACAATGTTTATCCTTCCAAACCATGTGCATTGGAGATCTTTCCATCTTCTGAGATTTTCTTCAACTATCTTCTTCAAGGGATTTGCAGTTCTTGTCATACAGGTCCTTCACTTGCTTAGTTAGAGTCACACCAAGGTATTTCATGTAGTTTGTGACTATTGTGAAGGGTATCTTTTCCCTAATTTTTTTTTTCTCAGCATGTTTGTCCTTTGAGTAGAGGAAGGATAATGATTTGTTTGAGAAAATTTTATATCCAGCTACTTTGCTAAGGTTATTTATCAGCTGTAAAAAGTTCTCTGGTGGAATTTTGGGGTAACTTAAGTATATTATCATGTAGTCTGCAAAGAGTGATATTTTGACTTCTTCCTTTCTGATTTGTATTTCTTTGATTTTCTTTTGCTGTCTAATTTCTTTGGCCAGGACTTCCAGATGATGAATGATTGTTTTACTATGTTCTTAGATTTGGGTTGCAAGAATTTTATAGAGTATTTTTGCATCGATATCCATAAGTGAGATTGGTTTGAGGTTCTCTTTACTTGTAGAGTATTTGTGTGGTTTAGGTGTGAGAGTGATTGTGCCTTCGAAGAATGTGTTGTGTAGTGTCCCATATGACTCTATTTTGTGGAATAATTTGGAGAATATTGATATGAGGTTGTCAATAAGTGTCTGATAGCATTGTGTACTGAACCCATTTATTCCTGGGCTTTTTTTTTTGTTAGGGAGGCTCTTGATGACTGTTTCTATTACTTTAGGTGTTATGGGATTGTTTAGATGGTTTATGTGGTTGTGATTTAACTTTGTTATCTGGTATCTGTCTAGAAATTTATCTATTTCCTTCAGATTTTTCAAGTTTGTTGAGTATAGGTTTTTGTAGTAGGATCTGAAAATTTTCTCAACTTCCTAGGTTTCTGTTGTTATGTATCCCCTTTCATTTCTGATTTTGTTAATTTGGATACTCTCTCATTGCCTTCTAGTTAGTCTGGTTAAAGATTCATCAATCTTGTTAATTTTCTCAAAGAACCAACATCTCGTTTTGATGATTCTTTGTATGGTTCTTTTTGTTTCTTCTTGGATGATTTCTGCTCTGAGTTTGATTATATCCTGCTGTGTACTCCTCTTGGGTGTATGTGCTTCTTTTTGTTCTAAAGCTTTCAGTTGTGTTGTCAAGTTGCTAGTGTATGTTCTCTCCAGTTTCTTTTTGGATAAACTCAGAGCTATTAGTTTTCCTTTTAATACTGCTTTCATAGAATCCCATAGGTTTGGGTATATTGTGCTTTCATGTTCATTATATTCTAGAAAATCATTAATTTCTTTCTTTATTTCTTCTCTGAGCATGCTATCATTGAGTAAGGCATTGTTCACCTTCCATGTGTATGTGGGCTTTTTGTTGTCTTTGCTGTTATTAAAGACAAGCCTTAGTCCATGGTAATCTGATAGGATGCATAGGAGCATTTCAATCTTCTTATGTCTATTGAGGCTTCTTTTGTGGCTGACTACGTGGTCAGTTTTGGAAAAGATGCTGTGAGGTATTGAGAATAATGTGTATTCTTTTGTTTTAGCATGAAATGTTCTGTAGATGTCTGTTAATTCCAATTGGTTTAAAACCTCTGCTAGTTTCACTGTATTTATGTTCATTTTCTGCTTTTATGATCTGTCCATTGATGAGAGTGGGGTGTTGAAGTCTCCCACTATTATTGTTAGTGGTGCAATATATGTTTTAAGCTTTCTTTGGGGTTTCTTTTATGAATATGTGTGCTCTTGTATTTGTAGCATGTATATTTAGAATTGAAAATTCATCCTGATAAATTTTCTTGTAATGAGTAAAAATTGTCCTTTATTACCTTTTTGATAACTTTTGGTTGAAAGTCTTCTTTATTTGATATTAGAATGGCTACTACAGCTTGTTTCTTGGGGCCATTTGCTTGGAAGTTTTTTCCCCAGCCTTTTACTCTGAGGTAGTGTCTGTCTTCGTCTCTGAGATGTGTTTCCTGTATGCAACAAAGTGCTGGATTCTGTTTATGTATCCAGTCTGAGAGTTTATGCCTCTTTATTGGGGGTATTGAGTCTGGTTATTTTAACAGATATTAAAAAATAGTGATTGTTGTTTCCTGGTATATTTGCTGTTAGAATTAGAATTATGTCTGTGTGTCTTTTTTTTTTTTTTTTTTTTTTACATTTTTTGTGCTTAGTTACTTTCTTGCTCTTTCTGTGGTGTAGTTTCTCTCCTAGTGTTGGGTTTTTCTTCTATCATTCTTTGTCAGGCTGGATTTGTGTTCAGATATTGTGTAAATTTAGTTTTGTCCTAGAATATCTTGATCTCTTCATCTATGGTGATTGAGAATTTTGCTGGGTATACCAGCCTGTGCTGATAATTGTGTTCTCTTAGGATCTGCATGATGTCTGTCCAGGATCTTCTAGTTTTCATAGTCTCTATTGAGAAGTCAGGTGTGATTCTGATTGGTCTGCCTTTATATTTTACATGTCCTTTTCCCCTTACTGCTTTTAGTATTATTTCTTTGTTTTGAAAACTTGGTGTTTTGACTATTATGTTGGATAGAATTTTTTTCTGGTCCACTCTATTTGGAGTTGTTTTGGCTTCTTTTATGCTCATGGTCATCTCATTCTTAATGGTAGGAAAGTTTTCTTCTATAATTTTGCTGAAGATATTTATTGTGTCTCTTAGTTGATATTCCTTGCCCACATTTAGTTTCCTTTAGAATTGAAACCTTAATTTGTTTTATTTATTTATTTTTTAAACTTTATTTTTAAAACAAAGATAAGAGAAAAAATTTAAACATTTTTGCATAAATGTATACAAAAACAATTGTGTCAGTGCTTGGCATTTTTTTTCTTTTGTTTTTTAAGATTTGGTACTCTGCATTAAGGTCTTACTAGTTACAATGAGCAAAAAGTACATGTAAAAGAGGATGTAACCTGGAATTAGTCAACGTTTTCTTGGTGTGGAAGAATTGAGCATGACTTTTTTTTTTGTTTGTTTTCTATTTTTCTTGAACTTCACACAGTCTGTGAGTTGTTTCTGGGGCAGTCCGAGCCTCTGGAGTTAGCATCCCACTATCAGTGACTGCATATTATGTCTGTTCTTTTGTGACTGGGTTATCTCACTCAGGATGATATTCTCTAGGTGCAACCATTTTCTTAAGAATTTGGTTAAGTCATTGTTTCTGATGGCTGAGTAGTACACCACTGTGTAAATGTACCACAAATTTTGTATCCATTCATCTACTGAAGAACATTTGGGTTTTTTCCAGCTTCTGACTTTTTTAGGTTTTCCATCTCCATGGTTGTCTCTTTTTGTGTTTTCTCTATTGTTTCTATTTCCATTTTCAATTCTTTCCCCTGTTTGTTTGTGTTTTCCTGTAGTTCTTTGAGTTATTATAATTTTTTGTTTTATTTTTAACAGCTTCTATTTGTTTATGTGTGTTCTCTGTAATTGTTTAAGGGAGTAATTCATGTGATTCTTCAAGAATTCTATTATTACCGTGAAGTATGATTTCAAGTCTGAGTGTTGCTTTTCTGGAGTTTTTGGCAATCCACTACTTGCTGTGGTGGGAGAGCTGGGATATGATGTTGCCAGGTTGTCTTGGTTTCCATTGCTTAATTTCTTTTGCTTTCTTCTTGTCATCTCATTATCTGTGATTATATGTAGTCTTGTTCCCAGTGACTTGTGCCTGTCTGTCTTGTGCATCTGAGGGCCTGTGGTCTCCGGAAAAAAAAATTCTTCTGAGTGTTTTGCTTTTTGTGGGTGAGCAGTGAGTTCAGGTGGCAGTGACTCAGATGTCTTTGTGAGCTCAGGTGTGGGAGCTCTTTCCTCTGCCCACTGATCCTAAGTACTAGTGGTGGGGACCTTGCTCTTTCTCTAGGTCAAAAAGAACCCTTTTTCAGCAAGCAAAGCACTCTCTGCTCATTGAGAATGCCTGGTGTGTGTTCTCTCTGGGCCTATGTTTCAGGGTCACCTCTGGCCCAGGTGTAAAAGTGCCCTTGGAGCTGATCTTCTAGTACTGCCTTTCTCAGGCCAGATTACCATTCTCTCTGACAAAGGCCCAGGCACCACTGCCAAACACTCTCAATGCTCTGGGTATCACAGAGCAACCTCACTAGGCCTTTGCCCCAGGTTCTCTGCTGATTTGGGTCGCAAAGCTCCTGGGTGTCTGGTCTACAAGCACAGCCTTTCAGGGCAAATCATGATTCTTTCTGACAGAGGCCTGGCCTTTATTGTGGATAGAAAGCAACCTTTGCTACAAGCACCGCCAAGTACTCTCTGAGCTTCTGGATACTCACAGTGCAGCTTCACCAGGCCTGTGCCCCAGGTTATCTGCTGGTCCAGGTGGAAAAGTTCCTGGGTGTCTGGTCTGCAAGCACAGCCTTTCTGGGGAGATTCAAATACCCTCTTACTGTGGGCCGCAAATGAACCTTTGCCACAAATACTGCTGCCAAGCACTCTCTCTATAGATGGGTTTTAAAAGCCTAATTTTTAAAAGGTTAATCTACTGAGGGATCATATTGCTTCTGGAATTCCCATCATTCAATTCCCCAATGGAAGTTCAGAATAATAGAACATGATAATTTCACAGTTCTTGTTAAAAAATCACTTGGGATACACATAAAACACTCTAGGGAATACTTTGCTAATCCTAACTGCCACAGTGTGACTCAATGCAGGTGTCCTTTGATCACCAAGTCAAGCTTTTCTGAGCTTATTTGCATAATAAGAAATCAACTACATTTCAGATTGCTCAGCCCATCTTTAAAAATAGCTTGCCAATTTCCAAGAGTCAGCCTCTAGTACAGCTCTGAGAGATGAGTTCTGCTTTCCTGCCTTGTGTACTGCTGGCCTGGTTCACAGATGAGAAGGTGTTGTGTTGTGAGCACCTACTGTAGTCCTTGCTGTTTTCCATTCCCCATTGTTCTGATCATTAAAATCATGGCATTCAATTCACTTTGTTTAGTATTTATTTCACATCTTTTCAGAATGTAGAGCTCATGACTACTGCTTCATACACCACATACAATGGCTCTATAGTAGAATTTTTTTTTATAGTTTTGTAACAGCAATGTGTGTTTACCATTGCTGGATCCACTGGTGACATTGTGCTGGCCCAGTCTCTAGCTTCTTTGACTGTCACTATCGCAGAAGACTACCATCTCCTGCAGGGTCTGCACAAGTGTCAGTTCAACTAGTTATAGTTATATGCACTGGTATCAACAGAAACCAGAACAGCCACCCAAACTTCCCTTATCTATTTAGCATTAAATCTGGAGTCCCTGCCTGGTTAAGTGGCAGAGGTCTAGGTGTGTGACAGAATTATCCATTACATTTATTCTCTGGAGGCTGATATTTCTGTTATCAGAGTTGGGATTTTATTCCCACAGTGCTCTAGGGATCAATACAAATCCTCCTTTGCTGGTTTTTCTTCTGATCTTTGTCTTGATCCCTCTATGTCAATGCCATGATTTTAGAAATTTCATTTGTAAGAGTAAGCTGTGAAACATAGATTTCATAAACTGATATGTTTGGCTCAGTCTGTATACTTTATACATCGTCAATTTACTTCCTTATTACATATATCAGTCTAGAAGTATTTGTGTGTGTGTGTGTGTGTGTGTGTGTGTGTGTGTGTGTGTGTGTATGCATGTGTGTTTCAATAGAGTGAATAGATAAATCATTTAAAACTTACAGGAAACAAGTCATTCCCTCAAAAATAATCAGAGCCTTGAATGTTGAAGGTTGTTTGTGTCATCCAGACACAAACTATAATTTTTACCCTAATGATTTATTTCTACTTTTATTTTCTTAAAATTTCAAATGTTCTTCTTCAGTTGAGTACAGAGAAAGTTCTCCTGCAGCTGACTTAGGTTTTTCCTATCTTCTCTTGTAAGTGAACTACAAAACCTTTCTGGAAATTACTATCTAGTGCCCTGTAATTCTGAACTTGTAACACACCTTCCCGGTCTTTTAGACTGCAAGATTACATGACACTATGCTCAGCTCTTTACATTTTCTATTGGTTCCACTATTGAAGGCACATGAACTCCAGAGACCCAGGAGTGCAAAGCCATGATCAAGTGAGGCTTGTTTACTAGACATTTCTTCATAAGCCTTCTTTCAATTTCTGTATATTCTCCATATGGAGTGGGAAAGCTCAAGAGACTGATTCTGAGCAACTTTTTTCAGATACACGTCTCTAAGCTTTCCAACTTTACAGTCCTGGCTCAGGATATAGAAACTGTATTGTAGTAGTTTCCTATTGCTGCATGAGAAGCTGATAAATGTTCTGACTCAGCCACTCATGTGCAAGGATTAGAAGCTAAATACACTCTGTTAAATAATTGTCAAAGTTACTGATAGATTTTGCAGTAAGGAAATCATGAGAGATATAATTTCAAGACTATTACTAATTAGCCTGTCTCAGGAGAAATTGGCTGAACTCTTTCTCCAAACATAGAAAGTTAAGTATTGTATTCAAATTCACAGTGAGTCTTCTGAAAAAAAATCCATATAGTGAGTCTCAAGGCAATATTTGACACATTTATTAAATAACCATGTTTACTATGGCTGAATGATATTCCTTGCATATATTTCCTACTTTTATTACCAGTGGGTTTATTTAAATGCTTATTACTGTGAATAGTGCAGCAATAAATATTTTTTTAGGACTATGTCTATTTAGTGATGATTTTCATTTGTTCAGAAATATACCTAGTGTAAACCTAACTGAATTTTATAGTAGTTCCATGTTTTGTGAGGGCTGTCCAACTGAAGTTCTTTGTTTCTGTTTCAGGTCTCTTTGTTATCATATACTGCTAACCTCTTATAGTATAGTCATTTTCAAGATTTCTTATCTATTTGTTATTTAGATGAATGTTTTTAATGTTTTTGCTTTCGTTTCTATATCACTGTCAAAAAATTGAAGAATCAGCAAGTCACATAATATCATCTAAATCTGACTAACATTTTTCAGAAGGACATGGAGTTTTGACATTCTGGACCTTTCTTTATTTTTATTCATATCTATTTATTTAGAAGTGTTTGGGTAATGTTTATTCTTCTGCTCCAATTTCCATGCTGAAGATTCTTCCATTCTGCTGATTTTAAGTACAAAATATGTATGTTCCTTAATCCACTCACTGCCACTGATTCAAGAATCTCATAGTACATCTTCAAAACATTGTAAATCAGTAACAGTGACTACATTCATTGCTTTGTAGAATCCACTTCAAATAAGTTTAGAAGGCTCTGATTTGACCTGGAAGCATTGGCAGCCAGATTCCTACAGATGAAAGCCAGAAATAACAGAGTCTGAGTCATATTTTTATCTTCAGATGATCTTAAAAGTATGAAATACCAATGTAACATCATGTGAAATATTTATCCATTTAACCATTTTATTATTTTCTGGCATTTCATGCTAACTGTTGGTGTTTTTTTCACACCAACAGTATCCAATTTAAAAATATAACCCAATATTTTCATGCAATAAATACTACCTAGGATTTACTCTTTATACATAACAATCATTGCCAGAGTGAAGGTCTCATTCCTTGTTGATCCCCTCTAACAAATGCAATTTCCTATTCCACCTTGCAGGATGATTGAACAGAAGACACATGGAAGCAACATGGTCCTACAGCTCATCATGTGCTGCTTTTCTTCCTGATCTCAGACCTCACCTTGGATCCAGAGCATTGACACCCAAACTATACAAAAAGAAGCTCATTCTGAAACACTGGCAGTGTTGAGAAGAAGAAAACTGATTAGATTTATTTTAATTCTTGAAGAGAAGGGTATCCATGGTTATACATATGCAAATTTTCTAGTGGTCAAATTGATATGGGTAGAGCTAAGTGGAGGGTATATTGCCTATTAGGTGAGTCACTGGTATCCATTTCTTTGTCTCTTTAGACAAAAACAATAAGTTCATGGTATATTCTTTTCCCATTTTTCAGGCAAATCCACATGTGAACAGAAGACACATGCAAAGTAGAATAACCTTAGGGGTTATACAATAACTGTTTTTCTTTTTTGTCTCTGATCTAACTTGGTATGATAAAAAATACATCAAAAGAGTAGACAGTGTATTACTTGAACCATTGGTATAAATTGTTGTCTATCTTTGGGAGAAACCAAAAAAGCTCTTGCTACCCACAGCAGTGGATAGAAGAAATCAACTCTGAAATTCTGGATCTATTTGAAGAGATAATGTATAGAATGATGCCATTATGCTGCAAGGTGGGTCCTATCACTGGATGAGAAGGAAGGGTAGGTGGAAAAAAGTCTAGAAAGTGGAGAGGAGGAGGAGAAGTGAAGAGAATCAAGATGGAGCCAGAGAAGAAGGATTAAGGTCCAGGTGGTTCTTATTGGAAATAGGTAGATATGAATATTTTAAGGGTTTCTACAGATCAATCTGTCTTATCTGGGTGGGGAGTTTATAGCTTTGTCAACTAGGTGTAAGCTTATTGTGTGGATGGATTGTGGATTGAGAATTTAACATACAAATCTAATTGCTAAATTTCAAGTTTCTATAGGCTATAGGAGACAGTGTGTGAAAGCAAAAGGCTGAGAGGCAGCTGGAACGTGAAGATCCAGCTCTCTTGCCTGTGCAGAGTAAGAATGCACCAGGCCTGCCAAATGTGATGTGTGTGTCAGACATGGTAAAAGCCTGCCTAAGGGACAGTGTGTGAAAGCAAATGCAGAGAGACAACCGGAAAGCATGGCATTGTTTCAGAATTTGTAGCCACTGATTCGATTCTTTTTTATTTGTACTGCAATAGGTGGCAAACCAATGTGTTAGAGAAGAATCCATTTGAAAATTAAGATTATCAGCCTAAGAGTTAGAAAGTTTTATTGTCTAAGTAAGAGGGAACCAGAGCCATGTTGAGTCATATGATGTCTCAAGTGTGGGAACCTTAAACAAAAGAAACACAGAAACAGCTCAGACTTGCAGGCTGTCTATTTCCTGGTGTGAAAAGTACCTACAGCTCAGAGAGTTAGATGTTAGAATCTCTTGTTTCTTTAGAAAAACCAGGTTGGAAATAAGTCTGGCAGTTTTTGTTGAAAATTGGAAATAGTTCTACCAAGGACATAGCTATAATTCTCTGGGCATATTTTTAAAACATACTACAACATATAGCAAAGACACATGCTCAGATATATTCATAGCAGCCTTATTTATAATAACAATAAACTGCAAACAACCAGATGTCTCTCAACCCAAGTATAGATACAGAAAAATGTGGTACATATAAACAATGGAGTACTAAGCAGCATTTAAAAAATAACTTTATAAAATAAAACAAGCAAATGTAAGGAACTCAGAGATATTATCCTGAGTGAGGTAACTCAGTCAAAAATGAAGACAGATGGTATACACTCACAGTGCCCCTAATACAACCCACAGACTCTATGGAGCATAGTAGGAAGACCAGTGTGTGGATGCTTTACTCCTGCATTAAGAGAAGAAGAGGAAGATCTTGGAAGGTGGGGAGGTAGAGAAAAAGAGGAAATATCAAGGGATATTTATATTTATATTTTATAAATATTAGGGAGGGCAGTATCAAGAACTGGAAGAGATGTCAGAGAGCTACAGCAGGTCAGGAAGTTGAACAAAAATATGTAGCTGGGTGGATGAGAAACTGAAGATAGCCCCAGGAGGGTGACAGATACCAGGAAATCGTGAGACTCCCAAGACACAATGGGGATGATTTTAGCCGAAATGTGCAGAGAAGGGGGAGATAGAACCTGTTGAGAATACCTCTGGTATATAGTCACAGCCCCTAGTCAAAAGATGGGCCTTCCTACCCATCTCAAAGTTTTTAACTCAGAAATATTCTTGTTCTAAGGAAGAACGGGCATAAAAATGGAACAGAGACAGAAGAAAGGGTTAACTGGGGACTGGCCCACCTGGAGATCCATCATGTCTGCAGATAACAAACCCAACACTGTTGCCATGGTCAAAAAGAGCTTGCTGACAGGAACCTAGTATGGCAGTTCATTGGGAGGTCTGGAAAGCAACTGATCAATGCAGATGCTGTTGCTTGGAGACAACGATGAAACTGAGCTCAAGAAACCTGGTGAGGATCAGGCAGAAGACCTGGGGGAGTATAGTGGGATTGCAACTGCACTGGAAAAAAAAAAAAAACATAGTTTGGCCTGAGCTCCCAGTTCTCCCAGAGTCTAGACCACCAACCAAGGGGTGTACCTGGAGGGATCCATGGCTCCAGATACATATGTAGAAGAGGAAGGCCTTGCCTTATAGTAATAGGAGGGGAAGCCTTTGGTCCTTGGTCCTCGGGAGGTTTGATGCCCTAGCAGAGCAGGATACTGGAGCAGGCAGGATGGTGAGTGTGGATAATTGGAGGAGCACCATTATACAGAAAAATGGGAGAGGGAAGTGCAGATGTGGGATGTGGGGTTGGTGGTGGTGAGGTAACTGAGAATTGGAATATTGTGAGACAGGAGGTTGGTGGAGGGAGTAACCTGGAAATAGGATATTATTTGAGATATAAATGAATGAAATTAGTAATAAATAAAAAAGGAAAAGAAAATGAAAATCAATCACTTGGCTCTGTGATGGAACCATTTGTTTGGATCAAATGAGATTTTGCGTAAAACTCATATAATGACAAAGAAAGTCACTATTTGCTAATTTTTATTTCCAGTGGGTCTTTTCCTTGAGTATATTGGTGAGATTGCTCTTTCCAATTTATTCTTATGTCCTTCAGTTTGAACATAATTAATATCTCCTGCTCACTGTGGGAACATAAGCAACCCTACAGTTGGATCAGCCCTGTATAACTGTCAAGTGCTTGGGAAAATGAAGCAGTTATGATTATATATGCTCCAGAATCTACAAAGTTGCTTTTTAGGAGTATTGTGAGTTATGTCCATCTGCCTTTTTGGAGACCATCTATTTGTAGTACTGATTATATCCATAGATTTTTCACAGACTTACAGACATGGAAAAGTGGCCAATTTCAGAGGAGCGATTAGAGTCCTCATTATTTTTCCATTGACTTATGACCAATACCAAAAGAAGCTTCACTAACCAAAGTACACAAGAAATAGAAAAACTGAATGCCTGGACAGTTGTGTGTTGAAATATTTTTCCATTATTGGAGAGTCTTCATGAATTATAAAATCCTATCACACAATATAAAGTTGATTTATCCAGCTTTAGCCTTTTATTAGAAGACACTTTGTCCATAGCAACTTGATTTTGTCATGTCCTGTGTCCTAAATGTATATTCTGTTCATCATTACATTTCTACTATCAAATTTTATTGGGAATCCAAGATCAGTAGCAATAGCTTGTCCTTCCATGTCCCCATATTCAGATCATTATACCTACAAGATAGATTATATCCATACATGCTTAGAAGAATGAGAAGCTCTAAGATCCTGGGCACCATCCATTAGAGGAAACTCAGAAAAGCACATTGCCTATTGCAAGTGTCTTAAGAGAGAACACAGAGATTACAGTTCTGTTTTGCTGACCTCTTGATATTGGAAAACCAAACTGGGTTGTCTATTTCAGTTAAGAGTACTATTTCTCCTACTGTCAGTATTTCCAAAGTTACCCATAGTTTTTTATGTAGGGTGGATTCTTCTCATGAATTCCCATGTCAATGTTTGTATGTATGCAGGAATTTTTCTTATTCAGTTCTTGTTTAGGCACTAGCCATTAAACCACCTGGTGTGATTCTGTTTGCTCTGCCTTCAGGTTACTTGTCCTTCATGCTTTACTGCTGTTAGTATACTTCCTTTGCTTTGACAATCTGGTGTTTTGGCTATTATTTTCGGGAGAAATTTATTTTCTGGTCCAATCTATTTGGAGTTCTATAGGCTTCTTGACCTCGATGTCTAAAGAAGAAAAAATCAAGTCAAATCTAAAGGCATTTATTGGCAAAACATCAGAGAAGAAATTAAGCAGCTGAAGATAAAAATAAGAGCACATCAAATCATTTAAATGGTTTGTGTGTTAAAAAATAGGTAGATAATAGCATGGAAACTAATCTAGTGAAAGAGAAGCATATTCAAATTTGGATAATCAGATATTAGAAAAAGATTGCCATATATTTTATAGAAGTTCTAATGATCATTGAGTACTTTAGTATCCCATATCCCATCCATACTTCAAATATATAAGAAATGCATATGTGTCTAGATATATGGCATAACAACATTTGGTACCAAAGCATTAACATCCTCAACTGGTCCATAGAATGTAATAAAATTAACAAAACAAAACAATCAAACCAAAACCAGCATTGGCCTTGAGACCTCTGTCATCATCAGTGATGCCTGTTTGTTTTAAGTTTTGTTACGTTTAGGTTTCCCATGTCTTCAATCCCACGACTACTGACTATGGCGTCTTTCGCTCTTAATGATATTCATGTTAAAACCTCTTAGTGGAAACAACTTTCACTTATAACCTGAATCCCTCCACATTGTTTTTTCTTTATCTTATTGAATCAGTTTGTGTTCTTTTGGTTAGAAGTATCACATTGCAAACTTCCATCTTTTTTTATATACAAGAAATAGGTGAGTTGCTGAAAAGATGGTTCAGTAATTAAGAGCCCTTCCTGCTTTTTCAGAGGACATGGATTCACATTCCACCATCAATATAGCATCTCCGTACCATCAGCAAATCTAGTACCAGGGTATCTAATTTTGTCTTTTGGTATCCAAGGGTAACAGTCACAGGTGTGGTACAAAGTCATGCATGCAGAAAAATACACATACACATAAAACAAAAACAGAGACTTTTAAAAAATTTAATTCTGTGGGATCAAAATGTCCCTATAACTCACAGCCTTTACAGTGGAGCAGAGACAGTGCATTCCATATATGGAGGCTCAAAATAACAGAATGTGAGGTGACTTATTTTCTCCACCTTGATCTGTTGTGATCTTATACCTTAAGCCCTATTTACTGCAAAAAGAAGCTTCTAAGGTAAATGCTAAGTTAGCACCAGTCTATGTGGTTAAATGTAAGGATTTCCAAAAAGCAGTTTGATACCATTTTCACTTAGCACAACAATAGTGTTCTTTGGGCATAAGATATCTTTGTTATGGTTTCCTGACTATGTATACAGTCCCAGGTATTGCAATCAGTGTTCTTCAGAGTTCAGGAAAGGGAAAACAAAGAAACAAACAAACAAACCAACAAAATGAACATAAGAACAGTTCACCTGGACCACAAATTATAAAAATCTCTCTGTTTTCTTCTTTGTGTGTCAACTCTACATTGAATGAAATGTACCCAGTGCAAACATTTTGACCACTGACTCACAAGTTCTCACTGGACTTAGCATTAACCTCATATATACTGACAAACATAAATCTGGCAGTGTCTGTCTGATGTTGGCATCTATGCAGATATCCTTTTGTCTTCTTTTACAGGGATGAGGTTTCCCAGTCTTTGTATGTATTTCAGACTTTATTTTATTTATGCAATCTGGGCACACACACACACACACACACACACACACACACACACACACACACACTACATATATGTATATATATATATATATATATATATATATATATATATATATATATATATATATATATATATATATAGTCTTCTCTAAGCTTTGTATCTAAAATTCTCTTCTCTCAGGCCTGCTCTCAAATAGTTATTTTTGACAAAAAAAAAAAAAAAGAATTTCTCTCCTCATATGTTTTTGTCATCCTCTACAAACTCAGTTACTTTCAATTTTCTTTATATTAGTATATTGAAATTATTTCTGAGGTTTCTATGTGTCCTCTCATGTTTAGAAATAAGTTTAACTTTGTTGAATAAGGAAAATGATCAATGTTAGGTAATTGATGCTAATTTGTTAACTTTGTATATAAGATAACATGTGCATACATAATGATACTCTATGAAAACAGAGCCAGCTTTTTTAAGAACTAAGGCTTCTGTTCTCTCAAAAATATTTTCTGACTTTATATATTTCGTGGTACAACTATTCCATCGGGAGTTGGGCAGAAATTTCCAGAGAACAATGAATGTGGTCATTTCCCATACCAAGAACCCTTGTCCCGATATGCCTGGGTTGACTCTTTGAGTGCCAGAGTCAGAGCAGTTTGTTTCTGATGATGTCAAAGGAGTTCCTTCCCTATTAATGCCCTCAATTCATTTCCAGAAACTTTCCCTAAAGTTGATTTTAGGACATATACAGTATAAAACAAGGGTAAAACTGACAAGCATACAAGAAAGAACAATGCCATCTGTATAATAGAAAGCTAGAGATGCATTATTCAGGTTAATGATGCTCCCTCAGCTAATACTGAGTCATGCACCTGCTTTTACAAAAGAGTTGCAAATGATATTTACCAGCCTTGATTTTTTAAAATATGGAGCTCAAGAAAAACAAAGGCCAATAAGTGAAAGCCTCAGTCCTTCTTAGGAAAAATAAATAAGGGTATAGCACCTTCTCAGAGTGTGGTATACCTAGACTTTAAATCATTAATAATTCAAGAGCTAGGAGCCTTGTGGCAATTTTTGGTATTCAAAGATCATTATGTCTAATCTATACACGCCAAGAAAACTCTGACTGTTTCCATATTACATTCTGTCCTACATGTACTTTATGCTTATGGTAACTAGTGGGATTTCAATGCATACAATCAAACCTCTAAAAGAATTAAGTACTGACAAAATATATATTTATATAGTTTTATGCCAAAATACTTTTAAAAATCTGTACGTGTATCTCTCTATTTAAAATAAAGTTGTAAGAAAAAAATTTAACACAGAGCCTCTGAAAGTTGTCTGACCTATTCACACAATGACCAAGGTTAGACAGCTGAACCTCCATGCTGATGCCTTTCTCCATTGTATCTATAAAAGAATATATCAGCAGAAAATAACCAAAAATAAAACACTACCATTAATCAGTATAAACAGTTATTAGAAGTGTGCCCTCAAGCATATAGAACATATAACTAGTTTTCACATGCATGATGACTCTTATCCAAAGTAAGTCCATTTGATAATCCCTAAAACAAAATTAAAAGTTCTTAATTATTGAGCCTTTTTATATAAGTGCGCAGTGAATTTTGATCACCTCTATACTTCATGTAAAACCTCCATGTCCCCTTATATTTATTCCAACAAGTACTACCAACTTCATATTCATGTATTTAAATTTTAATCACCACTAAATCCAGTTAGTACCATTCTTATGTGCACGGGTGTGCATCCATACTGTAACATGTAAACCATCAAAGTGGACATAACTTTCAAGAAGAATCAATTTCTCTTTCCTAAACCCTATCCCCTGACAATATTGTCAATATTGCCCCCTGGGGTGTCCCTTGTGGTGCCATTCAAAGTCTGCCACAAGATGTTGTCTGTAGTGTTATGGGCAAAGAAGTGATGACTGCAATAATTTGAACTATAGGGAGCTGATGATTGTGGTATAATTGTAGATCTGGGGTAACAATAACTCCAGATTCTATGACTCAGTGCAATAGCAAGAGAGCTGAGATTAATGTCAGTGAAGGTTTAGTATTGATGTGATAGAAGAATCCAGCCTTGAACCAGACCAATGTCTCATTCCAATAAATATTTACAAGTTAATGTGTGTGGATAAAAGGGTGTACTGTGGACAAACATCAGATCCCTCTACCACTACAACCAATGAATATGTGAGAAAAAGGTGGGAGAGAAGTGGGGACAAAGTAGTAGACACAGCCAAAGTAGAAATCAGATAGCCATGCTGGCTGTGGAAGGACTCTGCTGTTAGTAGCAAGTCCTTGCCTAAAGGTGTTAGCAAGTTTACTTTTAGTTTATTTTTTTAAATTTTGTTTTGTGAAGGGGTAAAATGGATGGAAGGCAGATATTGAAAAATGGTAGAAGAATGGGTTTGGGGTATATGGTGTAAAATACTCCCCAAATAAATCAATAAAAAAATTTTGTTTAAAAAGGACAGTAATAGTAAACAAGCAAACATACAAAAAAAGCAACATTAGCAACAAAAGTTCACTGTAGTTATATCAGCCCAAAGAATGGAAAAAAAAAAACCAAAAAAAGGTTTTTGAAAGAGAGTCAGAGAATTGAAAATTATTAAATTAATCATGAGGAAATAGAGAGAAAATCAAAATTCACAATATTAAAAATGAAAGTCAAAGTGTTACAATGCACATTTTTGAAAATAAAGAATAGCCAATGAATACTATTAACTTTATATAAACACACTATAGAAAGTTCACATCATTTAAATGGTAGCAATATCAAGTATTTAAAGGAAACAATGTATTAGACGAGGAGATAACCTATAGAGGAGGAGAAAACGATAGGCCATGATATGTTAGTAGAAACATAGACACCTCTGCTCATAGGAGAATATAATTTCTCTATTCTATGGTGTCCTTTGAATGTTCCTTTCAGTTATATATAACCTGGTACATTTGGAAACCCAGACCTATGTTGATTACATGTGATTAACTTACTCCATAGATATGACAAATTCTCTTAAATCCTTTTTTTTTGTATGAATTCAGAGCACAAGTTAATATGCATTTTAGTTGTTTTACTTCTTGATGTTGCTCATGGATTTGGAATAAAAGCCAAATAATGGGGAAACTTTGCCTTCTACTCATAATGAACAAAACACCTTTCTTTTTTTTTCTGTTTTCAAAGCTGATTTCTTTCTCTCTGTGACAAAAGTCAGAATGTGAAATAAATTTCTGTCTCTAAAATACACAATATTTATTAGGAGGGATTAATGTGCACATAAACCGAATCATAGTCTTTATGTAGAGCACCTAATGTTCACAAACATGTATGATACTGAAGCATACTAATATTGGATGCCATAAAAGACCAGGATACAATGCCCTAGGTTCTGGCTGCCCTACTGAGGACGCTTACAGGCACCAGGAACATCCAACTCTGCCTGTCTACACTAGGAATTCTACTGGTACAAGGAACATTCAATTCACAACTCTGCCTGAATGTCCAGTCACCAAATGGCACCAGGAACTAACTATCAAATGCCTAAAGGCCAGCTTAAGAGCACAATCACATAGGTACAGTGCAATATGTCACCATTGCAGGCCATTTATCCTAGGCAAGTCCTGGGAACTGTAACACAGCAGAAACAAAAATGATAAACATGCATCCAATTTTTAAAAGATGACTGAGGTCTTTAATGGAAAAATGAGCCAACCCCTTAAATAAATACAGGAAAATACAATGAAATAAAGGAAGGGAATGAATATTATGCTTCCAGAATTAAAAATAGAAGTAGAAACAATAAAAAATTAGATAAAAACCCCAATCTACAAAAAAACAACAACAAATAAAACCCCACAAACCACAAATGGAGGCAACCATGGAAAGGAAAACTTAGGAAACTAAATAGGAACTGCAGGACTGCATGTTGGTAAAATCACAGTGGAAATCAGTCTGGCATTCTTGAGAAAATTAGAAATAGTTTTACGTGAATTCCATTACACGATTCCTTGGCATATACCCCCAAATACTTCAACATATACTAATACAATGTTTATAGCACCCCATTATGTTCATAGCAGCCTTATCTGTAATAGCCAGAATCTGGAAAATACCAAGATGTCCATCAACTGAAGAATAGATACAGAAAATGTGGTACTTTTACACAAGAAGTATTACTCAGCCATTAAGAGAAATGACTTATTGAAATTCACAGGCAAAAGATTCATTCTTAGTGAGGTAACCTGACACAATAGAGCACACATTAGACGTATGCACCAATAGAGGAATTAGCCCAAAATTTCAGAATGCCCACAATACAACCCACAGACCATATGGAGCTTAGCAGGAAAGCATACCGGGGTTTGGATGCTTAAGACTTGAAATGAAGGGGGAAAGAATGATGGTGGGAAGAGGAGGAAGAGGAGGACTTTGAAGGGAGTCACGAAGAGGAGTGAGTAAGGGGGGACAGCATCTGGAAATAGGGTATATGAGAGAGGCATAGCAGTTTAGGAAATTGAACACAATTAAGTAGCTAGCTGGAAGGGGAAATGAGATAGCCATTGGAGAGTCCCAGACACCAGGAAAATATGAGACTCCCAGGAGCCAGTGTGGATGGCTTTAGCTAAAATATGCAGAGAAGGGTAGATAGAACCTGTAAAGACCACCTCCAATAGACAGTCTAAGTCACAGGTTGAGAAATGGGGCCACCTATCTACCTCAATGTTTTTAACCCAGAAATATTCCTATCCAAAGGAAGAACAGGGACAAAAAATGGAACAGAGACTAAAGGAAGGGCCAACTGCGGCCTGTCCCACTTAGGGATCCATTTTGTCTGAAGACAGCAAACCCAGCACTGTAGCCATGTAAAGAGATGCTTGCTGACTAGAACCTAGTGTGGAGGTACTTTGGGAGGCCAGGCCAGCATCTGAACAGTGCAGATGTGCATGCTTGGAGGCAACCTTCAAACTGAGCTCAGGAAACCTTGTGGGGAGCTGGTGGAAGAACCGAAGGAGAGTGGGATTGAAAATGCATTGCAACAACAGCATAGGCTGTCCTGAGCTCCCAGTTCTCCCAGAGTCTAGAGCACCAACCAAGGAGTGTTCCTGGAGGAATGGAGTGTGATGGACCATGCTAACTTCAGAGTTATAGGAAGATAATTGAAATTTTCTCTAAGGCAAAAAATCTATATTTAAAAGTAAATTTGTTTTTTCACTTTACAACCCTATGTCAGCCCTTCCTCTGCTTCAAGCACCCACCCCGTGCATGGCCCCCTCTATTTCCCCAGTCTTTGCTCTAAGGAAAATTTTGATATAATTTATGCATGAATTTTCAGGCTTCAGTGCTTTCAATCTTTAATAAATGTAATTTATTTGAAAATACACTCAAGACATTCTGAGATAATGAATAAAACATGAATTAAACAGTGAGAGATCACAGTGCACACTGAGAACAGTGACTATTCAGAGTAGTTTTACATGAGTGCATCTTCACGAATCTCCAGCTCATGTTCTCTTAGATCCAGCAGTACTGGTGTCTCCATTGATTTCTATGGGATATTTTTTTTCTATCCTTCTATGGATGGTTTTATTGATTCATGGTTGCAGAAATATCTCTGAGCACACCTGGACTTGCATCACATTTGGAGGCAATTTTTCCATTAGCTTTGTGGGAATGATCATCTGAACAGGTTGGAATGAGTTGAAATGGTGACATCTGTAAACAACAGCATTCAGGAGAACAGGAAGTACACAAGGCTTTCTGTGTTTGGTATAAACAGTAATTCTTGACAGAACTTTAACATGAGAAAGACATACCTCAAAATACTTAAATGAATATCCCCTGTTTAGTGCATCAAATCAATCTTGTCTTTAGGGAGATACATAGGACAGTACTTTTCCTCTGAAAGCCGATTAAAGAGAAAAAAAGAAGTTTCCTTCTTTATCCTTTTAGTAACTACAAACAAGTAGACATTGTCCTGGATTAACCTGGCTTCACTTAGTTAACAGACAACATTTTTATAAACCTAGAACTGCCTAGACTATGTCTTACTATTTGCATATTTCATTTTCAGAAACCACAAACATCTCACAGTTGTTATAAAGAGATGCACTTATGAGAACAGCAGTAATTATCCAGAGACTGAAATTCAAATACACAATGGATTTTCAGGTGCAGATTTTCAGCTTCCTGCTAATCAGTGTCACAGGTAACAGAGGGCAGTGAGTTTGAGCTCAAAATTCAACCAAAACGTGGGAATTTGAGTCTAAAATATACCTTTATTGTTTTCTGAATTTTGGGTGGTATAAAATCAGTTTTGTATTGCTATGCCTGCTAATGTCTTCTTCTCTCTCTGTCTCTCTCTGTCTCTGTCTCTTTCTCCGTCTCTCCACCACCCCCTGCTCTCTCTTTCTTTCTCTCTGTTGCTTATTCGTAGTCATAGTTTCCAGTGGAGAAATTGTGCTCACCCAGTCTCCAACAACCATTCCTGCATCTCTGGGGGAGAAAGTCACCATCACATGCACTACTAGTTCAAGTGTAGGTTCCAGTTACTTGCATTGGTACCAACAGTATTCAGGAACCTCCCCCAAACTCTGGATTTATAAAACATCCAACCGGGCTTCGGGAGTCCCAGATCGTTTCAGTGACAGTGGGTCTGGGACCTCTTACACTCTCACACTCAGTGGTATGCAGGCTGAAGATGTGGCTACTTATTACTGCCAGCAGGGTGATAGTTACCCACCCACACAGTGGGTATATAGACCTGAACAAAAACCCTCTAACTCCTTAGGGCCTAATTGCTACCTCCTAGAGGTAAAAACTTTTAGATGTGGCCAGGAGTTTTGTTTGCGGTAATCCATACCGGGTGTACTTTTTTTTTTCAATGACATTTTCATCTTTGGGTAACTGTCTCTTTAATATTCCACTGTAGTTCAGGGCTGGTCTCAGATAATCTACTTTCCCTGTGTATATTCTCTAAATTTTGTTGTTTTATCAAGGCAAGTTTGGCTTTCACTTCTCCTCAGCTACTTTACAGCTGGTCCCCATGAAACTTCACATTGAATTTTTTTATTTACACACTGATATTAGGATTTTTGGTAAGTATATTTTTGTTAGAATAGTCACTTATTCACAATACACTGTTGTTGTTTTGCTACTCAAAAGTGGTATCAACTATAAACTGCTTTTTAGTACTAATATTATGAGGTAATTTCTTATAGATTGTTATTCTGAGTTAGCTCTCCTATCATGTCTATGAACTGATATAAGTATTTGTTGATTGTTAACTGAAGCCTGTGATTAGCGCATATAGAAATTTATGATTTGGTAGCCCTAAGTTGTTCCATTAGCTTCTATACTGGTCACCTTCCCAGAGATTGCTTATACTCTCTGATAGTATTGGCTGTTAATTGACCCCAAATACTCTCATGCTACTATCCTGTTTGCTTCTACATTTGCTGACTGCATTCCATGGTCTCCACTGTCATTCTATATGTTCAGACTGTATTTTTTATTTCATTATTTTTGAACCAAAAAAGACAAAATTTTAAAAAACACAGATAAAAGAACAAATTTTAAGCATTTTTGAATAAATGTACATGGATACATTTTTGTCAGTGCTTAGCTTTTTTTTTCAAAGATTTGATAGTGTGCATTAAGGTCTTACTAGTCACAATGAGCAAAAAGAACATGTAAAACAGGATGTAACCTGAATTAGTCAAAGTTCTCTTGGTGTGTAAGTACTAAGCATAATTTTTTTCTTGAAGTTCATGCAGTCTGTGAGTTGTTTCTGGGGTGTTCAGAGATTACTGGGGTTAGTATCGCATTATCAGTGACTGCATATTATGTCTGTTCTTTTGTGACTGGATTATCTCACTCAGGATGATATTCTCTAGTTGCATCCATTTTCTTAAGAATTTCATTAAGTCATTGTTTCTGATAGCTGAGTAGTAATCCATTGTGTAAATATCCCACAATTTTTGTATCCATTCATCTACTGAAGGTCATCTGGGTTCTTTCCAACTTCTGGCTATGGATGGATGCAAAATCCATCTTTAACAACAATAAAACATCTGCGGGAATCACTATCCCTGATCTCAACCTGTATTACAGTGCAATTGTGCTGAAAAATGCATGACACTGGTACAGAAATAGGCACGTGGATAAATGGAATAGAATAGAAGTTCCAGAAATGAGCCCTCACATACATGGTCACCTGATTTTTGACAAAGTGGCTCTAAACAATCAATAGAAAAAGGACAGCCTATTCAACAAATGGTGTTGGTCCAACTGGCACTCAGCATGTAGAAGAATGAAAATAGCCCCATTCTTATCCTCTTGTAGAAACCTCAAGTGTAAGTGGATCAAAGATCTTCACATTAAACCAGGTACACTGATACTATTAGATGAGAAAGTATGGAAAACCTTAGAACACAAAGGCACAGGAGAAATTTTCATGAACAGAACACCAGTGGCTAGAGCTCTAAGGTCAAAGATTGACAAATGGGACTTAATGAGATTGCAAAGTTTCTGTAAGGCTAAAGACAGTGTCACAAAAACAAAATATAAGCCAACAGAGTGGGAAAAGATCTTTACCAACCCCACATCAGATAGAGGCATAATATCCAAGATATACAAAGAACTCAAAAAGCTACACACCAGAGAATCAAACAATCCTATTAAAAATGGAGTACTGAGCTAACCAAAATTTCTCAATTGAGGAATATCGAATGGCTTAGAAACATCTAAGGAAGTGCTCAATATGCTTAGCCATTAGGGAAATGTAAATCAAAACAACTCTGAGATTCCACCTCAAACCAGTCAGATTGGCCAAGAACCAAAACTCAGATGACAACAGATGCTGGGGAGGATGTAGAGGAAGGAGAATACTTCTCCAATGCTGGTGGGGTTGTAAACTGATACAACCACTCTGGAAATCAGTCTGGCGATTCCTTAGAAAATTGGAAATAGTACTACCTGAAGATCCAGCTATTACACTTCTGGGCATATTCTCAGAGACACTCCAATATACAACAAAGACGCATGCACCACAATGTTCATAGCACCTCTATTTACAATAACCAGAAGTTGGAAAGAACCCAGATGTCCTTCAGTAGATGAATGGATACAAAAATTATGGTACATTTACACAATGGAGTACTACTCAGCTATCAGAAACAATGACTTAACGAAATTCTTAAAAAATTGATGCATCTAGAGAATATCATTCTGAGTGAGATAACATAGTCACAAAAGAACAGACATAATATGCAGTCACTGATAATTGGATACTAACTCCAGAAAGCTCTGAACACCCCAGAAACAAGTCAAAGACTGTGTGAAGTTTAAGAAAACTAAAAGAAAAAAAAAACACATTTTGCTCAGTT
Source organism: Micromys minutus (assembly GCF_963924665.1). Lineage (NCBI taxonomy): Eukaryota > Metazoa > Chordata > Mammalia > Rodentia > Muridae > Micromys > Micromys minutus. Next base: position 15,624,153 of record NC_137953.1, read on the forward strand.
CTTACCCACCAAGAAAAATTTGACTAATTCGGGTTACATTCTATTTTACATGTACATTTTGCTCATCGTAACTAGTAAAACCTATATGCATACTATCAAACCTTTGAAAAAAAAGCCAAGCACTGACAAAAATGTATTTGGATACATTTATGCAAAGAAAATCATGCATCATTATGAATGTAGTTTGTCTTCTAGACTCCAAAATAGACATTTGCAACCCTGACTTCATTTTGACCATCGAAACAGTAGATGACAGCACTATCACATTTTCTCTTCATTCAATATCACCAGTCACTGAATTGTAATTAAATAAAATCTTTAAACTAGAAGTCATTCTGGACCCACATAAAGTTCAACTAAACATCAACTACATATGAGTGTGTAGAGCAAGATCAGTATCTGTATGTTCTTTGGTTAGTGATTCAGACTCTGACAGTACCAAGAGTACTGGATAATTGACTCTGTTGGTCTTCCTGTGGAGTTCCTACCCACTAGAAGGTCCAATGATTGTTTTTCCAATTATTCCATACGAGTAACCATGTTTTATCCAGTGTTTTGCTGTAGGTGTCTGTATTTGTTTGCATTATTGATGTGTGGAGCTTCTCAGAGGACGACATTATCTTTTTCTTTATCCAGCACGAGATTTATGGAACAATGTGCTGATTTATTTGTATTGTATAACACCAAGGATGATTTAGTATTCTTAACTGGTGAAACGTAAAACCCATATTCTCAAAAACATAAAGAAAGAATTTTCTTCTAATGTAACCAGATTAATATTAGTAACAGGCTAACAAATGCAATTAAAAGAGATACCAGATGTTATTTAGAATGAAGAGTAGCCATTTATTTAGAATTGTGTGCTCAGAAAGCATACTTTAATATTAACTTATGTTCAATAATTTATAGGTTACTATCTTTCAACAAATCTATCTATTCACAGTATCAGTTGTTTTTCATAATTGTTTTGAAAAGGCAAGAAGTTTTTCATGAAGAGAGGAATGAAAAATCAGTCTTAAGGAAGATCTAGGGACAGAGCCATGCTTCATCATGGCTCTGCTAACTTCAATGTTATAGGAAGATGACTGAAACTTTCTCTAAGCTAAAAAGATCTATTTTTCCTTTACCACCTAATATTAGTTCTTCCTCCCCTTCAAGTACATCCTCCCATGCAAGTCCTTCTCTATTTCTTTAGTCTTGACTGTATTCAAAATCTTAATAAAAGTTTTGCAATAATTTGAAAGATCGGATGCTTCCAATCTTTAATAAATATAATGTAATTTATTTGAAAATATGCTCAAATATTCCATGATAATGAATAGAAGATGAATTAAACAGTGACAGATCACAGTGTACACTGAGAATGATGAGTGCTCAGAGTAGTTTTACATGCGTGTGTCTTCATGAATCTCCAGCTCATGTTCTCTTAACTCCAGCTGTATCATTGTTTCCATTGATTTTTATGAGAGGTTTTTTTTTCATCCTTCTATGGATGGCATCAGTACTTGAAAACTGCATAAATATCTCTGAGCACACCTGGGCTCATATCCTATGAAGAGAATGGAATGAGTAGGTGACATCTCAGAGAGCAGCATTCCAAAAACAAAAAGTAGATAAGGTTTTCTGTAATAAACATTGATTCTTTTTTTGTCATTTTCTTTTATTGTTTCAACTATATTAAAAAAACAAAGATACATGTGCATATTTTAAAGACATTTTGTCATAAAAGTTCATGAATATATTTTTTTCAGTACTTGTTATGTTTATTGTATTGTATGCATTGAAAAGTTACTAGTTAAAATAAGCATATAGTATATAAAAAATAAAATGTAACATGAAAATAGTCAAAATTTTCTTGGTGTGCATGATTAAACATGATGATTTTTAAATGACAGAAAATTGTTAAAAGGCTATCTTCTTATGTCTTGAGTTGTTAATGATTTAATATCTAGGTGTACCCCACTCTAAGAGGGTGCTATAACGCTATTTTTTTTTCAAAAAGTCTGAGGTTTCTACTTCCTGGCTTTTCATTTTTGAGCTTCATGTGGTCTGTAGGTTGTTATTTTGGTGTTCAGATTTTTCTGGCGCTAGTATCCAATTATCCGTGATTTTATATAAGTCAGTACTTTTGTGACTGGGTTACCTCACTCAGGATGATATTTTCTAGATACATCCATTTTACTAGAAATTTCATAAAGCCATTGTTTCTAATAGGTGAGTATTACTCCATTGTGTATAATGTTGGTGGGGTTGTAAGCTGATACAACCACACTGGAAATCAGTCTGGCAGTTCCTCAGAAAATTGGACATAGTATTACCAAAGGCACAGTAATTCCACTTCTGTGCATATACCCCAAAGATGTTCCAACATACAATAAATACACATGCTCCATCATGTTTATAGCAGACTTATTTATAATACCCAGACACTGAAAAAATACCAGGTGTCCTTCAGTAGATGAATGGATAAAGAGAAATTCTTGATATAACTGTATCACAAAAAAATGTACCACAAATTACTCAATTTAACATCTGTGGTTTAGTAGGTCAAATCAATCTGTCTTTAGGAAAATACATAGGTAATACTATAGGACAGCACTTTCCCCCCTAAAACAGAGGAAACTGAAAACAAAAATTTTCTTCTTTATTATTTTAGTTACTACAAACATGTAGATACTCTCCTATGTTAACCTGGCTTGACTTAGTTAACAAACAACGTGTTTATAAGACAAGAACTGCCTAGACTATGTTTGTTATTTGCATATTTCATTTTCAGCAACCACAAACTTGTTTTAAAGAGATGCACTTATGAGAATAGCAGCAATTAGCCAGAGACTGAAATTCAAATACACAATGGATTTTCAGGTGCAGATTTTCAGCTTCCTGCTAATCAGTGTCACAGGTAACAGAGGGCAGTGTGTTTGAGCTCAACAATTAACCAAAACTTGGGAATTTGAGTCTTAAATATACAGTTTTCTTTCTTCTGACTATTGGGTGGTATAAAACCATGTTTTTATATTTTTGTCTGCTAACCCTTCTGTCTGTCTGTTGCTTATTCCTACTCTTAGTGTCCAGTGGAGAAATTGTGCTCACCCAGTCTCCAACAACCATTCCTGCATCTCTGGGGGAGAAAGTCACCATCACATGCAGTGCCAGCTCAAGTGTAAGTACCAATTACTTGCACTGGTACCAACAGAAGTCAGGAACCTCCCCCAAACTCTGGATTTATGGTACATCCAACCGGGATTCTGGAGTCCCAGATCGCTTCAGTGGAAGTGGGTCTGGGACCTCTTACTCTCTCACAGTCAGCAGTGTGCAGGCTGAAGATGCAGCCATTTATTACTGCCAGCAAACTAATAGTTACCCATTCACACAGTGATACAGACCTGAACCAAAACCCTCTAACTCCTTAGGGACAAGCCACTTCCTCCTAGAGATAAAATATGACCAGGGCTTTGACTTCAGTTGTCCACACAGGGTGTACTTTTTTATAATGTCAATTGCATTTTGTGAAAACTGCCTCCATACCATTTCCCTGTACTCCAGTGCTGTTCCCGATAATCTGTTTACCTGTGTTTATTCTCTATTTTTTCTGTTTGTTGAAAAAAACCCTTCAGCTATTTTCCTATGGGTGCCCATGATCCTTCATATCAAATTTTTGCTATTTTCACCAATTTTAGGATATTCTAGTTAGGTTGTTTTTCCTTCAGTTACTCACAATACACTGCTGTGGTTATTTTATGAAAAGTAACATCAATTCTATACTGTTGATGCCCATAATTTTATGATGTTATTTCCCTCACATTGTTATTCTTTATTAGTTCTATCATGTCTGTAAACCGATATAAATATGTCTTTGATTGTTAACTGAAGACTTTGATTATAACATGTATAAATTTATAATTTGGTAACTCTAAGTTGGACCAGTAGCTTCTATGTTGATTTTCTTCTTAGAGGTTGCTTGTACTCTCTGATGGCATTGGCTGTTAAATGATACCATCAATTATCACATGCTGCTATGCTGTTTGCTTCCACATTTGCTGACTACATTGCATGATTACCACAGGCCATCTTGACCTTCAGATTTTATAAAGCAGATTTTTCTCTGAATATTGAACTGCATTAGATATATGAGTGCAGCACAAAATGAATTCAAAGACCTAGGTCCTCTTATCTCTTCTGATCTTTTCATTTGGTGGCTATTTAGAAGTGTTATAATCTTTTCATAGTAATAGTTTTATAGCAAAAAAAATATAAGTATTGAATATCTGGAGAAAGTTGCTATTTCTTCATCTACTCAGTTCTATACAGGTATTATATAATGTTATTTTCAAGAAGAATGTTTATACATATCCCTGATGTTCTGGACTTTTCTATGTGAAGCACACTACCCTCAGATTTAGACACATTCTATTGCCTTTGAACTGCTGAAATTAAAAGTGTGTGTCACCACACCTAGCTTAATAAAGACATTTGTAACATCAATGTTTATGCTATTAAATCTTTGAATGTAAATGCATGTAATTCAGTTTTCTTTTTCTAATCTCAGCTTCCTATGTGGACATTGTGATGAACCAGTCTCCATTCTTTAAGTCCGTGACAGATGAAGATGGTTTCCATTAGCTCTAATACTGCAAATTTGTTTGGTAGCTCTACCCAGAATGTTCAGCTGGTTTTGTATCAAAGAAAGAAAGGCCGCCTCTGAAGTGATGAACCTTTGGACTCCATTAGAATTCTGGGGTTCCTTGTTGCTCTATAGACTGATGGTCTGAGACAGATTTCATTCTCACCATCAACACAACCCATGGAAGCCCTGGAAAATTATTATTGTGTTCAACATTACAGCACTTTTCCCATGTCACTTGAGCCTCCAACACAATTCTTTTTCTCTGAGCCTCATCAGATTTGTTCATTACACCCAGCCATGGCCACTTCCCTCATCTAAATGACAAGCAGTGTGTCTGGCTCAGGGAAAAGAAAATGTATACAAAGTAGTAGAAAACTAATATCTAGAGTGTCTTAAATATTTTCTACCCTCTCTGCCATGATCTCTCTGCTACAGGTGCAGAAAATGTACTGTATTTGTATCATTTGATGATGGACAGCATACGATGTACTAATCTCTGCATTTTGGTTATTTTTGGAGAGTCTATAGATTGTTATATTATGGCTTTATATTAAATGAATTTTTAACATCATTACCATTACTATGTTCTATATTATTTTAGCTATTTGTAATGTCACTGTGAAACAGAGAATAAGTAGCATCTATGGTTTTTACATTCATAATGACATAAAATATGAATTTGTATGACTGTGTGAACATTCTTTTTCCTCATCTTTATGACCATGAGAAATAAAAATCACCCACTTTCCAAAGTCCTGTTTTACGTAAAATATTACAATTTGGCATGCATAACCCTGAATGCAGTTTTTCTTTTTTTTCTATTTTTTTTCTCTTTTTTATTAAATTGGACAACTTTTTTTAAAAAAAAAAAACAAAGATAAATGCAGAGATTTTAAGCATTTTTGCATAAAGTATAAATACATTTCTGTCAGTACTTGATTTTTTTAAAGGTTTGATTGTATGCATTCAAATCTTACTAGTTACAATGAGCATAAAGTACATGTAAAACAAGATGTAACCTGGAAATATTGAAAGTTTTCTTGGTGTGTAAAAATTAAGCATGATTGTTTTTCATTATTTTTTTTGGCCTTTGGTTTTATAAATTTCATATAGTCTGTTAGTTGTTCTGGGGTGGTCAGAGCATTCTGGGGTTAGTATAATATTATCAGTGAAGGCATATTATGTCTGTTCTTTTGTGACTGGGTTACCTAACTCAGGATGATATTCTTTAGATGCATCAATTTTCTTAAAAATTTCATAAGGTCATTGTTTATGAAAGCAGTGTAGTACTCCATTGGGTAACTATACCACAATTTTTGTATCCATTAATCTACTGAAGGACATGTGGGTGCTTTCCACTTTCTGGATGTTATAAATAGGGCTGCTATGAACATTGTGGTCCATGTGTCTTTGTTGTATGTTGGAACAACTCTGGGGTATGTGCCCAGAGTGGAATAACTGGGTCTTCAGGTAGTACTATGTCCACTTTTCTGAGGAATCACCAGACTTAAGTCCAGAATGGTTGTACCATTTACAACATCACCAACAGTGGAGAAGTGTTCCTCTTTCTCCACATCCTCACCAGCATCTGTTGTCATCTGAAATTTTGATCTAAGCCATTCTGTTTGGTGTGAGGTGAAATATCAGGGTTTTTTGATTTGCATTTCCTTGATGGATAATGATGTCGAGCAAGTCTTTAGATGCTTCTCAGTTATTCGATATTCCTCACCTGAGAACTTTTTGTTTAGCTCTGTACCCCATTTTTTAATAGGGTTGTTTGATTCTCTTTTGTCTAACTACTTGATTTCTTTGTATACCTTGGATATTTGATCTCTATCAGACATGGGGTTGGTAAAGATCCTTTTCAAGTCTGTTAGCTGCCGTTTTGTTTTCTTGACAGTGTTTGTAGCCTTATAGAAAATTGCAATCTCATTAAGTCCTATTTGTCAACATTTGAGCTTAGAGCATGAGCCAGTGTTGTTCTGTTCAGGAAATATTCTACTGTGCCAATGTGTTCTAAGGTTTTCCCTACTTTCTCTTCTAATAATTTCAGGGTACCTGGTTTAATGTGGAGATCTTTGATCCACTTGCACTTGAGCTTTGTACAAGGAGATATGAAAGAATCTATTTTCATTCTTCTGCATGCTGAGTACCAGTTGGACCAATACCATTTGTTGAAGAAGCTGTCCCTTTTCCATTGAATGTTTTTATCTCCTGTGTCAAATATTAAGTTACCATGTATGTGAGGAATCTTTTCTGGATCTTCTATTCTATTCCATTATCCAAGGTGACTATCTCAGTACAAGTACATTGCAGATTTTAGCAAAATTGCCTTGTAATATGGCTTGAAGTCAGTGATAGTGATTCCTGCAGATGTTTTCTTGTTGTTGAGGTTGGATTTTGCTATTATTGGCCTTTTGTTATTCCAGATGAAATTTCACATTGCTCTTTTCAACTCTATGAAGAATTGGGTTGGATTTTTATGGGGTTTGTATTGAATCTGTAGATTGCTATTGGTAAGATGGACATTTTTTAAATGTTGATCCTTCCAATCCATGTGCTTGGGGGATCTTTCTATTTTCTGAGATCTTCCTCTAATTCCTTCTTTAGAGTCTTGAAGTTCTTGTAATAGAGGTTCTTCACTTGCTTAGTTAGAGTGACACCAAGCTATTTCATATATTTGTGACTATTGTGAAGTGTATCTTTTCCCTAATTTCTTTCTTACCATGCTTGTTCTTTGAGTATTGGAAGTCCACTGATTTGTTTGAGGTAGTTTTATATCCCGCCACTTTGCTGAACTTGTTTATCAGTTGTAGAAATTTTTGTTGGAATTTTTGTGGTCACTTACATACACTATCATGTCATCTGCAAACAGTGATGTTTTTACTTCTTAGTTTCCAATTTGTTTCCCTTTGATTTACTTTTGCTGTCTAATTGCTCTGACCAGGACTTCCAGTACTATGTTGAATAGGTAGGGGGAGAGTGGGTAGCCTTGTCTAGTTCCTGATTTTAGTGGGATTGCTTCAAGGTTCCCACCGTTAATTTTGCTGTTGGCTATTGGTTTGCTTTATATTTGTTTTATTTTGTTTAAGTATTGGCCTTGGATTCCTGCTCCTTCCAGGACTTTTAACATGAAGGAATATTGAATTATGGCAAATGCTTTCTCAGCATGTAGTGAAATGATCACATGTATTTTTTTCTTTGAGTTTGTTTATACAGTGGATTAAGTTGATGGGTTTCCATATATTAAACCATCTCTGGATCCCAGGGATCAAGCCTACTTGGTCTCAGTGAATGATAGGTCTGTAGAGTTCTTTCCTTGTAGGGTCCTTGTGTGGTTTAGCAACAAGGGTTATTGTGGCCTAGACAAATATGTTAGGTAGTGCGTTATCTGACTCTATTTTGCGGGATAGTTTGGAGAGTCTTGTTATTAGGTCACCAATATATATCTGATAGAATTATGCACTGAACCCTTATGGACCTGGGATTTTTTTGATTGGGAGGTTTTTGATGACTGCTTCTGTTGCTTTAGGTGTTATGGGAGTGTTTAAGTGGTTTTTCTGGTCCTGGTTTAACTTTAGTATCTGGTATCTATCTAGAAATTCATCCATTTCCTCCAGATTCTCCAGCTTTGTTGAGTATAGGCTTTTATAGTTGAATCTGATGATTTCTTGAATTTCCGTGGATTCAGTTGTTATGTCTCCACTTTTTTTTCTGATTTTGTTAATTTGGATACTCTCTCTTTGCCATCTAGTTAGTCTGGCTAAGGGTTTATCAGTATTGTTAATTTTCTCAAAGGACCAGCTCTTGGTTTTGTTGATTCTTTGAATGGTTCTTTTTGTCTGTATTTGGTCAATTTCTGTTCTGAGTTTCATTATTTCTTGTTGTCTCCTCCTCTTGGGTGTATCTGTTTTTCTTTGTTCTAGAGCCTTCAACTGTGTTGTCAAGTTGCTAGTGTGTGCTCTCTCCAGTTTCTTTTTGGAAGCACTCAGAGTTATGAGTTTTTCTCTCAGTACTGCTCTCATGGCAACCTTAGGTTTGGGTATGTTGTGTTTTCATTTTCATTAAATTCTAGAAAATCCTTAATTTCTTCTTTATTTCTGTAGTTTTTCTTTTGACACCAAAATAGACATTATGCACCCCTGACTTTCTTTTACCAATATAACAGTAGATGGCAGCACTCTCACATTTTGTTCATTCAATAGCATCTGTCTTAGAATTATAATTACATTAAGATTAGAAAACAAGAAGTCATTCAGGAACCCCATAAAGGCCATGTTGAACATCAGCTACACATGAGCGCATTGTTCTATTTCAGTCTCTGTATGTTATTTGTTTAGTGGTTCTGATTCTGGCAATAACAAGGATCCTGCTTATTTGACTCTTTTAGTCTTCCCGAGGAGTTCCTATCCCCTACAGTATCCCACATTCCTTTTTGCTATTCTTCCATAAGAGTCCTCATGTTCCACCCACTGTTTGGCTGTTGGTGTCTCTGTTTGTCTGAGTTATTGGTGCGTTGAGCTTCTGAGAAGACCACATAATCCTATCTGCAATCATAACAGAGTATCATACAATAGTCTTAGGGATAAGTGCTTGCCTGTGTAATGTGTACCAAGTTGGGGAAGACATTGGTTGTGTATTCCCTAATTTTCTGCTCTTCCCCTTGCCTACATTACCTTTTGGTTGAACTTTTTTTTCTTTCTTTGGTGTGTTTATGACTCTCTTGGGTTTCCTGTCTTCCTAATGAAATTGGACTCTTCATATTTCGTATCCCAAGTATAGAGATCAAAGTTAAAGTCACTCCCATTCATTCTGGTCTCCCTTATTCCATGTCTATATAGAGGTCTTCAGATAACTACCCCACCTCATGTCTGTAAGTTGTAGATTTCAATTCATTTTCAAGGCTATCTAGGCATCCCTTCTGTATTTCTTCATATGCAGTCCAGAATGCCCATTCCATTTCCCATCATCTTAAACCAAGTACACTCCCTCCATCTGCTTTTTATGAGCATTTTATTTGCTTTCCTAAGGAAAATGGAATCTTCCTTGTTGGGGCCTACCTCATTGTATGGTCTATGAACTGTTATTTGGTACCTGAATTTTATGGCTGACATCAATTTACATGTCAGTAATACCATGCATATTCTTTTAGGACATAGTAACAACACTCAGGATGATATTTTCAATTTCTATCCATTTGCTTGCAAAATTTATGATGTATTATGTTTCAATTACTGAATAGTGTTCTATTGTATACAAATATAATTTTTGTCCCTTTTCATTTGAATGAAACATTGGGTGTTTCAAGTTTCTAGCTATTATGAATAAAACTGCTTTGAACAAGGTTGAACACCTTTGTGATATGGTAGAACATCTTTCAGGTATATGCCCAGTTGTGGTATAGCTTGGTCTTGAGTAGACCTATTGGCATTGATCTGAGAAAACAACAAATTAATTTCCAAAATAGTTGTAGAATTTTTAACTTACACCAGCAATGATGGAGTGTTTCCCTTCCTCTACATTTTCACCAGTACATGCTTTCTTTTAGAGTTCTTAATGTTAGTCATTCTAATAGGATAACAATAGTTCTTCAACTGAAACAGGATCTATATGAAAAGCTTCTATCAACAAATGGGACATGTTCTACTATCTGGGCTGTCTTGTCTAGCCTGGCAGAATATTGAAGTGCCAGAGTTAGTGGCATTCTCAGGGTGTTATCACCTGGACGTTTTTAGGGAACAATGTGCTGATTTATTTGTATTGTATAACAACAAGGATGATTTAGTATCATTAACTGGTGAAATGTAAAACCCATATTTTCAAATACATAAAGAATTTTCTTCTAAAGTAACCAGAATAATATTAGTAACAGGTTAACAAATGCAATAAAAATGAGACCATATGTTATTTGAAATGAAGAGTAGCCATTTATTTAGAATTGTGTGCTCAGAAAGCAGTTTAAATATTAACTTATGTTCAATAATTCCTAGGTTACTATCTTTCAACAAAAAAATCAATCTTAAAGAAAGATCTAGGGACAGAGCCATGCTTCATCATGGTTGTGCTATCTTTGATGTTATAGGAAGGTAACTGGAACTTTCTCTAAGCTAAAAAGATCTATTTTTTAAAAGTAAATCTATTTATTCCCTTTACCATGCAATATCAGTTATTCCTCTCCTCCAAGTTACTCCTTCCATGAGACTCCTGCTCTATTACTCTAGTCTTGATTGTATTGAATATCTTGATCAATCTTTTGAAGGAATTTGAATTCGTGGGTGCTTCCAATTTTTAATAAATATAATGTAATTTATATAAAAATATGCACAGATATTCCAAGATAATGAAAAAAGATGAATTATACAGTGACAGATCACAGTGCACACAGAGAATGATGATTGTTCTGAGTAGTTTTACATGAGTGTGTCTTCATGAATTTCCTGCTCATGTTCTCTTAAATCCGCATTTCTAGTGTTTTCATTGATTTCTATGAAAGATTTATTTTCTGTCCTTCTACAGATGGCATCAGTACTTGAAAGTTGCATAAATATCTCTGAGCACAGATGAGCTCATATCCTGAGAAGAGAATGGAATGATTAGGTGACATCTCAGAAAGCAGCATTCCAAAAACAAGAAGTAGATAAGGTTTTCTGTTATAAACACTAATTATTTTTTGTCATTTTCTTTTTTTTCAACTTTATTTAAAAAAAAAGATACATGTGAAGATTTTTAAAGGAATTTTGGCATCAAACTCTATGAATGTATTTTTTGTCAGTACTTGATTTTTTAAAAAAATTGATAATATGCATTGAAAAGTTACTAGTTATAATAAGCATAAATTATCTGTAAAACAAAATGTAACATGGAATTAGTCAAATTTTTCTAGGTGTGCATTAATTAAACATGATGATTTTTAAAAGTCAAAAAATTGCTAAAAGGCTATCTACTTAGCTCTTGTGTAATTAAAAATTTAATGTCTAGGAGTACCCCACTCTAAAAAGGTGCTATAGACATAATGGGTTTTTATTCTAAGAAGGGTTGAGGATTCCACTTTTAGGCCTTTCTTTTTTTTTGAGCTTCCTGTGGTGTGTGAGTTGTTTTTTTGGTTATTCACATCTTTCTGGGGTTAGTATTCAATTATCAGTGACTGCTTACTAAGTCTGTTTATTTTTTGTGACTGGGTTACCTCACTTAGAATGATATTTTGTAGATACATTCATTTTACTAGGAATTTAATAAACCCTTGTTTCTAATAGCTGAGTAGTACTGCATTGTTTAAACTGTTTGTGGGGTGGTAAGCTAGTACAAGCACTTCAGAAATCAGTTTGGCTGTTCCTCAGAAATTTGGACATTGTACTACCCAAAGGCACAGCAATTCCTCTTCTGTGGATATATCCCAAAGATTCTCCAACATACAATTGGAACACATGCTCCACCATGCTTATAGCAGCTTTATTTATCATAGCCTGAAACATGAAAGAACCCAGATGTTCTTCAGTAGTTGAATGGATAAAGAGAAATTCTTGATACAATTATATCATGAAAGAAATATACCTCAAATTACTCAGTTGAACATCTGTGGTTTAGTGGATCAAATCAATCTTGTCGTTAGGGAAATACATAGGAAATACTATAGGACAGGACTTTCCCCCTTAAAACAAAGGAAACTGAAAACAAAAATTTTCTTCTATATCATTGTAGTGACTACAAACAAGTAGACATTGTCTTGGATTAACATGGCTTGACTTTGTTAACAGTCAACGTCTTTATAAAACTAGAAGTGCCTAGACTATGTCTTGCTATTTGCATATTTTATGTTCAGAAACCACAAACATCGTACAGTTGTTTTAAAGAGATGCACTTATGAGAACAGCAGCAATTAGCCAGAGACCTCAATTCAAATACACAATGGATTTTCAGGTGCAGATTTTCAGCTTCCTGCTAATCAGTGTCAGAGGTAACAGAGGGCAGTGAGTTTGACATCAAAACTCAGCCAAAACTTGGGAATTTGAGTCCTAAATATACAGTTTTTTTCTTTCTTCTGAATATTGGGTGGTATAAAACTATTTTTGTATATCTTTGTATGCTAACCCTTCTGTCTCTCTGTTGCTTATTCATAATCATAGTGTCCAGTGGAGAGATTGTGCTCACCCAGTCTCAAAAAACCATTCCTGCATCTCTGGGGGAGAAGGTCACCATCACATGCAGTGCCAGCTCAAGTGTAAGTACAAGTTACTTGCACTGGTACCAACAGAAGTCAGGATCCTCCCCCAAACTCTGGATTTATGAAACATCCAAGCGGGCTTCGGGAGTCCCAGATCGCTTCAGTGGCAGTGGGTCTGAGACCTCTTACTCTCTCACACTCAGTAGCATGCAGGCTGAAGATGCAGCCACTTATTACTGCCAGCAGTGGTATAGTGACCCACCCACACAGTGATACAGACCTGAACAAAAACCCTCTAACACCTTAAGGCTCAGCTACTTCATCCTAGACATAAAATTTCCCCAGGGCTTTGACTGCAGCTGTCAGCAGAGTGTGTTGCTTTATAGTGAGTGTCATTTGCATCTTTGAATAATTGTCTCTATAATATTCTACTGAACTCCAGTGCTGTTCTCAGATAATCTACTTTCCTTACTTATTTTCTAAACTTTACTCTTTTTGTTGATGGAATGTGTGGCTGTCACTGATCCTCAGCTCTTTTACTGCTTGTCCCCATAAATTTTCACATCTAAGATTTGCTATATTCACTGATTTTAGGATCTTCTTGGTACGTGATATTCTTCAGGATAGACACTTATTTGCAATATATCTTTGTTGTTATCCTAAAATTGTAGTATCAATTCTAAAACGTTGTTAATCATAATATTCTGATGTTATTTGCCATGGAGTGTTATTCTGAGTCAGTTTTACTGTTATGTCTGTGAACTGATATAAGTATTTTTTGATTGTTAACTGACGTCTGTGATTATAGCATCTAGAAATTTATGATTTGGGAGCTCTAAGTTGGATCAGTAGCTTCTATGTTGATTTTCTTCCTAAAGATTCTTTATACTCTCTGATGGTATTGGCTCTTAAATGACAACATCAATTCTCACATGCTGCTATGCTGTTTGCTTCCACATTTGCTGACAGCCACACAGGCCGTCCAGACCGTCAGATTTTATAAATCAGATTTTTCTGTGAACATTGAACTTCATTAGACATATGAGGGCAACACCAAATAAGTTCACAGACCTAGGTTCTCTTATCTCTTCTGTTCTTTTTATGTGATGGCTATTTAAATGTGTTATAATCTTTTCATAGTAATATTTTTATAGTAAAGAAAACATATAAGTATAGAACATCTGGATAAAGTTGCTATTTTTCCCCAATTGACTACTATACAATCAATATATTAATTTTTCAAGGAAAGTGTCTACACATATCCCTGGATGTTCTGGACTTTACTATGTGAAGAAGGCTACCCCCCTCAGATTTAGACAAATTATATTAACTCTGTCTCTGAAGTGCTGAGATTAAAGGTGTGTGCCTCTGCATCTGGCTTAGAAAAGACATTTGTAAGATCAATGTTTATTTAATATTTGAATAGGAATGTATGTAATACAGTTTTCTCTTTCTCATCTTAGCTGCCCATGTGGACATTGTGCTGAACCAGTTTCCATCTTTTATGTCACTGCCAGTTTAGATGTTTTCTATTAGCTCTAATATTGCCAAATTCTGTTAGGTAGCTCTATCAAGAGAGACCAGCTGGTTTTGCATCAAAGTAATAAGGGGAGCCTCTGAAGTGATGACCTTCTGGACATCCATTAGAACTCTGGTGTCCCTCATTGCTATATAAACTGATAGTCTAAGTCAGATTATTCTCACCATCAACAATACCCATGGAAGACCTGGAGTATTTTTATTGTATACCTCATTACAGCACTTTTCCCATATCACTTGAGCCCCCAACACAAATCTTTTCATGGTTCCTCACCAGCTTCTTTCAGTACACCCAGCCATGGCCAATTCACTCATCTAAATGACAAGCAGTGTGTCTGTCACATGGATGAAAAATGTATACAAGTTAGTAAAAAACTAATACCTAGCGTGTCTTAAAATTTTTCTACCTACTCAGCCAAGATTTCTCTGCTACTGGGGCAGAAAGTGCATTGCATTCAGATCATTTGAGCATGGTCAGCACATGATCAACTAATCTCTGCAATTTGAATATTTTAGATAGTCTACAGATTGCTATATTATGACTTTATATTACATGTCTTTTTACCATCATTACCATAATTATAGTCTATGTTATTTAAGCTAATTGTAAGCTCACAAAAAAACAGAGAATAAGTAATATCTATGAGTTTTCTTTTCACAATGACATAAAATATGAATTTGTGTGACTATGTGAACATTTTTTCTCATTTCTATGACCACTAGAAATAAGGAATCACCTTGCTTTTTAAAGTATTTTTTTCTAAATTTAATAGTATTTGGCACACATCACTATAAATATAGTATTTCTTCTAGACTCCAATATAGACATTATACCACCCTGATTTCATTTTGGCCATCTTAAGAGTAGATGATAGCACTATCACATTTTCTGTTCATTCAATATCACCATTCTCTGAATTGTAATTAAATAAAATATTGAAACAAGAAGCCATTCAGGACCCACATAAAGGACAACTAAACATCAGCTACATATGAGTGTGTAGGCAAACATCAGAATCTGTATGTTCTTTGGTTAGTGATTCAGACTCTGACAGTACCAAGAATGCTGGATAATTGACTATGTTAGTTTTCCTGTGGATTTCCTATTCACTAGAGTGTCCAATAGTCGTTTTTTCAATTCTTCCATAAGAGTCCCCATGTTTCATCCACTGTTTGTCTGTAGTTGTCTGTGTTTGTCTGAGTGCTTGCAGTGTGGAGCTTCTCAGAGGACAAAATAATCATATCTGCAAGCATAACAGAGTATCATTAAGAGTGTCAGGGATTAGAGCTTGCCCATGGAATGTGTACAAAGTTGGGGGAAGAAATTGGTTAGGTACTTCTTCACTTTCTGCTTCTCTACTTTCCTACATTATGTTTTGACAGGATAAATTTTTGTCTAAAGTGTATTGCCTTGGTTGCTTTGTCTATAATGCTCCTGGGTTTCCTTTCTGGCTAAAAGAAGTGAGCTCTTCAGGTTTCATATCCCAAATGTACAGAGTCAAAGCTAAAGTCACCCACAATGATTCTTGGTCTCCTTTATTCCATGTCTATGTAGAGTCCTTCAGATACCTACCCATCCTCATGCCTGTCAGTTGTATATTTCAATTCATTCTCAAGGCCATCTAAGCATCCCGTCTGTATTTCTTCATATGCAATTCAGAATGCCCATTCTCGTTCCCATCATCTCAAACACAGCACACTCCATCCATGTGCTTCTTATGACCATTTTATTTCCTTTTCAAAAGAAAATTGAATCTTTCTTGTTGGGGCCTTACTTATTGTATGGTCTATGGACTGTTACTTGGTACCTTAATTTTATGGCTGACATCTATTTACATGTCAGTACATACCATGCAATTTTTTAATTCAGAATTACAACAATCAGGATGATATTTTTCAATCTTTATCCATTTGCTTGCAGAATTTATGATGTATTGCGCTTTAATTGCTAAATAGTGTTCTATTGTGTACAAATACAAATTTTATTCATTTTCATTAGAAGAAAACATAGGGTGCTTGCACTTTCTAGCTATTATGAATAAAACTACTTCAAAGAAAGTTGAGCATATTTATGATACTTTAGACCATCTGTCAGGTATATGCCCAGATGTCATGTTGCTGGGTCTTGAGTTGAACTATTGGCATTTTTCTGAGAAACAACAAATTGATTTCCAAAATGTTGTAGGAGTTTGAACATACACCAGCAATGATGGAGTGTTTCCCTTCCTCTATCTTTTCAATAGCACATGCTATCTCTTGAGTTCTTAATGTTAGCCACTGTAATTGGTTTATGATAGAACAGGAACTGAAACAGGACTTATCTGAAAAGCTGTTACCAACAAATGAGATATGTTCTATTACCTGGGCTCTCTTGCATAACCTGGCAGAATCTTTATATGCCAGGGTGAGTGGCATACTCAGGATAACTCACCTAAGGAGAAGGGAAATAGTAGTGGTGATAGGTGTGTGGGAGAAGGGTATAGGACTGGGCAATGAGCCAGATGCAAAGTAAAGAAGAAAAATAAAAACAATTAATTAAATTTCATTTAAAACACAAAAAGGGAACATGAAGTCTCTAGCCCTTGGTGTACTTGGCCCTCAAGAAGAACTCTAATATCTGCCTATTTTACATGACATTCATTGTAGTCATAGTAATAGAAATCATGGAGAAATCTGAATTAGAAAATATAAGAATGATGCATTTTCTCTAATTAGAAAACTTCTTAGTGTTTAAGAGCATCTGTTGCTTTTGTAAAAGTGTTGGACTCATTTGGTAATAATTACATAATGGCCTACAGTCATTCATTACTCCAGGGTTGGGTAACTGAAGCCTTCTTTTGACTTCCTCTGGTATCAAACTTGTATGATATGTACATACATTCTCTCCAGCAAATTAAGTATAAATACAGAATTAAATAAATAAATCTAAAAAAGATTAGTCATCTTTCTATTTCAATAGAGTAGAGACCAAAATATTTTGAAGTTTCTTAAAAATCCAACACTAATTTCAGATATAATGTAAGGTCATGGGGAAATTCTTTTGTTTATCCAGCATGAGATTAATGGAAAATATGCTGATTTTTTTGTATTGTATAACACCAAGGATGATTTAGTATTCTTAACTGGTGAAACATAAAACTCATATTCTCAAAAATATAAAGAAAGAATTTTTTCTAGAGTAACCAGAATAATATTAGTAACAGGCTAACAAATGCAATTAAAGGAGATACCAGATGTTATTTAGAATGAAGAGTACCCATGTATTTAGAATTGTGTGCTCGAAAGCATACTTAAATATTAACTTATGTTCAATAATATCTAGGTTACTATCTTTCAACAAATCTATCTATTCACAGAATCAGTTGTTTTTCATAATTGTTTTGAAAAAGGAAGAAGTTTTTTATGAAGAGAGGAATGAAAAATCAGTCTTAAGGAAGATCTAGGGACAGAGCCATGCTTCATCATGGCTGTGCTAACTTCAATGTTATGGGAAGATAATGGGAACTTTCTCTCAGCTAAAAAGATCTATTTTTTTTCCTTTACCACCTAATATCAGTACTTCCTCCCCTCCAAGTACCTCCTTCAATGTAAGTCCTTCTCTATTTCTCTAGTCTTGATTGTATTCAAAATCTTAATAAAAGTTTTGCAATAATTTGAGTGATCGGGTGCTTCCAATATTTAATAAATATAATGCAATTTATTTAAAAATATGCTCAGATATTAGAAGATAATGAATAGAAAATGAATTACACAGTGACAGATCACAGTGCACACTTAGATTGAGGACTGTTCAGAGTAGTTTTACATGAGTGTGTCTTCATGAATCTCCAGCTCATGTTCTCTTAAATCCAGCAGTACCAGTTTCCATTGATTTCTTTGAAAGATTTATTTTCTGTCCTTCTACGGATGCCATCAGTACTTCAAAGTTGCATAAATATCTCTGAGCACACCTGGGTTCGTATCCTACGAAGAAAATGAAATGAGTTGGCAGTATCTCAGAGAACAGCATTCCAAAAATAAGAAGCAGATAAGGTTTTCTGTTATAAACACTAATTCTTTTTTTGTCTTTTTCTTTTTTTTTTCAACTTCATTTAAAAAGAAAGATACATGTGCAGATTTTTAAAGGCATTTTGGCATAAAAGTCTATGAATATATTTTTGTCAGTACTTGATTTTTTTTAAAGGTTTGATAGTATGCATTGAAAAGTTACTAGTTATTATAAGCATAAATTATATGTAAAAATGTAATTTGGAAATAGTCAAAATTTTATTGATGTGCATTGATTAAACATCGTGATTTTAAATGGCAAAAGTCTGCTAAAACACTATCTACTTAGTTCTTGAGTTATTAAGGATTTAATGTCTAGGTGTACCCCACTCTAAGAAGGTGCTATAGTCTTATTGAATTTTTTTCCTAAGAAGGGATGAGCATTCTACTTTTTGGTCTTTTTCTTTTGAGCTTCATGTGGTCTGTGAGTTGATTATGGGTAGTCAGATATTTCTGGGGCTAGTATCCTATTATCAGTGATTGCATATAAGTATGTACTTTTGTGACTGAGTTATTTCACTCAGGATGATTTTCTCTACATATATCCATTTTACTAGGAATTCATAACACCATTCTTTCTAATAGCTGAGTAGTACTGCATTGTGTAAAATGTTGGTGGGGTTGTAAGCTAGTACAACCACTCTGGAAATCAGTCTGGCACATCCTCAGAAAATTGGACATAGTACTAACCAAAGGCACAGTGATTCCACTTCTGTTCATATACCCCAAAGATGCTCTAACACTCAATAGGTATACATGCTCCACCATGTTTATAGCAGCCTTATTTATCATAGCCAGAATCTGGAAAGTTCCCAGATGTCTTTCATTAGTTGAATGGATAAACAATAATTATTGATACAACTGTATCATGAAAGAAATATTTCTCAAATTTCTAATTTAACACCTGTGGTTTACTAGGTCAAATCAATCTTGTCTTTAGGAAAATACATAGGTAATACTATAGGACAGCACTTTCCCCCCCTAAAGCAGGAAATAGAAAAGAAAATTCCCTTTTTTATCATTGTAGTGACAACATATAAATATATATTTCATAGATTATCTTGGCTTGATAATTTAACAGACCACTTGTTTATAAACCTAGAACTGCCTAGACTATGTCTTGCTATTTGCATATTTCATTTTCAGAAACCACAAACATCTTAGAGTTGTTTTAAAGAAATGCACTTATGAGAACAGCAGTAATTATCCAGAGACTGAAATTCAAATATAAAATGATTTTCAGGTACAGATTTTCAACTTCCTGCTAATCAGTGTCACAGGTAATAGAGGGCAGTTAGTTTGAGCTCAAAACCCAACCAAAATATGGGAATTTGAGTCTTAAATATACAGTTTTTTTCTTTCTTCTGAATATTGGGTAGTATAAAACTATTTTTGTATATCTTTGTCTGCTAACACCTGTCTCTATGTCGCTTATTCCTAGTCATAGTGTCCAGTGGAGAAATTGTGCTCACCCCGTCTCCAAAAACCACTCCTGCATCTCTAGGGGAGAATGTCACCATCACATGTAAGGACAGTTCAAGTGTATGTACCAGTTACTTGCACTGGTACCAACAGAAGTCAGGAACCTCCCCCAAACTCTGGATTTATGAAACATCCAAGCGGGATTCTGGAGTCCCAGCTCGATTCAGTGGCAGTGGGTCTGGGACCTCCTACTCTCTCACAATCAGCTCCATGGAGGCTGAAGATGCAGCCACTTATTACTGTTAGCAGTGGAGTAGTGACCCACCCACACAGTGATACAGATATAAACAAAAATCCTCTAACTCCTTAGGGCCCAGCTACTTCCTCCTAGAGATAGAATGTGGTCAGGGCTTTGACTGCAGTCGTCCACACAGGGTCTACTTTATAAAATGTTAATTTCATCTTTTGAAAACTGTCTCTATAATATTCCCCTCACTCCAGTGCTGTTCCCATATAATCTATTTACCTGTGCTTATTCTCTAATTTTTTTTCTATTTATTGAAGGTAAGTTTAGCAGGCAAACCTCTTCAAGTATATTTCTATTGGTACCCATGATCCTTCCTATCAATTATTTGATATTTTCACCAATATTGGGATCTTCTTGGTAGGTGGTTTTTCCTCCAGTTACTTACAATATGCTGCTGTTTTTATTTTATAAAAAGTAGTATCATTCTATACTGTTCATACCCATAATTTTATGATGTTATTTCCCTTACTTGTTATTCTTAATTAGTTTACCTATCATGTCTGTGAAGCAATATAAACATGTCTTTGATTGTTAACCAAAGACTGTGTTTATAACATCTAGAAATTTATGATTTTGTAACTCTTAGTTGGACCAGTAGCTTCTGTGTTGATTTTCTTCTCTGAGATTGCTTATATTCTCTGATGGCATTGGCTGTTAAGTGACACCATCAATTCTCACATGCTGCTCTGCTGTTTGCTTCCTCATATGTTGACAGCACTGTATGGTTCTCACAGGCCTTTAGATTTTATAAAGCAGATTTTTCTGTGAAAATTGAACTGCATTAGACATATGAGGGCAGCACAAAATGAATTCACAGACCTCGGTCCTCTTATCTCTTCTGATCTTATTATCTGGTGGCTGTTTAAAACTGTTATAATCTTTTCATAGTAATAGTTTTATGGAAAATATAAGTATAAAATATCTGGAGAAAGTTGCTATTTATTCATCTACTCAGTTCTATACAGGCATTATGTAATGCTTTTTTACATGGAGAGTGTTTATACAAATCCCTGGTCATTCTGGACTTTACTATGTGAAGCAGGCTACACTCAGATTTAGACATATTCTATTGCCTCTGCCTCTGAAGTGCTGAAATTAAAAGTGTGTGGCACTGCACCTAGCTTAGAAAATACATTTGTAATATCAATGTTTATGCTATTAAATCTTTGAATGTAAATGCATGTAATGCAGTTTTCATTTTCTAATCTCAGCTTCCCATGTGGACATTGTAATGAACCAGTCTCCATTCTTTATGTCCGTGACAGATGAAGATGATTTCCATTAGCTCTAATATTGCCAAATTTGTTTGGTAGATCTACCCAGAAGGAACAGCTGCTTTTGCAACCAAGAAAGAAAGGCTGCCTCTGAAGTGATGAAACTTTGGACTCCATTAGAACTCTGGGGTCCCTTGTTGCTCTATAGACTGATGGTTGGAGACAGATTTTATTCTCACCATCAACCCTACCCATGGAAGCCCTGGAAAATTATTATTGTGTTCAACATTACAGCACTTTTCCCATGTCACTTGAGCCTCCAACACAATTTCTTTTTTCTCTGAGCTTCACTGAGTTATGTAACCCAGTTCTTTTGTGACTGGGTTACCTAACTCAGGATGATATTCTCTAGATGCATGAATTTTCTTAAAAATGTCATAAGGTCATTGTTTCTGATAGCTGAGTAGTACTCCACTGGGTAAATATACCACAATTTGTGTATCCATTCATCTACTGAAGGACATCTGGGTGCTTTCCACCTTCTGGCTGTTATAAATAGGGCTGCTATGAACATTGTAGTGCATGTGTCTTTGTTGTATGTTGGCGCAACTCTGGGGTGTATGCCCAGAAGTGGAATAACTGGGTCTTCAGGTAGTACTATGTCCAATTTTTTGAGAAATCACCAGACTTATGTCCAAAGTGGTTGTACCAGTTTACAACCAAACCAACACTGGAGAAGTGTTCCGTTTTCTCCACTTAATCACCACAATCTGATCCCATCTGCAATTTTGATCTTAACCATTCTGTTTGGTGTGAGGTGAAATCTCAGGGTCATTTTGACTTGCATTTCCCTGATGGCTAATGATGTGGAGCACTTCTTTAGATGATTCTCAGCCATTTGATATTCCTCAACTAAGAACTTTTTGTTTAGCTCTGTACCCCATTTTTAATAGGGTTGTTTGATTCTCTGGTGTTTAACTTCTTTATTTTTTTTGTATACCTTGGATATTAGGCCTCTATCAGATATGGGGTTAGTAAAGATCTTTTTCCAATCTGTTGGCTGCAGTTTTGTTCTCTTGACAGTGTCCTTAGCCTTATAGAAACTTTGCAATCTCATTAAGCCCCATTTGTCAACATTTGAACTTAGAGCATGAGCCAGTGTTGTTCTGTTCAGGAAATATTCTCCTGTGCCTATGTGTTCTAAAGTTTTCCCTACTTTCTCTTCTAATAATTTCAGTGTACCTGGTTTAATGTGGAGATTTTTGATCCACTTGCACTTGATCTTTGTACAAGGAGATATGAAAGGGTTTATTTTCATTCTTTTGCATGCTGAGTACCAGTTGGACCAACACCATTTGTTGAAGAATCTGTCCCTTTTCCATTGAATGTTTTCAGCACCTTTGTCAAAAATCAAGTGACCATATATGTGAGGGCTCTTTTCTGGATCCTCTATTCTATTCCATTGTTCAAGGTGACTATCTCAGTACAAGTACCATGCAGTTTTAGCACAATTGCCTTGTAATATACCTGGATGTCACTGATAGTGATTCCTGCAGATGTTTTCTTGATGTTGAGGATGGATTTCGCTATTATTGGTCTTTTATTATTCCAGGTAAAATTGCACATTGCTCTTTCCCACTCTATAAAGAATTGGGTTGGAATTTTGATGGGCATTGTATTGAATCTTTAGATTGCTTTTGGTAAGATGGCTATTTTTACAATGCTGATCCTTCCAATCTATGTGCTTGGGAGATCTTTCCATTTCCTGAGATCTTCCTCAATTTCCTTCTTTTAACACTTGAAGTTCTTGTAATAGAGTTTTTTCACTTGCTTAGAGTAACACCAAGCTATTTTATATTTTTTGACTATTGTGAATTGTATCTTTTCCCTTATTTCTTTCGTACCATGTTTGTTCTTTGAGTAGTAAAAGTCTTCTGATTTGTTTGATTTAGTTTTATATCCAGCCACTTTGGTGAACTTGTTTATGAGTTGTAGAAATCCTCTGTTGGAATTTTTGCGGTCACTTACATGCACTATCATGTCATCTGCAAACAGTGATGTTTTTACTTCTTCCTTTAGAATTTGTATCCTTTTATTTCCTTTTGCTGTCTAATTACTCTGACCAGGACTTCTAGTTCTATTTTTAATAGGTAGGGGGAGAGTGAGCAGTCTTATCGAGTCCCTTATTTTAGTGGGATCTTTTCAAGTTTTCCACCATTAAGATTGATGTTGGCTGTTGGTTTGCTGTATATTGCTTTTATTATGTTTACATATGGGCCTTGGAATCCTGATCTTTCCAGGACTTTTAACATGAAGGAGTATTGAATTTTGGCAAATGCTTTCTCAGCATGAAATGACCACATGGTTTTTTTTTTTCTTTGAGTTTGTTTATACAGTGGATTAATTTGATAGATTTCCATATTTTAAACTGTCCCTGGATCCCAGGGATAAAGCCTACTTGGTCACGGTGAATGATCTTTTTAATGTGTTCTTGGATTTAGTTTTCCAGGATTTAGTTGAGTATTTCTGCATAATTGTCATAACTGAGATTGGTCTGTAGTTTTCTTTTCTTGTAGGGTATTTGTGTGATTTAGGAATGATGGTTATTGTGGCCTAGAAAAATGAGTTAGGCAGAGTTCAATCTGACTCTATTTTGTGGGATAGTTTGGAGAGTATTGGATTAGGTCGTCAAGAAATATCTGATAGAATTCTGCACTGAACCCATATGGACCTGGGCTTTTTTTGATTTGGATGTTTGTGATGTCTGCTTCTATTGATTTAGGTGTTATGGGATTATTTATGTGGTTTACCTGGTCCTGGTTTAACTTTAGGATCTGGTATCTGTCTAGAAATTCATCCATTTCTTCCAGATTTTTCAGCTTTGTTGAGTATAGGCTTTGATAGTTGAATCTGATGATTTCTTGAATTTCTGCAGTTTCAGTGTTTATGTCTCCACTTTCCTTTCTGATTTTCTTAATTTTGATACTCTCTCTTTGCCCTCTAGTTATTCTGGCTAAGGGTTTATCATTCTTCTTAATTTTCTCAAAGAACCAGCTCTTGGTTTTGCTCATTCTTTGAATGGTTCTTTTTGTTTGTATTTGGTCACTTTCTGTTCTGAGTTTGATTATTTCTTGATATCTACTCCTCTTTGGTTAATCTGTTTCCCTTTGTTCTAGTGCCTTAAACTGTGCTGTCAAGTTGCTAGTGTGTGCTCTCTCCAGTTTCTTTTTGGAAGCACTCAGAGTTATGAGTTTTCCTCTCAGTACTGCTCTCATTGCACCCCTAGGTTTGGGTATGTTGTGTTTTCATTTTCATTAAATCCTGAAAATCCTTAATTTCTTCTTTATTTCTGTAGTTTTTCTTTCTGACACCAAAATAGACATTATGCACCCCTGACTTTCTTTTACCAATATAACAGTAGATGGCAGCACTATCACATTTTGTTCATTCAATAGCATCTGTCTTAGAATTATAATTACATTAAGATTAGAAAACAAGAAGTCATTCAGGAACCCCATAAAGGCCATGTTGAACATCAGCTACACATGAGCGCATTGTCCTACATCAGTCTCTGTATGTTATTTGATTAGTGGTTCAGATTCTGGCAATAACAAGGATCCTGCTTATTTGACTCTTTTAGTCTTCCCGAGGAGTTCCTATCCCCTACAGAATCCCACATTCCTTTTTGCTATTCTTCCATAAAAGTCCTCATGTTTCACGCACTCTTTGACTGTTGGTTTCTTTTTTTGTCTGAGTTATTGGTGCGTTGAGCTTCTGAGAGGACCACATAATCCTATCTGCAATCATAACAGAGTATCATTAATAGTCTTAGGGATTATTGCTTGCCCATAGAATGTGGACCAAGTTGGGGAAGACATTGTTTGGGCATTCCCTCATTCTCTGCTCTTCCCCTTGCCTACATTTTGTTTGAACGTTTATTTATTTATTTATTTATTTATTTTTGCCTGCTTTGGTGTGTCTATGACTCTCCTGGGTTTCCTGTCTTGCTTAAGGAAGTGGGCTCTTCATATTTCATATCACAAATATAGAGATCAAAGCTAAAGTCATCCCCATTCATTTTGGTCTCCCTTATTCCATGTCTATGTAGAGTCCTTCAAATACCTACCCCTCCTCATGCCTGTCAGTTGTAGATTTCAATTCTTTTCAAGGCCATCTAGGCATCTCTTCTGTATTTTTTCATATGCAGTAAAGAATTCTCATTCGCTTTACCATCATCTCAAAGCCAGTACACTCCCTCCATCTGCTTTTTATGAGCATTTCATTTGCTTTACTAAAGAAAATTGAATCTTCCTTTTTTGGGACCTCCCTTATTGAATGGTCTATGGACTGTTATCTGGTACCTGAATTTTATGGCTGACATCTATTTACATGTCAGTACATACCATGCACATTCTTTTAGAACATAGTTACAACACTCAGGATGATATTTTTAATTTCTATTCATTTGGTTGCAAAATTCATGATGTATTGTTTCTTAATTTCTGAATATTGTTCTATTGTGTACAAATACAAATTTTGTCCTTTTTCAGTTGAATAAAACATAGGGCGTTTCAAGTTTCTAGCTATTATGAATAAAACTTCTTTGAATAAAGTTGAGCATCTTTGTGATATGGTAGATCATCTTTCAGGTATATGCCCAGTTGTGGTGTAGTTTGGTCTTGAGTATAACTATTGGCATTTTTCTGAGAAAACGCCAAATCAATTTCCAAAATAGTTGTAGAATTTTGAACTTACACCAGCAATGATGGAATGTTTCCCTTCCTCTACATTTTCACCAGTACATGCTTTCTTTTAGAGTTCTTAATGTTAGTCATTTTAATAGGATAACAATAGTTCTTCAACCGAAACAGGATCTATCTGAAAAGCTTCTACCAACAAATGGGACATGTTCTACTATCTGGGCTGTCTCGTCTAGCCTGGCAGAATATTGAAGTGCCAGAGTTAGTGGCATATCCAGGGCGTCCTCACGTGGACCTTTTTTATGGAACAATGTCCTGATTTATTTGTATTGTATAACAACAAGGATGATTTAGTATCATTAACTAATGAAACATAAAATCCATATTCTCAAATCCATAAAGAATTTTCTTCTAAAGTAACCAGAATAATATTAGTAACAGGTTAACAAATGCAATAAAAATGAGACTATATGTTAATTGAAATGAAGAGTAGTCATTTATTTAGAATTGTGTGCTCAGAAAGCATACTTAAATATTAACTTATGTTCAATAATTCCTAGGTTACTATCTTTCAACAAATCTATCTATTCACAGAATCAGTTTCTTTTCATAATTGTATTAAAAAGGGAAGAAGTTTTTCATGAAGAGAGGAAGGAAAAATCAATCTCAAGGAAGATCTAAGTACACAGCCATGCTTCCTCATGGCTGTGCTAACTTTGATGTTATAGGAAGGTAATTGGAACTTT
This sequence comes from Micromys minutus, assembly GCF_963924665.1. NCBI lineage: Eukaryota > Metazoa > Chordata > Mammalia > Rodentia > Muridae > Micromys > Micromys minutus. Next base: position 15,650,916 of record NC_137953.1, read on the forward strand.
CTCTAAGCTAAAAACACCTATTTTAAAAAGTAAATCCATTTATTCCCTTTCGCATGCAATATCAGTTCTTCCTCTCCTCCAAGTACCTCCTTTCTTGGGAGTCCTGCTCAAATTTCTCTAGTCTTGATTGTATTCAAAATCATTCTCAAAGTTTTGCAGGAATTTGAATCCTTGGGTGCTTCCAATTTTTAATAAATATAATGTAATTTATTTGAAAATATGCACAGATATTCCAAGATAATGAATAGAAGATGAATTATACAGTGACAGGTCACAGTGCACACTGGGAATGATGATTGTTCTGAGTAGTTTTACATGAGTGTGCCTTCATGAATCTCCAGCTCATGTTTTCTTAAATCCAGCAGTTCCAGTCAGTGTTTTCATTGATTTCTATCAGAGATATATTTTCTGTCCTTCTACAGATGGCATCAGAACTTGAAAGTTGCATAAATATCTCTGAGCACCGATGAGCTCATATCCTATGAAGAGAATGGAATGATTAGGTGACATCTCAGAGACCAGCATTCCAAAAACAAGAAGCAGATAAGGTTTTCTGTTATAAACACTAATTCTTTTTTTGTCATTTTCTTTTATTACTACTTTATTTAAAGAACAAAGATACATGTGCAGATTTTTTAAACGACTTTATTTTGCAAAACAAAGATAAATGTACAGATTTTAAACATTTTTTGCTTAAAATTATACATTTTTGTCAGTACTGTTTTTTCAGACATTAAAATAAATTTTACATAAAACCATGTGAATATATTTTTTAGTCAGTACTTGATTTTTTTCAAGGGCTTGACAGTATGCATTGAAAACCTACTAGTTGCAATAACGTAAAGTACATGCAAAACAAAACGCAACATGGAAATAGTCAAAGTCTTCTTGTTTTGTGAATATATGTATATTTTTGGTTCTTTATTTCTTAGACTTCATACAGTCTGTGAGTTGTTTCTGGGGGAGTGCAAGCCTCCGGGGTTAGCATCCCACTATCAGTGACTGCATATTATGTCTGTTCTTTTGTGACTGGGTTATCTCACTCAGGATAATCTTCTCTAGATGCAGCCATTTTCTTAAGAATTTGGTTAAGTCATTGTTTCTGGTGGCTGAGTAGTATTCCATTGTGTATATGTACCACAATTTTTGTATCCATTCGTCTTCTGAAGGACATCTGGGTTCCTTCCAGCTTCTGGCTATTATAAATAGAGCCGCTATGAACATTGTGGTGCATATATCTTTGTTGTGTATTAAAGTGTCTCTGGGGTATATGCCCAGAAGTGGAATAGCTGGGTCTTCAGGTAGTACTATATCCAATTTTCTGAGGTATCGCCAGACAGATTTCCAGAGTGGTTGTATTAGCTTGCAACCCCACCAACAGTGGAGAAGTGTTCCTCTTTCTCTGCAGCCTCGCCAGCATCTGCTGTCATCTGAGTTTTGGATCTTGGCCAATCTGACTGGTGTGAGGTGGAATCTTAGGGTTGTTTTGATTTGCATTTCCCTGATGGCTAAGGATGTCAAGCACTTCCTCAGATGTTTCTCGGCCATTCGGTGTTCCTCAACTGAAAATGATTTGTTTAGCTCTGTACCCCATTTTTTAATAGGGTTATTTGATTCTCTGGTGTCTAGCTTTTGAGTTCCTTGTACACCTCGGATATTAGGCCTCTATCTGATGTGGTGTTGGTAAATATCGTTTCCCATTCTGTTGGTTGCCGTTTTGTTTTCTTGACGATGTCCTTAGCCTTACAGAAACTTTGCAATCTTATTAAGTCCCATTTGTTAATCTTTGACCTTAGAGCTTGAGCCATTGGTGTTTTGTTCAGAAAATTTTCTCCTGTGCCTATGTGTTCTAAGGTTTTCCCTTCTTTCTCATCTAATAGTTTCAGTGTATCTGGTTTAATGTGGAGATCTTTAATCCACTTACACTTGAGCTTTGTACAAGGAGATAAGAACGGGTCTATTTTCATTCTTTTGCATGTTGAGTGCCAGTTGGACCAGCACCATTTGTTGAATAGGCTGTCCTTTTTCCATTGAATGTTTACTGCTCCTTTGTCAAAAATCAGGTGACCATATACATGAGGGCTCATTTCTGGATCTTCTATTCTATTCCATTGATCCACCTGCCTATTTCTCTACCAGTACCATGCAGTTTTCAGCACAATTGCCTTGTAATATAGCTTGAGGTCAGGGATAGTGATTCCCGCAGATGTTTTTTTGTTGTTGAGGATGGATTTCGCTATTCTAGGTCTTTTGTTATTCCATATGAAATTGCACATTGATCTTTCCATGAAGAACTGGGTTGGAATTTTGATGGGGATTGCATTGAATCTGTAGATTGCTTTTGGTAGGATGGCCATTTTTAAGATGTTGATCTTTCCAATCCATGAGCATGGGAGATCTTTCCATTTTCTGAGATCCTCCTCAATTTCTTTCTTTAGAGGTTTGAAGTTCTTGTCATACAGGTCCTTCACTTCCTTAGTTAGAGTCACACCAAGGTATTTCATAGTTTTGTAACGATTGTGAAGGGTACCTTTTCCCTAATTTCTTTCTCCACATGTTTGTCCTTTGAGTATAGGAAGGCTACTGATTTGTTTGAGTTAATTTTGTTTCCGGCCACTTTGCTGAACATGTTTATCAGCTGTAGGAGTTCTCTGGTGTAATTTTTGGGGTCACTTAAGTATACTATCATGTCATCGGCAAATAGTGATGTTTTTATCTCTTCCTTTCCGATTTGTATCCCCTTGATCTCTTTTTGCTGTCTAATTGCTCCAGCCAGGACTTCCAGTACTATGTTGAATAGGTAGGGAAAGAGTGGGCAGCCTTGTCGAGTCCCTGATTTTAGTGGGATTGCTTCAAGTTTCTCGCCATTAAGTTTGATGTTGGCTGTTGGTTTGCTGTATATTGCTTTTATCATGTTTAAATATGGGCCTTGGATTCCTGTTCTTTCCAGGACTTTTAACATGACGGGGTGTTGGATTTTGTCGAATGCTTTCTCAGTGTCTAGTGAGAGAACCATGTGATTTTGGTCTTTAAGTTTGTTTATATGGTGGATTACATTGATGGATATCCTTATGTTAAACCATCCCTGCATCCCAGGGATGAAGCCTACTTGGTCATGATGAATGATCGTTTTGATGTGTTCTTGGATTCGGTTTGCAAGGATTTTGTTGAGTATTTTTGCATCAATGTTCATAAGTGAGATTGGTCTGAAGTTCTCTTTCCTTGTAGGGATTTTGTGTGGCTTAGGTACGAGGGTTATTGTAGCCTCAAAAAATGAGTTGGGTAATATTCCATCTGATTCTATCTTTTGGAATAGTTTGGCGAATGTTGGTGTTATATCCCCAATAAATGTCTGATAAAATTCTGCACTGAACCCGTCTGGACCTGGGCTTTTTTTGTTGGAGGGCTTTTGATGACTTCTTTCATTTCTTTAGGTGTTATAGTGTTATTTAGATGGTTTACTTGGTCCTGGTTAAACTTTGGGACCTTGTATCTGTCTAGGAATTCGTCCATTTCCTCCAGATTTTTTAATTTTGTGGAGTATAAGTTTCTGTAGTAGGATCTGATGATTTTTTGAATTTCCTTATTTTCAGTTGTTATGTCACCACTTTCCTTTCTGATTTTATTAATTTGGATACTCTCTCTTTGCCCTTTAGTTAGTCTGGCTAGGGGTTTGTCAATCTTGTTGATTTTCTCAAAGAACCAACTCTTTGTTTTGTTGATTTTTTCAATGGTTCTTTTTGTTTCTATTTGGTCTATTTCTGCCCTAATTGTGATTATTTCTTGCTGTCTACTCTTTTTGGGTATATCTACTTCCTTTTGTTCTAGGGCTTTTAGCTGTGCTGTCAGGTTGCTGATGTGAGCTCTCTCCAGTTTCTTTTGAAAGCACTTAGGGCTATGAGTTTTCCTCTAAATACTGCTTTCATTGCATCCCATAGGTTTGGGTATGTTGTGTTATCGTTTTCGTTGAATTCTAGAAAGTCCTTAATTTCTTTCTTTATTGCTATCCTTTAACAGAGCGTTGTTTAGTTTCCATGTGTATGTGGGCATTTTGTTGTCTTTGTTGTTGTTAAAGATCAGCCGTAGACCATGGTGATCTGAGAGGATGCATGGGAGTATTTCAATCTTCTTATATCGATGAAGGCTCGTTCTGTGTCCAATTATGTGGTCAATTTTCGAGAAGATGCCATGGGGTGGTGAGAAGAAGGTGTATTCTTTTACTCTAGGATAGTATGTTCTGTATATATCTATTAATTCTAGTTGGTTCAAAGTCTCTGCTAGTTTTGCAGTGTCCTTGTTCAGTTTCTGTTTCCCTGATCTATCCATTGGTGAGAGTGGGGTATTAAAGTCTCCCACTATTATTGTGTGGGGTGAAATGTATTTTTTGAGCTTTCGTAGGGTTTCTTTTATGAATGTGGGTGATTTTTTATTTGGAGCATATATGTTAAGGATTCCGAGTTCCTCCTGACTGATTTCCCCGGTAATGAGTAAAAAGTGTCCTTCTTTATCTTTTTTGATAACTTTTGGTTGGAAGTTTACTTTATTCGATCTTAGAATAGCCACTCCAGCTTGCTTCTTGGAGCTGTTTGCTTGGAAGTTTTTTCCCACCCTTTTACTCTGAGATAGTGTCTGTCTCTGTCTCTGAGATGAGTTTCCTGTATGCAGCAAAAGGCTGTATTTTGTTTATGTATCCAGTCTGATAGTCTATGTCTCTTTATTGGGGAGTTGAGACCATTTATGTTAATAGATATCAAGGAATAATTGTTTCTGTTTCCTGCCATTTTTGCTTTTTTGGGTTGAGTTGTGTCTGTGTTTTTTTCTTCTTTTAGTTTTCTTGTTTAGGAGTTTTCTTGTTTTTACTAGGCTGTATTTTCCCTCCTTGTATTGGGTTTTCCACCTATAATTCGTTGTAGTGCTGGGTTTGTGGTCAGATATTGTGTGAATTTTGATTTTTCTTGAAATATCTTCATCTCTCCATCGATGGTGATTGATAGTTTTGCTTGGTATAGCAGCTTGGGCTGGCACTTGTGCTTTCTTAAGGAGTGCATGATGTCTGTCCAGGCTCTTCTAGCTTTCATAGTCTCTGTTGAGAAATCGGGTGTGAGTCTGATTGGTCTGCCTTTATATGTTACCTGACCTTTTTCTCTTACTGCTTTTAGTATTCTTTCTTTACTTTGGGCACTTGATGCTTTTACTATTATGTGTCGGGAGGTATTTTTTTTCTGGTCCAACCTATTTGGATTTCTGAAGGCTTCTTTTATGCTCGTGGTCATCTCATTCTTGAGGGTAGGGAAGTTTTCTTCTATGATTTTGTTGAAGATATTTACTGTGCCTCTTAGTTGATACTCTTCTCCCTCTTCTATTCCTATTATCCTTAGGTTCGGTCTTCTCATTGTGTCTTGCATTTCCTGGACATTTTGGGTTAGGAGCTTTTTGTTTTTTGCATCTTCTCTGGCTGTTTTGTCTATGTTTGCAATGTTGTCTTCTGTCCCCGAGATTCTCTCCTCGATCTCTTGTAATCTGTTGGAAATGGTTGCTTCTGTGACTCCTGATTTCTTTTTTTGCTGTTCTGACTCTAGGGTTATCTCTTTTAGTACTTTCTTAATTGTGTCAATTTTTGTTTTAATTTCCCTCTTCCAATCCTTTATTTCTTTGGTTCTGTTTTCCTCTCATTCTTTGAGTTCTTTGAATATTTTTCTTGTTTCTTCTTTAAAAGCTTCTGAATCTTTTTGCTTTTCCTCCCTTTCTTGTTTAAGTAACTCTATCAGCGTCTTGAGGCATGATTTCAGGTTTGTGTCTTCTTTCTCTGGAGTGTTTGGAATTCCGATGTTTGCTACTATCGGAGTGCTGGGTTCTGTTGTTGCTAGATTGTCTTGGTTTCCTTGGGATATACTCTTTCTCTTTCCTCTTGCCATTTTGTTGTCAGTGATATGTTCTTGCCTTTCCCTTGTATCTGGTCTGTGTCCCTGGTACACTTTCCGTGTGCACTCCGCAGAGATCTTTCTACTCCCCGGCAGCCCAGGTTCCGGGTGGCAGCTGGGCAAGGCTCCGCTCTGCGTCCTGAAGTCGCCTCCGGGTGGAAACAGACGTTCCTAAGATCCGTTCCTGGTCACGGATGCTCAGCTTCTCCGAGCCACCTTTCTGGCTGGCAGGTGGGCCAGGCTCCGCTCTGCGTCCTGAAGTCGTCTCCGGGTGAGAACAGAAGTTCCTAAGATCTGTTCCCGGTCACTGGATTGGGGAGGACAGGGCAGGTCAGGGCAGGGGGTGCCCTTTTCCATGTGCACTTCGCAGAGAACCCTCTGCTTCCCAGCAGCCTAGGTCTCCCACTCACCATTTGCTCAGCCTGTACGAGCCGCCTTTCCAGCTGGCAGTTGGGCCAGGCTCTGCTCTGTGTCCTGAAGTCGTCTCCAGGTGGGAACAGAAGTTCCTAAGATCTTTTCCCAGTCACTGGATCGGGGAGGACAGGGAAGGTCAGGGCAGGGGGTGCCCTTTTCCATGTGCACTCCGCAGAGATCTCTCTGCTCTCCAGCAGCCTAGGTCTCCCACTCACCATTTGCTCAGCCTGTACGAGCCGCCTTTCCGGCTGGCAGTTGAGCCAGGCTCCGCTCTGTGTCCTGAAGTCGTCTCCAGGTGGGAACAGAAGTTCCTAAGATCTGTTCCCGGTCACTGGATCGGGGAGGACAGGGCAGGTCAGGGCAGGGGGTGCCCTTTCCGTGTGCACTCCGCAGAGATCCCTCTGCTCCCCAGCAGCCTAGGTCTCCCACTCACCAGTTTCTCAGCCTGTACGAGCCGCCTTTCCGGCTGTGAACATGGTTTTATGTATCCTATTTTCATTTCATTTTCTTTGTTTCAAAGTGCTATCCACAATTATTATTATAGGTTTAAAATGTAAAGGTCCTCTACTAGCTAGGTTTTCATTCATATATAACAATATTATGTGTGTTTATTGTTTCAGATTCTGCTGGAGACACTGTGCTGACCCAGGCTCCAGCTTTGTTGCCCATGTCACTAGGGCAACAGGCCATCATCTCCTGCAAGGCCAGCAAGAGTGTTGAAAATTTTGGAACTGGTTATTTGCACTGGTACCAACAGAAACCAGGACAGCCACCCAAAGTTTTCATGATTTTCACATCCAACCTAGCATCTGGGATCTCTGCCAGGTTCAATGGCAGTGGGTCTGGGACAGATTTCACCCTCACCATTGATCCTGTAGAGGCTGATGATATTGCAACCTATTACTGTCAGCAGAGTAGGGAGTCACCTCCCACAGTGCTTCAGGGCTGAACAAAAACCTCCTGGGGTTGCAGCTCACTGAGTTTCAGTCTCTCAGTTTTCTCTCTCTGACATCTCAACCCAGAGCTCTAGGTTTGTTTGGAAAAAGAGCTCAAATTATAAAACAAGCTTTTATAAACTGATCCAGATAGATGTATGTTTTATCCCTCATACTTTATAATTTAACCATAACTGAACAAAATTTATACATTTATGATCACTTCTTAATTATTATCACTAAAATTTTTATTAGCATATGTTTATCTTCTGACATTTTCCATACCTTTTCTCCCATCTGCCTTTTCACATTTCTGCCTATTCCCTCCACACTCAGTATTAATGTTTGATTTCTGTCTCTTAGGATATACAGTTTACTTTCAAAAGTGCTGTGAATTTAAAAAAGGATGATAAATACAAACTACATTTCTGAAATGTTAAAAATAAAACACATCTAATATGGAGAGCTTGTGTGTGTGTGTGTCTGTGTGTGTGTGTGTGTGTGTGTATACCAGAGAACAACTGGAGAAATGTGTTCTTTTCTACTATGTTGGAGCTAGGAATCAAATTCAGTTCATTTCTGAGTTTTTTCTGTAAGTACCTTTTATGCTACAAGGGTCATTCTTGCTAACATGATATAGTATTTTGATTTTTCGAGATTAATTTTATTTTAAATTGTGTTTCGGATTGTGGGTTTGTGCATGAGTGAATTCCGACAGCAGTCAGAAGAAGGCAAAGGTTCCCATGGAGCTGAAGTTGCAGGAGGTTCTGAACTTGTTGATGTGGATTCTGGGTCAAACAAGGGTCCTGTATAATAGCAGGAAGCACTGGATCTACCACTTCTTGATTAGGTACATTGATAAATTGAATAACTGCATTCTCCTAAGATAATAGTAGACTTTATGGAAGCTCTGTCATCCACCATTTAATCTCAAAAGAGAACTGCATAGTTAAGATTTTCAGTTATAATCTGTAATACATAGGTGTATAATTCACCTTGGTGTCTTTTTTTTTATTATTTGCAGCTGCGTTTTTATTTGTGATCCCAATAAACTTGCTGTTGATACTTTGACACCAGAGTCTGTGTTTGCTGTTAAGTTGCTGCTTTTCTTTCAATACCTGTATCTCTGTTTTCATTTTTCAATTAAGTCTTTAGTAATAGATTTGTTGATTGATCTTTTGTTTTTTATCAAACACTCATGGTTTTAACATGTTTTGAATATGTGGTCAAATCCCTTCTTTTCTTCCTTCCTTAATTCGTTTATTCCTTTCTTTTTTCCTTTCTTCAATCCTTCCTTTCATTCTTCCTTTCTCTTTGTGTATATGGATATGAAATATGAGTTTAAGGAGCTGGAAAGAGGGCTCAGTAATTAATAGTACTGACTTCTCTTCCATAGGTCCTGAGTTCAATTTACAGGAACTACATGGTGGCTCACAATTATCTTTAATGTGTTTCAATGTGCTCTTCTGATGTGTCTGAAGACAAAGTCAGTATATTGACATACATAAAATTAATAAATAATCTTTTAAAAATATGAGTGTGTGACACAGAGTACATGTGGAGAACAGAGGACAACATTGGGTTCTGATCTTCAGGTTTTACATTGTTTGTGGAAGGGTCACTCATCTGTTCCCACTGTGAACTTCTGGAGGTCCACTTTTCTCTACTTCCATGTTTCAGTACAAGGGCTGTAGTTACAGATGGGGGAAGTACTTCACTCTCTGTATGTGAGTTCCAAGGATGTAAACTTGGTGGTCAACCTTGAGGAAAAAGCATTTAATCATAGACTCAACTCAAATCAGACCTTCCATCTGAAAATTTATTTATTTTTGAGTGTTGTCTATTTCTGTTTCTTTTGATCACAACTAGTCTTAGAGAACTATTATATAGGCCAAGGTGATCTGGAAGTCTCTGTTTAGCACAGAATTTCTTAGAATTGGAAAATTCATATTTTCTTCCCCTGAGTGCTATCATTAGACATGAGTCACAGTGTTCCTTTTTAAATTGCTGCTCTACCTAGAAAGTCACAGCTAAAGTCATGGAAGATTTATTTTCTACATATGTGTTGCCTTGTGCTGAAATACTTTGTGCAACTTCACTCTCTATGATTGTTCTTGAGAGTTCTATAGTACTATTTTTTTTGTATCATTTGACTCAGCATAAATGTACAGTGTATACCTCCCAAGCAGATACTCATGCTTCCACGGATTCAGTAATGTAACAACCACTTACATTCCTATGTGGAGAATGAGTGGCTGGATGTTCTCCAGGTCTCCTAAGTGAGTCAGAAAATAAATTCACAAATTAGTCAAATACATACAAAGGGCCATCAAATGGAAACTTTCTCCTTACTACAACTTGGGCTCTAAGTAGAAACAATCCTTTGGAAAGGCCATTCCCAAGAAGACTATAGAAAAACAAATTGTTTTCCTGATGGCTAAGAGAACTAAGAAAGTTCAGTATCCATGTATGCCTTTTAGCTATCCTTATGTCACTGCCCTTTGTACCCAGATCCTGTCCTGGAGAAAGTTTGTATCCCTTGAGTGCTATCACTCCTAATTTCACAGGTAGGACTACCACTATTGCTCAAATAAGTTGGCAAAAATAAACCTGCAAGGAATCCACAGGGCACAAAACCACAGAAAAAGTTAGGGACAGGATTCTTCTGGTATTCATTTGTGCCCCAGAGCTAATGCTGTAGCATAGCTCTCCAACCCAAATCCTACTCAGAGAGAACTGGTCTTCCAAAAGTGCTGACACTTCTAAGATCACAGGCTCACAGGAGGTATAAGGTCCTGTCAGAGACAGCAATATCACCTAACATCAGAGATAACCAGATGGCAAGAGGTGAGCACAAGAACCTAAGGAAGAGAGATTAAGGCTACTTGACATAATCAGAACCCAGTTTTCCCACCATACAAAGTTTTGAATATGCCAATACACCAGAAGAACAATTTTTGTATTTAAAATCACATCTCAAAATAAGTAAAGAGGACTTTAAGAAGGATATGAATAACTCCCTTAGAAATTAAAGGAAAACACAACAAAAAAAGGTGAAGAAATTGAACAAAACCATCCAGGATGTAAAAATTAAAATAGAAAGAGTAAAGAAATCACAAAGGGTGGCATTCCTGGAGATAGAAAACTGAGGAAAGAGATCAGGATTTTAGACACAAGCATCACCAAGTGAATACAAGAGATAAAAGAGAGAATCCCAGAGGCAAAATATACCATAGAAAACAGTGACAGAATAGTCAAAGAAAATCTAAAGTGCAAAAAGCTTCTTACCCCAAACATCAACAAACCTAGGACACTCTGAGAAAACCAAAAGTAAGGAAAATATGTGTAGAAGAGAGCAAAGATCTAAACATAAAGGGACAGTAAATAGCTTCAATAAAATTATAGAAAAACTTGTATAACCTAAAGTAAAAGTTGTCCATAAATATACAGACAGATTTCCAAATATATTGAAAAAGAAAAGAAATTCCTCCTCTCCCATAGTAGTCAAAACACCAAATGCACAAAACAAAGTATATTAAAAGCAATAAAGAAAAAAGGTCAAGTAACATATAAAGGCCTACCTATCAGAATTACACCAGACTTCTCAACAGATCCTATGAAATCTAGAAGATCCTCAATAGATGTCATACAGACCCTAAGAGAACACAAAAGCTGTCATAGGCTAATATATACTGCAAAACACTCACTTACCATAGATGGGGAAACCAAGATATTCTATGAAAAAACCACATTTACACAACAGCTTTCCACAATTGCAGCCCTACAGATGATAATAGGTGGAAATCTCCAACAGAGGAAGGGAAACCACACCCAAGTAAAAGCACAAAAGAATCTTCTTTAACAGATCCAATACAAGATAGCCACACAAATATAATTCCACCTATAACAACTAAAATACACAAAGCAACTATCACTATTCCTTAATATTTCCTAACATCAATGGATCCAATTTCCCAATTAAAACACATACACTAACAGCCTGGTTAGTCAAACAGGACCCAGCATTTTTCTGTATACCGGAAATGCTCCTCAATGCTAAAGATAGATACTACCCAATGGTAAAAGGCTGCAAAATATTTTTAAGGAAATGGTCCCAAGAAATAAGCTAAAGTAGCCATCCTAATATCAAATAAAATAAAAGTTATCAAAAATATAAGAATGGACACTTCATACCCATCACAGAAAAAATATACTAAGATGAACTCTCAATTCTGAACAACTATGCTCCTAATGCAAGAGCACTGTATTTTGTAAAAACAAAGTTCACTAAAGCTCAAAGCATACATGGCACCACACACAGTAATAGTGGGAGATTTCAACATCCCACTCTCTTCAATAGCCAGATTATAGAAAGAGAACCTGAACAGAGACTCAGGGAAATTAACAGATATTATGAACCAAATGGATCTGACCGATATCTATAGGACATTTCATCCCGAAACAAAAGAATATACCTTCTTCTCAGCACCTAATAGCAACCACTCCAAAACTGACCGTATAATCTGTCACAAAATGGACCTAAACAGATGCAAGAAATCAAAATAATCTCATGCGTTCCATCAGAAAACTATGGACTAAGGTTGGTCTTTAACAACAACAAAAACAAGAGAAAATACACATAAACAAGAAAGCTGAACAATGCTCTACTTTATGATAATTTGGTCATGAAAGAAATAAAGCAAGAAATTAAAGGCTTTTTATTATTTAATGAAAATGAGCTGAAATCCACTATGTAAAATAAAAAAAAAAAAAAAAAAACAACTATAAAAAGAGTAAACAAAACCAGAGGCTGGTTCTTTGAAAAATTCAACAAGATAGATAAACACTTAGACAGACTAATCAAAGGGCACAGTACAGTATCCAAATTAACAAAGCAAGAATTAAAATGGAGCAGTAACAACAGAAACAGAAAAAATTTAAGAAATTATCAGATGATACCATGGAAATATATACTCAAAAAAAAAAAAAAAACTGGAAAACATTGAGGAAATGGACAATTTTCTATACAGATTACATATAACAAAGTTAAGTCAGGATCAGATAAACCATCAAAACTGTCCCATGACTTCTAAAGAAATAGAAGCAGGTATTAAATGTCTCCAAACCATCAAAGCCAAGGACCAGATGAGTTTAGTGTAGAATTCTATCAGACCTTTAACAAAGACCTTATACAAATGCTCTTCAAAATATTTCACAAAATAGAAACAGAAAGAACATTACCTAATTTTTTGTATGAAGCCACAAATACATTATTACATAAACCACACAAAGACCAAACAAAGGAAAACTTTAAACCAGTCTCCCTTATGAAAATCAATGCAAAAACACTCACTAAAATTCTTGTAAACTGAATTCAAGAGATTATTAAAATGATCATCCATCACAATACAGTAGGCTTCATTCCAGGGTTGCAGGGGTGGTTCAATATACAGAAATTAATCAATGTAATCCGCTATATAAACAAAATCAAAGGAAAGAAAAACATATAATCATCTTATTAAATGTTAAGAAAGCATTTGAAATCCCTTTATGCTAAAAGTCTTGGAAAGATCAGGAATTCAAGGCACACACGAAAACCTAGTAAAAGCACTATACAGCAAACCAGTAGGCAATATTAAACTGAATGGAAAGAAACTTGAAGCAATCCCACTAAAATCAGGAATTAGACAAAGCTGCCTACCTCTCCCTACAGATTCAATATAGTACTGGAAGTCCTGGCCAGAGCAATTAGCAAATAAAGGTCAAATGGATACAAATTGGAAAGGAAGAAATCAAAATATCACTATTTGCAGATGATATAATAGTATATTTGAGTAACCCAAAATTCCACCAGTAATATCCTCAATTTGACAAACAACTTCAGCCAATTGTCTCAAAATAAAATAAACTGAAACAAATCAGTAGCCTTTCTCTACTTAAAGGACAAGTCATCCAGTGGGAACAGACAGTCTTTTTCAACAAATGGTCCTTGTTCAACTCGGGGTTAGCATGTAGAAGAATGCAAATTGATCCATTCATATCACCTTGTACAAAACTAAAGTCCAAGTGTATCAAGATCTCCACATAAAACCTAATACACTGAAACTATTAGAAGAGAAAGTGAGGAAGAGCCCCAAACACATTTGTATAGGTGGACATATTCTGAAGAGAACACCAATGGCTTACACTCTAAGATCAAGAATTCACAAAATGGGACCTCATAAAATTGCAAAGCTTCTGTAAGGCAAAGGATATTGTCCATAGGACAAAACAGCAACCAACAGATTGAGTAAAAATCTTGACAATTCTATATCCGATAGAGGACTAATATTCAGTATATGTATGTAAAGAACTCAAGAAGTTAGATTCAAGAGAATGAAATAACACTATAAAAATGTAGGAGAGAGCTAGACAAACAATTTTCAACTGAAGAATATAGAATGGTGGAGAAGCATCTAAAGACATGTTCAACATCCTTAGTCATCAGACTTGGTTAGTGAGATCAGGAATGTGCCACATCACGAAGTTGTGAAGCAACTAGTGAAAGTAAAATGTCACTGACACTGGTTCACAGGACTGGGATGAATAGGGAATGGCATAGGGAGTACAGGCCAATTTGCAGCCAAGTGTACCACCAGAGCATTTGCTGGGTCTACACAGGGACTTTTAGCCTTCCCAGTCTTTGTATAGCATATACCTGCTTGAAATTCTGCAGGAGCTTATACTGAATTGACCTGGGAACTGATAGAAATATTAGATTGAAAGCATCTTAAAGAGTCCATTGTATTGTATAGCTTACATTCCTCTTTTGTCAAAGAAATGCTATGTAACTGGGCTACAGAGCATAAGGTTCTCTCACAAGATTGTAAGGTATTTGTGTCAGCTCTAGTAGAAGCTGGACAGCAATTCCAATGGTTGAGCAATAAATGGTGGAGGTATGATACCACCAAATTTAGTACAAATAATTTATCAAGGGAAATAAATGTTACTAAAGGAAACAGAATTGTTCTCAGCTTGAGGCTGAGCAGCAAACAGTAGGAATGGTTTTCCTTTGGTAAGTCAGGAGACTTACTGGAAAGAAAATCAAAATTAGGTATTCTGATGTTATACAGAAAGATTGTAGCTCAGTTTTAAAAGAAAATTCTTCATCAAACTCCCCCCTGAGACCTCAGGCATCTTTGTGGAAGAGGAGATTGAATGATTGTGAGAGCCAGAAGGGATGGATGGCAACAAGGAAACTGTATTCCAGACACAACAGGAATGATACACATATGAACTAACAGATTTAGTAGCAGGTACAACAGGTCCAGCACAGGCCTAAGTAAACGGGACCCCTGTGGTAAGAGGAGATAATGCACAGGAGCTCTCATCACCTAACCAAGAAACGGTTGCCCAGCAGCAACCATTCCCAAAGCAGAAATTCATTTTCTTCAATGGAATCTCATTGCAATTTTAAAACCCCTGAAGCAAAGACTTATGCCCATCAGTAGATGTCCAACACATAATGATCTGACTCGTGTTTTTCTTGATTTTGCCTCATATTACTGTTTTGGCATTTATTACATTACTGGTATTTGTTTATATACCATGGTTTCTGATTTTGTGTTTTATGTTTTATGCTTTTTCTTCCTTTAAGATATAATATATTAGAATAATATATAATTTGTATATACATATTATATATAAATATTATATATATTTAATTTACCAATCTTTTTCCTAAAGAGAAAGAAGGCCTTGAAGAAGATAGTTGTGAATGTGGGTAGGTTTTGAGAGGAGATGAAGAAAGGAAACTATGATTGTAAATTATTGCATAAAAAATTTATTTTCACTTAAAAGTAATCAAGTTAAAAGAAATACAGTCCACATTCATGAGATATTTATGCATAACATAAAAATGTATGTTTATAAAACATATATTTATATCATATGTGTAATCTAGCATTATTTTTGAAAAGTACATTTTCTATTTATACCTTTGTGTATATATTTCTTTGTGTGCATACCACATATGTGTGGGTTGCTTACTACATGGGTCATAAAAGGGTTCTGTGTCCTTGGGAACTGGAGTTAGTAGTGGTAGTGAGCCTCTAGATATGGGAGCTGAGAAATAAGATGTGCAAAAGTATCAGGTGCTAGTAATTGCTGAGCCATCTTAATCATATTTTTAAAAAGCAGCAGTAATTCAGACAGAATATACTTGCTTTATTCATTGTTTATTCATTTATTTATTTATAAATATGAAATCTTTCTATGTAAATTGCATTTTCTTTCAAGCTTCCCTGACCCCATGGGTATTTCCTTGTGTCAGCATCTTAAGGGCAAAAATTCCATGTGTACCATACCTTTATATATTTCCAAAATGATATTCTGTTAATATTTTATCTGTGTATAGAAAATCCTCCCATGTCTACTATTTTCTGCCACTGATAGTGGGTAGCCAGATCCATTCATTGGATGTAAAATATATATAATTCAAAAGCAAAGCTAAGTTCAGCCTTGAGTTGTTTCAGTTTATTTGTATTTCACTGAATTTCCATAGGCCTTTAAGGAAGGTAGATCCATGAAGAAGGCTGTTGTGTCCCAGAAGCTCAAGGTCATCATCTTCAGATGTCCTGGCTCAAAAACTGGCAGGAAATTCATCTGTGTTATTTTGAGCAATAACATACAATGAGAAAACCATGCTTCACTGTAGGAGTCTTTGGCTTTGAAAGACCCCTTTCTCCATGTGTCCAATCTGAATGAGCAGCAGTAAATTACAGTCTGACCTCACTGCAGCTGTCACAAAGCATATCATAAAGTTTAGTGAGGATTGAGATCACATGAAAACTTATTAGACATAGAAGGGCATGGTTTCTCACCTGGTATATATATATATATATATATATATATATATATATATATATATATATATTTTTTTTTTTTTTTCAGATTGAGATTGGGAAATGTTTTGTTCATTCATTCAATTTACATCCCAGTTGCAGACACCTTTCTCCCAGAGTCTACCTTACACAGCTTTTCTCTCCTATTCTTTTTCCTTTCTCCTCTGAGAAAAGGGAAGTTCTCACCACACCCTGGAAACCAATCCACTGTGGTTATCAAGAGACAGCAGGACTAGGCACATTCTATTCCCATGTGGCCAGACAAGGCAGCACAGTTAGGAGAACAGGGTTCACAGTCAGGCAACAGACTCAGGGAAAGTTCTTACTCCAGTTGTTAGGGGACTGACATGAATACCAAACTACACATTTGCTACATATGTGCAGGGTGTGTGTAGGAAGAGGCTTGGTTCAGCCCATGAATGCTGTTTGGTTGGCTGTTCAGTCTCTGGGAGCCCCCAAGGCCTGGTCTGTTTGCCTCTTTTGGTGTTCTTATGGAGTTCCCATCCTCTCTGGGGTTCTCAGACCTTCTCCTAACTTTCGAAAGACTCCTTAAATTCTCTCTGATGCTTGGCTGTTGATCTCTGCACCTGTTTTTGTCAGCTGCTGGGTGGAGTCTCTCAGAAGACAGTTATGTTAGGCTCCACTCCAAATCAAGTTCTCCTCCCCATCTCCTGCATGCTGGGTCCTCCAGCAAGCCCAGCAGCAGTGAGGTCTGCTTTTCCCTGATGTGCTCCATCTTCAGCTCTAAACCTCTACATACAATCCTGGAGGCATACAGCCATCAGAGACCACCAGCTGAGACCCCTAACTCAGTTCTCTGCCTCCTGACGCCTCCAGAAAAACTCAGCAGCCAATTTCTTTTATACTGTTTGTACTTCATAACCTGAGCCTTAGCTCTGCCTGCTTCCCCAGGCTCCTTGCTCCACAGGACCTGCACTTTTCTGCAGCAAGCCCAGCAGCTGTGTGATCTGCTCTGTCCTGTTTGTTCCTTCTTCTGATCCACACCTCTACTGGCAGTAAAGGAGGCCTGAAGCCATCAGGAACCACCAGTTGTGTTTCCATCCCTGAAGACCTGTTGCAAACAGGGACACCCAGATGTCTGAACTCATCAGTGACTACCAGCTCTGTCTGAATTGCTGGAAGCCTGCTAAGGATAAATAGCTCTAACTGCAAAACCAGTGCCTGCTTCCATCAGGAGACCACCAGATTCACCTGTGTCCCCAAGGGTTTGTTGCCCTCAGGGACAACCAGGCCTGCCAAAACCAGAGATTATGAGGTTTTAAATCCTCAGACCATCTCTCTGTTGGTCGGTATGTTAGCAGTTTAGAAATGAGATCTGAATATGCTTATCACAAAACATTTAATGTTTTATAACTGAAAATTTGCCGCATAAAATGATATATTTAGTGCTAAATAGAAGAAAAGGCATATTGACTACTTGCATATTTAATTTTAATAGTGTTATGGCTTAATGTTCTTACATTAGTATCAAATGAATAATTTGCTTTGGATGTAAATACCCTGAGCTATCTTGTAGTCAGTTGATTATATACATCTGGAGATCGTGTCTGCATGCATAGGTGAGACTGTCCTAGAACTTAAGTACCCAAGGCTGGTTATAATGTTATGGGTCTCCAGATTCTGTTTCTCCAGTTCTGAGATACAGATATGAATCCCACTCTTTGTCATGACATTTGGTTTAGTATTCTGTTTCTCATAATTAACACAAAATACTGTACTTATAATTCATTTCATAATTCACTAACCTGACTTCAGGTGGCCATTTTACGTCTTTTATTGCTATTGATTTTTTTCACACTCAAACAATTTTTCCTATAGATTTGAACAATATCTCATGTTGTGGACTCTTGGTCTCTGTAAAACCATTACTTGATTTAGGGTGGCTGTGCCCCCTTCTGGAGAATCTTTGAAGAGCAAACAAGACCATATTTAGCCAGTTTTTATTCCTGCTAATTTCTAGACTTCTCTAGACTATGCCTTTGTGGAGTAAACCTTTTGGCATTGCTGGTCTCCATAAAGATGAACAAACCTGGTTTGTTTTATTCTCCTCCATTTCTCCAAACTGAGATCCCTCTTTGACAATTCTCTTTTCATTCTCTGAAGTTCTGGGAAACATGACTTTTAGTTTCTGTTGGATTGTATTTGAGATTAAAGCTTCTCTGATCCCAGGCTAGAGTCCCCAGCACCTCCACAGTGTTAATTCAGGCTCCTCCTGGCACCTCTGTCCCATGTTTAATTTGAAGTTGGGGCTCCGATGCCTGAGGCACTGCTCATGTTCTCATTATCGGGGCAATATGGAAATGGGAGACAACAAACAGTTTTAACTTCAATTTCTTTGAATTTTCTTTCTTTTTCTATCCATCACTTTCTTTTATAGGACGTTTATCTTACTCTGTTTATTTCTAGTATTCTTGTTATTTTATTAGATATCTTAGTGTGTTTTCTACAGTGGTCAATCTGAGATAGGTCTCCTAAAATTTCTACAAAAATTACCCAATTTAATACTGTCTTGAATTTTTACCCAAACCTGTTAGATCCTGTAGTAGATTTCTGTTGTTATGAGGAAGCCAATCCCTGTCAGTGTTTTCTTGTGCCCTCTCTGATGGTATTGTTCCTGTTGATTGACACCACCACTCACACACTGCCCAGGTGTTTGATTTTTCTTTTCCATCTGCTTTGCATGGGTTCCTCCTGCCCAGCCCAGCTGCTCAGAGTTCATAAACCAGGCCTTTGCATGTGACTGAATTGCATCAAACAGGCAGGGGCAGCAACATGGCATCACAGACCCACGTCCTCTTATCCCTGATGCTCTGGGTATCTGGTGAGACATTTAAAGCATTAAAAGTTTTCAACATTTTCTCTTTGTAATAAGAAATTTGTAATATGGGTCAATGTTTAATACTTCTTTAAATATTTAAAAATATTGTGACATTATGACATTTTCAGTATACTTAAATGAAAAATTTAAAATGTTAATATAATCCATGTTTGTGAATGCATGCATTTTCCGTGCCTATTTCTTATTTCAGGTGCCTGTGGGGACTTTGTGATGTCACAGTCTCCATCCTCCCTGGCTGTGTCAGCTGGAGAGAAGGTCACTATGAGCTGCAAGTCCAGTCAGAGTCTTTTGTACAGTAGTAACAATAAGAACTACTTGGCCTGGTATCAGCAGAAACCTGGGCAGTCACCTAGACTGCTAATATATTGGGCATCCACTAGGGAATCTGGGGTCCCTGATCGCTTCATGGGCAGTGGATCTGGGACAGATTTCACTCTGACCATCAGCAGTGTGCAGGCTGAAGATCTGGCCCTTTATTACTGTCAGCAGTATTACAGATATCCTCCCACAGTGCTTCAGCCTCCTACACAAACCTTCTTGAGAGTTTAACAGCTGTGTACACCACACACAGCCCTGAGCATGCACACCTTTTTCTACTTGAGAGCTGATATGCCTGAACAACGGAAGAAAAAGTTTACAGAGCACAGTAAAAAAAATTGTTCAATGCCTTTTACATCTTTTTTGTATAAATTCCTTATAACAAAATGAAGACAAAAATCACATTTTTTATTCATTCTGTAACAATCCACAAACTATGTTGATTCAGTATGAGGGATTTATCTTTTCATAATTCTATAAGTCTGGTATCCAATATAAGACTTTATGGACTGATGTGGTGATGTTGGTAAACTGTGTTTTAGTTAGGAATATATTGAAAAAAGATGATTCTTGTTTTTTTTTTTTTTTTTTTTATTTCCCACAGTCTTTTCTTACTTCCTAAGTGATTTCCTTTTTTCTGACTTTTGTGTGTATATGTTTGTGTGTACTTGTGTAGATGAATATGTGCAATGCCATTTTTTTTGTGGATGTCAGAGGACAAATAAAATTGATTCTGTTTTTACAAATTAGTCTCTGTGGTCTCAGGTCTGATACTAGGTTTGGTGACAAGTTATATTGTCCTTTGTGCCATGTTGCTGCTTCTCAAAATTCTTTATTGATATTTATTCATTTTACACAAGTTTCATAACAATATCTTTCAAGTACATCATATATTTTGACCATATCCATCAACTTTCTCCTTTTCCATTTTCTTTTCTCTTGTTATAGTGGGACTACTTTTGACACACCAGCGACATAAATACTGACACAGATGCTTTTCAATAATTTGAGGATTAGGCCTTTTGTTGGGTAGTCTCTCAGCTACTCTAAGTGGAGTAGTATTGGCACAAAATCTTTCTACATTTGTAAAGGCCAGCTCTAACTTTGTGTTTGGCCTTGTGTCATCTGTTCACCTCTGTGTTTACTGGCCAAATCTACCCTATGCCTCTTCTTTCAGCATCCCTCTCTGTGCCTGGAAGTCTTAACTTCTACTTCCTGTCTGGTTAGCATTTTTAGATCTGTGTTATTGCCAGTTAAATAAAATGTTAGATTGCCTTAGCTAGGTGAGTAAGAATTAATATTAATATTAATTAATATTAATAGAAAACCCAGTAAAAGGCCATAGAAATGACAATACAAGTGTCCTGTAGTGTCATTTAGCTCTCTACCTGTACATAATTAACAACTGAACATATGAGGATACACTTTCACATGGTGCACCCCAAGAACTGGTTATTTTGTTTTGTATTCTACTTCTCTCCCTTTCTCCCACTCCCTGCCACTCTCTCATTCTGTCTCCTCTTTCTATTTTAAACAAATACACACATAGATATTCATGTAACATACATATTCATACACACACATGCATACACCAACAAACACCACACATATACACATGTATACACATACACACATGTATACACATACATACATGCACATACATCGATACACATATATACATACACACATGAGCATAAATGTATAACATAGTTGAATTCAAAAAGAAGAGAAAATATGGTATCTATTGACCTTGTTTCTAGGGCCACATATCACCCTGAAAACTTTTTATCTAGTTTTGAATGTAGTGACTGTGATACTAGTTACTCACATCTTTAGTATGACCCAGTGGGACAAATGCTGTGTCTTTAGAATATCTTGTTAGTTCAGCATTGGATTTTGGAGTAGAGTAAAAGATGACTCTTTTTTTCTCACAATGATCTCTGTTCCCTCTTCATGTCTCTCTTAATCTTAGCTTCTTAGGACATTTACAGATTTGGAGTAAAGGCTACTCAGTAGTGTAAATTCTTCTTGAAACCAAGAGGAAGCCATATCCTTTAACTCTTGAATAAGATTCTGATGCTTTGTCTTCTTGGTGAGGTTAACAATGTGAAGTGAACTATTGCTTGAAGTCTTTGATATTGTGATTTGAAAGTGCTTCAAAATTTCTTAAATTTTTTATATTAAAATATCCATAAGACACTTATTTTTCTTTTTCAATTTTAAAAATTATTTTTGAGGGAGAGAAGGATGAGGGGAGAGAAAAGGCAGGGAGAGAAATAAGGGAGGGAAGGGAAAGAAGAGGGAGGGGGAAGAGGAAAGAGAGAGAGAAAGAGAGAGAGAGAGAGAGAGAGAGAGAGAGAGAGAGAGAGAGAGAGAGAGAGAGAGAGAATGAGAGAGAATATGAAGTTGTGTGGGTAGGAAAGAGGAAAGAATCTGGTAGGAGTAGGAAAAAGGGAGATATCAAAATGTATTATTTAAGGTTTTTTTTTTTTTAAAGAAATGGGGTGAAAATTGTTCATGGCAGTCATGTTTGAACTGGTTTTGCCGACCCCATACCTACTGAGATGAGAGCAGGTATCTCTCTGATTATGAACTTTACTGAGCTGATTTGCATGTTGACTATTTAGGCCAAAGCCCAGGAAGCTGAAAGCATCTACAAAGCCTGTGACCATAAAGAGCACCAGTTCTCAGACATGAGATCAGGTGCTCTCGGTTATGGGTGCTGATGTGGGTACCAAGAGGGACAGTACAGGAGCCTTGTGAGGTTCTACTGTAGTCTTGTGTGTTTCCCATGTCTTTATGATCCTGATCACTGGAATTTTGGCTTACTAAATTTGTTTTTAACCATCATACTTTCCCTTTTATTTCCTAATAGTTTAGAGTGATGCTTGAGACTGTTGGCACAGGAGTCACATGTATCACACTGAGATGGATTCATATGCCTGTAAGTGTAATGTTTGTATATTTATTATTCCAGACTCTACTGAGAACATCATGCTGAATCAGCCTTCAGATTGCTTGGCTATCTCTGGGACAAATGGACACCATGCCCTGCAAGTCCTGTGAGAGTGTCACTAAAACACTGTACAATAATAGTATTCAGTGTTATCAATCAGACACAGGACAGCCTCTGATACTCTTGATTTATGAAGCATTCAGTGTAGAGTCTGATGTTTCTGTCAGGTTTAGTGGTATTTGGTCTGAGACAGATTTTACATTCACCATTAATTCTGTAGAGGCCAACAACATTGAATGGAATTATTTACAGTAGGGTAAGTAATTTCCTCACACAGTTCTCCAGGTCTAAATAAAAAAATCCTGGATTTGCTGTTCAATGAGATTCCAATGCTCCCATGTTTCTTCCTCTCCAGACATTTCTATCAAGATTTTCATCTTTTTTCAAAAGAGTGTATTGGCTAAATTTATGTCAACTTGATACACAAAGGATTCATCTGAGAGTAGGAAACACTGATTAAGTGCCTTCACAAACGGCAAGCCTGTAGAGCATTTTCTTAATCAGAAAGTGATATGGGAAGAAGCCCTAAAATATCAGTGAGGTTGTCCCTAAGGTTGTGGTCCCAAGTTCTACCAGACAGCAAGCCATGTGAGCAGGCTAGTATGCAATACCCCTCAGGGACCTCTGCATCAGGTCCTGCCTCCAGGTTCTTATACTGGCTTCTTAGAGTTTCTATTCTTACTTTTTTCAGTGATGGGCTATGGTTGTAGAAGTATTTGCCACATAAATTATTTCTTCCCCAAACTGTTTTTATCATAGTGTTTCAGCATAAGAATTGTGAACTAAAATAAAAAGTAAATCCATGAAACATACAATGTCTATATGTGTGTGTTTAATTTTCTCTTCATGTTTTAAATCATTCCCTTGCTAAATTGTGATCTTTATTCTGTTCCTCAAAAATTCTGTTTTAGTTTTATTAATTTTTTAATGGGTGTCCCTACTAAATTTGAAAAAAAAATGCCAGTCTAAATTTGACCCTATAGACTCTGTGCCTTTTTTTTCCTCCTGAGTGCTGAGATCCTAATTACATGTCATCATGCTAAGGACCTTTTCATTTTTAGATGATCTCACTGTGCAAGCGAAGTAATGTCAGAACTCTGTGTATAAACAGTCACGATCCTTGGAAGTTTAGCTACTATGTGCCTTTCCTTCCCCATCTTGGTCTTTTATATTTTCTAAACAGGAGATAGATATCTCAATAATGTGATCCTTCACCACAAGTACACTTCTGTATTTTTCAATTTTAAAGCAATACCTCACTACATGTGAATGTATATTTTTAAAGTCTCAAACCAGGGACAGATTCCTAAGTTATATGTTTATTAACATATCAATGAAGACACTAGCTGCCCAGAATATCTCATTCTAAATCTGTTACAGGGTTTTCTTGGGTGGCACACCTCACTACTGACCCTGAAGATATTGGATTGTGCTTGTCTTCTGCCAGCTTCTTTGGCCTGTATATAATCCAGCATTATGGATTCAATCTCTCCTATCATCTACCTTTAGGTAAACTGGCTAGACTCTTGGTCTGGCTCTTTCATCTCCCTTATACCCTCTTCGTATGGAGTGGCTCCTTCTGGTCATGTTGACTCTGGATTCCTGGAGATTTACCGTAACTTGGCTATACTTTCCTTTTTATTTACAATAGACTTTCTCCTTGATAAACCTAGGCAGATTTATATATGCTTTCCCTGATTTGTTTTCATTCATCTGATCTAAAACTGCTTAGTTTATTTGGTGTCAAAACATTGAATACAGACAGAGTCAAGACTCATTATTCATAAAGTAAAATTAAAATGAAAAAGTATGAAAGAATGTTGAAAACCTATCATAAAACTGGTACAAGCTCCACTCATTTTCTATTATTTTATTGGATATTCTCTGTATTTACATTTCAAATGTTATCATCTTCCCCCCTCACTCATCCCCCTTTTCTTGCTTCTGTGAAGATGCTCACACTCCCAACTACCCACTCCCACCTCAGCACCTTTGCATTACCATACTCTGGGAAAATGAGCCTTTATGGACCAATGGCCTCTCCTCCCATTGATGCCAGACAATACCTTTCTCTGCTACATATACAACTGGAGCTATGGGTCTCTCTGTATGTACTCATTGGTTGGTGTATTAGTTCCTCAGAGCTCTGGCAGATTTGGTTGGTTAATATTGTTGCTCTTCCCATGGGGTTGCAAACACTTTCAGTTCCTTCAGTCCTTTTTTTAGTTCCTCCATTCGGGTCCTCATATTCAGCCTGATGGTTAACTGCAAGCACTATCGTCTGTATCATTATGGCTCTGGAAGAGCCTCTCAGAAGACATCCTTATAAGGCTCACCAGTAAGTACAATAGTGCTTTGGTTTGGTGGCTGCATATAGGATGGATCCCAGGAAAGGCAGTCTTTGAATTATCTTTTATTAAGTCCCTGCATCACTATTTGTTCCTGGATTTCTTCCCATGACTATTTTTTCTTCATTAAAAGAAGGACTGAGGCATTCACATTTTGGCCTTCCTTATTTTTGAACTTCATAAAGTCTGTAAAATGTTTCTTGGATATTCTGAGCTTTTTAGGCTAGTATCCATTTATTAGTGAGTGAATACCATGTGTGTTCTTTTGTGACAGGGCTACCTCACTCAGATTGATATTTCCTAATTCTATTCATTTGCCCAAGAATTTCATGAAGTCATTGTTTTTAATAGCTGATTAGTACTCCATTGTGTAAATGTACCACAATTTTATATCCATTTTCTCTGTTGAAGAATATCTGTGATCTTTCAAGCTTCTGGTTATTATAAATTTGGCTACTATGAACACATTATACCATGTGTCTTTGTTATATGTTGGAGCATCTTTTGTGTATATGCCAAGGAATAGTATAATTGGGACCACAGGTAGTAGTATGTGCAATTTTCTAAGGAACTGAAAGACTAATTTTTATAGTGGTTGTACCAGCCTGCAATCCCACTAACAATGAAGGAGTCTTCCTCTTTCTCCACATCCTGGCCAGCATCTGCTGTCACCTGAGTTTTTGATTTTAGCTATTCTGACTGGTATGAGGTGGAATCTGTGTTGTTTTGATTTGCATTTCCTTGATGAATAAGTATTCAGTATTCCTCAGTTGAGATTTTTTTTGTTTAGCTCTGTACCCCATTTTTAATAGAATAATTTGATTCTATGGCATCTAACTTCTTGAGTTCTTTGTACATATTGGATATTAGCTTCTTATTAGATGCATGATTGGTGAATATCTTTTCTTAATCTGTTGGTTTCCCTTTTGTCTCTTTGACAGTGTCCTTTGCCTTACAGAAGCTTTGCAATTTTATTAGGTCCCATTTGTCAATTCTAGATCTTAAAGTGTAAGTCATTGGTGTTCTGTTCAGTAAAATTTCCCTTGTGCCTATGAGTTGTAAGCTCTTCCCTGGTTTCTCTTATATTATTTTCATTGTATCTAGATTTATGTGGAGGTCTTTGATCCACTTGGATTTGAGCCTTCTACAAAGATATAAGGAATGGATTGATTTGCATTCGTCTATATTCTGACTGCCATTTGAACCAGCACCATTTGTTGAAGATGCTGTCTTTATTCCACTGAAAATTTTTAGCTTCTTTGTCAAAGAAAAACTGACCATAGGTGTGTGGGTTCATTTTTGTGTCTTCAATTGTGTTTAATTATTCTACCTACCTGTCTCTTTACCAATACAATGAAGCTTTTTATTTGTTTTTTTTTTCCCCCACAATTAATCTGTAATCCAGCTTGAGACCAAGGATGGTGATTCCCTCAGAAGTTCTTTTATTGTTAAGAATAGTTTTTGATATCCTGTATTTTTTGTGATTCCAAATTAAGTCAAATTTGCAAATTTCTCTTTATTGCTCTAAAGAATTGACTTGGAATTTTGATGGGGATTGCATTGAATATATAGATTGATTTGGGTATGATGGCCATTTTTACAATGTTGATCCTTCCAAACCATGTGCATTGGAGATCTTTCCATCTTCTGAGATTTTCTTCAACTTTCTTCTTCAGGGATTCGAAGTTCTTGTCATAAAGGTCCTTCACTTCTTTAGTTAGAGTCACACCAAGGTATTTCATGTAGTTGGTGACTATTGTGAAGCATATCTTTTTCCTATTTTTTTTTCTCATCATGTTTGTCCTTTGAGTGGAGGAAGTCTAATGATTTGTTTGAGAAAATTTTATATCCAGCTATTTTGCTAAGGTTGTTTTTCAGTTGTAAAAAGTTCTCTGGTAAAATTTTTGGGGTAACTTAAATATACTATCATGTTATCTGCAAATAGTGATATTTTGACTTCTTCCTTTCTGATTTGTATCCCTTTGATTTTCATTTGCTCTCTAATCACTTTGGCCAGGACTTCCAGATGAGGAATGATTGTTTGGATATGTTCTTAGATTTGGGTTGCAAGAATTTTATTGAGTATTTTTGCATCGATGTTCCTAAGGGAGATTGGTTTGATGTTCTTTTTCCTTGTAGAGTATTTGTGTTGTTTAGGTATGAGAGTTATTGTGCCTTTGAAGAATGAGTTGTGTAGTTTCCCATCTGACTCTATTTTGTGGAATAATTTGGAGAATATTGATATGAAGTCGTCAATAAATTTCTGATTGCATTGTGTACTGAACCCATTTGGTCCTGGGCTTTTTGTGTTAGGGAGGTTCTTGATGACTGTTTCTATTTCTTTAGGTGTTATAGGATTGTTAAAGTAGTTTATGTGGTTGTGATTTAACTTTGTTGTCTGGTATCTGTCCAGAAATTTATCTATTTCCTTCAGATTTTTCAGGTTTGTTGAGTATAGGTTTTTGTAGTAGGATCTGAAAATTCCTTGAATTTCTTGGTTGTTATGTCTCCCCTTTCATTTCTGATTTTGTTAATTTGGATACTCTCTCATTGCCCTCTAGTTAGTCTGGCTAAGGATTTATCGATCTTGTTAATTTTCTCAAAGAACCAGCTTCTGGTTTTGTTGTTTCTTTATATGTTTCTTTTTGTTTCTTCTTGGTTGATTTCTGCTCTGAACTTGATTATTTCCTGCTGTGTATTCCTCTTGGGTGTTTGTGCTTCTTTTGTTCTAAAGATTTCAGTTGTGCTGTCAAGTTGCTAGTGTATGTTCTCTCCAGTTTCTTTTTGGAGAAACTCAGAGCTATGAGTTTTCCTTTTAACACTGCTTTCATCGAATCCCATAGGTTTGGGTATATTGTGCTTACATGTTCATTATATTCTAGAAAATCCTTAATCTGTTTCTTTATTTTTTTCTTTGAGCATGGTATCATTGAGTAAAGCATTGTTCATCTTCCATGTGTATGTGGTCTTTTTTTTTGTCTTTGTTGTTATTAAAGACCAGCCTTAGTCCATGGTAATCTGATAGGATGCATAGGAGTATTTCAATATTATTATATATATTGAGGCTTCTTTTGTGACCAAATATGTGGTCAGCTTTGGAAAAGATGCTGTGAGGTACTGAGAAGAATGTCTATTCTTTTGCTTTAGGATGAAATGTTCTGTAGATGTCTGTTAATTCCAACTGGTTTATAACCTCTGCTAGTTTCACTGTGTCTCTGTTCATTTTCTGGTTCCATGCTCTGTCCATTTATGAGAGTGGGGTGTTGAAGTCTCCCACTATTATTGTGTATGGTGCAATATATGTTTTAAGCTTTATTTCGGGTTTCTTTTATGAAAATGGGTGCTCTTGTGTTTGTAGCATGATTATTTAGAATTGAGAATTCATCCTGATAAATTTGCTTGTAATGAGTAAAATGTGTCCTTCCTTATATTTTTTGATAACTTTTGGTTGAAAGTCTTCTTTATTTCATATTAGAATGGCTACTACAGCTTGTTTCTTGAGGCCATTTGTTTGGAACTTTTTTCCCCAACCTTTTACTCTGAGGTAGTGTCTGTCTTTGTCTCTGAGATGCGTTTCCTGTATGCAGAAAAGTGCAGGATTCTGTTTATGTACCCAGTCTGAGAGTTTATGTCTCTTTATTAGGGAATTGAGTCTGTTTATGTTAACAGATATTAAGGAATAGTGATTGTTGTTTCATGCTATATTTGCTGTTAGACGTAGAATTATGTCTGTGGGTTTTTTTCCTATGGTTTTCATGCTTAGTTACTTTCTTGCTCTTTCTGTAGTGTAGTTTCTCTCTTAGTCTTGGGTTTTTCTTCTATCATTCTTTGTCGGGCTGGATTTGTGTTCAGATATTGTGTAAATTTAGTTTTGTCCTAGAATATCTTGATCTCTCCATCTATGGTGATTGAGAGTTTTGCTGGGTATAGCAGCCTCTGCTGATACTTGTGTTTACCTGTAGTTCTTTTAATTATTATATTTTTTTTGTTTTCTTTTTAAGAGCTTCTATTTGTTTATGTGTGTTCTCTGTAATTGTTTAAGGGAGTTATTCATGTGTTTCTTCAAGATCTCTATTATTACCTTGAAGTATGATTTCAAGTCTGAGTGTTGCTTTTCTGGATTTTTTTAGCAATTCACTACTTGCTGTTGTGGGAGAGCTGGGTTATGATGTTGCCATGTTGTCTTGGTTTCCATTGCTTAATTTCTTTTGCTTCCTTTTTGTCATCTTGTTATCTGTGATTATATGTAGTCTTGTTTCCAGTGACTTGTTCCTGTCTCTCTTGTGCATCTGAGGGCCTGTGGTGTCCAGAAAAAAAAATTCTTCTGAGTGTTTTGCTTTTTGTGGGTGAGCAGTGAGTTCAGGTGGCAGTGACTCAGTTGTCTTTGTGAGCTCAGGTGTTGGAACTCTTCCCTCTGCCCACTGCTCCTAAGTACTAGTGGTGGGGACCTTACTATTTCTCTAGGTCAAAAAGAACCCTTTTTCAGCAAGCAAAGCACTCTCTGCTCACTGAGAATGCCTGGTGTGTGTTCTCTCTGGGCCTATGTTTCAGGGTCACCTCTGGCCCAGGTGTAAAAGCTCCCGTGGAGCTGATCTTCCAGCACTGCCTTTCCCAAGCAGATTACCATTCTCTCTGACAAAGGCCCGGGGACCACTGCCAAGCACTCTCAATGCTCTGGGTATCAAAGAGCAACCTCACTCGGCCTTTGCCCCAGATTCTCTGCTGATCCAGGTGGAAAAGTTCCTGGGTGTCTAGTCTACAAGCACAGCCATTCGGGCAAATCCTCATTCCTTCTGACAGAGGCCTGGACATTATTGTGGCTAGAAAGCAACCTTTGCTACAAGCACTGCCAAGTACTCTCTGAGCTTCTGGATAATCACAGTGCAGCCCCACCAGTCTTGTGCCATAGGTTATCTGCTGGTCCAGGTGGAAAAGTTCCTGGGTGTCTGGTTGGCAAGAACAGCCTTTCTTGGGAGATTCAAATACCCTCTTACTGTGGGCCACAAATGAAACTTTGCCAGAAATACCGCTGCCAAGCACTATCTGTATAGATGGGTTTTAAAAGCTTAAGTTTTAAAAGGTTAAACTACTGAGGGATCACATTGCTTCTGGAATTCCCATCATTCAATTTTCCAATGGAAGTTCAGAATAATAGAACATGTTAATTTCACAGTTTAGGTTAAAAAATCACTTGTTATACACATAAAACCCTCTAGGGAATGCTTTGCTAATCCTAACTGCCACAGTGTGACTCAAGTGCAGGTGTCCTTTGATCACCAAGTCAAGCTTTTCTGAGCTTATTTGCATATTAAGAGATCAACTACATTTCAGATTGCTCAGCCCATCTTTAAAAATAGCTTGCCAATGTCCAAGAGTCAGCCTCTAGTACAGCTCTGAGAGATGAGTTCTGCTTTGCTGCCTTGTGTACTGCTGGCCTGGTTCACAGATGAGAAAGTGTTGTGTTGTGAGCACCCACTCTAATCCTTGCTGTTTTCCATTCCCAATTGTTCTGATCATTGAAATCATGGCATTCAATTCACTTTATGTTTAGTATTTATTTCACATCTTTTCAGAATGTAGAGCTCATGACTACTGCTTCATACACCACATACAATGGCTCTATAGTAGAATTTTTTTTTTTTATAGATTTGTAACAGCAATGTGTGTTTACCATTGCAGGATCCAGTGGTGACATTGTGCTGGCCCAGTCTCTAGCTTCTTTGACTGTCACTATCGCAGAAGGCTACCATCTCCAGCAGGGTCTGCACAAGTGTCAGTTCAACTAGTTATAGTTATATGCACTGGTATCAACAGAAACCAGAACAGCCACCCAAACTTCCCTTATCTATTTAGCATTAAATAGAGCATCTGGAATCCCTGCCTGGTTAAGTGGCAGAGGTCCAGGTGTGTGACAGAATTATCCATTACATCTATCCTCTGGAGGCTGATATTTCTGTTATCAGAGTTGGGATTTTATTCCCACAGTGCTCTAGGGATCAATATAAATCCTCCTGTGCTCGTTTTTCTTCTGACCTTTGTCTTGATTCCTCTAAGTCAATGCCATGGTTTTAGAAATTTCATTTGTAAGAGTAAGCTGTGAAACAGAGATTTCATAAACTGATATATTTGGCCCACTATGTATACTTTATACATCTTCAATTTACTTCCTTATTACATATATCAGTCTAGAAGCATTTGTATGTGTGTGTGTGTGTGTGTGTGTGTGTGTGTGTTTGAATGTGTGTGTGTGTGTGTGTGTGTGTATGCATGTGTGTTTCAATAGAGTGAGCAGATAAATCATTTAAAACTTACAGGAAACAAGTCATTCCCTCAAAAATAATCAGAGCCTTGAATGTTGAAGGTTGTTTGTTTCCTGCAGACACAAACTATAATTTTTACCCTAATGTCCCATTTCTCCTTCTATTTTCTTTAAATTTCAAAAGTTCTTCTTCAGTTGAATACACAGAAAGTTCTCCTGCAGCTGACTTAGGTTTTTCCGATATTCTCTTGTAAGTGAACTAAAAAACTCTTCTGGAAATTACTATTTAGTGCCCTATAATTCTGAACTTGTAACACACCTGTCCTGTCTTTCAGACTGCAATATTACATGACACCATGCTCAGCTCTTTACATTTTCTATTGGTTCCATTACTGAGGCATATGAACTCCAGAGACCCAGAAGTACAAAACCATGTTCAAGTGAGGCTTGTTACTAGACATTTCTTCATGAGCCTTCTTTCAGTTTCTGTATATTCTCCATATGGAGTGGGAAAGCTCAAGAGACTGATACTTAGCAACTTTTTTCAGATACACGTCTCTAAGTTTTCCAACTTTACAGTCCTGGCTCAGGATATTGAAAATGTATTGTAGTAGTTTCCTATTGCTGCATGAGAAGCTGATAAATATTCTGACTCAGCCACTCATGTGCAAGGATTAGAAGCTAAATACACTCTGTTAAATAATTGTCAAAGTTACTGATTGATTTTGCAGTAAGGAAATCATGAAAGTTATAATTTCAAGACTACTACTAATTAGCCTGGCCCAGGAGAAGTTGGCTGAACTCTTTCTCCAAACATAGAAAGTTAAATATTGTATTCAAATTCATAGTGTGTCTTCTGAAAAAAAAATCAATATAGTGAATCTCAAATCAATATTTGCCACGTTTATTAAATAACCATGTTTACTATGGCTGAATGATATTTCTTGCACATATGTCCTACTTTTATTACCAGTGGGTTTATTTAAATTCTTATTACTTTGAATTAATAAGTATTTTTGCAGGACTATGTCTTTTTAGTGATGATTTACATTTGTTCAGAAACATACCTAGTGTTTGCCTAACTGAATTTTATAGTAGTTCCATGTTTTGTGAGGCTTGTCCACTGAAATTCTTTTTTTCTGTTTCATTCCCTTTGTTATCATATACTGCTAACCTCTATCAGTATAGTCATTTTCAAGATTTCTTATGTATTGGTTATTT
The DNA here is from genome assembly GCF_963924665.1 of Micromys minutus. Lineage (NCBI taxonomy): Eukaryota > Metazoa > Chordata > Mammalia > Rodentia > Muridae > Micromys > Micromys minutus. The sequence goes on from NC_137953.1 coordinate 15,683,090, forward strand.
AAATGAAATGATTTTTATGTTTTTGCTTTGGTTTCTATATCACTGTAAAAATTGAAGAATCTGCAAGTCACAATATATCATCTAAATCTTTCTAACGGTCTTCAGAAGGACATGGGTTTTTGATATTGTGGACCTTTCTTTACTTTTATTCATATCTATTTATTTAGAAGTGTTTGGGTAATGTTTATTCTTCTGCTCCAATTTCCATGCTGAAGATTCTTCCATTCTGCTGATTTTAAGTACAAAATATATATGTTCCTTAATCCACTCACTGCCACTGAGTCTGTCAAGAATCTCAGAGTACATCTTCAAAACATTGTAAATCAGTAAGAGTGGCTACATTCATGGCTTTGTAGAATACACTTCAAATAAGTTTAGAAGGCTCTGATTTGACCTGGACGCAATGGCAGTCATATTCCTACAGATGAAAGCCAAAAAATAACAGAGTCTGAGTCATATTTTTATCTGCAGATGATCTTGAAAGTATAAAATACCAATGTGACGTCATGTGAAATATTTATCCATTAAACCATTATATTATTTTCTGGCATTTCACGCTAACTGTTGGTGGTTTGTTTTTCACACCAACAGTATCCAATTTAAAAATATAACCCAATATTTTCATGCAATAAATACTACCTAGGATTTACTCTTTATACATAACAATCATTACCAGAGTGAAGGTCTCATTCCTTGTTGATCCCCTCTCACAAATGAATTTCCTGTTCCACCTTGCAGGATGATTAAACAGAAGACACATGGAAGCAACATGGTCCTACAGCTCATCATGTGCTGCTTTTCTTCCTCATCTCAGACCTCACCTTGGATCCAGAGCATTGGCACCCAAACTATACAAAAGAAGCTCATTCTGAAACACATGCAGTGTTGAGAAGAAGAAAACTGATTAGATTTATTCTAAGTTTTGAAAAGAAGGTTATCCATGGTTATACATATGAAAATTTTCTAGTCAAATTGATATGGGTAGAGCTAAGTGGAGGCTATATTTTCTATTAGGTGAATCACTGGTATCCATTTCTTTGTCTCTTTAGACAAAAACAATAAGTTCGTGGTACATTCTTTTTCCACTATGCAGGCAAATCAAAATGTGAACAGAACACACATGCAAAGCAAAATAACCATAGGGGTTGTACAATACATGTTTTTCTTTTTTGTCTCTGATCAAAGTTGAAATGAAAAAAATAATTCAAGAGAGTAGATAGTCTATTATTTGAACCATTAGTATAAATTGTTGTCTATCTTTGGGAGAAACCATAAAAGTTCTTGCTACCCAGAGCATTGGATAGAAGAAATCAAATCTGAAATTCTGGATCTATTTGAAGAGATAATGTGTAGAATGATGCCATTATGCTGCAAGGTGGGTCCAGCCTATCATTGGATGAGAATGAAGGGTAGGTGGGTAAAAGACTAGAAAGAAGAGAGGAGGAGAAATGAAGAGAATCAAGATGGAGCCAGAGAAGAAGGATCCAGATCTAAGTGGTCATTATTGGCAATAGGTAGATATGAATGTTTTTAAGGGTTTCTACTGATCATTTTGTCTTATCTTGGACAGTTTATAGCTTTGTCTACTAGTTGTAACCTTATTTTGTGGATGGATTGTGGATTGAGAATTGAACATATAAATCTAATTGCTAAATTTCAAGTTTCTGGAACTTTGATATTATCAGGCTATAGGGGACAGTGTGTGAAAGCAAGTGGCTGAGAGGTAGCTGGATCGTGGAGATACAGCTCTCTTGCCCATGCAGAGTGACAATGTGCCAGGTCTGCCAAACGTGATGTGTGTGTCAGGCATGGTAAATGCCTGCCTAAGGGACAGTGTGTGAAAGCAAATGCAGAGAGACAACTAGAAAGCATGGCATTGGATCAGAATTGGTAGCCACTGATTCAATTATTTTTTATTTCTACTGCAATAGGTGGGAAACCAATGTGTTAGAGAACAATCCATTAGAAAGTTAAGATTATCAGCCTAAGAGTTAGAAAATTCTATTGTCTGAGTATGAGGGAACCAGAGCTATGTTGAATCACGTGATGTCACAAGTGTGGGAACGTTAAACAAAAGAAACACAGAAACAGCTCAGACTTGCAGGCTTTCCGTCCCCTGTTTTGAAATGTACCTACAGCTTAGAGAGTTAGAGGTTAGAATCTCTTGCTTCTTTAGAAAAACCACATTGGAAATCAGTCTGGGAGTTCTTGGTGAAAACTGAAAATAGTTCTACCAAAGACACAGCTATAGTGCTCTTGTCATATTTTCAAAACATACTACAACATATAGCAAGGACACATGCTCATATATATTCATAGCTGCCTTATTTATAAAAACAATAAACTGCAAACAACCAGATGTCTCTCAACCGAAGAATAGATACAGAAAATGTGGTACATATTCACAATGGAGTATTAAGCAGCAATTAAAAATAACTTTATAAAATACACAGGAAAATGTAAGGTACTCAAAAATATTATTCTGAGTGAGGTAACTCAGTCAAAAATGAAGACAAATGATATAAACTCACTAATAAATGGATATTAGTCTAAATGCTCACAATGCCCATGATACAACTCACAGACTCTACGGAGCATAGTAAGAAGACCAGTGTGTGGATGCTTTAGTTCTGCACCGAGGATGGAAGAGGAAGATCTGGGAAGGTGGTGGGGTAGAGAAGGGGAGAAAATATCAATGGATTTTCATATATATATATTTATAAATATGAAAGAGGGCAGTATCAAGAACTGGAAGACATGTCAGAGAGGTACAGTGCGTCAGGAAATTGAACAAAAATAAGTAGCTGGGTGGATGAGAAACTGAAGATAGCCACAGGAGTGTGACAGATACCTGGGAATCGTGAGGCTCCCAAGACCCAATGGTGATGATTTAATCCAAAATGTGCAGAGAAGGGGGAGATAGAACCTATTGAGACCACCTCTGATATATAGTCACAGGCCCTGGTCAAGGGATGGGCCTTCCCACCCATCTCAAAGTTTTAAACTCAGAATTGTTCTTGTTCTAAGGAAGAACAGGGATAAAAATGGAACAGAGACAGAAGAAAGGGTTAACTGGGGACTGGCCCACCTGGAGATCCATCATGTCTGCAGATAACAAACCCAACACTGTTGCCATGATCAAAAAGAGCTTGCTGACAGGAACCTAGTATGGCAATTCATTGGGAGGTCTGAAAAGCAACTGATCAATGCAGATATTGTTGCTTGGAGCCAACCATAAAACTGAGCTCAGGAAACCTGGTGAGTATCTGGCAGAAGAACTGAGGAAGTATAGTGTGATTGCAACTGCACTGGAAGAAAAACATACTTTGGCCTGAGTTCCCAGTTCTCCCAGAGTCTGGACCACCAACCAAGGGGTGTACCTGGAGGGATACATGGCTCCAGATACATATGTAGAAGAGGATGGCCTTGCCTTATAGCAATAGGAGGGGAAGCCCTTAGTCCTTGGTCCTTGGGAAGTTTGATGTTCTAGCAGAGCATGATGCTGGAGCAGGCAGGAGGGTGAGTGTGGATGGTTGGAGGAGCACCATTATACAGAAAAAGCGAGAGGGGAGGGCAGATGTGGGATGTGGGGTTGGTGGTGGTGGGGTAACTGAGAATTGGAATATTGTGAGACAGGAGATTTTTGGAGGGAGTAACCTGGAAATAGGATATTATTGAGATATAAATGAATGAAATTAGTAATAAATAAAAAAGGACAAGAAAATGAAAATCAATCACTTGGCTCTGTGATGGAACCATTTGTTTGGATCAAATGAGAATTTGCCTAAAACTCATATATTGACAAAGAAAGTCACTATTTGCTAATTTTTATTTCCAGTGTGACTTTTCCTTGAGTATATTGGTGAGATTGCTCTTTTCAATTTATTCGTATGTCTTTCCGTTTGAACATAATTTATATCACCTGCTCACTGTGGGAACATAAGCAACCCTACAGTTGGATCAGCCCTGTATAACTGTCAAGTGCTTGGGAAAATGAAGCAGTTTTGTTTAGATATCCTACAGAATCTACAAAGTTGCTTTTCTAGGAGTATTGTGAGTCATGTCCATCTGGCTTTATTGGAGATCATCTATCTGTAGGACTGATTATATCCACAGATTTTTCACAGACTTACAGACCTGGAAATGTGGCCAATTTCAGAGGAGCGATTAGAGTCCTCATTACTTTTCCATTGACTTATGACCAATACCAAAGAAGCTTCACTAACCAAAGTACACAAGAAATAGAAAAACTGAATGCCTGGACAGTTGTGTGTTGAAATAATTTTCCATTATTGGAGAGTCTTCATGTATTATAAAATCCTATCAAACCATATAAAGTTGATTTATCCAGCTTTAGCCTTTTATCAGAAGACACTTTGTCCATAGAAACTTGATTTTGTCTTGTTCTGTTTCCTAACCGTATATTATGTTCATCATTACATTCCTACTATCAAATTTTATTGGGAATCCAAGATCAGTAGCAATAGCCTGTATTATTTTCATGTCCCCATATACAGATTATTGTAACTACAAGATAGATTATATCAATTACATGCTTAGAAGAATGAGAAGCTCTAAGATCCAGGGCACCTTCCATTAGAAGACACTCAGAAAAGCACATTGCCCATTACAAGTGTTTTTTGAGGTTTTAAAAAAAAGAGAACACAGAGATTACAATTCGGTTTTGCTGACCTCTTGATATTGGAAAACCAACTGGGGTTGTCTATTTTAGTTAAGAGTACTATTCCTCCTACTGTCAGTATTTCCACAGTTACCCATAGTTCTTTATGTAGGGTGGATTCTTCTCATGAATTCCCATGTCAATGTTTGTATGTATGCAGGAATTTTTCTTATTCAGTTCTTGTTTAGGCACTAGCCATAAAACCACCTGGTTTGATTCTGTTTGGTCTGCCTTTAGGTTACTTGTCCTTTATGCTTTACTGCTGTTAGTATACTTTCTTTGCTTTGAACATCTGGTGTTTTGGCTAATATTTTCAGAAGAAATTTCGTTTCTGGTCCAAACTATTTGGAGTTCTATAGGCTTCTTGACCTCAATGTCTAAAGAAGAAAATATCAATTCAAATCTAAAGGCATTTATTGGCAAAACATTAGTGGAAAAATTAAGCAGCTGAAGATAAAAATAAGAGCACATCAAATCATTTAAGTGGTTTGTTCTTTAAAAATTGGTAGATAATAGCATGGAAACTAATCTAGTGAAAGAGAACCATACTCAAATTTGGATAATCTGAGATATAAGAAAAAACTTGCTGTATATTTTAAAGAAGTTCTAATGATCATTGAGTACTTTAGTATCCCATATCCCATCCATACTTCAAATATATAAGAAATGCATATGTGTCTATTTATATATGGCATGACAACATTTGGTACTAAAGCATTAACATCCTCAACTTGTCCATAGAATGTAATAAAATTAACAAAACAAAACAATCAAACCAAAACCAGCATTAGCCTTGAGACCTCTGTCATCATCAGTGATGCCTGTTTGTTTTAAGTTTTGTTAAGTTTCAGTTTCCAGTGTCTTCAATCCCATGACTACTGACTATGGCCTCTTTCGCTCTTAATGATATTTATGTTAAAACCTCTTCGTGGAAACAACTTTCACTTATAACCTGAATCCTCCCACATTGCTTTTTCTTTATCTTATTAAATTAGTTTGTGTTCTTTTGGTAAGAAGTATCACATTACAAACTTCCATTTTTGTTTTATATACAAGAAATAGGTGAGTTGCTGAAAAGATGGATCAGTGATTAAGAGCCCTTCCTGCTTTTGCAGAGGACATGGATTCACATTCCACCATCAATATGGCATCTCCGTACCATCAACAAATCTATTACCAGGGTATCCAATTTTGTCATTTGGTATCCAAGGGTAGCAGTCACAGGTGTGGTACAGAGTCATGCATGCAGAAAAATACACATACACATAAATCAAAATCAAGACTTTTTAAAAAAATTAATTCTGTGAGATGTAAATGTCACTACAACTCACAGCCTTTACAGTGGAGCAGAGACAGTGCATTCCATATATGGAGGCTCAAAATAACAGAATGTGAGGTGACTTATTTTCTCCAACTTGATCTGTTGTGATCCTATACCTTAAGCACTATCTACTGCAAAAAGAAGCTTCTAAGGTAAATGCTAAGAATATCACCAGTCTATGTGGATAAATGTAAGAATTACAAAAAGCAGTTTTATACCATTTTCACTTAGGACAACAATAGTATTCTTTGGGCATAAGATATTTTTGTTATGATTTCCTGACTATGTATACAGTCCCAGGTATTGCAATCAGTATTCTTTAGAGTTCAGGTAAGGGAAAACCAAGAAACAAACAAACAAACAAAATGAACATAAGAACAGTTCACCTGGACCACAAATTATAAAAATCTCTCTATTTTCTTCTTTGTGTGTCAACTCTACATTGAATGAAATGTACCCAGTGCAAACATTTTGACCACTGACTCAAAAGTTCTCACTGGACTTAGCATTAACCTCATATATTCTGACAAACTTAAATCTGGCTGTGTTTGTCTGATGTTGGCATCTATGCAGATATCCTTTTGTCTTCTTTTACAGGGATGAGGATTCCCAGTCTTTGTATGTATTTCAAACTTTGTTTCATTTATACAATCCGGGTACACACACACACACACACACGCACACACACACACACACACACACACACACACACACACACATATATATGTATATATATATATGCAGTGGAGTCTTCTCTATGCTTTGTATTGAGAAATCTCTTCTCTCAGGCCTGCTCTCAAATAGCTAATTTTGACAAAAAAAAAGAATTTCTCTCCTCATATGTTTCTGTCATCCCCTAAAAACTCAGTAACTTTTCATTTTCTTTATATTAGTATATTGAAAATTTTTCTGAGATTTCTATGTGTCCTTTCATGTTGAGAAATAATTTTAACTTTGTTGAAGAAGGAAAATGATCAATGTTAGGTAATTGATGCTAATTTGTTAACTTTGTATGTAAGATAACATGTGCATACATAATGAAACTCTATGAAAACAGAGGCAGCAGTGTATATACAATAATGTATAACCAAAAGCATTTTCTTTATTTTTCTTAAGTCCATTACTTTTCCTTAAAAGCTCATGTAACTATGTCACCAGAAAGCCCAATGTACACATAAAGTCACAGTTTAGCGTGTGCAAATTCAAGCTATACGTTAAATTTTAACTCTTAGAAAAACCTCCAGATGGTCATCCTGGCATAAACATGAAGTTGCAGCCTTAGCTGGAGAACAGAAATGTGCTAAACCGGTCAGAGTAATGTTACTAGTTTTAACATGTCTAAATTTGTAGAATATCTTTATTAAGCTCATCTGAATATCTATTTCTACTGTGCTTTCATACTCTTTTCCATATACAATATTAATTCCTACTGAATCTTCTCCAGGGCTCTTTTACACGGTCAATTTCCATCTCTTTGAACTTGTACCCTAATTTCCTTTAGACAGCAACACAGGAGGGTCAAATCAGCATGCTCCAATCTTCCCAGGAAGGTCAATTCACACACCCTTTTACCATTTATAAATATATAAATATATTTTTTTCAAATTTTTCTCAACAATATATCTGGATCAAATTTTTTATTATTAAAGATCATTCACTGTGGGAGTTCTCATCATTACCCCGTAATCCAGTAGAGCCGGCTATTTCTTCCTCTCTCTTGTCCCTTTTATTTTCTATGGATAGCTCTGTCCTTAGTGAGTGTTCCTTTCTATAGGGGCATTCAACTTTTTTAAAAACTAAGGCTTCTGTTCACTCAAAAATATTTTCTGACTTTATATATTTCTTAGTACAACTTATCCACCATGAGTTGGGCAGAAATTTCCAGAGAACAAGGAAGGTGGTCATTTCCCACACCAAAAACCCTTGTTCCGATATGCCTGGGTTGACTGTTTGAGTGCCAGAGTCAGAGCAGTTTGTTTCTGATGATGTCAAAGAATTTCCTTCCCTATTAATGTCCTCAATCCTTTCCAGAAACTTTCCTTAAAGTTGATTTTAGGACATATATAGTATAAAACAATGGTAAAACAGACAAGCATACAAGAAAGAACAATGCCATCTGTATAATAGAAAACTAGAGATGCATTATTCAGGATAATGATGCTCCCTCAGCTGATACTGAGTCATGCACCTGCTTTTACAACAGAGTTGCACATGATATTTACCAGCCTTGATTTTTTAAAATATGAAGCTGAAAAAAAAAAAAAAATAAAGGCCAAAATGTGAAAACCTCAGTCATTCTTAGGAAAAAAAAATAATGGTATAGCATCTTCTCAGAATGTGGTACACCTAGACCTTAAATCATTAATAATTCAAGAGCTAGGCATATTGCCTTGTGGCAATTTTTGGTATTCAAAGATTATTATGTCTAATCTATACACACCAAGAAAACTCTGACTGCTTCCATATTACATTCTGTCCTACATGTACTTTATGCTTATGGTAACTAGTGGGATTTCAATGCATACAATCAAACCTCTAAAAGAATTAAGTACTGACAAAAATATATTCATATAGATTTATGCCAAAATGCTTTTAAAAATCTGTACGTGTATCTCTCTTTTTAAAATAAAGTTGTAAGAAAAAAATTTAACAAAGAGTCTCTGAAAGTTGTCTGACCTATTCACACAATGACCAAGTTTAGACAGCTGAACCTCCATGCTGAATGCCTTTCTCCATTGTATCTATAAAAGAATATAACAGCAGAAAATAACCAAAAATAAAACACTACCATTAATCAGTATAAACATTTATTAGATTTGTGCCCTCAAGCATATCGAACATATATCTAGTTTTTACAAGCATGATGACTCTTATCCAAAGTAAGTTCATTTGATAAGCCCTAAAACAAAATTAAAAGTTCTTTATTATTGAGCTTTTTTTATATAAGTGCACAGTGAATTTTGATTACCTCTATACTTCATGTACAACCTCCATCTTCCCTATTTATTCGAACAAGTACAACCAACTTCATATTCATGTATTTAAATTTTAATCACCACTAAGTCCAGTTAGTACCATTCTTATGTGCATGGATGTGCATCCATACTGTAACATTTAAACCATCAAAGTGGACATAACTTTCAAGAAGAATCACTTTCTCTTTCCTAAACCCTATCCCCTGACAATAATGTCAACATTGTCACCTTCAGTGTCCGTTGTGGTGCCATTCAAAGTCTGCCACAAGGTGATTTCTGTAGTGTTATGGGCTAAGAAGTGATGACTGCAATAATTTGAACTATAGGGAGCTGATGCTTGTGGTATGATTGCAGATCTGGTGTAACAATAACTCCAGATTTTATGACTCAGTGCAACAGCAAGAGAGCTGAGATTGGTGTCAGTGAAGGTTTAGTATTGATGTGATAGAAGAATCCAGAGGCCTTGAACCAGACAAATGTCTCATTCCAATAAACATTTACAAGTCAATGTGTGTGGATAAAAGGGTGTACTGTGGACAAACATCAGATCGCTCTACCACTACAACCAATGAATATGTGAGAAAAAGGTGGGAGAGAAGTGGGGACAAAGTAGTAGACACAGCCAAAGTAGAAATCAGATAGCCATGCTGCGTGTGGAAGGTCTGCTGTTAGTAGCAAGTCCTTGCCTAGAGGTGTTAGCAAGTTTAGTTTTAGTTTATTTTTTTTTTTTAATTTTGTTTTGTGAAGGGGTAAAAAGGATGGATGGCAGATATGGAAAAATGGTAGAAGAATGGGTTTGGGGTATATGGTGTAAAATACTCTCCAAATAAATCAATAAAAGAATTTTCTTTAAAAAGGACAGTAACAGTAAACAAGCAAACATACATATGAAGCAACATTAGCAACAAAAGTTCACTGTAGTTATATCAGCACAGAGAATGGGAATAAAATCCAAAAAAATGTTTTTGGAAGAGAGTCAGAGAATTGGAAATTATTAAATTAATCATGAGGAAATTGAGAGAAAATCAAAATTCACAATATTAAAAATGAAAAATCAAAGTGTTACAATGCACATTTTTGAAAATAAAGAATAGTCAACAAATACTATTAACTTTATATAAACACACTATAGAAAGTTCACATCATTTAAATGGTAGCAATTAAGGGAAACAATGTATTAGATGAGGAGATAAACTACAGAGGAGGAAAAAACGATAGGCCATGATATGTTAGTAGAATCATAGACAACTCTGCTCATAGAAGAATATAATTCCTCTACCCTGTGATGTCCAGTGAATGTTCCTTTCAGTTATATATAACCTGGTACATTTGGAAACCAAGGCCTATGTTGATTACATGTGATTAACTTACTCCATAGATATGTCAAATTCTCTTAAATCTTTTTTTTGTATGAATCTAGAGCACAAGTTAATATGCATTTTAGTTGTTTTACTTCTTGATGGTGCTCATGGAGATTTGGAATAAAAGCCACATAATGGGGAAACTTTGCCTTCTACTCATAATGAACAAAAAAACACCTTTCTTTTTTTCTGTTTTCAAAGCTGATTTCTTTCTCTCTGTGACAAAAGTCAGAATGTGAAATAAATTTCTGTCTATAAAATACACAATATTTATTAGGAGGGATCAATGTGCACATAAACCGAATCATAGTCTTTATGTAGAACATCTAATGTTCAAAAACATGTATGATACTGAAACATACTAGTATTGGATTCCATAAAAGACCAGGATACAATGCCCTAGGTTTTGCCTGCCACACTGAGGAAGCTCCCAGGCACCAGGGACATCCAACTCTGCCTGTCTACTCTAGGAATTCTGCTGGTACAAGGAACATTCAGCTCAAAACTCTGCCTGAATGTCCAGTCACCAAATGGCACCAGGAACAATCAAATGCCTAAAGGCCAGCATAAGAGCACAATCACATAGGTACAGTGCAATATGTCACAAGTGCAGGCCATTTATCCCAGGCAAGTCCTTGGAACTGTAACACAGCAGAAACAAAAATGATAAACATGCATCCAATTTTAAAAAGATGACTGAGGTCTTTAATGGGGAAATGAGCGAACCCCTTAAATAAATACAGGAAAATAAAATGAAATAAAGGAAGGGAATGAATATTATGCTTCAAGAATTAAAAATAGAAGTAAAAACAATAAAAATTAGACAAAAACCCCAATCTACAAACAAACAAAAACAAATAAAACCCCCAAAACCACAAATGGAGGCAACCATGGAAAGGAAAACTTAGGAAACTAAACAGGAACTGCAGGACTTCATGTTTGTAAAATCACAGTGGGAATCAGTCTGCCATTCCTGAGAAAATTAGAAATAGTTTTATGTGAAGATCCATTACACGATTCCTGGGCATATATCCCAAAATACTTCAACATATACTAAGAAAATGCTTAAAGCACCCCATTATGTTCATAGCAGACTTATCTGTAATAGCCAGAATCTGGAAAATACCAAAATGCCCATCAACTGAAGAATGGATACAGAAAATGTGGTACATTTACACAAGGAGTATTACTCAGCCATTAAGAGCAATGACTTCTTGAAATTCATAGGCAAAATATTCATTCTTAATGAGGTAACCCGACACAATAGAGCACACATTGGATGTATGCATCAATAGTGGAATTAGCCCAAAATTTCAGAATGTCCACGATACAACCCACAGACCATATGAAGCTTAAGAGGAAAGCAGAGCAGGGTTTGGATGCTTAAGACTTGAAATGAAAGGGGGAAAGAATGATGGTGGGAAGTGGAGGAAGAGGAGGTCTTTGGAGGGAGTGACGAAGTGGAGTAAGTAAGGGGGGCAGCATCTGAAAATGGGATATATGAGAGAGGTACAGCAGGTCAGGCAATTGAAGACAATTAAGTAGCTAGCTTGAAGGGGAAATGAGATAACCATTAGAGAGTCCCAGACACCAGGAAAATATGAGACTCCCAGGAGCCAGTGTGGATGGCTTTAGCTAAAATATGCAGAGAAGGGGAGATTGAACCTGTAAAGACCACCTCCAATAGACAGTCTCAGTCACAGGTTGAGGAATAAGGTCACCTACCTACCTCAATGTTTTTAACCCAGAAATATTCCTGTCCAATGGAAGAACAGGGATAAAAAATGGAACAGAGACTAAAGGAAGGGTCAACTGGGGCCTGTCCCACTTAGGGATCCATTATGTCTGAAGACAGCAAACCCAGCACTGTAGCCATGTAAAGAGATGCTTGCTGACTAGAACCTCCTATGGTGGTTCTTTGGGAGGCCAGGCCAGCATCTGACCAGTGCAGATGTGCATGCTTGGAGGCAACCTTCCAACTGAGCTCAGGGAACCTTGTGGGAAGCGGGTGGAAGAACCGAAGGAGAGTGGGATTGAAAGTGCATTTCAACAACAGCATAGGCTGGCGTGAGCTCCCAGTTCTCCCAGAGTCTAGAGCACCAACCAAGGAGTGTACCTGGAGGAATGGAGTGTGATGGAGCATCCTAACTTCAAAGTTATAGGAAGATAATTGAAATTTTCTCTAAGGTAAAAAAAAAATCTGTATTTAAAAGTAAATTATTTTTCACTTTACAACCCTATGTCAGCCCTTCTTCTACTTCAAGCACTCACCCCGTGCACGGCCCCCTCTATTTCCCAAGTATTTGCTCTAAGTAAAATTTTGATATAATTTACCCATGAATTTTCATGCTTCAGTGCCTTAAATCTTTAATAAATGTAATGTCATTTATTTGAAAATACACTCAAGACATTCTGAGATAATGAATAAAACATGAAATAAACTGTGAGAGATCACAGTGCACACTGAGAAGAGTGATTGTTCAGAGTAGTTTTACATGATTGATTGTGTCTTTAGGAATCTCCAGCTCATGTTCTCTTAGATCCAGCAGTACTGGTGTTTCCATTGATTTCTATGGGAGAATTTTTTTTCTATCCTTCTATGGATGGCTTTATTGCTTCACGGTTGAAGAAATATCTCTGAGCACACCTGGACTTGCATCATATTTGGAGGCAATTTTTCCATTAGCTTTGTGGGATTGATCATCTGAACAGGTTGGAATGAGTTGAAATGGTGACATCTGTAAACAGCATTCAGGAGAACAGGAAGCACACAAGGCTTTCTGTGATTGGTATAAACAGTAATTCTTAACAGAACTTTATCATGAGAAAGATATACCTCAAAATACTTATTGAATATCCCTGTGTAGTGCATCAAATCAATCTTGTCTTTAGGGAGATACATAGGTAATACTATAGGACGGGTATTTTCCTCCTAAAGCAGGGAATAAGTTTCCTTCTTCATCCTTTTAGTGACTACAAACAAGTACACATTGTCCTGGATTAACCTGGCTTGACTTAGTTAACAGACATGTTTATAAACCCAGGACTGCCTAGACTATGTCTTGCTATTTGCATATTTCATTTTCAGAAACCACAAACATCTCACAGTTGTTATAAAGAGATGCACTTAAGAGAACAGCAGTAATTATCCAGAGACTGAAATTCAAATACACAATGGATTTTCAGGTGCAGATTTTTAGCTTCCTGCTAATCAGTGTCACAGGTAACAGAGGGCAGTGAGTTTGAGCTCAAAATTTAACCAAAACGTGGGAATTTGAGTCTAAAATTTATCTTTATTTTTTTCTGAATTTTTGGTGGTATAAAATTAGTTTTGTATTGCTATGTATGCTAATCCCCCCCCCTCTCTCTTTCTCTCTGTTGCTTATTCCTAGTCATAGTGTCCAGTGGAGAAATTGTGCTCACCCAGTCTCCAAAAACCATTCCTGCATCTCTGGGGGAGAAAGTCACCATCACATGCACTGCCAGCTCAAGTGTAGGTACCAGTTATTTGCACTGGTACCAGCAGAAGTCAGGAACCTCCCCCAAACTCTGGATTTATAAAACATCCAACCGGGATTCTGGAGTCCCAGATCGCTTCAGTGGCAGTGGGTCTGGGACCTCTTACTCTCTCACAATCAGCAGTATGCAGGCTGAAGATGCGGCTATTTATTACTGCCAGCAGGGTGATATTTACCCACCCACACAGTGATACAGACCTGAACAAAAACCCTCTAACTCCTTAGAGACCAGCTACTTCCTCCTAGACATAAAATTTCACCAGGGTTTTGACTGCAGTTGTCCACACAGGGTGTTGCTTTATAGTGAGTGTCATTTGCATCTTTGAATAATTGTCTCCATAATATTTCACCAAAGTCCAGTGCTGTTCTCAGATAATCTACTTTCCTTATTTATTTTCCAGATTTCTCTTTTTGTTGGAGGAAAGTTTGGATGTCACTGCTCTTAATTTACTGCTTGTCCCTATGAACTTTCACATCTAAGTTTTGCTATATTCACTGATTTTACGATCTTTTTGGTACGTGATTTTTCTTCAGGATAGTCACTTATTCGCAGTATACCTTTGTTGTTATCCTAAAAATTGTAGTTTTAATTCTAAAATGTTGTTAATCATAATATTATGATGTTATTTGCCATGGAGTGTTACTCGGTGTTAATTTTACTGTCATGTTTGTGAACTCATATAAGTATTTTTCATTGTTAACTGAAGTCTGTGATTATAACATCTAGAAATTTATGATTGGGGCACTCTAAGTTGGACCAGTAGCTTATCTGTTGATTTCTTCCTAAAGATTGTTTATACTCTGGTGGTGTTGGCTCTTAAATGACACCATCAATTCTCACATGCTGCTATGCTGTTTTCTTCCACATTTGCTGACACATTTGCTGACAGCCCCACAGGACGTTCAGACCTTCAGATTTCATAAGTCAAATTTTACTGTGAACATTAAACTGCATTAGACATATGAGAGCTACACAAAATGAATTCACAGACCTAGATTTTCTTATCTCTTCTGTTCTTTTTATGTGATGGCTATTTAATTGTGTTATAACCTTTTCATAGTAATATTTTTATAGCAAAAAACATATAAGTATAGAATATCTGGAGAAAGTTGCTATTTTTTCCCCAACTGACTATTATACAAACATTGTATTAATATTTTCAAGGAAAGTGTCTATACATATCCTGCATGTTCTCGGCTTTACTATGTGAATCAGGCTACCCCCTCAGATTTAAACAAATTATATTAACTCTGCCTCTGAAGTGCTGAGATTAAAGGTCTGTGCCACTGCATCTGGTTTAGAAAAGTCATTTGTAAGATCAAAGTTTATGCTATATAATATTTGAATATGAATGTATGTAATGCAGTTTTCTCTTTCTCATCACAGCTAACCATGTGGACATTGTGGTGAACCCGTTTCCATCTTTTATGTCTGTGCCAGTTAAGATGTTATCCATTACCTTAATTATTGCCAAATTCTGTTTGGTAGCTCTACCAAGAGGGATCATCTGTATTTGAATCAAAGTAATAAAGGGAGCCTCTGAAGTACTGACCTTCTGGACATCCCTTAGAATTCTGGGGTCTCTTATTGCTCTACAAATTGATGGTCTAAGACAGATTTCATTATCACCATCAATACTACCTCTGGAAGACCTGAAGTATTATTCTTGTATACCTCATTACAGCACTTTTCCCATATCACTTGAGCCTCAAACACAAATCTTTTCTTAGTGCCTCACCAGCTTCTTTCAGTACACCCAGCCATGAACACTTCACTCATCTAAATGACAAGCAGTGTGTCTGTCACATGGATGAAAAATGTATACAAGTTAGTAGAAAACTAATAACTAGAGTGTCTTAAAATTTTTCTACCTACTCTGCCAAGATCTCTCTGCTACAGGGGCAGAAAGTCCATTGTATTCGGATCATTTGAGCCTGGTCAGCAAATGATCTACTAATATCTGCATTTTAAATATTTCAGATAGTCTACATATTGCTATATTATGGCTTTATAGTACATGACATTTTACCATCATTACCATAAGTATAGTCTATGTTACTTGAGCTATTTGTAAGCTCACAGTAAAACAGAGAATAAGTCTTCTCAAATGACATGAAATATGGATTTTTGTGACTATATGAACTTTTTTCTCATTTCTATGACCACTAGAAATAAGGAATCACCCTGCTTTTCAAAGTCATTTTTTTCTAAATATAATAGTATTTGGCATGCATCACTATGAATGTAGTTTTTCTTCTAGTCTCCAATACACATATTATGCCACCCTGACTTCATTTCATCTTAACAGTAGATGGCAGTACTATCACATTTTCTGTTCATTCAATTATCACCAGTCTCTGAATTGTAATTAAATAAAATATTGATACTAGAAGTCCTTCAGGACCCACATAAAGGACAACTAAACATCAGCTACATATGAGCGTGTAGGCCAACATCAGAATCTGTATGTTCTTTGGTTAGTGATTTAGACTCTGACAGAACGAGAGTGCTGGATAATTGACACTGATAGTGTTCCTGTGGAGTTCCTACCCACTAGAGGGTCCAATATTCGTTTTTTCAATTCTTCAATAAGAGTCCCCATGTTTCATCCACTGTTTGGCTGTAGGTGTCTGTATTTGTCTGAGTTATTGCTGTGTGGAGCTTCTCAGAGGACACCATAATCTTATCTGCAAGCATAACAGAGTATCATTAGAGTGTCAGGAATTAGTGCTTGCCCATGGAATGTGTACCACATTGGGGAACACATAGGTTGGGTACTCCTTCACTTTCTGCTTCTCCCCTTTCCTACATTAGGTTTTGACAGGATAAATTTTGGTCTAAAGTCTATTGCCTGGGTTGGTATGTGTATAATGCTCCTGGGTTTCCTTTCTGGCTAAAGGAAGTGGGTTCTTCAGGTTACATATCCCAAATGTACAGAGTCAAAGAAAAGTCTATGTAAAGTCCTTCAGATACCTACGCATCCTCATGCCTGTAATTTGTAGATTTCAATTCATTTTCAAGGCCTTCTAAGCATCTTTTCTGAATTTCTTCATATGCAGTCCAGAATGCCCGTTTTCTTTCTTATCATCTCAAACCCAGCACACTCCCTTTATCTGCTTCTTATGACCATTTTATTTCCTTTCCTGAGGAAAATTGAATCTTCCTTGTTGGGACCTTCCTTAATGTATGGTTTATGGACTGTTATTTGGTACCTGATTTTTATGGCTGACATCTATTTACATGTCAGTACATAGCATGCATTTTTTTTAGTTCAGAGTTGCAACATTCAGGATAATATTTTTCAATTTTTATCCATTTGCTTGCAGAATTTATGATGTATTGTGCTTTAATTGCTAAATAGTGTTCTATTGTGTACAAATACACATTTTATTCATTTTTCATTGGAAGGAAACATAGGGTGGTTTCACTTTCTTGCTATTATGAATAAAACTGCTTTTAAGAAAGTTGAGCACATTTGTGATACTGTAGAGTATCTGTCAGGTATAAGCCCAGGTATCGTGTACCTGGGTCATGAGTGGAACTATTAGCATTTTTCTGAGAAAACAAGAAATCAATTTACAAAATGGTTGTAGGAGTTGGAATGTACACCAGCAATGATGAAGTGTTTCCTTTCCTCTACATTTTCAACAGCACATGTTATCTCTTGGAGTTCTTAATGTTAGCCACTCTAATAGCTGTATGATAAAGCAGGAACTCGAACAGGACCTATCTGAAAAGCTGTTATCAACAAATCAGATATGTTCTACTAGCTGGGGTGTCTTGCATAGCCTGGCAGAATCTTGAAGTGCCATGGTGAGTGGCATAAATACGGATCCTCACCTGAGAAGAAGGTAAATAGAAGTGGTGAAATGTGTATGGGAGTAGGGTGTAGGACTGGGCAATGAGCCAGATGCAAAGTGAAGAAAAAAATAAAAACAACTAATTAAATTTCATTTAAAACACAGAAAGGCAACATTAAGTCTCTAGCCCTAGATGTACTTGGCCCTCAAGATGAACTCTAATTTCTGCCTATATTACATGACACTCATTGTAGTCATAATAATAGAAATCATAGATAAATCTGAATTAGAAAATTTAAGAGTGAAGTATTTTCTGGAATTAAAAAACTTCTTAGTGTTTAAGAACATCTGTTGATTTTGTAAAAGTCTTGGACTCATTTGGTAATAATTACATGATGGCCTACAGTAATTCATAACTCCAGGATTGGATAACTGAAGCCTTTTTTTGACTTTCTTTGTTATCAAACTTGTATGATATGTACATACATTCACTCCAGCAAATTAATTATAAACACTGAATAAAATAAAGAAATATAAAAAGATTAGTCATCTTTCTATTTCAATAGAGACCAAAATATTTTTGAAGTTTCTTAAAAATCTAACACTAATTTCAGATTTAAAGTAAGGTCATGGGGAAATCCTTTTGTTTATCCAGCATGAGATTTATGGAACAATGTGCTGATTTATTTGTATTGTATAACACCAAGGATGATTTAGTATTCTTAACTGGTGAAACATAAAACCCATATTCTCAAAAAAATAAAGAAAGAATTTTCTTCTTAAGTAACCAAAATGATATTAGTAACAGGCTAACAAATGCAATTAAAGGAGATACCAGATGTTATTTAGAATGAAGAGTACCCATTTATTTAGAATTGTGTGCTCAGAAAAAATACTTAAATATTAACTTATGTTCAATAATTTCTAAGTTACTATCTTTCAACAAATCTATCTATTCACAGAATCAGTTGCGTTTCATAATTGTTTTAAAAAGGGAAGAAGTTTTTCATGAAGAGAGAATTTGAAAAATCAGTCTTACGGAAGATCGAGGGACAGAGTCATGCTTCATCATGGCTGTGCTAATTTCAGTGTTATAGGAAGATAATTGGAACATTCTCTAAGCTAAAAAGATCTATTTTTTCCTTTACCACCTAATATCAATTCTTACACCCCTCCAAGTACCTCCTCCCATGCAAGTTCTGCTCTTTTTCTCTAGTCTTGACTGCACTCAAAATGTTGATAAAAGTTTTGTAAGAATTTGAATGATCGGGTGCTTCCAATCTTTAATAAATATAATGTAATTTATTTGAAAACATGCACAGATATTCCAAGATAATGAATATAAATGAATTAAACAGTGACAGATCACAGTGCACACTCAGAGTCATGAATGTTCAGAGTAGTTTTACATGAGTTTGTCTTCATGAATCTCCAGCTTATGTTCTCTTAAATCCAGCAGTACCAGTGTTTCCATTGATTTCTATGGGAGATTTTTTTCCATCCTTTTAAGGATGGTATCATTACTTAAAAGTTGCATAAATATCTCTGAGCACACCTGGGCTCATATCCTATGAAGAGAATGGAATGAGTAGGTGACATCTTAGAGAACAGCATTCCAAATACAAGAAGTAGATAAGGATTTCTGTAATAAAACAAATTCTTTTTTTGTCATTTTCTTTTTTTCAACTTTATTTAAAAAACAAAGATACATGTGCAGATTTTTCAAGGCATTTTTTCATAGAATTCTATGAATATATTTTTGTCAGTACTTGATTATTTTAAAAGGTTTGATAGTATGCATTGAAAAGTTACTAGTTATAATAAGCATAAAGTATATGTAAAACAAAATGTAACATGGAATTAGTCAAATTTTTCTTGGTGTGCATTTATTAAACATGATGATATTTAAATGCTAAAAAATGTCTAAAAGGCTATCTACTTAGCTCTTGAGTTATTAAGGATTTAATGTCTAGTTGTACCCCACTCTAAGAGTTTGCTATAGACTTATTGGAATTTTATTCTAAGAAGGACTGGGGATTCCACTTTTTGGCCTTACTTTTTTGAGCTTCATGTGGTCTGTGGGTTGTTTTTTGGTTATTCAGATCTTTCTGGGGTTAGTATCCAATTATCAGTGACTGCATAGTATGTCTGTTTTTTTGTGACTGGATTATCTCACTCAGGATGATATTCTGTAGATACATCCATTTTACTAGGAATTTCATAAATCCATTGTTTCTAATAGCTGAATAGTACTGCATTGTATAAACTGTTGGTGGGGTCATAAGCTGGTAAATCCACTCTGGAAATCAGTCTGGCAGCTCCTCAGAAATTTGGACATAGTACTAGCCAAAGGCACAGCAATTCCACTTCTGTGCATATATCCCAAAGATGCTCCACTATACAATAGGAACACATGCTCCACCATGTTTATAGCAGCCTTATTTATCATAGCCAGGAACTGAAAAGAACCCAGATGTCCTTCAGTAGTTGAATGGATAAACAATAATTTTTGATACAAATGTATCATGAAAGAAATATACCTCAAATTACTCAATTGAACATCAATGGTTTAGTAGATCAAATCAATCTTGGTTTTAGGGAAATACATAGGTAATACTATAGGACAGCACTTTCTCCCTAAAACAGGAAACTGAAAACAAAAATTTCCTTCTTTATCATTGTAGTGACTACAAACAAGTAGATATTGTCCTGGATTAAACTGGCTTGACTTAGTTAACAGAAAACATGTTTATAAACCTAGAACTGCCTAAACTATGTCTTGCTATTTGCATATTTCATTTTCAGAAACCACAAACATCTCACAGTTGTTTTAAAGAGATGCACTTATGAGAACAGCAGTAATTATCCAGAGACCAAACTTCAAATACACAATGGATTTTCAGGTGCAGATTTTCAGCTTCCTGCTTATCAGTGTCACAGGTAACAGAGGGCAGTGAGTTTGAGCTCAAAACCCAACCAAAACGTGGGAATTTGAGTCTAAAATATATCTTTATTGTTTTCTGAATTTTGGATGGTATAAAATTAGTTTTGTATTGCTATGTATGCTAATCTCTTTTTCTCTTTCTGTCTCTCTGTCTCTCTCTCTCTCTCTGTCTCTCTCTGTCTCTCTGTCTGTCTCTCTGTCTCTCTGTCTCTCTCTCTCTCTCTCTCTCTCTCTCTCTCTCTCTCTCTCTCTCTCTGTCTGTCTCTCTCTCTCTCTGTTGCTTATTCCTAGTCATAGTGTCCAGTGGAGAAATTGTGCTTACCCAATCTCCAACAACTATTTCTGCATCTCTGGGGGAGAAAGTCACCATCACATGCACTACCAGCTCAAGTGTAGGTACCAGTCGCTTGAACTGGTACCAACAGAAGTCAGGAACCTCCCCCAAACTTTGGATTTATGGTACATCCAACCGGGCTTCTGGAGTCCCAGATCGCTTCAGTGGCAGTGGGTCTGGGACCTCTTACTCTCTCACAGTCAGCAGCGTACAGGCTGAAGATGCAGCCACTTATTACTGCCAGCAGTGGAATAGTTACCCACCCACACAGTGATTCAGGCTTGAACAAAAACCCTCTAACTCTTTAGGGCCCAGCTACTTCCTCCTAGAGATAAAATGTGACCAGGGCTTTGATTGCAGCCATCTACACAGGGCGTTGCTTTATAGTGTCTTTTGCATATTTGAATAATTGTCTCCATAATATTCTACAGAACTCTAGTGCTGTTTTTAGATAATGTACTTTGCCTGAACTTATTCTCTAAATTTTGCTTTTAGTTGATGGAAAGTGTGGCTGTCACTGCTCCTCAGCTATTTTACTGCTTGTCCCCATGAACTTTCACATCTATGTTTTCCTTTATACACGGATTTTAGGATCTTCTTGGTGCCTGGCTTTTTTCAGGATAGTAAACTGATGTTGTTATCCTACTAATTGTAGTATCAATTATAAAATGTTGTTACCCATAATATTATAGTGTTATTTCGCATATATTGTTATTCTGAGTTAGTTCTTTTGTCATGTCTTTAAAATTAATATAAGTATTTTTTATTGTTAACTGAAGTCTGTGATTATAGCATCTAGAAATTTATGATTTGGGAGCTGTATGCTTCTAGTTTGATTTTCTTCTCAGAGATTATTTACACTATCTGATGGCTTTGGCTGTTAAATGACACCATCAGTTCTCACATGCTGCTATGATGTTTGCTTCCACATTTGCTGACAGCATTGCATGGTCCCCACAGGTCGTCTAGACCTTCAGATTTTATAAATCAGATTTTTCTGTGAACATTGAACTGCATGGGGGCAGTAAAAAATCGATTCACAGACCTAGGTCCTCTTATCTCTTCTGATCTTATTATCTTGTGGCTGTTTAAAAGTGTTATCATCTTTTCATAGTTATAGTTGTATAGCAAAAAAAAAAAAGTAAGTACAGAATACTTGGAGAAAGTTGCTATTTATTTATCCACTCAATACTATACAGACATTATTATAACTTTTTCCAAGAAAAGTGTCTGTGTACATTTTTTCGGGTGTTCTTTACTTTTTAATGTGAAGCAGGCTTCCCTCAGATTTAGAGACATATTATTACCTTTGCCTCTGAAGTTCTGATATTAAAGGTGTGTGCCACTGCAACTTCCTTCAAAATGACATTTGTAATATCACGGTTTATGCTATTACACCCTAAACATGAATGAATGTAATGCAATTTTCTCTTTTTAATTCCAGCTACCCATGCGAACATTGTGATGAACCAGTCTCAGTACTCCATGTCTGTGCCAGTCGAAGATGTTTTCCGTTAGCTCTAATATTGCCAAATTCTCTTTGTAAGCTCTACCTGGAAGGAGCAGCTAATTTTCCATAAAAGCAAAAGGGCAGACTCTGAGGTGATGAACTTCTGGACATTCATTGCAACTCTGGTGTCCCTGGTTACTCCATAGGCTGATGGTCTAAGCCAGATTTCATTCTCACAATCAATACTACCCATGCAAGACCTAGAAATTTTTCATTGTATACGGCATTACAGTACTTTTCCCATATCACTTGAGCCTCTAACACTCCTCTCCTACCCTCACCAAGTTTGTTCAGTTAACACAGCTATGGATACTTCCCTCATCTAAATGACAACCAGTATACATGGCAAATGGATGAGAAAATGTATATAACTTAGTAGAAATCTAATAACCCATGTGTCTTCCAGATCAAAGTACAGTTAATTTCTCTGTGTAAATTTGTTAGGTTTTCTGTCTTGAAAAAAAATTACCACCATGTTGTTGTTCTCAGTTTAGAAGTCCAATATGAGACCTTGGGGTCAGAAGTTAAGATGTTGGTTGCATAAAATCACATGTAAATTATTTAAAAATAAATTGTTTTCTATATGAGTGTTCTGCCTGTGTGGATTATGTGAATCTTCTGCATTCAGTAACCACTAATGCCTGAGGATGGCACTGGGTTACAGTTGCTAAAAAATTAAAATAGTGTTCCAGAGGACTCAGAACTGGTTCGCAGAATCAACCAGGCAGTTATCTACTATATAATATCCAAAAGGAAAGGAGAAGAGAGAAGATGGGTGGTGCAGGGAGGAAGATGGCAAGAGGGGAACTTATGGGGGAATGAGGAACAACAAGAACAAGAAATGCTTTTCAAAAACATATTTCTGTTCACCTGCCTCCTCACAGTATGCATCACTTTTGTTTTTCATCACTTCCTGAGAATGCAATTGATTATAAATTGCCAATTAATTAGTAATAATTAGGTCATATTTATGACATCTTCACTTCCCTATATCTGCATTTACCTTCAAGTAACCAAGAAATTTTACATGCCAACTTTTTGGGAGATAATTTGTAGGGAAACCATGACAAATTAATGCATTATAGGATGATAACTAAGACATAATCAGACATTAAGTATAATTATTAAATTCAATGAGTGACCAACCTATATTCTAGAAAAATAGAATATAACCCTTAGAATTATTTGAACAATAAAAATTCTATTTCTAAGGCAAATAGAATATACACCCTTAGAAAAATATTTTGGACATAGGTAATTATTTGCATAGAAGTAAACAAGTACATTGGGCACCTGATATATCTGGTTTATTCACACAAGATGCAGGCAGTATGAAGTTCAGTTTGGATCATTCTTGTTATTCCCTAGAAACCTTTGTACAGTTTTCCTTTGTACATACTACGTAGAATGGACAGAGCATGTCTTTCTTCAATGCTGATATCTCTATTTGTGCTTGTGTAGATTTCAGTTTTGTGTTATTACAGCATCATTTAGGCTGGTGACCATGATGAAAGAAGGAGAAACTGCACATGCTGTTGCCTGTGACCAGGATATTAGGCCATGAGCTTGGTGGGAAGATGTAATCTGTTTAAATCTCTGATGTTCTAATGGCAAGCGGTTTATTGATTTTTTTTTTATTTTTATGTAATAAATGACTATTAACTTAGCAGGTCATCAATTCTCATTCCTGTACCAATCATGGCAAAGAAGGCTGTTGCAGGGATTTCTGCTCAGGGTCATTCTAATGCTTAGTCAAGTAGCTTTTAGGCATGCCTTTATTTTAATTTGATTAACTAATTTATAGGTTTATTTTTACATAATAGTGTCTTTATCATGAAAGTTGTTATTGGAGATCCCTCCAAAATCAAGTATAGTTTATGTCATGTGTCTTTCTAACTTACCTTTATCTTAGTGTTCATGTAGGTTTTAAGGGCTCTTTTCCTTAGAATAGATCCATTTAGATAATGTTCACCCCTTGAAGTCATTTTCTGTCATTTTAGCTGCAGAATTCTTATGCAGAAAGATCAAAAATGCTATTTGACCTCAAGGTTTGGGGCCAGTGTTGACTCCAGGGCTAGCATACTTTGTGTAAGGAAACTGAAAATTCATTATATATAATATCACTGTATGATACCATATTCTGAATGTGTGCCCACTGTATATGTATAACAGAGTATAGTTCAGAACTTACATTTAAAATGTTTATTTCAGTCTTTCAGCTGCTTGTTGGTCCTTCTGAGGAGAGACAAGCGAGGTCCCTTTTTGTGAGTGTTCCATAGCATCAGTAACAGTGTCAGCTGTGGGGCTTCCCTTTGACTGGATGACACTTTGTGCCTGTTCCTGACCTTTTCCTCAGGCTCTTCTACATTTCCAACCCCACAGTTCTTTCAGAGAGGAATAATTATGAGTTAAAGTTTTGACTGTGGGATGGCAATGTCTTTCTGCTGGAAATGGGCTCTACACGTTCCCTCTCCCCACCTGAGGGCATTTGCGTTCTGAGCATCTCTCACCTCTCAGGATGCTGATACATTCTGGACTGTCCTCCCACCCTCCTACCTCCTGAGGTTTCTATTTCCATTTGTTCTGTTGGCCTTCAGGGATTTAGTTCTTTTTTCTCTAACAAACAACAGATTATATTCTCCTCTTCCTTCACCCCTGTCCCTTGTCTCCCAGGTCCGTCCTTACCTGCCCATTTGTGTTTATTTTCCTTCTCCATCTTAAGTGGAACTGAAGCTCCCTCATTTGGGCTCTTCACCTTGTTGAGCTTCTTGAGTTCTGTGGACTGTAACTTACATATCCTGTACTTTTTTGGGCTAATATCCATTTATTAGTGAGTAAATACTGGGCATGTACTTTTGTGTCTGAGTTACCTCATTTAGGACAATATTTTCTTGTTCTATCAATTTGCTTGAAAAATTCAGATGTCCTTGTTCTTAATGTTTGAGTTTTTTTTTTTTTTTTTTTTTTTTTTTTTTTTTTTTTTTTTCTTGTAAAAGAATCACATTTTCTTTATCTATTTTTCTGTGTGGGCACGCAAACAATGAACAGAAGCTGGTGACCCCTGTGGTTGAATTAGGGAAAAGCTTGAATAAGCTGAATAGAAAGGCGACCCTGTAGAAGGACCAGCAGTCTCAAATTTACCTGGATCCCAGAGATCTATAAGACAATGGATCATAAACCAGGCAGCATGCAGCAGCTGATGTGATGACTCCAACACGTATACAGCAGAGGAATGCTGGCTCTGAGTTCAGTCAGAGAAGATACACCTAACCCTCAAAAGACTGCAGGCCTGTGGGATGTGGCTGGGAGAGCAGGGTTTGGAGATATCTTCCTGGAGACAGAGGAGAGCAGGTAGATAGAGGATGTATGGGATGTAGAACAGTCAGAGGGTACTCTTGGAAAGGAATAAAATCTGGAGTGTAAAAAATAAATGTTTATTTGATATTTTGATATAGGTATACATGGAGTTTTGAATATTTCTCCTAGGGAAGTCGTCTCCCAAAAGAATCATGTACAAATTTTCATTTTTTCTTTTTCTTCTTGTTTTAGTTGGGTTTGCTTCATGACGGTAAGCACAGTGGGATATTATAGACATTTTAAGAGCAATTCTCAACTTCCTATGGGAAAATAAAATCCCTGGAGAGCTAAAACAATCCTGAGCAACGAAAAAACTTCCAGAATTGAAACGACATGGTATGGGCATAAATACAGACAGTTTTACCTATGACATGGAATTAACACTCCATTTTAGGAAAACTAAGTCAGAATTTTTTTATTGTTTTTAGAAGTCACTAGTGAGCAGGTGTTTTAAAACACCACATCGTTTGTCTCTGAGCTAGGAACTTTGTCAGCTGAACAAAAGAAAACTCAAAAGTTTTCTTTCGTCATTGTTTTGTATTAACAAGCATATTCATGATCCCAGATTTGAGGCTGAAATTTTGTTAATTTTTTTCTCATTATTGATCATAGCAGCATGGATTTCCATGAGCCCCTTTTGGTTTTTTCATATATTTAGTGTCTGCAGGGAGGCCATTCAGGGTTATGATATTTGTTATCCCCTATTTTAAATTAAAGCCCCCCCCCCAAACAAGTTTGATCTTCCCAAAGATTCATAGGTAATTTCTCTTAAATTGTCTATTGCAGGCTTAAGCAAATAAACAAAAAAACTTAAGGGATAGACATTGTCTTTAGGTTCTGATTGAGACAACGAAATATTTCCTTAAGGTGAAGAAGATTGCTTTGGAGCTCATAAGAAGAGTTATTTGTCTTTGTTTTAGTAGAGTTCCTCAGTAGTCAGAATAGTTATTCATTCAGACTCCAACAGAATAATTGAACTGCAGCTAGATCAGGCAAAATGCCATCAGTACTGATTTCCCAGGGGAAACACTTGAGTGCTCTCCCCACTGAGCCCACAGGTGAGCTAAGGTCTCTATCCACTAATTGTCTAGGCAGGATCTCTAGTAACTCTTGGGGGAATGGGGATCATGGTGCAGTCAGGGATCGGGCTGGTCCATCCTCCATCTCAGCCTAGAGCCATAGGCAAATTAATCACACTGACATTAGGACTAGTGGTCTGGCCACCAAGAACTGGGCACAAAGGGGAGTTAAAGGAATGCTTTACCTCCCTACTGAACTCATGGGTGAGCCCAAACTCTCTATCCTTTGATTGTCTGGAGAGAGGCTTTTGGGAACTCGCATGGTGCAGATATTACACTACTTCTTGGGTCTATGCTCTTCAGGTCTCCATCTGTACCTAGGACTAGAGCTGACCCTTGCAATCAGACTCACAGCCTGCCCATAGAGAGCTGAACACCCAGGATCAATCTCCCTGTGGAGTCCCCTGCAGATGGCCCACAGACAAACAGGAAAGACAAGCTCCATTCATAGGCAACAAGATCAACTAACATTAAAGACAAGAAGATGGCAAGAGGCAAGCAGAAGAATGTAAACAACAGAAACCAAGACAAATTGGCAATGTCAGACACAGCTCTCCCACCACAGCAACTAGTATATGTTCCAACAAACCAGAAAATATAGATTTGGAATTAAAATTGTGTCTCATGCTGATGATTTAGGGCCTCTAGAAGCACATAAATAACTTTTTTAAGTAAATACAGGAGAACACAGAAAAACAAGTACAAGTTCTTTGATAAACAAAGGAATACACATGCAGTCAGATGAATAAATTGAACAAAACCATCCTGGATATAAAATTGGAAATGAAACAATGAAGCAAACACAAAGAGAACTACTCTGTGGATAGAAAACCTAGGAAAGAGGTCAGGAGTCATAGATGTAAGCATCACATACAGAATACAAGAGATGGAAAAGAGAATCTCTAGGGCAGAAAATAACATACAAAGCATAAATGTAACACTCAAAAATGTAAAATTTAAAAGCTTCTAAACCAAAATTTAAGAAATCTAGGGCACAATGGCTAGACCAAAGCTAAGGATAATAGCAGTAGAATAGAGCAAACACTCCAACCTGAAAGGGCCAGTAAATATCTTCAACAAAATTTTAGAAGAAAAAATTTCTAGGTTAAGAAACAGATAACCATGAATGTACAAAAAGCTTATAAAACTTCAAATAGATTGGACCAGAAAAGCAATTCCTCTGGATACATAATAGTCAAAATAACAAATGTTAGAAACAAAGAAAGAATACTAAAAGCAGTAAGAAAAAAAGGACAAGTAACATATAAACACAGACTGAAGAGAATCACACCAGACTTCTCAAAAAATATGAAATCTAGAAGATCCTGGACAGATGTCATACAGGCCCTAAGAGAACACAAAGTTTAGCCCAGGAGAACACAAATATCCAACCAAACTCTCAGTATAGAAGGAGAAACCAAGATATTCCAATACAAAACCAAATATACACATTATCTGTCAACAAATCTAGTCCTACAAAGGAAAATAGATGGAAAACTCCAACACAAGGAGGGAAACTATAATCTAGGAAAATATGCAACAAAATCAAAAGAAGAAAGGCACCAAACCATAATTCTACCTTTAACAACAAAAATAACAAGTAATAACATTCATTATTCCTTAACATTTCCGAACATCAATGAATTCAATTCCACAATAAAAAGAAATAGATTATCAGACTAGATACAGAAACAGTAACCAGCATTTTGCTGCATACAGGAAACTCATCTCAGCAACAAACATGCAAAACCTATAATTACAAATTTAGAAAAAAAAGAAACAATTTGGAGTAGCCATCCTAGAAGTGAATAAAGTAGATTTTCAACCAAAAGTTATCCAAACAAATAAGAAAGAACACTTCTAACTCACCAATAGTAAAATCTATGCAGATAAGCTCTGAATCCTGAACATCTATGCTCCAAGTACAAGGGCACACACATTACAGAAAGAAACTCTACTGAAGCTCAAGCACATATTACACCACACATAATAATTGTGGGATACTTCAACACCTCACTCTCATGAATGGACAAATAATGGAAGCAGAAACTGAACAGAGACACATTGAAAGTAACAGAAGTTATGAATCAAATGGATTTAATAGACATCTATAGAATATTTTATCCTAAAATGAATAAGTATACTTTCTTCTCAGCACCTTATGGCAACTTCTCCAACGCTGACCATATAGTCGCTTATAAAATAGGCTTCAACAGATACAAGAACATTGAAATAATCCCATGTATCCTTTCAGATCACCATAGACTAAGTACTTAAAATTCCAAACTGAGTCCTTTGCAAGGACAACAA
Organism: Micromys minutus; assembly: GCF_963924665.1. Classification (NCBI taxonomy): domain Eukaryota; kingdom Metazoa; phylum Chordata; class Mammalia; order Rodentia; family Muridae; genus Micromys; species Micromys minutus. Next base: position 15,712,281 of record NC_137953.1, read on the forward strand.
GTAATGTTCTACTATGAGCTATTTATCTATGCCCCCATATTTTCGAAATTATTCTCCTTTTTATCTTCTCTATTCCATCTTTCACCTCATTTTCCTCCTTCCTAAATACAAAATTTCTTGTCCTATTTTTCATTCTCTCTTTCTTTCCTCTTCTCATCTTATTCCCCATTCCTTCCCTTTTGTTCCTTTCTATTTTTCTGTTTGTTTCTGCCATTGTTGCTCAGCATTGTTATTGTTTTCCTATGGTAGTTAACAAATAGTAGTTTCGCAATTATTTATATAAAACTGATCTGATATGTCTTTAACTTTAAATTGAAGTCTGTCATGAGTTCACGAAATGATTGTGGTTAGAGGCCCCTAAATTGCTTCTTTGATGACTTATTTCCCTGTGTCTTCTTACTCTCTTCGATGTAGTTTTGGCTGTTAAATTAAGCCAGATACTCTCACAACCAGTGCCAAGAGAATTTGCTAAATCATGTGATGATGACATTGTATAGCTCTACAGACCAGCTCATCTTGTTATATGGCTCAGGTGACAGGAAGTGTTGATTTACTGTCTCAGAATTGTGGTCTTTTAAGTACCAAGAAAAATTTTGCACTAGGAAAAGAACTTTATTGAATTTCTAGTAATATGTCTGCTGTACTCTAAATCACTCTTGTTGGTAAGACCAGCAAGATTTAATATTTGGCTTTCATCTAGGAAGTGCTAAAAAATACTTTGATACCTCCACCTCCGAAATTATTATTCACTGTGGCAGACTGTAAACATTTACAGGGATTCCATTCTTTCCTCAAGAGACATATTTTTCCTAATACATCCAGACTTCCTTACTTCTTGTTCATGAAATATCATTAGCATAACATCAATTAGCATTATATGTTGTGATGCTTTATGGAATGATCTGGCAGTTAAAGATGCTTCAGGGTATATTGTAAGGAAACCACAAAATCCCTGAATAAAAACATGGACTGGAGATGATCTTCATTTCAAATACAGAATGTGTCCCAGAGATGTCTACATACTGTGGTAATGATGTAACTGTGTATGCAGAAGATATGTTTTCCTTAAATCTCAACATTTCATCAGGTAACCAGATGGGGAAATAGATATTCTAAGAAGGCAGTAGAAGGTTGCTTTTCTGACAAGGTCTTATTGCAAACCTTATGAAGTCAGTGTGATTTGCATAATACTTCTTCCTTCTCCTATCTCTGACTCTTAGAGTATTATAAGAAGGTCTTGCTCAGGGCACTGTCATGATCCACATAAATTCAGTGAATGCTCAAAGAGGGTGTTCACACCACAGATTCTTGGAATCAACAAGTTTGATTTAGGAAACTGTGTGTGTGTGTGTGTGTGTGTGTGTGTGTGTGCATATGTGTGTGTGTGTGTGTGTGTGTGTGTGTGTGTCTGTGTGTGTGGGAGTGTGTATATGAATGTGTGTATGTGTGTGAGTGTGTGTGTGTGTGTGTGTGTGAATATCTGTGTGTGTGTGCCTGTATGTATGTATGTGTGTGTGTGTGTGTGTGTGTGTATGTGTTTGTGGGTGTGTGGGTGTGTGTGCCTGTGCTCATGCATATGTGTGTACAGAGGCATGAGTTCATAAAATCAATTAATGAAAAAAGAGGCCAAGAATTTTAAGTAGACAAAAAAGATATGTATTTGGGGAAAATGAGAAGGAGAGATAAGGTGAAAATGTAATTATAATTCAGTGTCACAAACAAACAGATGCCATTAACACAGAAGTAGCTGCAGGCTGCAATCACATTTGTACCTACCCTTGAAGGTACATGGGACCATTTATGTAATGTGTAAAACTGTCTCCAAGTGTTCTGGCAGCATCTGTTGGAGAAAGTGCAAACCTCACATATTGAGCAAGTAAGACTATATACAGTGGTTTGCACTGGTATGTGCATAAAGAGGGAAAACCTCCTAAGCTCCTGATCTATGGTGGAGACGGCTTGGAAGAAGGTGTCTCCAGCAGGTTTATTGGTTGTGGAACCCTGCACACAATTTTCTCTTAAGATTAATAGTTTGCGGCCAGGGAGCAGAGGGATCACTGCTGAGTGTGCACAGTAAGCGCAGCCCCAGGCCTGCCTGATCCAGGGACCAGGAACAGAACTAAGGAACTTCTGTTTCCAACTGGTGGCAACTTCAGGGCACAGAACAAAGAGCGGCCCATCTGCCACTCTGATCAGCAACTCCTAAAGCTTTAAAGACTGGTGAGTAGGAGATCCGGGCAGCCAGGGAGCAGAGGGATCTCTCCTGAGTGCACACATTAAGCATACCCCCAGGCCTGCCTGATCCAGGGACCAGGAACACAACTTTTGAACTTTTGATTCCACCGGCAGCGACTTCAGGGTGCAGAACAAAGAGCGGCTCATCTGCCACTCGGATCAGCAACTCCTAAAGCTTTAAAGACTAGTGAGTAGGAGGTCTGGGCAGCTAGGGAGCAGAGGGATCTCTGCGGAGTGCGCACAGTAAGCGCACCCCCAGGCATGCCTGATCCAGGGACCAGGAACAGAACTTTGGAACTTATGTTTCCACCCCGCACCGACTTCAGGTTGCAGAACAGGGCGCAGCCCATCTGCCACTCAGATCAGCAGGTCCTAAAGCTTTAAAGATTGATGAGTAGGAGATCTTGGCAGCCAGGGAGCAGAGGGATCTCTGCGGAGTGCGCACAGTAAGTGCACCCCCAGGCCTGCCTGATCCAGGGATCAGGAACAGAACTTTGGAACTTCTGTTTCCACCCTGCAGTGACCTCAGGGCACAGAACAGGGCCTGGCCCACCTGCCCCCCCCCTCCCCCAGCAGCAGCTCCTAAAGGCTTAAAGACTGGGACCAGAAACAAAACTTTGGAACTTCTGTTTCCAACCGGTGAGGACTTCAGGGCACAGAACAGGGTAAGGCCCATCTTCCACTCGGATCAACAGCTCCTAAAGCCTTAAAGACTGGTGAGTAGGAGATCTGGGCATCCAGGGAGCAGAGAGATCTCTGCTGAGTGTGCACAGTAAGCGCACCCCCCAGACCTGCTTGATCCAGGGACCAGGGAAACAACTTTGGAACTCCTGTTTCCACCCTGCGGCGACCTCAGGGCGCAGAACAGGGTATGGCCAATCTGACACCAGGACCAGTGGAGATCCAGGGACACAGACCAGATACATGGGAAAGGCAAGAGCATATCACTGACAACCAGATGGCAACAGGAAAGCGAAAGAGTATGTCCCAAGGAAACCAAGACAACCTGGCAATACCAGAACCCAGCTCTCCAATAACAGCAAACATTGGAATGCCAATCACTCCAGAAAAAGAAGACGCAGACCTGAAGTCATACCTCAAGATGCTAATAGAGATACTTAAACAAGAACGGGAGGAAAAGCAAAAAGATTCAGATGCTTTCAAAGAGGAAACAAGAAAAACACTCAAAGAACTCAAAGTAATAGAGGAAAACAGAACCAAAGAGATGAGGGAATTTAAAACAGAAATTGACACAATAAAGAAAACACTAAAACAGATAACACTAGAGGTAGAAAACCTAAAAAAGAAATCAGGAGTCACAGAAGCAAGCATTTCGAACAGACTACAAGAGATGGAAGAGAGAATCTCGGGGGCAGAAGACAACATTGTAAACACAGACAAAACAGCCAGAGAAGATGCAAAAAACAAAAAGCTCCTAACCCAAAATGTCAAGGAAATCCAGGACACAATGAGAAGACCTAATCTAAGGATAATAAAAATAGAAGAGGGAGAAGAGTATCAACTAAGAGGCACAGTAAATATATTCAACAAAATCGTAGAAGAAAACTTCCCTACCCTCAAGAATGAGATGACCACAAGCATAAAAGAAGCCTTCAGAACTCCAAATAGGTTGGACCAGAAAAGAAATAACTCCTGACACAAAATAGTCACAACACCAAGTGCCCAAAGCAAAGAAAGAATACTAAAAGCAGTAAGGGAAAAAGGTCAGGTAACATATAAAGGCAGGCCAATAAGAATCACACCCGATTTCTCAACAGAGACTATAAAAGCTAGAAGAGCCTGGACAGACATCATGCACTCCTTAAGAGAGCACAAGTGCCAGCCCAAGCTGCTATACCCAGCAAAACTATCAATCACCATCGATGGAGAGATGAAGATATTTCAAGACAAATCAAAATTTACACAATATCTGACCACAAACCCAGCACTACAAAGAATTATAGGTGGAAAACCCAATACAATGAGGGAAAATACAGTCTAGTGAAAACAAGAAAACTTCTAAATAAGAAAACTAAAAGTAGAAAAAGACACAGACACAACTCAACCCACACAGGCAATAATAGCAGGAAACAGAAACAACTATTCCTTGATATCTATTAACATAAATGGACTCAACTCCCCAATAAAGAGACATAGGCTATCAGACTGGTACATAAACAAAATCCAGCCTTCTGCTGCATACAGGAAACTCATCTCAGAGACAAAGACAGACACTATCTCAGAGTAAAAGGGTGGGAAAAAACTTCCAAGGAAACAGCCCCAAGAACCAAGCTGGAGTGGCTATTCTAATATCGAATAAAGTAAATTTCCAACCAAAAGTTATCAAAATAGATAACAAAGGACACTTTTTACTCATAGCCAGGGAAATCTGTCAAGAGAAACTCTTAATCCTTAACATATATGCTACAAATAAAAAAAAAACACCCACATTCATAAAAAAAAACCCTACTAAAACTCAGAAAATACATTTCTCCACACACAATAATAGTGGGAGACTTTAATACCCCACTCTCACCAATGGACAGATCATGGAAACAGAAACTGATCAAGGACATTGCATAAGTAGCAGTGACTTTGGACCAACTAGAATTAATAGATATATACAGAACATATCATCCTAAAGTAAAAGAATACACCTTCTTCTCAGCACCCCATGGCACCTTCTCGAAAATTGACCACATAATTGGACACAGAACGAGCCTCAATCGATATAAGAAGATTGAAATACTCCCATGCATCCACTCAGATCACCATGGTCTATGGCTGGTCTTTAACAACAACAAAGACAACAAAAAGCCTATGTACATATGGAAACTAAACAACGCTCTGTTAAATGATAGCAGAGCCAAAGAAGTCATAAAGAAAGAAATTAAGGACTTTCTAGAATTCAACGAAAATGAAAACACAACATACCAAAACCTATGGGATGCAATGAAAGCAGTACTGAGAGGAAAACTCATAGCCCTAAGTGCTTCCAAATAGAAACTGGAGAGAACTTAAATCAGCAACCTGTCAGCACAGCTAAAAGCCCTAGAACAAAAGGAAGCAGATATACCCAAGAAGAGTAGATGTCAAGAAATAATCAAAATTAGGGCAGAAATAGACCAAATAGAAACAAAAAGAACCATTGAAAAAATCAACAAAACCAAGAGTTGGTTCTTTGAGAAAATCAACAAGATTGATAAACCCCTAGCCAGACTAAATAGAGGGCAAAAAGAGAGTATACAAATTAACAAAATCAGAAAGAAAAGTGGAGACATAACAACTGAAACTGAGGAAATTCAAGAAATCATCACATCCTACTACAAAAACTTATACTCCACAAAATTTAAAAATCTGGAGGAAATGGACAAATTTCTAGACAGATACAAGATCCCAAAGTTAATCCAGGACCAAGTAAACCATCTAAATAACCCTATATCACCTAAAGAAATAGAAGTCATCAAAAACCTCCCAACCAAAAAAAGCCCAGGTCCAGATGGGTTCAGTGCAGAATTTTAACAGACATTTATTGCGGACATAACACCAATACTCTCCAAACTATTCCAAAAGATAGAATCAGATGGAATACTACCCAACTCATTTTTTGAGGCTACAATAACCCTCTTACCTAAAGCACACAAAGACCCTACAAGGAAAGAGAACTTTAGACCAAACTCACTTATGAACTTTGACACAAAAATACTCAACAAAATCCTTGCAAACCGAATCCAAGAACACATCAAAACGATCATTCATCATGACCAAGTAGGCTTCATCCCTGGGATGCAGGGATGGTTAAATATAAGGAAATTCATCAACGTAATCCACCATATAAACAAACTCAAAGAACAAAATCACGTCGTCATCTCACTAGATGCTGAGAAAGCATTTGACAAAATTCAACACCCCTTCATGTTAAAAGTCCTGGAAAGAACAGGAATCCAAGGTCCATACTTAAACATAATAAAGCAATATACAGCAAACCAACAGCCAACATCAAATTAACGGTGGGAAATTTCATGCAATCCCACTAAAATTAGGGACTCGACGAGGATGCCCACTCTCCCCCTACCTATTCAACATAGTAGTGGAATTCCTGGCTGGAGCAATTAGACAGCAAAAGGAGATCAAGGGGATACAAATCAGAAAGAAAGAGATAAAAACATCACTCTTTGATGATGACATGATAGTGTACTTAAATGACCCCAAAAACTCCACCAGAGAACTCCTACAGCTGATAAACAAGTTCAGCAAAGTGGCTGGATATAAAATCAACTCAAACAAATGAGTAGCCTTCCTATACTCAAAGGACAAACATGTGGGGAATGAACTTAGGGAAAAGGTACACTTCACAATCTTCACAAAAATTATGAAATACCTTGGTGTGACTCTAACTAAGCAAGTGAAAGACCTGTACGACAAGAAATTCAAACCTCTAAAAAATAAATTGAGGAGGATCTCAGAAAATGGAAAGATCTCCCATGCTCATGGATTGGAAAGATCAACATCTTATAAATGGTAATCCTACCAAAAGCAATCTACAGATTCAACGCAATCCCCATCAAAATTCCAACACAGTTCTTCTTGGAATTGGAAAGATCAGTGTGCAATTTCATATGGAACAACAAAAGACCTAGAATAGCTAAATCCATCCTCAACAACAAGAAAACATCTTCGGGAACCACTATCCCTGACTTCAATCTATACTACAAGGCAATTGTGCTGAAAAATGCATTGTACTGGTACAGAAATAGGCAAGTGGATCAATGGAATAGAATAGAAGATGCAGAAATGAGCCCTGACATATATGGTCACCTGATTTTTGAGAAAGGAGCCATAAACATTCTATGGAAAAAGGACAGCCTATTCAACAAATGGTGCTGGTCCAACTGGCACTCAACATGCTAAAGAATGAAAATAGACCTTTTCTTATCTCCTTGTACAAAGCTCAAGTGAAAGTGGATCAAAGATCTCCAAATTAAACCGGATACACTGATACTATTAGATGAATAAGTAGAAAAAAACTTTAGAACATATAGGCACAGGAGAAAATTTTCTGAACAAAACACCAATGGCTCAAGCTCTAAGGTCAAAGATTAACAAATGGGACTTAATGAGATTGCAAAGTTTCTGTAAGGCTAAGGACATCCTCAAGAAAACAAATCAGCAACCAACAGAATGGGAAAAGATCTTTACCAACACCACATCAGATAGAGGCCTAATATCCAAGGTGTACAAGGAACTCAAAATGCTAGATACCAGAGAATCAAATAACCCTATTAAAAATGGGGTACAGAGCTAAACAAAACGTTTTCATTTGAGGAACACAGAATGGCTGAGAAACATCTGAGGAAGTGCTCGACATCCTTAGCCATCAGGGAAATGCAAATTAAAACAACCCTGAGATTCCACCTAACACCAGTCAGATTGGCCAAGATCCATAACTCAGATCACAGCAGATGCTGGCGAGGCTGTGGAGAAAGAGGAACACTTCTCCACTGTTGGTGGGGTTGCAAGCTAATAGAACCACTCTGGAAATCTGTCTGGCGATACCTCAGAAAATTGGATATAATACTACCTGAAGACCCAGCTATTCCACTTCTGGGCATATACCCCAGAGACACTTTAATACACAACAAAGATATATGCACCACAATGTTCATTGCGGCTCTATTTATAATAGCCAGAAGCTGGAAGGAACCCAGATGTCCTTCAGAAGATGAATGGATACAAAAATTGTGGTACATATACACAATGGAATACTACTCAGCCACCAGAAACAATGACTTAACCAAATTCTTAAGAAAATGGCTGCATCTAGAGAATATCATTCTGAGTGACATAACCCTGTCACAAAGAACAGACATAATATGCAGTCACTGATAGTGGGATGCTAACCTCAGAGGCTCGTACTGCCCCAGGAACAACTCACAGAGTGTCTGAAGTCCAAGAAATAAAGAAAACAAAATAAAACAAAAAAAATCATTATAAAACAAGAAAACTTTGACTATTTCCATGTTACATTTTGTTTTACATGTACTTTATCCTTATTGTAACTATCAAGTTTTCAATTCATACTATTAAACCTTTAAAAATATCAAGTACTGACTAAAAATATATTCATACAGTTTTATGTAAAATTATTTTAAAATCTGAAAAAAGTACTGACAAAAATGTATTGTATAATTTTATGCAAAAATGCTCAAATCTGTACATTTATCTTTGTTTTGTAAAATAAAGTTGTTAAAAAAAGAAAATATACATTGGATGGCTATGTTTAAGCATATGTCAGTATATTGCATAAAGACAAGTAACACATGGCATAAGACATATCGCATGACTGTATATACACATATATGACTGCTCCTTTGACGTGTTCCTATCCACCCCAGTGATCCCCTGCCACCCACCTTAGAGTAACTTGGGAAAACATTGCCAATATCTTTGTCCCAACAGCAGACCATTAAATTGCAGTCCCAAGTATTAAAGAACATTTTCTTGGAGAAGGACTGAGGCATCCCTATGTTTCTAAAAGTTGAATAGTGGTTATAAATCATAGCCAAGATGGGACTCAACTGAAAAATCCCCTACACATTTGTGTGTATGTGTGTGTGTGTGTGTGTGTGTGTGTGTGTGTGTGTGTGTGGTAGAACTCACTGGAGTGTTTGAGACCTGCTGCCTGTACTGGCTGGTTTTTTATCATCTTGACACAAGATGGAGTTATCACAGAGAAAGGAACCTCAATTGAGTAAATGCCTCCATGTGATCCAGCTGTAAGGCATTTTCTCAACTAGTGATCAAGGTTGGGCAGCCCAGTGTGGGTGGTGCCATCCCTGGGCTGGAAAACCTGGGTTCTATAAGAAAGGAGGCTCAGCAAGCCAAGGAAAGCAAGCCAGTAAGTAACATCCCTCCATGGTCTCTGCATCAGCTCCTGCTTCCTGACCTGCTTGAGTTCCAGTCCTGACTTCATTTGGTGATGAACAGCAATGTGGAAGTGTAAGCTAAATAAACCCTTTCTCCTGAATTTGTTTCTTGGTCATGATGTTTGTTCAGGAATAGAAACCCTGATTAAGACACAGTCTAATACACAGCCAGTAGCTACATGTACTAAGGGAGTCCTTAAGATGTAACTGGTTCCAAAGAAGAACACATACAAACATAATAGATTTTCTAGACTATGAGGGTTAGACATAAGAATACAAAGGACCTCATTAAATTTTTTACATATTTATTGCATAAAATTATTGCTGATGATATTTTGAATAGCTTAGTAATAATATTTACTTTTAGTATCCTAATAACTCTAATGTAATAATGACATATTGTTTTAAATTGAATATATTTTAGCCTTTGGATAATATTGAGTGCAAAACATTTCAGATATTCTAAATAAAATGTATTATTATAAAAGAAGATTAATAGTTTGCAGCCTGAAGATGTTTCAGCTTATTACTGTCAAAATGGTTTAGTGACACCTCCCAGAGTGATTTATTCATGACATAAACCATCTAGGAAAGCAGACGTGAGAACACAGGCTGCCCCAACTGCTCCTTATGATGTCTTCACCTACTCAGCTGATGAGTGTTTCTCTATTTCGGGGGTAAAATATCAATGCAAAGTTTTTATACAGATTTCAGACAAACTTTTCTATGTCCCAAATATCTCTCCTTTCTCACAGGCCTGGTATTCTCATGTCTCATAAAATGAAACAAAACAAGAAACAAACCTGTTCCTGAGTAGATTAAACATTATATTTAAACAGTAAATGTTAAAGAAAATGAAAAATTTTAGGACAATTTAGGTTAAGAGGCATGAACTCTAGGAAGAAAATAAACTTTTAAATAGAGAAGCATGGGGATTTTGGGTTAAAATGCAGGAACATTGTTCCAGGTGTTTCTGTAAGGGAGACCAAGCATTTAAACAAGGGAGCCTGAATATTTTTGGTTTAAGAGTTTTAGGCATGTTTTTATTTTGAATTCTCAGCAAGAAAGACCTTTTCGCTTGACTTTGTTTGCTCTGTCTAGGTTCAGGGGAGAGGGATTTGCTCTGCTATGCCACAGTATGACTCCCAGTGGCTCCTGGATGTCCAAGAGTCTGAAAATCCCAAGACCATAGCCTTGTTGCAGGGTCTGGGACCCCTGATCTAGCACCAGCTTTTTCACATCTTAGACTGCACTTTCTCTCAGAGCTGTGTCTCAGAACCTGTCAACAGTCTCCGGAGTGCCTGTCAACACTTTGAATTCACACTGGGATATTGGCAACACAAGATTTTAGACATATTTTATGTTTGAAATGTAGGTAAATTAACATTTTAATATCCAGATTCTATGCCTAAGCACATGGACATTATATAGTTTATATTTGATCTTCCTGGAAGAAAAAATGTCTTCCTGTGACCTAAATCTTTGCATCTCTTTTTAATTTACAATAATTATCACGATAGTGTTATATAGTGTCAGGATTTATAAAATATCTAGATGATAAATATACAAATAGACTTAACCTATATTTTGAGAACTGCCAAGGGAAACAGCAGAATTAAGAACAAAGAATTTGGGGTGCTATAGTTTCTAGATGAGTGCATGTGTACAAAGAACTGACATATTGTATATTATACATCACTGCTCAACCCTTTATGTGGTACAGCAAACACAGATGTCTGTCAACTACAAACAGTGCATCAACTGCCAGGAGAGGGAGTCAGAATAAAGTAGGTAAGAGTGAAGTGTTCTATTCTGACACATTGAGTATTTAACAAAATAAGAAGCCAACAACATTTGCACAGATATTTCTTTTATCTTCTTTACCTGCCTCTTAAAATATCCCTCACTGTTCTGTGGCATGCTCAGTACACATGAGGTGAAATAAAAAGAGGAAGATGCTGCCCTTCCCACCTATCACTGAAGCAGTCATCCACATTTCAGGTAAGGTTCCTGGACAAAACAGAAAAGCAGTTGGTAGGTGGTAAATACTCACTTTCCATTCTATATCATGAAATACTGAGTCATGTGGATTTTTTGTTATTTGGACCATAAAATAAGTTAATGTATTTTCCATTTTCTCTACTAATTTTTCACAAATTCTTTTAGCTTCAGTGGGCAACTTTGTGATGACGTAGTCTCTAGCTGTCCTCCTGTAGCTATAGAGGAAAGAGTGACTAACAACTATAAGGCCAGGCAGGACATTGGAACAATCTGAGATGGGTACCACACAACAAAACAAAACCAACCAAACAAAATCTACTCTAAGGGTCCACAGCAAGTGTGATTTCCCTAAGTTTCTCTGGATTCCCTCTTATTTTAGTGGCAGTGGATCAGAGAAGGTAAATTTCACCTTACCCTCAGCTGCCTCTGTTGTATACTGCTGAGTTCATACCTCCTTCTTTGCCTCCATCTTTGGAGGTTCACAGAGTTCTTGTTTTATAACAATTCCATTCATTCAAGCTGATATGCCAACCTGCACTACCAGCACTTGTTTTATGGGAACCTTCCAACAAAGCCTGCAAGTGAAGCAATTATGCCAGTGATGCATGTGGGCTAACTGCAGGTCTTCACTCTTCCTCCCCTCCAAAATTTAGAATTTCCCAGTCTTATTCCCTTTACTGGAGCTATTTGCTTATGCACTTCATCAGTCAATGTCCCATTCTCAGGCATCTAAGTAGATCTTGGTAGAATAACCCTCATTTCTCCAGCTCATGGACACCTTTCCCTGGACCTTCCTATTCAGTTCTAATTCTTAAGTGTCAGTTCCAAAAATATTGAAGACATTTTTGATATCAACCATTTAGGTTGCTATCTGAAAACACAGCAAAACCCCAATTCTGAAGAGCATACCTGCACAAAAATTGAACATGAAGGCATTGAGGTGGTGGTACATTTTCCTGTTTGTGATAATATTTTTGTATGTAACTGTACTCTCCTGTGTAATAGAAGGAAGTTAACACCAATCCAGATGCATACACTTTGATCCATATATATGTATGAATGTATGTATGTATGGATATATAATTTTCCTGAAGGCCTACTCCATACGATGGAAGCCGTACACAATGCTGTTTTGTGGCCAAAAACCAGAGTATAGATAGCCTAAAACTGAAGCAAATTTATATGCTGATGTTCTAAGTAAAACAAAGAAACAAACAAAAAACAACCAATAAAATTACTACTGATGTCAGTTTGATATACTCATAATTAAGTGCCTTGCTCACCTAAAACAAGACAAGCTTTTTTTTTCTGCAGTAGATGAGATCAAATAAAGAGACACACAGTCAGACATTTTACAGAGTGTGAGAATATAGAACACTCAGCTCTCAGTGGGATGTCTCCACCAAATCCTTCCCCATAGGTGTTAGAATACCCTGTGAAGAGAAGTAGAAAGAGTCAGGAACCGGAGATAGAGGATATCAAGGAAAACTATTCTAAAAGTAAACATAGTTGAGATGTGAATGAACCCACAGGGACTGACTCCCTATGCCCAAGGAGTGCCTGGGGTTTATCTAGGTTGAGTTCCTGGAACTAAAAGACATATACATATGCTCCATTCCTAAACAGAAGCTGTCTCCTATTGAAAGCCACTTCAAAATGAAAATTTAGTTTCCTGAAAAAACATACTACTCTTAATGGAATGCTAGGTTCATAACATCAGGTGGACAACAGAAGATGAATTCAAATCATATTTGGATTGTCTTTGTCTCATAATGTTAGGGTTCTTCATTTAATAATTTTATCATTTTTTTTAAAAAAAACCTAACCTCTTTCTAATTACACACATTTTCATCTGTTCTTTATCTACAAGTTCTTTGCATTTATATACACATACACATATACATATATTCTGGAATACCAGCTTCCAGTTCAGTGTTTGTATGGCATTCATGAGTATGTGAAGAACTGTGTTTGCTTTTGTACCTTCTCTATGGCTCTCTTTTTTAGTTTGTTTTGGACACTTCTGATGTGTATATTTTATCTTAGTACATTGATTTGTTCTACTTTATTATTATTACATATTTATATTAATTATTTTAGCCTGTGTATAGAAGCCTGTTTGTTTTTTCTTAATATATACAGAAAGCAGGTGGATCCAGGGTAAAACTTTGATAAAGAATAGCTGGGGAAAATAGAAGTATGTGAAAACATAATTAGAATATATTATGTGAAAAATATTTTTTAATTAAAGATAAAATGTAAAAATGAAGGAAGAATGAAGATGCAAAATAAAGAAAAAGGAAAGACAAACTGAAAGAAGGGAATGAAGAAAAAAAGTAGGAAGGATGAAAAAAAGAAAGAAAATAAGAAAATATTGTCCATGACATTTTAATTTGTTTATATGTGTTTGTTTTTGATGCACCAATATGCAGCATATACCTAAATAATGTATGCATGATGCTTCACTTTACCGTCTCCTCTTCCTAAAAATTAATATAAAACACTTACACATCTGCTTCTGTTATTGAGTTATTAGGTAAAGCACATCACAAATACTCCATTATCTCTAATGACTGAACTTAAAGTTGGTTGTGAAGTATGGTTTACTAGTTTGGATCGTTTATACTTTCCTGGTTTAGTAGTAGAGTAATCTTAATATATTTAACAATCCTCTTTCTCAAACTCTCATTCCAACTGTGAAGAATCATTTTATCCAAATGTATCTCCTTATTTTGGTTCCTTATCTTCTGTGTTCTATGGTAATCTCTCCAAATATTTCCCAGTTTGGCAGCCACATTCTAGTTTCTTACAACAATGTGCAGTTCATGTCACACAGACAAATTAAAAAATTAAAAGTTCCAATTCACACACATGTAAGAAATATTGAAATTTATTTGAGGGAAAAGATTAATATAAAGATTATAATTTCTCAGGTTCATACATTTTTCTAAAATTATTCATACTTTCTTGATTCTTCATACCTAAACATATCCATTGTGCTAATAACTTGCATTTTAATTTTTGTTGATCTCATTGTATACATTGAAATCTATTCAATTTTTAGCTTTTATTAATAGAGCAGCATAAGTTAAGAGCATTTGCCTTGTGAAAAGCTCAAGTGCAAGTGAATCATAGATCTTCACATTAAACCAGGTATACTGAAAGTATTAAAAGATAAAGAAGGGAAAACCTGAGAATACATAGGCACATGTGAAATTTACATGAACAGAACACCAATGGCTCATGCTCTAAGGTCAAATGTCGACAAATGGGACTTAATGAGATTGCAAAGTTTCTGTAAGTCTAAAGACACTGCAAAAGAGTCAAAATGGCAGCCAACAGTTTGGGAAAAGATCTTTACCAACCCAACATCTAATAGAGGCCTAATATCCAAGGTATACAAAGAATTCAAGAAGGTAGACAGCAGAGAATCAAACAATACTATTAAAAAATGGAGTACAGATCTAAACAAAAAGTTCTCATTTGAGGAATATCGAATGGCTGTGAAGCATCTAAGGAAGTGCTTCAACATCCTTAGTCATCCAAAAAATGTAAATCAAAACAACTCTCAGAACCCACCTCACACCACTCAGATTGGCTAAGATCAAAAATTCAGATGGCAGCAGATACTGGCGAGGATGTGAATAAAGAGGAACACTTCTCCACTGTTGGTGGGGTTGTAAACTGGTAAAACCACTCTGGAAATCAGTCTGGCAACTTCTCAGAAAATTGGACATAGTACTACCTGAAGACCCAGCTATTCCACTTCTGGGCATATACCTCTAGAAGCTCCAACACACAGCAAAGACACATGCACCACAATGTTCATAGCAGCTCTATTTATAATAGCCAGAAGCTGGAAAGAACCCAGATGTCCTTCAGTAGATGAATGGATACAAAAATTGTGGTATATTTATACAATGGAGTACTACTCTGATACCAGAAACAATGAATTTATGAAATTCTTAAGAAAATGGATGTATCTGGGGAAGATTATCCTGAGTTAGTTAACCCAGTCAAAAGAACAGACACAATATGCAGTCATTAATAATTGGATACTAACCCCAGAAATCTCTGAACACCCTAGAAACAACTCACCAACTATATGAAGTTCAACAAAACCATATGCCAAAAAATTTGAAATATCATTATGCTTAATATTTCCACACCAAGAAAACTTTGACTATTTCCAGATTTCCAGTTTACATCTTGTTTTTTTTTTGTGTGTGTGTGCTTTATGCTCATTGTAACTAGTAAGATTTTAATGCGCATTATCCACTTTTTAAAAAATCAAGTACTAACAAAAATGTATTCATATATTTTTATGTAAAAAATGCTTTTAAAATCTCTACATTTTTCTTTGTTTTTAAAAATAAACTTGTTCAATTAAAAAAAAGTGCATTGGCTGCTTTTTCAGAAGTTCCGAGTTCAATCCCGGCAACCATATGTTTGATCACAACCATGGACTATGATGTTGGGTGCCCCCTTCTGGTGTGCAGGCATACATGCAGGCAGAGCATTGTACACTTTACAAAAACATCTTAAAACATAGAGCGGCAGGATATGTGGATGTGCATTATGTCTGTTGTAGGCTATAGAGTCCTCTAGCTGTATCCACAGGAATGGCATAGCTGGGAACTGTTGTCATGTTATCTGCAGGCATCTCAGAAAACTACACACTGACTTCATAGTCACTGCATCAGCACCAGCAGTGCACAGAGCCTCTTCTTTACCCTTATCCTAATTGCTCTGGAGTCTTCGTGGTCTACAAAGCTAATGAAGTTTATTAAAAGCTCACAAATAGCTTTTTTTTGTAAAAAAGAAAATATGTTCCTGTTTGTTTATATGGCCCCGGTGACAGGAACAGATGTTTCTGTAAATGGGACTGATGAAAATTTCTCTCTTGATTTAGTGTCCCAGATGTGCGATCTTTAAGTACCATGAAAAAAAGAGCAGTGAGAAAGAACTTGTTTGAATTTCTAGTAATACATCTGTTGTACTCCAAATCGTTCTTGTTGGTCAGACAAGCAAGATGTAATATTTGGCTTTTATCTGGTTGGGTTAAAAAGTATATATTGATACCTCAGCCTCTGAAATTATTCTCCATTGTAGCAGATTGTAAGCATTTATAGATATTTTATTCTATGCATTAGAGACATATGCTTTACTAATACAGCCATATTTTCTTACTTCTTGTTAATGAAATATCATGAGTATGACATCACTTAATATTATATGCTGTTATGCTTCATGGAATGTTTAGACAGTAAAAGATGCTTCAAGGCATATTGTAAGAAAACCACAAAATCCCTGAATAAAACCATGGATTTGAGATGATTTTTATTTCAAATACTGAATGTGTCCCAGAGACATCTACATACAGTGTTAATTATGCAGCCATTTATGCAGAAACCATGTTTACTTTAAATCTCAACATTTCATCAGGTAACCAGAAGAGGAGATATGTATCTAACAAGGCAGTATTCGCCTGCTTTTCTGACAAGGTCTTATTGCAAACCTTATGAAGTCAGTGTGATTTGCATAATACTTCTTCCTTTTTCTATCTCTGACTCTTAGAGTATTATAAAATGGTCTTTCTCAGGGCCCTGCCATGATCCACATAAATTCAGTGAATGCTCAAAGATGGTGTTCACACCACAGATTCTTGGAATTCTGCTTTTTTGGATTTCAGGTATGAATGGACATGGAGAAAAACAGCGATGTCATTTAAATATTTTTTTTTTTTACTTTATTTGGAAGTCCGCATCACAGGGGATTGGACTTTCTTTTTAAAAAATTGACACAACTTTTTTTCTAAGTCCAATAGGAGTGACTTTATTTTTCCATGTTTTGTTTGACTACTATTTCTTCTATCTTTCCAGTTTCCAGAGGGGACATCGTGATGACTCAGTCTCCAGCCACCCTGTCTGTGACTCCAGGAGATAAAGTCACTATTTCCTGCAGGGCGAGCCAGGGTATTAGCAATTACCTACACTGGTATCAGCAAAAACAAAATGAGTCTCCCAGGCTTCTCATCAAGTATGCTTCCCAGACCATCTCTGGGATCCCCTCCAGGTTCAGTGGCAGTGGATCAGGGACAGATTTCACTCTCAGCATCAACAGTGTGGAGTCTGAAGATATTGCAAGTTATTACTGTCAGCAGAGTTATGACTGGCCTCACACAGTGATACAGACCATAACAAAAATCACCAGTAAAGCAGAAGTGTGAGACTCGGGTGCTTTAGTTGCTTTTTGTTGTGCCTCAGCCTTTTTCCAAATGTTTCACATATGTGAAAGAATATATTTTCAATCATAAACTTAGAGTATTTTTCAATTACTCTTTTGTCTATCACTGTGAGCCAGAAGTTGCACTGCTATTTGTGAAGTTCAGGCCAAGTGTATTCATATACATTGGTTCTCATACCCAGGCTTGGGGAACATTTATGAAGAGAAAGTGGAAAGCCTGATTGAGCCAAAGGATCAGGGAACGTGCTGTGAACTTGTGTCTGCTAGAACTGACACAAGCTATACTTTAAAGTCTCGATTACAGTATTATCCAAAGACTAGTTGAATAAAGAAGACAGCAGTGAGCATGTCAAACAGGATGGACAAAAGTCCATGAACTTTTACATCTACAGAAGTACTGTAGAGAATTAGCTAAAACTGGATGCAGAAGAGGTACTCCTTCTTAGGGAAGACTGCAGCAACTGAATGTCCAAGGTGAAACATAGTCCTGAAAACATAAATACAATAATAGTACACAGTAAGAAACTCTGTGTGTGTGAGTGTGTGTGCGACTGTGTGTGTGTGTGTGTGTGTGTGTGTGTGTGTGTGTGTGAGAGAGAGAGAGAGTTTCTGTGTGTATTTGAGTTTTTGTATGTGTGTGTATGGGTGTGTGTAAATGATTGTGTGTGTGTGGGTGTATGTGTGTGTGTATGTGTCTATGTGTGTGTGTGTGTGTGTACCTGTGAGTGTGTCTTCATGTGCATGTGCTTGTGTGTGTGTGTGTGTGTGTGTGTGTGTGTGTGTGTGTACAGAAGCATGAGTTCATAAAAATCAATTAATTAAAAAAGAGGCCAAGAATTTGAAGTAGACAAAAAGGATATGTATTTGGGGGAAATGGGAAGGAGAGAGAAGGTGAATATGTTGTAATTATAATTCAGTGTCACAAACAAGTAGAGCAGGATAACACAGAAGTATTTGTGGGGCTACCAGCACATTTACAGCTACCCATGAAAGGTACATAGAACACTTTATGTAATGTGTAAAATTGTACCATATCTGAAACACCCTTTCATGAGTAAAACATAACAAGGGAATTCTACATAGAGCATGATAAGTAAATATTCTGTAGCTCACAATTTCTGTTCTCTGTTCAAAGAAGAGTATATTCCTCACAAATAAACGTCCCATGACTCTGATTGGAGATATAAGAGAACTACAGGGCTGTAATAAGCTACTAACCTGATGATTCCTGCATCTGTGTCTACCCTTGACTTATATGCACAAACCCAGAACACACCCCACTGACTATAACTTCTATATATCAGGTCTAAACATGTGCTGGAGTCAGCCTCACACAGATCACACACAGACATGAGTGTTTCCACTCATCTCATGGGGTTGTTATTGCTGTAGTTTAAAGGTAAAGCAGACAGCAGTTGAAATTTATTCAACTTCCATTAGTCAGTGCTCTTTGGCCTCAGTGGAAATCTTCTTATAACAAAATTAATCATGTTGAGATTTGTTTTCAGTTTTCCAATCTTAGATGCCAAATGTGACATCCAGATGAACCATTATTTTCTGGCTGCATCTGTGGGAGAATGTGTAACCATCACATGTCGAATAAGTGTGAACATTTACAATGGTTAACTTGGTACCCACAGAAACAAGAAAAATCTCCTCAGTTCCTGATCTATGATGCTGGCAGCTTGAAAGTTGAGGTCCCATCGAGGGTCAACAACAGTGATTATGGCACAGTTTTCTCTTAAGATTAACAGTTTGCAGCCTGAAGTTGTTGCAACTAATCACTGTTCAAATGATTTTGTGTCCCCTCTCTCAGTGATTCAAGCCTAGATATAAACCGCCCAGAATTGCAGAAGTGAAAGCACAGGCTGCTTCATATCTTCCTTTTGATATCTCCAGCTGTTCAGCTGTTGAGAGTGTTTAAATTTTTTGGGGTAAAATTTCAAAGCAATGTTATTATACAGGGTTCAGAGAAACTTTTCTATGTTCCAAATATCCCTCCTTTCGCACAGGCCTACTGGTATCAAAAAATAGAATTCTTCTCTTATGTCATAAACAAAAAAAAAAAAAAAAAAAGTAACCAACAAGGCTCTGGCTATAGAGTTAATGTAAGGGTCTTTTAAACTGCTAGGCATTTTTTGGTTCTTTATCAGAACAAGAAGAAACATAATAAACAATGTTTAACAATGTTCTTTTTTTCTCTTTCCTTCTCTACTACCACATTCTCCTGTTACTCCTTCTCTTCTTGTGAGTTACTGCTCATCATTTTACTGTCTTTATAACACAATCAGCTTAGAACTGATCATTTGGCTCTTTCTCTGCTTATTGCTTTAATACAATCTTCTCTGCAGTTTTAGCCTTTTCACAAACATAGACTCAGGCTGCCATAATACCCACTGTGTTGCATGTCTGAAGGTCACTTCCCGTTGGCAGACACAGGGTCCTTGCAATTCATGGAGTGTCACTGTGGGGCTGGTGCTTACCATATTTTTTGCAGGAACTTTGGCAGCTTTTACAAAACTCACCATGTTTTCAGAAGCAGTATGTACCAAAATAATGGCTATTATTTTTTTTTTCTTTTGAGGCAGGGTCTTCGGGTGTCCCAGGACAGCCTGGAACAATATGTAGGTAAAGATGATCTTGTCTCAATTCCCGAACACTGAGATCCTAGTGTCACATCTACATTTATGCAGCACTGATATAGACCCAGTTCTTAGTGCAAGTCAGATAAGTGCTCTACCCCCTGAGCTTGCACAAGTGTGTCAAAAGAAGAAAAGTACCTTATAAGTCCATATGTCTATATATACACACACGTATGCATGCACATCCTGTATTTTATGGTTAACACCCACTGACATGTGAGTACACTTCATGCAGAACAGTTTTTGGTCTAGGATACTTCACCCCGGATGATGTATTTATGTTCCATCCATTTGCCTAGAAAATTCATGATGTCTTTGTTTAAAGAGCTGATTAATATTTCAATGTGTAGGTCCAGGTCTGCTCTGCCATTGGTTCTGGTCTCTTGGAAAAAAAGTATGGTCATAGAGAAGTGCTAAGGGACTGCTCTGGGGTGAGAAATCAGAGTCTGAGACATGGGAAAGAAGGAGCTGTTTTGGGGTTTCCTGGGCCTGCAATGAGTACTGAACCATGGAGTCA
The DNA here is from genome assembly GCF_963924665.1 of Micromys minutus. Lineage (NCBI taxonomy): Eukaryota > Metazoa > Chordata > Mammalia > Rodentia > Muridae > Micromys > Micromys minutus. The sequence continues at coordinate 15,732,848 of NC_137953.1, forward strand.
TCAGACACTTAGAAACCCAGGTGATGCTGGCAGTCACAGAAGATTCAGATAGGAGTTGGGGACATGTTGGCTGGGGATAATCTCTAGACTGGGTCTGGGGAAAGGGTGGCTCAAGTTGGTAAAAGTGGGGTGACCATACTTAGCTTGGTGTAGGTAGCCTTGATGTCGGCTTTATTTGTGGCTCTGTAAACAAATGCCTTCTCAATGCTACCGATTATTGTAGGTCTTGATGCAGGAGGCAGTCCATGGTTCAAAACAGCTTATTGATTGCTAATGATAGGCAATGGATACATAATATATCATGTCCAATATTAGAGTGTTGGCCTGATATTAAATACATTTTGCAGAAAGGAATGTCTGGGAAGGATATAATATTGGTTAAAGTGTCTGGCCTCTAGCTATGTCCCAGTGAGGAGCTAGGAGTCACCTAAGCCTCAGCTGTGTGCCCACCATGTCTCTGGGTCTCAATCAGCTCTAACTTACCAAATAGCCTGGCAAGGTTTTATGTCCCCCAAATCATCCTTTTTATAGAGGAGAGGCATCAGTGGAGTGACTGTCATTTGTGGTGAAAATTTTGCGTGTGGGTAGAAGCATCAAAATAAAGCACAACACTGTCCAGAGGGGTGACAGGGGGTGGGAGCTGGGAAGCAAGATATTATTGAACCACTTAAGTGTTCTGTGGGTTGTATAGTTGGAGAGTATACTAACATAATTTTAAATAACATCTGATTTCTCTATATAGACATCATGTTTCTATTATTGTCATATATTTTCCCAAATTATATAGCCATTTGGCTTTGACTATAGAGTTTGTCTGTAGCTGGAAAGTTCCAAGTCTGACTTCTGTGGGTCTTATTTGTCATCTGTGGATCTCAGAGTCTCTCTTAAGAAGTCTTTAGTCAGAGGAGGTGTCTAGATGAAGGCAGAGTCATTGTCCCAGGAAGGTCCAACGAGATGGGGGGGATTGACCTATTCTGATCTCTGGCAAAAGCACAGTCCTTTCCTTTTGTAGAGATCAACATGTAGGGTATTCACAACAGAGGACTACAACCCCAACAGGTGGATGTCTGTATAGGGTGGGCAGTATGTATTAAGTCTGTAATTGTACACTTGAAGAACATCTGAAATGCATCTTTTAATTTTGCTTTAGATAGCTGAGAAAGAAATTATGCAGCTATGATACACAGTAACATTTTGTCTATAAAAAGAAATTAGTTGTTAATTAAGGATCAAAAATGGTTATCAGCATAATTGTATAACCAGTGGGAGTACACTAAATATTATTTTTAAATTAGAAACCCATAATCAATTGAATTTTTAAGACAATTTAGGTAAGAATGCATGAACACTAGGGAGAAAATAAACATTTAAATAGAGAATCATTGAAATTTTGGGCTAAAAATTCAGGAACACTGTTATAGGTGTTCCTGTTAGGGAGACCAAGCATTTAAACAACAAAGCCTTAATATTTTTGGGTTAAGAAATTTAGGTTTTTTTTTTTTGAATTTTTAGCAAGCAAAATCTTATCCCTTGAGTTTGTTTGCTCTCTATATGTTCAGGGGAGAGGGATCTTCTCTGTCATGCCACATGACTCCCAGTGGCTCCTGGATGTCCAAGAGTTTGAAAATTTCAAGGTCATAGCCTCATTGAAGGTCCAGGGACACCTGAACTAGCACCAGCTTTTTCACACCTTAGACTGAACATTTTCTCTCCCAGAGCTGTGTCTCAGAACCTGTCAAAGTCTCTAGAGTGCATGTTCAACACTTTGAATTCACACTGGGTTATAGGCAATATAAGATGCAAGACTTGGTTTATTTTTGAAATGGAGTAAACTTACATTTTGATATTCAGACTTCTATGCATCAATGTTTAAGCCCATGGAATTCATAAAGTTTATTTTGATTCTCCATGAAAGAAAAAATGTTTTACTGTGACCTCAAATCTTTATATCTCTTTTCCATTAATTCTTATTAGGACTATAGTGTTATATAATGTGTGGGTTTATAAAATTTTCAGATGATAAAGTTAAGAACCAGCTTAGCCTATATTTTGAGAAATGCCAAAGGAAACATCAGAATTATGAAGAAAGGATTTGAGGTGCTGGAGTTTCTAGATGCCTCCATGTGTACAAAGAACTTACCTATTATAAATTACACATCACTGCTCAATCCTTTATATGGTGCAGCAAACACAGATGTCTGTCAACTACAAACACTGCTTCAACTGGCCAGGAGAGGAAGCCAGAATAAAGTAGGTAAGAGTGAAGTGTTCTGTTCTTATACACCCAGTACTTAACAAAATATGAGGCAAAGATATATGCACCACAATGTTCATAGTGGCTCTATTTATAATAGCCAGAAGCTGGAAGGAACCCAGATGTCCTTCAGAATACGAATGGATACAAAAATTGTGGTACTTATACACAATGGAATACTACTCAGCCACCAAAAACAATGACTTAACCAAATTCTTAAGAAAATGGCTGCAACTAGAGAAGACCATCCTGAGTGAGATAATCCAGTCACAAAAGAACAGACATAATATGCAGTCACTGATAGTGGGATGCTAACCCCAGAGGCTTGCACTCCCCCAGAAACAACTCACAGACTATGAAGTCCAAGAAATAAAGAAAACAAAAAATATACATATATTCACAAAACAAGAAGACTTTGACTATTTCCATGTTGCATTTTGTTTTGCATGTACTTTACACTTATTGCAACTAGTAGGTTTTCAATGCATACTGTCAAGCCCTTGAAAAAAATCAATTACTGTCCAAAAAACATATTCACATGGTTTTATGTAAAATTTATTTTAATGTCTGAAAAAACAGTACTGACAAAAATGTATAATTTTAAGCAAAAAATGTTTAAAATCTGTACATTTATCTTTGTTTTGCAAAATAAAGTCGTTTAAAAAATAAAAAAAAAACAAAAGTTAACAAAGCTTGCAAAGCTAACAGCTAATTCAAGATACAAACTCAAAACTCTAAGTTAAGTCTCTGATACTTAAATATAAACAGAACATTCAGTCATCATGATTTGGATAAAGCCAAAATTATCATCAGTAATAATCCACACTCCTGAACAGCAAAGAAATATGGAAGGATTAAGCATTTGAGGAAGACCTTCACATCAACAAAGAAAAACAATAAAATTATCATTTCTAGAAAATAAAGGTATCAATTTTAATGGGAATATTTAAAAAATTACAAAAGATTAATGACTGTGATGTATTTTGTGGTAATTCTGAAAATATTAAAAACTATAATAAGTAAAAAAAATATTAAATAGATATCTCCAAGAGCTCTTCAATCATTAGACATTGTTGTAACTGTTTTGGCATATCATTGTGTCCATATGATATTGGAGACTGTGTTTTTTATTTCAATGTCTTTTAAGATGTGGTTATACTTGGTTTTTAACTAATTATCACCACTCTGTTTTCTACATTTTCTCTTAATGTCAAATTTTATATGACCCTGCCCCACATATTTCAGCTAATCTGTATAAAATTGAAACTGGGGTTTAAAGCATCATATTTTTGAAAAAGGATTAGACATGTTTAATATACATAAAAATGTTTACGGTATCTTTAGTCTGTATTATTTTAAAATAAATGGTTTCTGAAATCACAAAAAAAAGAAGTCAATTTCAAACTAACCAAAAAAAAAAAAAAAACCAAAAAAAACAAAATATGAAGCCAGCAACATTTGCACAGATATTTCTTTTATCTTATTTCCCTGCCTCTTAAAATGTCCTTCCCTGTTCTGTAGCGTGCTCAGCATACAGGAGGTGAAATAAAATAGGGAGAAGCTGTCCTTATCACCTATCACTGAAGCAGTAATCCACATTAAAGGCAAGGTTCCAGGACAAAGGAAAAAAGCAGTTGGTTGGTGGTAAATACACACTTTTTATTCTATATCAAGAAATACTCTGTAATGGGGATTTTTTATTATATGGATCTTAAAATCATTTAATGTACTTTCTTATTCTCTACTAATTTTTCACAATTTTTTTTTTTTTTAGATTCAGTGGGTAACTTTGTGATGATGCAGTCTCTAGCTGGCCTCCTGTAGCTATGGAGGAAAGAGTGACTAACAAGTATAAAGCCAGGCAGGGCATTGGAACAAGCTGAGATGGGTACCACACAACAAAACAAAACCAACCAAACAAAATCTACTCTAAGGGTTCACATCAAGTGTGCTTTCTCTGAGATTCTCTGGGTCCCCTCTTATTATAGTGACAGAGGATCAGAGTCAGTAAATTTCACCTTGCCATCGGCTGCCTCTGTTGTAGACTGGCAAATGAGTCTATCCCTCCTTCTCTGCCTCCATCTTTGGAGGTTCATAGAGTTTTTGTTTTATAACTACTCCATCCTAATCATGCTAATATGCCAACCTGCACTACCAGCACTTGTTTTATGGGAACCTTCCAACAAAGCCTGCAAGTAAAGCAATTATGTCAGTGATGCAGGAGGCTAACTGCAGATCTTCACTCTTCCTCCCCTCCAAAATATAGAATCTCCCAGTCTTATTCCCTTTACTGGAGCTATCTGCTTATGCACTTCATCAGTCAATGCCCCATTCTCAGGCATCTAAGTAGATCTTGATAGAAGAACCTTCATTTTCCTGCTCACGGACACCTTTCCCTGGACCTACCTATCAAGCGGGTAGGTTGCTATCAAAAAACACAGCAAAATCCCATTTCTGAAGAGCACACCTGCACAATCATTGAACGTGAAGGCATTGAGGTGGTGGTACATTTTCCTGTTTGTGATAGTGTGTTTGTATGTAACTGAACTCTCCTGTGTAACAGGAGAAAGTTAACACCATTTCAGTTGCTTACCCTTTGATCCATAATGTTTTCTCTCTGTGAGATACACTAGTACAATGATGATTTTAAGTTGTGAGTGTAACCAACACACACACACACACACACACACACACACACACACACACACACACACGCACGCACACACACACACATACACTCACACACATATGCATATATATATGTATGTATGTATGTAAATATACATATGTATGTATGTATATATGTGTATATATATATATTTATGTATATATATAATTTTCCTAAAGGACTATACAATGAAATGTAACCCTACCCAATGCTGTTTTATTGCCAAAACCAGAGTACATATAGCCTAAAACTGAAGCAAAATTATATGCTGATATTCTAAGTAAAGCAAAGAAACAAACAAAAAACAACCAATAGAATTCCTACTGATGTCATTTTGATATACTCATAATTAAGCGCCTTGCTCACCTATCACAATTGAAACTTATGCACTTTCTTATGAACTTTCTGCAGTAGATGAGATCAAATAAAGAGACACACAGCCAGACATTTTACAGAGCGTGAGAATATAGAACACTCAGCTCTCAGTGGGATGTCTCCATCAAATCCTTCCCCATAGGTGTTAGAGTGTCCTGTGAAGAGAAGTAGAAAGAGTCACGAACCAGAGATAGAGGATATCAAGGAAAACGATTCTAAAAGTCAACATAGCTGAGATGTGAATGAACCCACAGGGACTGAGGTCCTATGCCCATGGAGTGCCTGGGGTTTATCTAGGTTGGGTTCCTGAAACTAAAAGACATATACACATGCTCCATTCCTAAACAGAAGCTGTCTGCTATTGATAGCTACTTCAAAATCAAAATTTAGTTTCCTGAAAAACATACTCTCTTAATGGAATGCTGGGTTCATAGCATCAGGTGGACAACAGAAGATGAACTCAAAGCGATATTTGGAGTGTCTTTGTCTCATAATGTCAGGGTTCTTCATTTATTAATTTTATCATTTTTAAGAAACCTCGCCTAATTCTATTTACACGTCTTTTCATCTGTCCTTTACCTACAAGTTCTTTGCATTTATATGTACATACACATATACATATATACTGTAGTACAAGCTTCCAGTTCAGTGTTTGCATGGCATTCTTGAGTATGTGAAGAACTGTGTTTGTTTTTGTGCCTTCTCTATGGCTCTCTTTTTTTGTTTGTTTTGGACACTTCTGATGTGTATATTTTATCTTAATACATTGATTTGTTTTACTTCTTTATTATTACATATTTATATTACTTATTTTTGCCTGTGTATAGAAGCCTGTTTGTTTTTTTAATATATACAGAAAGCAGGTGGATCCAGGGTAAAGCTGTGATAAAGAATAGCTGGGGAAAATAGAAGTATGTGAAAACATAATTAGAATATATTATGTGAAAAAATATTTTTTAATTAAAGATAAAATGTAAAAAAGGAAGGAAGAATGAAGATGCAAAATAAAGAAAAAGGAAAGACAAACTGAAAGAAAGGAATGAAGGGAAAAAAGGAAGTAGGAAGGAAGAAAAAAAGAAAGAAAATAAGAAAATATTGTCCATGACATTTTAATTTGTTTATATGTGTTTGTTTGATGATTCCAGATGCAGCATATACCTCAATAATATATGCATGATGCTTCATTTTACCGTCTCCTCTTCCTAATAATTAATGTAAAATAATTAAACACATCTCCTTCTGTTATCAAATTCCTGTGTAAAACATGTCACAGGATTCTCCATTATCCCCAATGACTGATGTTAAAGTTGCTTGTGAAGTATGGTTTACTATTTTGGATGTTTTTTTTTTTTTTTTTTTTGATTTAGTAGAAGTGTAATCTTAATATATTTAACAATCCCCTTTCTCAAACTGTCATTCCAAATATGAAGAAACATTTTATCCAAATGTATCTACTTATATTGATTCCTTACCTTCTGTGTTCTATGGTAATGCCTCAAAATATTTTCCAGTTTGGCAGCCACATTTTAGCTTCTTACATCAATGTGCAGTTTATGTCACATAGACAAATTGAAAAATTAAAAGTTCCAATTAACACAAAAGTAAGAAATGTTGCAAATTTATTTGAGGGACAAGATTACCATAGAAATTATAATATCTCAGGTCCAAGCATTTTTCCAAAATTTTTCATAATTTAGTGATTCTTCATACCTAAATATATCAATTGAACTAATATGTTGCATTTAAATTTTTCTTTTATATCATTGTATACATTGAAATCTATTCCATTTCTTAGCTTTTATTAATAAAACAGCAAAAGTTAAAAGCATTGCCCTTGTGAAAAGCTCAAGTTCAAGTGAATCAAAGATCTCCACATTAAACCAGGTACACTGAAATTCTTAGAAGAGAAAGTTGGGAAAACCTGAGAACATATAGGCACATGAGACATTTTCATGAACAGAACACCAATGGCTCATGCTCTAAGGTCTAATACCTAAATATGGGTTGAAATGAGATTGCAAAGTTTCTGTAAGGCTAAAAACACTGCCAAAGAGTCAAAACAGCAACCAACAGATTGGGAAAAGATCTTTACCAACCCCACATCTAATAGAGGCCTAATATCCAAGGTATAAAAAGAAATCAAGAAGTTAGACAGCAGAGAATCAAACAATCCTATTAAAAAATGGAGTACAGAACTAAACAAAAATTTCTCATTTGAGGAATATCGAATGGCTGTGAAGCATCTACGGAAGTGCTTGACATCCTTAGTCATCAGGGAAATGAAAATCAAAACAACTCTGAGAATCCACCTCACACCAGTCAGAATGGCTAAGATCAAAATTTCAGATGACAGCAGATACTGGTGAGGATGCAGAGAAAGAGGAACACTTCTCCATTGTTGGTAGGGTTGTAAACTGGTACAACCACTCTGAAAATTAATCTGGCAACTCCTCAGAAAATTGGACATAGTATTACCTGAAGACACAGTTATTCCACTTCTGGGCACGTACCCCAGAGACTCTCCAATATACAACAAAGACACATGCACCACAATGTTCATAGCACCCCTCTTCATAGTAGCCAGAAGCTATATAGAACCCAGACGTCCTACAGTAGATGAATGGATACAAAAATTGTGTTATATTTGCACAATAGAGTACTACTCAGTTATCAAATACAACTACTTTATGAAATTCTTAAGAAAATGAATGTATCTAGGGAATATCATCCTGAGTGAGTTAACCCAGTCAAAAAAAAAAAAAAAAAAAAAAAAAACAGACACGATATGCAGTCACTGATAATTGGATACTAACCCCAGAAAGCTCTGAACACCATAGAAACAACTTACAGACTTTATGAAGTTCAATAGAATCATACGCCAAAAAATTGAAATATTATTATGCTTAATATTTTCACACCAAGAAAACTTTGACTATTTCCAGGTTACATCTTGTTTTTTTTTTTTTTTTGTGCTTTATGCTTATTGTACCTAGTAAGATTTTAATGCACATTATCCACTTTTTAAAAAATCAAGTACTAACAAAAATGTATTCATATATTTTTATGTGAAAATGCTTTTAAAATCTCTACATTTATCTTTGTTTTTAAAAATAAACTAGTTCAATTAAAAAAAAAGTTCATTGGCTTCTATTCCAGAAGTTCCGAGTTCACTCCCAGCAACCACATGGTTGATCAAAACCATTGACGGTGATGTATGGTGCCCTCTTCTGGTGTGCAGGCATACATGCAGGCAGAGCATTGTATACTTTACAAATACATTTTAAATCATAGAGCTGCAGGATGTGTGAATGTGCATTATGTTTGTTGTAGGCTATAGAGTCCTCTAGGTGTATCCACAGGAATAGCATAGCTTGGAACTGTTGTCATGTTATCTGTAGCCATCTGAGAAAATTACACTGACTTCATCATCACTGCTTCAGCACCATCAGTGCACAGAGGCTCTTCTTTACCTTTATCCTAATTGCTCTGGAGTCTTTGTGGTCTACAAAGCTAGTGAAGCTTATTAAAAGCTCAGGCATAGGTTTTATGTGAAAAAATATGTTCCTGCTAGGTTACATGGCCCTAGTGACAGCAACAGATGTTTCGGTAAATGGGACTGATGAAAATTTCTCTTTTGATTTAGTGTCTCAGATGGGCAATCTTTAAGAACCATGAAAAAAAAGAGCGGCAAGAAGAGAATGTGTTTGAATTTCTAGTAATACACCTGTTGTACTCTACATCTTTCTTGTTAGTCAGCCAAGCAAGATGTAATATTTGACTTTTATCTGGTTGGGTTAAAAAGTATATATTGGTACCTCAGCTTCTGAAAGTATTCTCCACTGGGGCAGATTGTAACCATGTATAGATATTTTATTCTCTGCTTTAGAGACATATGCTTTACTAATACATTCAGATTTTCTTACTTCTTGTTAATGAAATATCATGAGTATGACATCACTTAATATTATATGTTTTTATGCTTCATGGAATGTTTAGAGAGTTAAAGATGCTTCAAGGCATATTGTAAGAAAACCACAAAATCCCTGAATAAAACCATGGATTTGAGATGATTTTTATTTCAAATACTGAATGTGTCCCAGAGACATCTACATACTGTGGTAATGATGTAACTGTGTATGCAGAAGCGATGTTTCCTTTAAATCTCAACATTTCATCAGGTAACCAGAAGAGGAGATAGTTATCTAAGAAGGCAGTAGAAGCTTGCTTTTCTGACAACTTCTTATTGCAAACCTTATAAAGTCAGTGTGATTTGCATAATACTTCTTCCTTCTTCTATCCCTGACTCTTAGAGTAGTATAAAAATGTCTTTCTCAGGGCCCTGCCATGATCCACATAAATTCAGTGAATGCTCAAAGATGGTGTTCACACCACAGATTCTTGGAATTCTGCTTTTTTGGATTTCAGGAATGAATGGACATGGAGAAAAACAGCGATGTCATTTAAATATTTTTTTTTTTTTACTTTATTTGGAAGTCTGCATCACAGGGGATTGGACTTTCTCTTTAAAAAAATTGACACAACTTATTTTCTAAGTCCTATAGTAGTGACTTTATTTTTCCATGTTTTGTTTGACTAATATGTCTTCTATCTTTCCAGTTTCCAGAGGGGACATCGTGATGACTCAGTCTCCAGCCACCCTATCTGTGACTCCAGGAGATAAAGTCACTATTTCCTGCAGGGCCAGCCAGGGTATTAGCAATTACGTACACTGGTATCAGCAAAAACAAAATGAGCCTCCAAGGCTTCTCATCAAGTATGCATCTGAGACCATCTCAGGGATCCCCTCCAGGTTCAGTGGCAGTGGATCAGGGACAGAATTCACTTTCATCATCAACAGTGTGGAGTCTGAAGATATTGCAAGTTATTACTGTCAGCAGAGTTATGACTGGCCTCGCACAGTGATACAGACCATAGCAAAAATCCCCAAGAAAGCAGAAGTGTGAGCCCCGGCTGCTTTAGCTGCTTTTTGTGGTGCCTCAGCCTTCTTCAAAATGTTTCACATATGTGAAATCACATATTTACAATCATAACCATAGAGCATTTTTCTGTTACTCCTCTGTGTATCACTGTGAGCAAGAAGTTGCAATGTTAGTTGTGAAGTTCAGGCCAAATGGTTTCATCTACAAAAGGCTCCCAAACCCAAGGCTTGGGGATCATTTAGGAAGAGAAAGTGGAAAGATTGGTTGAGCCAGAGGATCAGGGAACGTGCTGTGATTTTGTGTCTCCTAATATTGACAGAGGCTATACTTGTGAAGTCTTGATGACAGGATTATCCAAAGACTAGTTGAATGAGGAAGACAACAGTGAGCATGACAAACAGGATGGACAAAAGTCCATGAACCTTTACATCTACAGAAGTACTATAGAGAATTAGCTAAAACTGGATGCAGAAGAGGTACTCCTTCCTAGGGAAGACTGCAGCAACTGAATGTCCAAGGAAACATAAGTACAATATTAATACACAGTAGGAAACTCTGTGTGTGTGAGTTTTTTTATGTTTGTGTGTGTGAGTGTACGTGTGAGTGTGTCTTCGTGTTCATGTGCCTGTATGTGTGTCTTTACAGAGGCATGAGTTCATAAACATCAATTAATAAAAAAAGAGGCCAAGAATTTAAAGTAGACAAAAAAGATATGTATTTGGGGGAAATGGGAAAGAGAGAAAAGGTGAATAATTTGTAATTATAATTCAGTGTCACAAACAAACATATGCCATTAACACAGAAGTACCTGCGGGGCTGCCATCACATTTACACCTACCCTTGAAAGGTACATGGAACACTTTATGTAATGTGTAAAATTGTACCATATCTGAAACACCCTTTCATGAGTAAAACATAACAAGGGAATTCTACATAGAGCATGATAAGTAAATATTTTGTAGCTCACAATTTCTGTTCTTTGTTAAAAAAAGTACATTCTATACAAATAAACATGTCCTGTGACTCTGATTGGAGATATAAGAGAACTACAGGGCTGCAATAAGCTACTAACCTGATGATTTCTGCATCTGTGCCTACCCTTGACTTATATGCACAAACCCAGAACACACCTCACTGACTATAATTTCTATATATCAGGTCTCAACCTGTGCTGGTGTCAGCCTCACACAGATCACACACAGACATGAGTGTGCCCACTCATCTCTTGGGGTTGTTACTGCTGTAGTTTAAAGGTAAGGCAGACAGCAGTTGAAATTTATTCAACTTCCATTAGTCAGTGCTCTTTGGCCTCAGTGGAAGTCTTCGTGCAACAGAATTAGTCATGTTGAGATTTGTTTTCAGTTTTCCAAACTTAGATGCTAAATGTGACATCTAGATGAACCATTATTCTCTGGCTGCATCTGTGGGAGAATGTGTAACCATCACATGTCGAGTAAGTGTGAACATTTACAATGGTTAACTTGGTACCCACAGAAACAAGAAAAATCTCCTCAGTTCCTGATCTATGATACTGACAGCTTGAAAGTTGAGGTCCCATTGAGGGTCAACAACAGTGATTATGGCACAGTTTTCTCTTAAGATTAACAGTTTGCAGCCTGAAGTTGTTGCAACTAATCACTGTTAAAATGATTTAGTGATCCCTCTCTCAGTGATTCAAGTCTAGATATAAACCGCCCAGAATTGCAGAAGTGAAAGCACAGGCTGCTTCATATCTTCCTTTTGATATCTCCAGCTGCTCAGCTGATGAGAGTGTTTATCTTTTTTTGGGGTAAAATTTCAAAGCAATGTTTTTATACAGGGTTCACAGAAACTTTTCTCTGTTCCAAATATCCCTCCTCACCCACAGGTCTACTGGTATCAAAAAAGAGAATTCTTCTCCTATGTCATAAAACAAAACAAAGCAACCAACAAGGCTCTGGCTATAGAGTTAATATAAGGGTCTTTTAAACTGTTAGGAATTTTTGGTTATTTATCAGACCAAGGAGAAACACAATAAACAATGTTTAACAATGTTCTTTATTTTCTTTCCTTCTCTACTACCACATTCTCCTGTTACTCCTTATCTTCTTCTTGTGAGTTACTGCTCATTATTTTATTGTCTTTATAACACAATCAGCTTAGAACTGATCATTTGGCTCTTTCTCTGCTTATTGCTTTAATACAATCTTCTCTGCAGTTTTAGCCTTTTCATAAACATAGACTCAGGCTGCCACCATACACACTGTGTTGCCTTTCTGAAGGCCACTTCCCATGGGAAGACACAGGGTCCTTTCAAATCATGTAGTGTGTCACTGTGGGGCTGGTGCTTACCATATTTCTTGCAGGAATTTTGGCAGCTTTTACAAAACTCACCATGTTTTCAGGAGCAGTATGTACCAAAATGATGTCCATTATTTTTTTCTTTTGAAGCAGGGTCTTCAGGTGTCCCAGGACAGCCTCGAAGAATATGTAGGATGATCTTGTCTCAACTCTGAACACTGAGATTCTAGTGTCACATCTAGGTTTATGCAGCACTGATGTGAAATTCAGGGCTTTGTGAAAGTCAGATAAGTGTTTTACCCCCCTGAGCTTTCACAAGTGTGCCTAAAGAAAAAAAGTACCTTACTAGTCCATATGTTTATATATACACAAATATGCATGCACATCCTGTATTTTATGGTTAACACCCACTGACACGTTAGTACACTCCATACACAACAGTTTTGGGTCTAGGTTACATCACCCAGGATGATGTTCTCATGTTCCATCCATTGGCCTAGAAAATTCATGATGCCTTTGTTTTAAAGAGCTGATTAATATTTCAATGTGTAGGTCCAGGTCTGCTCTGCCATTGGTTCTGGTCTCTTGGAAAGGAAGTATGGTCATAGAGAAGTGCTAAGAGACTGCTCTGGGGTGAGAAAGCAGAGTCAGAGACATGGGAAAGAAGTTGTTTTGGGGTTTTCTGGGCCTGCAATGAGTCCTGAACCATGGAGTCATCAGACACTTAGATATCCAGGTGCTGCTGGCAGTCACAGAAGTTTCCCATAGGAGTTGGTGACATGTTGGCTGGGGATAATCTCTAGACTGAGTCTGGGGTAAGGATGGCTCAAGTTGGTAAAAGTGGGGTAATCGTACTTAGCTTGGTGAAGTCAGCCTTGATGTTGGCTTTATTTGTTGCTCTGTAAACAAATGTCTTCTCAATGCTACCGATTATTGTAGGTCTTGATGCAGGAGGCAGTCCATGGTTCAAAACAGCTTATTGATTGCTAATGATAGGCAATGGATACATAATATATCATGTCCAATATTAGAGTGTTGGCCTGATATTAAATACATTTTGCAGAAAGGAATGTCTGGGAAAAATAAATTATTGGTTAAAGTGTCTGGGCCTCTAGCTACCTCCCAGTGAGAGCTAAGTCTCAGCTGTGTGTGCACCACGTCTTTGTGTCACAATCAGCTCTACCTTACCAAATACCCTGGCAAGGTTTTATGTCCCCCAAATCATCCTTTTTATAGAGGAGTGACATCACTGTAGTGACCGTGTCATTTGTGTTGAAAACTTTGTGTGGGATGGAAGCATCAAAATAAAGCACAACACTGGCCAGAGCGGTGACAGAGTGTGGGGGCTGGTAAGTCAATTACTGAGCACTTAAGTGTTCTGTGTGTTATATAGTTGTAGAGGATAATAACATCAATTTAAATAACATCTGATTTCTCTATATAGACATTATGTTTTTTATTGTCATGTAAATTTTCCCTAGTTTTGTAGTCATTTGGCTTGGACTAGAGAGTTTACCTGTAGCTGGAAGTTTCCAAATCTGACTTCTGTGAGTCTTAGTTGTCATCTATGGATCTCAGTGTTTCTCTCAAGAAGTCTTTAGTCAGAGGAGGTGTGTAGATTAAGGCAGTGTCATTGTCCAAGGAAGGACCAAAGAGATGTGGGGTTTGTCTCATTTTGATCTGTGGCAGAAGCACTGTCCTTTCCTTTTGTAGAGATAAACCTGTAGGGTATTCACAGCAAAGGACTACAACCCCAACAGGGGCATGTCTGTGTAGGGTGGGCAGTGTGTATTAAGCCTGTATTTGTAACTTGAAGAACATCTGAATTGCATCATTTAGGTTTGCTTTAGACTGCTGAGAAAGAAATTATGTATCTAAGATACGCAGTAACAGTTTGTCTATAAAAAGAAATTAGTTGTTAATTAAGGATCAAATAATGGTTATTCGCATAGTTGGTATGACTTGTAGGAATAGATTAAATATTATTTTTTAAACAGAGGCCATTAAACAAATTAATTTTTTTAAAGAAAATTTAGGTATGAAGGCATGAACACTAGGGGAGAAAAGAAACATTTAAATAGAGAAGCTTGGGGATTTGGGGTAAAAAATCAGGAACACTGTTATAGGTGTTCCTGTTAAGGAGACCAAGCATTTAAACAACAAAGCCTGAATATTTTTGAGTTAAGAGTTTTAGGTTTCTTTTTCTTTTTAAATTCTTAGCAAGCAGGATCTTATCCCTTGCCTTTGTTTAATCTGTCTAGGTTCAGGGAAGAGGGACCTGCTCTGCCATGCCACATGACTCCCAGTGGCTCCTGGATGTCCAAGCTTCTGAAAATCTCAAGGCCATGGCCTCATTGAAGGCCCAGGGACTCCTGAACTAGCACCAGCTTTTTCACACCTTAGACTGCACTTTCTCTCTCCCAGAGCTGTGTCTCAGAGCCGTTCAACAGTCTCTAGAGTGAGTGTTCAACACTTTGAATTCACTCTGGGCTGTAGGCAATACAAGATGGAAGACCTTGTTTATCAGGTGCACTGAAATTATTAGAAGAGAAAGTAGGGAAAATCTTAGAACACATAGGCACAGGAGAAAATTTCCTGAACAGTACACCAATGGCTCGTGCTCTAAGATCAAATGTCGACAAATGGGACTTAATGAGACTGCAAAATTTTTGTATGGCTAAGGACACTGTCAAGAAAATAAAGCAGCAGCCAACACTTTGGGAAAAAGTCTTTACCAACCCAACATCTACTAGAAGTTTCATTCTCTAACTAGACTCTAGAGAATCAAACAACCCTATCAATAAATGAGGTACAGATCTAAACAAAAATTCTCAATTGAGAGATATTAAATGGCTGACAAGCATCTAATGAAGTGCTTGACATCATTAGCTATCAGGGAAATGTAAATCAAAACAACCCTGATATTCCACCTCACACCAACCAGAATGGCTAAGATCAAAAATTCAGATTACAGCAGATGCTGGCCAGGATGCAGAGAAAGAGAAGCACTTCTCCACTGTTGGTGGGGTTGTAAACTGTTACAACCACTGTGGACATCATTCTGGCGATTCCTCAAGAAATTGGACATAGTACTACCTGAAGACCCAGTTATTCCACTTCTGGGCCTATGCCCCAGAGAAGCTACCACATACAACAAAGACACATGCACTACAATGTTCATAGCAGCTCTATTTATAATAGCCAGAAACTGTAAAGCACTCAGATGTCTTTCAGTACATGAATGGATACAAAAATTGTGGTACATTTAAACAATGGATTACTACAAAGCTATCAAAAACCATGAGTTTATGAAACTCTTAAGAAAATAGATACATCCAGAGATTATCATCCTGAGTGAGATAACCCAGTCACAAAATAACAGACATAATATGCAGTCACTGATAATTGCATACTAACACCTACCTGAAATCTCTGAAAACTCTAGGAACAACTCACAGACGATATGAAGCTCAAGAAAAAACAAAGAACAAAAAGGAAGAAAATGAAAAGCCACTATGCTTAATATTTCCACACCAAGAAAAATTTCAGTATTTCCAGGTTGCATCTTGTTTTACATGTACTTTATGCTCATTATAGCTAGTAATATTTTAATGCAAACTATCCAATCTTAGAAAAAAAATCAAGTACTCACAAAAATGTATTCATATACTTCTATGCAAGAATGCTTAACTTCTGTACATTTATCTTTGTTTATAAAAATAAAATTGTTTAATTTATAAATAAAGTCTTGGTTTATCTTTGAAATGGGGGTAAACTAACATTTTGATATTTAGATATCTTTGCATCAATGTTTAGGCATATGGACTTTATAAAGTTTATTTTGATTCTCTGTGGTAGAAAAATGTCTTACAATGACCTCAAATCTTCACATCTCTTTTTCAACAATTCTCATTAGCACTATAGTGTTATGTAATGTGTGGGTTTATAAAATATTCAGATGATAAATTATCCACCATCTTAGCCTCTATTGTGAGAAATGCCAAGGGAAACAGCAGAATTATGAACAAAGGATTTTAGGTGCTGTAGTTTCTAGATGACTCCATGTGTACAAAAACTACCTATTATATATTATACATCACTGCTCACTCCTTCATGTGGTACAGCAAACACAGATGTCTGTCAACTACAAACACTGCATCAACTGCCAGGAGAGGGAGCCAGAATAAAGTACGTAAAAGTGAAATGTTCTGTTCTGACACACCCAGTACTTAACAAAATATGAAGCCTGCAACATTTGCACAGATATTTCTTTTATCTTCATTCCCTGCCTTTTAAAATGTCCTTCCCTGTTCTAGGGCATTCTCAGCATACACAAAGTGAAATAAAATAGGGAGATGCTGTTCTTATCACCTATCACGGAAGCAGTCATCCACATTTCAGGTAAGGTTACTAGACAATGCAAAAAAGCAGTTGGTGGGTTGTAAATACTCACTTTTCATTCTACATCAAGAAATACTGATTAAATGGTATTTTTTTGTTGTTTGGACCTTAAAATCAGATAAAGTATTTTCCTTTCTCTCTACTAATTTTTCAAAAATTCTTTTAGCTTCAGTGGGCAACTTTGTGATGACGTTGTTTCTAGCTGCCCTCCTGTAGCTATAGGGGAAAGAGTGACTAACAAGTATAAAGCCAGGCAGGACATTGGAACAATCTGAGATGGGTACCACAAAACAAAACAAAGCCAACCAAACAAAAGCTACACTAAGGGTCCACGTCAAGTGTGATTTCCCCAAGTTTCTCTGGGTTCCCTCTTATTTTAGTGGCAGTGGATCAGAGACGGTAAATTTCACCTTGCCATCAGGTGCCTCTGTTTTAGACTGCCAACTGAGTCTATCCCTCCTTCTCTGCCTTTATCTTTAGAGGTTCACAGAGTTCTTGTTTTATAACCACCCCATCACATTCATGCTGATATGCCAACATGTACTACCAGCACTTGTTTTATGGGAACCTTCCAACAAAGCCTGCAAGTGAAGCAATTATGCCACTGATGCAGGAGGTTAGCTGCAGATCTTCACTCTTCCTCCCTGCAAAATATAGAATCTCCCAGTCTTATTCCCTTTACTGGAGATACCTGCTTATGCACTTCATCACTCTCTGCCTCATTCTCAGGCATCTAAGTAGATCTTGGTAGAGTAACCTTCATTTCTCCAGCTCATAAATACCTTTCCCCCGACCTTCATGTTCAATCCCCACTCTTAAGTGTCAGCTCCAAATGCCATGAAGACATTTTTGATATCAAGAATGTAGATTGCTATCCAAAAACATAGCAAAGCTCCATAACCATTGAAAATAGAGGAGTTGATGTGGTGGTGAATTTACCTGTTTGTGATAGTGTATTTGCTAAGTAACAGTGCTCTCTTATGTAACAAGAGCTAGGTAACACCCATCCAGATGCATACCCTTTGATTCATAGTGTTTTCTCTCTGTGAGATACACTAGTACAATGATGATCTTAAGTTGGGGATGTAAGCAACATATATATAATTTTTCAAAAGGCCTACTCAATGAGATGGAATCTGTAGCCAATGCTGTTTTTGTTGCCAAAACCAGAGTACAGACAGCCTAAAAGTTAAGCAAAATTATATGCTGATCTTATAAAAGAAGAAAACAAACAAACCAAAAACTACAGATAAAATTACTCCTAATATTATTTTCATATACTTATAATTTAGTGTCTTGTTCAACTATAACAAGTTAGGCTTTTTTTCTGCAGTAGATGAGATCAAATAGTCACCCAGCCAGACATTTTACAGAGTGAGAGAATATAGAACACTCAGCTCTCAATAGGATGTCTCCATCAAATCCTTTCCTGTAGGTGTTAGAGTACCCTGTGAAGAGAAGATGAAAGAGTCCCAAGAACTAGAGTTAATGGGAGATATCAAGAAAATCAATTCTAAAGTCAACATAATTGAGATGTGAATGAACCAACAGGGACTGAGGCACTATTCCAAGAGAGTGGCTGGGGTCAGCATCAGTTGGAGTCCTCGTACTAAAACTTGTACACATGTTCCATTCCTAACCTGAAACTGTCTCCTATTGATAACCACTTCAAAATGAAAATTTAGTTTCCTGAGAAACATACCACTCTTAAAGGAGTGTTGGGTTCATAACATCAGGTGGACAACAGATATGAACTCAAATCATATTTGGAGTGTCTTTGTCTCATAATGTCAGGGCTCTTCATTTAATAATTTTATTCATTTAAATAATTAATCTAATTATATTTATACATAATTTCTTCTTTTATTATTCTACAAGTTCTTTGCATTTATATGGATATTCACATATACATATATACTGGACTACAAGATTCCAGTTCAGTGTTTGGCATTCTTGAGTATGTGAGGAAGTATGTTTGCTTTTGTGCCTTCTATATGGCTTTCTTCTTTTTGTTTTGGCCAATTATGAGGTGTTTAACTTTATCTTTTTATATTTATTCATTTTACTTTATTATACCTTATTATTAAATTTTTTGCCTGTGTATAGAAGCCTGTTTATTTTCTAATTTATTTTCTAATTACAGAAAGATGGTTGTTACAGAGAGAAGCTGTCTTGGGGAGGAGATGGGGGGAATAGAAGTATGGGAAAATATAATTAGAATATATTATGTGTTAAAATATATCTTTAATTAATGATTAAAGAAAGATGCAAATTTTAAAAAAAGAAGAGAAAAACAGAAAGAAAGAAAGGAGGGAAAGAAGGAAGAAAGGAAAGAAGAAAAGAAGAAAATATCATCCACGACCTTTGAATTTGTTTATATGTTTTTGTGTTTGATGATCACAGATGCAGCATATACCTTAATAATGTATTCATGATGCTTCACTTTACTGTCTCCTCTTCTTAATAATTAAAGCAAAATAATTAAATAAAATTGCTTCTGTTATTGAATTCCTGTGTAAAACATGTCACAAGATACTCCATTATCTCCAATGACTGATCCTAATGTTGCTTTTGAAGTATGATTTACTAGTGTGGATCTTTTTTCTTTTTTGGGTTAGTAGTAGAATAATCTTAATATATTTAACAATCCCCTTTCTCAAACTCTCATTCCAACCGTGTAGAAACATATTATCCCAATGTATCTCCTTATTTTGATTACTTATCTTCTGTGTTCTATGGTAATCCCTCCAAATGCTTCCCAGTTTGGGAGTCACATTCTCGCTTCTTACATCAATGTGCAGTTCATGTCACACAGACAAATTAAAAAAATTTGAAGTTCCAACTGACACAAAAGGAAGAGATGTTGCAAATTTATTTGAGGGACAACAATAATGTAGCCATTATAATTTCCCAGGTCCATGCATTTTCCAAATTTTTTCATAATTTCACGATTCTTCAGACCTAAACATATCCATTAAACTAATATGTTGCATTTTAATTTTCATTTATCTCATAGTATACATTGAAATCTATTCCATTTCATAGCTTTTGTTAATAGAGCAGCAGAAGTGAAGAGCATTGGCTACGTTTCCAGAAGTTCCGAGTTCAATTCCCAGCAACCACACGAGGCTCACAACCATCCATAGTGGGGTCTGGTGCCCCCTTCTGGTGTGCAGGCATACATGCAGTCAGAGCATTGTACACTCTATAAAAAACATCTTAAAACATAGAGCGGCAGGATGTGTATGAGCATTATATCTGTTGTAGGCTATAGAGTCCTCTAGCTGTATCCACAGGGATGACATAGCTGGGAACTGTTGTCATGTTATCTGTAGCTGTCTGAGAAAAGTGCACACTGACTTCATAGTCACTTCATCAGCACCACCAGTGCACAGACGCTCTTCTTTACCTTTATCCTAATTGCTCTGGAGTCTTGGTGGTCTACAAAGCTAGTGAAGCTTATTAAAATCTCAGATATAGGTTTTATGTAACCTATATTTTGCTGCTTGGTTATATGGGCCAAGTGACAGGAACAGATGTTTTGTAAGTGGAACTGATAAAAAATTCTCTTGATTTAATGTCTCAGAATTTTAGTCTATTAAGTAACATGAAAAATCGTGCACTAGGGAAGGAACTTATTTGAATTTCTAGTAATATGTCTGTTGGTCAGACAAACAACGTATAATATTTGGCTTTTATCTGGAATGTGCTAAAATGTATTTTGATGCCTCAAACTATGAAATTATTCTCCACTGTGGCAGATTGGAAACATTTATAGGGATTTCATTTTATCCTCTAGAGAAATATGTTTCCCTAGTACATCCAGACTTTCTTACTTCTTGTTAATGAAATATCATGAGCATGATAACACTTAACATTATATGTTGTTATGCTTCATGGAATGGATAGACCGTTAAAGATGCTTCAGTGTATATTGTAAGAAAACCACAAAATCCCTGAATAAAACCATGGATGTATATGATCATCATTTCAAATACTGAATATGTCCACATGCTGTGGTAATAATGTAACTGTGTATGCAGCCACCATGTTTCCTTTAAATCTCAACATTTCATCACGTAACCAGAATGGGAGAAAGATATCTAAGAAGGCAATAGGAACCTGCTTTGCTGACAAGGTCTTATTGCAAACCTTATGAAGTCAGTGTAATTTGCATAATACTTCTTCCTTCTCTTATCTCTGACTCTTAGAGCATTATAAGAAGGTCTTTCTCAGGGCACTGTCATGATCCACGTAAGTTCAGTGAATACTCAAAGATGGTGTTCAAACAACAGATTTTTGGAATTCTGCTTTTTTGGATTTCAGGTATGACTGAACATGGACAATAACTGTGGATGTCATTTAAATAAAATTTTTCATGCATTATTCAGAAGCCAGCCTCACAGGGGATTTGACTTTCTCTTTAAAGATATTGATACAATATACTTTTAAAAATTTTTTTAAGTCCTATAGCAGTGACTTTCATATTCCATGTTCTGTTTTACTACTATGTATTCTGTCTTTCCAGTTTCCAGAGGAGACATCGTGATGACTCAGTCTCCAGCCACCCTGTCTGTTAATCCAGGAGATAAAGTCACTATTTCCTGCAAGGCCAGCCAGGGCATTAGCAATTACCTACACTGGTATCAGCAAAAACAAAATGAGTCTCCAAGGCTTCTCATCAAGTATGCTTCCCAGACCATCTCTGGGATCCCCTCCAGGTTCAGTGGCAGTGGATCAGGGACAGACTTCACTCTCAGCATCAACAGTGTGGAATCTGAAGATATTGCAAGTTATTACTGTCAACAAGGTAACAGCAAGCCTCACACAGTGATACAGACCATAGCAAAAATCACCAGGAAAGCAGAAGTGTGAGGATAGGGTGCTTTAGCTGTTTTTGGTGGTGCCCCACCATTCTTCAAAATGTTTCACAGATACAGAAAAGTGTGATGTTTACAGAAATATGTAGAATGGAGAAGTCCCAACATTCCCCTTGACTCTGAATTCTCTTCCTATATTTCAGCAGGAGAATACATAGCGTATAATTACGCTGGTGTAATCAGATAGTCATCTTCAAGTATACTGCAAGCAGAGAAAATATAGCCCTGGATGGTCAGAAGGGATTTCACATAATTCCATACCCTTATAATTGTTGGTAGATCAACACTGTCTATATCCATAGCATATTCTGTCCTCCCAAAAGATGAGAGCTCAGGCTCAGAGATTAATGGTATTTTTTGCAAAGTTCCCTTTGTATATTTTATATTGAAAGTGAATAAATTTCCAATAAAAAGTAATTTTTTATGTTTCATGACTTTATAAAACTTGACAAATTTAATATAGCAAAAATTGCAAATTTCTTGATGACGGATTTACTTAATAAACAATATCTGACGAATAAGCAAAACAAAAGAGGTATTTTTTTAAATAAATATGTGGCAGTGGTTTGGAGTTGAGGTGACTTTTTTAACAATTCTTTGTGGTGCATATTTTTAATTCCAGCACATAGAAGAGAAAGACAAGCAGATCCCTGTAAACACTACACAAAGAAGTCAGGTCAGGACACAGTACTTATATGATTAAGCTTATACGATTCTGGAAAGCAGGCCACCCTCTCATAGGTTCAGGGGAGCAAGACCTCTGCCTTAAGAACTTGGTTTCTATCTGGAGCGCCCATGCTTGTGGATGAAATACTCAGTCAATCTGTCACAGGGAACAGGGGAGATCCAGGGATGCAGGCCTGGTGAGACTGCACTGTGAGTAGGCAGGGAGCAGAGAGGTGTGGGAGGACCTTTCAAGAATGTGCCCTGCCCCAGATTAGTTCAGGGGAGCAGGAACTATGGCCCTAGCAATTCTGTGCATGCAGACCAAACAGTCAGGCCATTAGCCACCAGAAACAGCAGAGATCCAGGGACACAAGACTAGTAAGACTGTGCTTCATGTAGCCAGAGCTCAGAGAGGTCTGGGCCAAGCACCCAGAAAGGGTGCCTCACCCCTCATGATTGGTTCAGAGTAGCAGGAAGTTTGCTGTAGGGACTCAGTCTCCACACAGAGGGCCCGTGCATGCAGAACAAATGCTCAGACCATCTGCTACTGGGAACAGCAGAGATCCAGGGACAAAGGCAAGGTACATGGTAGAGAAGGGAACCAATCACTGACAACAAGACCATGTATAATCACAGACAACAAGATTGCAAGAGGAAAGCAAAATAACTTACCCAATGGAAACCAAGACAACCTGCCAACACCAGAACCCAGCTCTTCTATCACAGCAATCAATGGAATGCCAAACACTCCAGAAAAAGATGATTCAGACCCGAAATCATACCTCAAGATGATGCTAGAGATCCTAAAAGAGAATGGGAGGAAATGTATAAAGAAATAGTAGCGTTTGAAAAGAAAACAAGAAAAACACTCAAAGAAATCAAAGAACTAGAGAAAAACAAAAACAAAGAGATGAAGAAATTGAAGAAGGAATTTAAAATGGAAATGGAAACAATAAAGAAAACACAAAAAGAGACAACCATGGAGGTAGAAAACCTAAAAAAGATATTAGTAGTCACAGATGCAAGCATTTCCAACAGACTACCAGAGATAGAAGAGAGACTCTCATGGGCCAAAGACAACATTGAAAACATAGACAAAACAGTACGAGAAGATGCAAAAGCCAAAAAGCTCCTAACCCAAATTATCCAGGAGATCCAAGACACAATGAGAAGACTAAATCTAAGGATAATAAAAATAGAAAAGAGTGAAGAAAATTAAGGAAGATGCAGAGTAAAAAATTTCAACAAATTTGTAGAAGGAAACTTTCCTACCCTTAAGAATGAGATGACCATGAGCATAAAAGAAGCCTTCAGAACTACAAATGGAGTGGACCAGAAAAGAACTTCCTCCCTATACAGAGAAGTAAAAATGCCAAGTTCCCAAAGCAAAGAAAGATTACTAAAAGCAGTAAGGGAAAAAGGTCATGTAACATATAAAGGAAGACCAATCAGAATCACACCTAATTTCTCAACAGAGACTATGAAAGCTAGAAAAGATCCTGGACAGACATGATGCAGATACTAAGAGAGCACAAGTGCCAGCCCAAGCTGCTATACCCAGCAAAACTCTCAATCACCATAGATGGAGAGACAAAGATATTACATGAAAACACTAAATTTACACAATATTTGTCCACAAACGCAGCACTACAACTAAATATATTTGAAAACCCAATATAAGGAGGAAAACTACATCTTAGTAAAAATAAGAAAATACCTGAGCAAGATAACTGAAGGAAGAAAAATAAACTGGCACTATTCTACCTCTTAAAGCGAATATAGCAGTAAACAGCAACCACTATTCCTTAATATCTGTTAACATGAATAAAACCAATTCCCCGACAAAAAGACATAGGCTAATGGACTGGATACATAAACAGAATCCAGCACTATGCTGCATGCAGGAAACTCATCACAGACAAAGTCAGACATTATCTCACATTAAAAGGTTGAGAAAAAACCTTCCAAACAAACAGCCCCAAGATACAAGCTGAAGTGACCATTCTAATATAGAATAAAGTAGATTTTCAATATAGCATTATCAAAAAAGATAAGGAAGGACACTTTTTACTCATTACAGGGAAAATTTGTCAGGAGGAACTCTCAATCCTTAACACATATGCTCCAAATACAAGAGCACACATATTAATAAAAGAAACCCTACTAAAGCTCAAAAAATATATTGCACCAAACACAATAATAGTAGGAGACCTCAACACCCTACTCTCACTAATGGACAGATCATGAAAACAGAAACTGAACAAGGACCCAGTGAAATTAGCAGAAGTTATGAACCAATTAGAATTAATTGACATCTACAGAACATTTCATCCTAAAACAAAAGAATACACATTCTTCTCAGCACCTCACAGTACCTTCTCAAAAATTGATCATATAATCAGTCACAAAACAAGCCTAAATACATATAAGAAGATTGAAATAATCAGATCATAATGGTCTAAGGCTGGTCTTATTAAAAACAAAAACAACAAAAAGCCCATATACACACGGGAATTAAACAATGCTCTATTAAACGATATCATGGTCAAAAAAGAAATAAAGAAATAAAGGATTTTCTAGAATTTAATGAAAATGAAAACACAACTTACCCAAACCTATGGAATGCAATGAAAGCAGCAGTGAGAAGAAAACTCATAGCTCTGAGTGCTTCCAAAAAGAAACTGGAGAAAGCATACACTAGGCACTTGACAACACACCTGAAATCTCTAGATCAAATGGAGGCAGATACATCCAAGAGGAGTAGATAGCAAGAAATAATGAAACTCAGAGCAGAATTTGACCAAATAGAAACAAAAAGAACCATTCAAAGAATCAACAAAACCAAGAGCTGGTTCTTTGAGAAAATTAACAAGTTTGATAAACTCTTAGCCAGACTAACTAGAGGGCAAAGAGAGAGTATCCAAATTAACAAAATCAGAAAGGAAAGTGGAGATAAAACAACCGAAATTGAGGAAATTCAAGAAATACTCTGATCCTACTACAAAACCTATACTCAACAAAGCTGGAAAATCTGTAGGAAATATATCAATTCCTAGACAGATACCAGACACTAAAGTTAAACCAGGATGAGGTAAACCATCTAAATAATTCCATAACACCTAAAGGAATAGAATCACTCATCATCAAAAGCCTCCCAACCAAAAAAAAAAAAAAAAAAAAAAAAAAAAAAAAAAAAAAAAGCTCAGGTCCATATGGGTTTACTGTAGAATTCTATCAGACATTAATTGATGACCCAATACCAAAACTCTCCAAGGTATTACACAAAGTAGAGATGGATGGAATACTAAATAACTCATTTTTCGAGACCACTATAACCTTTTTTCCTAAACCACACAAAGACCCTACAAGGAAAAAAAAAAAACTTCAGACTAAACTAACTTATGAACATTGGTGCAAAAATGCTTCACAAAATCTTGCAAATAGAATCCAAGAGCACATCAATATGATCATTCACCATGATCAAGTAGGTTTCATCCCTAGGATGCAGGGATTGTTTAATATATGAAAATCCATCAACTTAATCCACCATATAAACAAACTCAATGAACAAAAAATAATATGGTCATCTCACTAGATGCTGAAAAAACATTTGACATAATTCAACAGCCCATCGTATTAAAAGTGTTGGAAAGAAAAGGAATCCAAAGCCCATACCTAAACATAATAAAATCAATATACAGAAAACCAACAGCCAACATCAAACTTAAGGGTTAGAAACCTGAAGCAATTCCACTAAATCAAGGACTAGACAAGGCTGCCCACTCTCCCCCTTTCTATTCAACATAGTACTGGAAGTCCAGAATGGAAAAAAATAGATAGCAAAGGAAATCAAAGGGATACAAATAGGAATGGAAGAAGTGAAATCCTCACTCTTTGTAGATGATATGATAGTGCAGGTAAGTTCCTCTAAAAATTTCATGAGTGAACTTCTACAGCTAATAAGCAAGTTCAACAAAGTGGCTGCATATAAAATTAACTCAAAGAAATCAGTAGCCTTCCTTGACTCAAAGGACAAATATGCAGAAAACAAATTATGGAAAAGATACCCTTCACAATAGTCACAAACAATGTGAAATACTTTGTTGTGACTCTAACTAAGCAAGTGAATAACCTGTATGACAAGAACTTCAAATCTGTAAAGATAGAAGTCGAGGGAGATCTCAGAAAATGGAAAGATCTCCCATGCTCATGGATTGGACGGAGCAGCGTTGTAAAAGTGGCCATCTTTCCAAAAGCAATCTATAGATTCAATGCAATCCCCATCAAAATTCCAACCCAATTCTTTAAGAGTTGGAAAGAGCAATGTGAAATTTCATGTGGAATAACAAAAGACCTGGAATATCGAAATCAATTATCACAAAAACAAACAAAACAAAAACAAAACAAAACAAACAACAACAACAACAAAAAAAAAACCCAAAATCACCTGCACGAATCACAATCCCTGACCTCAAGCTATATTACAAGGCAAGTGTGTTAATGACTACATGGTACTGGTGCAGAGATAGGCACGTGGATCAAAGGAATAGAATAGAAGATCCAGAAATGAGCCCTCACATATATGATTACTTGATTTTTGATAAAGGAGCTGTAAACATTCAATTTTAGAAGAACAGCCACTTCATCAAATTGTGTTGATCCAACTGGCACTCAGCATGCAGAAGAATGAAAATAGACCTTTTCTTATCTCCTTGTACAAAGCTCAAGTGTAAGTGGTTCAAAGATCTTCACATTAAACTAGGTACACTGAAACTTTTAGAAGAAAAAGTAGGGAAAACTTTAGAACACATAGGCACAGGAGAGAATTTCCTGAACAGAACAGCAATGGTCCAAGCTCTAAGGTCAAAGATTGACAAATGGGACTTAATGAGATTGCAAAGTCTTTGTAAGGCTAAGGACACTGTCAAGAAAACAAAACAGCAGGCAACAGAGTGGGAGACGATTTTTACCAACCCCACAACAAATAGAGGCCTAATATCCAAGGCATACAATGAACTCAGGAAGCTAGACACCAAAAAATCAAACAACCCTATTAAAATTGGGGTACAGAGCTAAACTAAAAGTTCTCAATTGAGGACTAAAGAAGTGCATCTAAAGAAGTGCTCTACATCATTAGCCCTCATGGAAATGCAAATCAAAACTTCCATTTTATGAATGACCACTGCTAATTACAAACAAACAATAAACTAATAATCCAAGCACTTTCTAAATAAAATTTCATGTGTCAATCAAGTCCTCATAGCCTTGTAGCAAAGGGCAAGTTGTATTTTGTGATGATTGCATAGTGATGAACTACAATCTTAGGGCTTGATTTTTGAGTCTTTAATAAGGACTTTTCCCAGACCCATATACAGTCACTATTAAATAAACATACTCTATTTTGAAATATTTATAGCTTTAAAAGGTAAAACTTCTGAAACAAACTCTACTTATTTAAATCTCACCAAATAATATTGTTTTATCCAGTGTAACCAATCAATTGTGTTCAGAACTGTCTATGGAGTGCCTTCCCAACATTCTGAAATCACACTGGGTTGTAGGAAATGATATTTTTAATTTTGATGTTTAAACTTCTATGAGTCAATGCTCAGAACCATGGACTTTTAAAATTTTATATTCAATATCTTTGGAATAAAATGTCTTATTAAGACCTCCAGTCTTAGTATTTCTTTGTCATTAATTTTAATTAGAACTATGGTGCTGCATAGTGTGAGGACTTATAAAATATCTATAGGATAAAATATCAATTATTCCAGGCTAAAGAGTAAGAAATGCTGATGAAAGCAACACAACAGTGATGCAAGACAAAGGATCTGAGTTGCTGTTCTTTCCAGATAAAATTTGCTATGAAAAACCTGAGTTACATTGTACTCACTGCTAAATCATATCTCTGAAGAAACATGCACAGGTCTATCAACTATAATCATTGCATCAACTGGCCAGGAGAGGGAGCCATCATATAGGCAGAGGAACCCATAAAAACACTTATCTCATATTAGTTAACATATCATATATATTTTATAATTGCATTATATTTACATGCATATATGTCTGTCTGTGTGCATTCACACCATGTATGTAAAGGTATCCACAAAAGCCAGAAAAGAGCATTGCATTCCATCTCCTGAAGCCAGAGATTCACTTGATTATGAACCCTAATACATGTGTGCTAAACTAAGAAAGAAACTCAGAGTCTCTGGAAGAGCAACTAGTGATCTTGAATACTGAGCCCCTTCAATAGCCTTTGCTCATATCAATAACATTTTTGTCCAAAGTTACAGAGCCATATGATAAGAAGTAGTATATCTATGATTGGTTTTATAATATTATGCACCCAAGTTATAATTTTCACAGTATGCTACATTACCATTTAGTCACAAAGGGTCCTGTGACAAATATCTATGGTATCGTGAACTAAGAAATGTGAACATCAAGAATTAAGGAAGGCAGGGAAGCAGGTAGCTTAACTATAGATGTTCATCTTTCTCTGTTCTCTTCCAAATCCCACCCCCAAGTCTTATTCTCATTGCTGTTGCAGACAACGAGCTGAGGCATTCCCTTCTTCTTTCCTTCCTTCTCCAGAGGTCCACACATATTTCCTATCCCATTTAACCTACTTACTCAGCCTCCAGTGCTAGCAGGCTTTTTATGGTAACCTTCCAGCAAAGCCTGCAATGGAAGTAAAGCAGGTAAGCTAACATAAGATCTTCAATTTTCCTCGTCTTCAACATGTCAAATCCCACAATCTCGTTTACAGTTATGTATCTGCTTAGTCCTTTTGCCCATCCTAACCATATTCCTAGGACTCTAAACAGAATCTAAAGAGCACCATTCATTCCTTCCTCCCATTGACAACTTTATGCCACTCATCTAGCTAATTACCATTCCTAATTTTCAGCTGCAAATACCTAAGAAGGTCTTGTGGCCACATCAACTAGTATGTCAAAAGAATTTCACAACAGAAAACAGGCAACTATTGCACTCTATTTAGAACCAGAAAGCAAACTAAAAACATGATAAAAAGCATATACCCAATAAAGACAAGACCAGAAATCAGCACCTAGAAATGGAATTTACCCAATTCCAGATACCTAGACACTTGTGTAAAAACACATTTAGTAACAGCTAATACATCATATCTCTAATAAATCTCAACAATCCTACCTCAGGAGATCCCTAGAATTACAACATAGCAGAAGCTCTAAAATACCCTTTATACATATGAAAGATGTCCTGAAATAGGAAATGAATAAATGCCTTAATAAATCTATGAGTATCCATATCATGTTCTTGCCAGTAAGTGCTACTTGGCAGGAGCAAGAGTGCTTGGGTTCAGTGGCTACATATGGGATGGATCCCCAGGTGAGACAGTCTGTTCAGGAGAGGTGTAGAAAACTCAGGAAGGGAAAAGAACTGCCTTCACTGCCTCCACTGCTGGTTCTGTTCCACCTCAGTTTTCACAGCATTCGTTTAAGAATCTCAAACAAGTTGTTCTGGAATCTTATATAGAGTTTTGGGACGGGTTAGGGTCTCACAGCAGAAACTTCATATTGGTTTGGTCTGAGATCTTGGGAATACCTCCACTACATATTTGCAAGCATGGCCCTGCTTTTATGTGACTGATCTCATCATTGCATAGCAGCATGACTATTATATAATTATAGAGAGAAAGCTTGTGTATCCTGATGGAAATGGTCACATGAGGAAGAGCTAGAGAAAATAAGGATGTGACTAAAAAATTAGAATATATTATGTGGAATAAAATCTATTTTCAATAAAGGCATAAAGGAAAGAAGTAAAGGAAGACAGAAAGGAAAGAAGTACAAGAAAGTACAAAATAGAGAATAGAGAAAGACTGACAAAGAAAAATTACCAAAGGAAGGAACAAAGTCAGGAGAAATTATTGTCCATAATACATTTACATATACATGTGCGCTTATGTTTTGATGATTGCAGATGCAGTATACACCTTAATATTTTATGCATACTATTTTACTTTATGTCTTTTATTCATTAATAATTAATATATGGTAATTGCACACATTCGCTCCTTGTATTGAATGGCTGCATGAAGCCAGTCACAAGATATTCCATTATCTCCAATGACTCATCCTATATTTGTACCTCAAGTATGATTTTCTACTTTGTTTTTCCTTTATGGGTTAGTAGAATAATCTTAGTATATTTAACCATGATATTTCTCAGGCTCTCATCTCAAAAATGAACCAGAAGTTCTTCCCAAAATATCTCGCTATGTATTTCCTTGTCACATGTGTTGTACTGGATGTGATTTTATGTCAGTTGTAGTCTGTATTGTCATTTAGGTATACCCACAGGAATGGCATAGCTGGGTATTGTAGTAATTTTACCTGAAGGTTTAAAAAAAAAACTGCACACCGATTTTATAGTTACTGCAATCCCACCAGCAGTAAAGTGGGGTTTCTATTTAAGTATGTAAGTAGAAGCTAAATCTCCTTTAAATCTCAACCTCTCTTAAGGAAAGAAACAAAGGCAAAATATTCTAAAAAGTCACTCACAACCTACTCTTCTGACCAGATCTTTCTTATAAGCAGTATGAAGTCAGTATGATTTGCATAATATTTTTCCTTCTATGGTTCCTTCATCTTAGACTATTATAAGAAGGTCTTTCTCAGGGTTGTGTCATGATCCACAATAACTCAGAAAAAGCTGAAAGATGGTGTTCATACCTCAGTTTCTTGTACATTTGCTGTTCTGGATTTCAGGTATGACTGGTATGACTGTTTGGACATGGCAGAAAAGTAGGGAGTTTGTTTAAATACAAAATTTTATTGCTTTAGTTGGACGCCAGCATCACATGGGATTTGACTTTCTGAGTAATGAAGTAAATACAATAATCGTCTTTATTTCTCTAAGTAGTTTAAAAGTGACTTTCAATGTTGTGTTCTACTAATATATCGTCTAAATTTTCAGCCTCCAGTGGGGACATCTTGCTGACTCAGTCTCCAGCCATTCTGCCGGTGACTCCAGGAGATAGAGTCAGTTTCTCCTGCAAGGCTAGCCAGAATAGTGGCACAAGCATACACTGGTATCAGCAAAAAACAAACGAGTCTCCACGGCTTCTCATTAAGTATGCGTCCCAGTCTGTCTCTGGAATTCCTTCCAGGTTCAGTGGCAGTGGATCAGGGACAGAATTCACTCTCAGCATCAACAGTGTGGAGTCTGAAGATATTGCAAATTATTACTGTCAGCAGAGTTATGACTGGCCTCGCACAGTGATGCAGACCATAGCAAAAATCACCAGGAAAGAAGAAGTGTGAGGCTGCATAGCTTTAGCTATTTCTGGTTATGCCTCAACCTTCTTCAAAATATTTCACAAATGCAGCTTTGTGTGATGTTTACAGAAACATGGAATGCAGAAGCCCTAAATTACCTCTTGACTCTGAAACTTCTTCGCTCTATTTGATCAGGAGAATCCATAGACTAAAATTTCTTGTTGTATAATCAGGTTTTCCTGCCATGTAATGTAACTTGAGAAAATCTCACCATTCATGGATAAAAGTTATGATTGATTATTTCATACCCTTTTAATTGTTGGAAATTTAGATGAAGCATTGTCTGAACCCAGAGGATACAGCTTACTCCTGTCCCTACAAAGACTAGGAAGCTCAGCCTAAGAATCATAGCTCTGTTGCAAAGTTACTTCTGCAGATTTTATAGTAAGTGAACAACCCTTGAATATAAAATATTATCTATGTGTATTGATTTATATGAATCATTCAATGAAATATGGTAAAAATTGCAAATTTCTTGAAAACAAGTTTACAGTTACTACTTAATAGACAAAAAAAGAGTTTGAAACAATACAAATGTGGGTCTGCATACCTGGGGCTTTCTGTAGTGATCTCTGGTCCGGGTAGGTACACAGGTTCAGGAGAGGTGTCGAAAACTCGAGCAGGGAAAAGAACTGCCTTCATTGCCTCCACTGCTCGTGCTGCTCCACCTCTGTTTTCACTATAGCTGTTTAAGTTGCTCCAGGACAACCAGCCTGCCTGAGTGATCAGGAGACTGTAGAATTCTAGGTGTGCTGGGGGAGCTTCTGGCCATGTTTTCCAGAGAGTTACCAGAATCAGGGTTACAGCTCTTATGACAGAAGCTCTCAGACAACAGAGTAATTCCTGCACACCTTTATTCCTTCTGGATCACATTCTTATATACAGTTTTGGATGGGTTAGGTCTGACAGCAATTACTTTATATTAGTTCAGTCTGAGATCTTGGGACACCTCATCTACATAATTGCAGTCATTGTCCTGCTTTTATGTGACTGATCTCTCTTGAGCCTACATATCCTGTGGTCACATCCTCACCTATAGGGAAAGGGCTTGGGGCATTGCCCTATATGACTCATCTGTCTCAAATATCCCTACAGGGGGCTGTGTGTGTATATGGGGAGGGGTAGCTACATTAGAAGTGCCTGGTCTCATGGGATACTAAGAAGCACCTACTGTGCCTTAGGGTCCCCAGGACTTCAAACTATCTTGAATGAGGATCAGAATAACTTACACAGCCTGCCTCCCCACAACAGAAATTTAGGCAGGAAAATAAATTCAGGTATATAGTTTGGATGAGTAAAAAAAAAATCATCTTGGTACACAATACTCAAATCACTAAGCATAAAGAACATAAAATACTAAGCATGAAATAATAAGATAGAAAAATAAAAAAATAGTAGGATAGAAGAGAAAATATCAAGTAACATATGAACACAGACCTATTATAGTGGTACCTTACAAATCAGTGGAGACTCTAAGGTCTTGGACAGATATTCTTTTCCTATCCAATATATTTTAGTGTTATATATCATTCCTAAAACTTAATAGGCAGCTCCTTCTTTATTTTTTGGAAAAATATATATAATATATATATACAATAACCTATCATCTGTGATTCTATAGATCACGTATTGGCCATTTAATTTGGGAATCTTCACATTCTTCTATGCATATTATTCTTCGTTGAATATTTTCATTGTGTCCTGGTTTTACTGCATGCTTTGTGTTAGGAACTTTTTGCATCTGTATTTTCTTTGACTGTTGTGCTGATGTTTTTGATGGTATCTTCTACACCTGAGATTCTCTCTTTTGACTTTTGCATTCTCTTGGTGATGATGGCATTTATAACCCCTGGTATATTTCCTAGGTTTTCTATTCCAGGGTTGTCTCCCTTTGTGATTCCTTTATTATTTCTATTTCTATCTTTAAATCCTGTATGCTTTTGTTCTTTTATTCACTTGTTTGATTGTGTTTTATTGTATTCTTTAAGGGATTTTTGTGTTTCCTGTTTAAGTGCTTCTACCTGTTTACCAGTCTTAATCTGTATTTCTTTCTTTTTTTAAACCTGTATTGCTTTAAGGGAGTATTTATGACATTCTTAAAGTATTATATCATCATATTAAAATGGGATTTTAGACCTAAATCTTGCTTTTCATATGATAGTATATCCAGAACATGCTGTGGTTTGAGAGCTAGGTTCTGATGCTGCTAAGTAACATTGATTTCTGTTGTATTGATTTTTTGCCCTTGCCTCTTGCAATCTGGTTGTGTCTAATTATAGGTGTCTTTGCTGCCTCTGACTAGAAACTGTCCCTTCTGTGTCCTGTGATCTGATGATCACAATTGTGTAAGATTTCCTGAGTGTCCTGCTATTTTACTAATCCTGTATATATCAGAATTCTTTTTTTAATTATTATTATTTTTATTAAAAATTTATTTAAAAAAACAAAGATAAATGTGCAAATTTTTATCATTTTTGCATAAAAGTATGTGAATACATATTTAAGGTTGTAATTAAGTATTTGTGGGTACATACACACACACACACACACACACACACACATATATATATATATATATATGTGTGTGTGTGTGTGTAACAATAATATAGGAAAAGAGGGTATTAATTTGAGGGGATAGGACAGAAACTGGGAGGGCTGGTAGGGAGGAAAGGGGGATGTGATACAGTTCTATATTTAATTAAAATATACTCTTTTTTTTCTTGAACTTCACACAGTCTGTGAGTTGTTTCTGGGATGTTCAGAGCTTTTTGGGGTTAGTATCAAATTATAAGTGTCTGCATGTTATGTCTGTTCTTTTGTGACTGGGTTATCTCACTCACGATGATATTCTCTAGATGCATCCATTTTCTAAAGAATTTTGTTAAGCCATTGTTTCTGATAGCTGAGTAGTACTCCATTGTGTAAATGTACCACAATTTTTGTATCCATTCATCCACTGTAGGACATCTGGGTTCTTTCTAGCTTCTGGCTATTATAAATAGAGATGCTATGCACATTGTGGTCCATGTATCTTTGTTGTACATTGGAGCAACCCTGGGGTAAATGCCCAGAATGGAATAGATGAATCTTCATGTAGTACTCTGGCCATTTTTTTGAGGAACCACCAGACTGGTTTCCAGAGTGGTTGTATCAGTTTACAACCCCACCAGCAATGGAGAAGTGTTCCTCTTTCTCCACATCCTCGCCAGCATTTGTTGTCATCTGAGTTTTGGATCTTGGCCAATCTGACTGGTGTTAGGTGGAATCTCAGGGTTGTTTTGATTTGCGTTTCCCTGATGGCTAATGATGTCCAGCACTTCCTTAGACACTTCTCAGCCATTCGATATTCCTCAATTGAGAACTTTTTGATTAGCTCAGTACCCCTTTTTTAATAGGATGGTTTGATTCTCTGGTGTCTAGCTTCTTGAGTTCTTTGTATACCTTGGATATTAGGCCTCTATCTGATGTGGGGTTGATAAAGATCTTTTCCCACTCTGTTGTCTGCAGTTTTGTGTTCTTGACAGTGTCCTTAGCCTTACAGAAACTTTGAAATCTCATTAAGTCCCATTTGTAAATCTTTGACCTTAGAGCACAAGCCATTGCTGTTCTGTTCAGGAAATTTTCTCCTGTGTGTATGTGTTCTAATGTTTTCCCTACTTTCTCTTCTAATAGTTTCAGTGTACCTGGTTTAATGTGGAGATCTTTGATCCACTTGCACTTGAGCTTTGTACAAGGAGATAAGAAAGGGTCTATTTTCATTCTTCTGCATACTGAGTGCCAGTTGGACCAACAACATTTGTTGAATAGGCTCGCCTTTTTCCATTGAATGTTTATAGCTCCTTTGTCAGAAATCAGGTGACCATATATGTGAGGGCTCATTTCTGGATCTTCTATTCTATTCCACTGATCCACATGCCTATTTCTGTACCAGTACCCTGCAGTTTTCAGCATAACTGCCTTATAATATAACTCGAGGACAGGGAGAGTAATTCCCGCAGATGTTTTTTTTGTTGTTGAGGATGGATTTCGCTATTCTAGGTCTTTTGTTATTCCAGATGAAATTGCACATTGCTCTTTCCAACTCAATGAAGAACTTGGTTGGAATTTTGATGGGGATTGCATTGAATCTGTAGATAGCTTTTGGCTTGAGGACCATGCTAATTCTGGGTGGGGGTATAGAGGGTAGATATCCAGAGCCCAGTGTCCACTCTTGGAATCATTTGTGCTTTGGAAGGGGCATGTCTGTAGTTATGTGCCTGTTTTACTTACTTCACAGGGGCTCCAAGTAAGTCCTCATATTGAGGGTTTGGGAGTCTCACCTGTGACCCTGAATCTGATGTCCTGGAGTATAAGATGCTTTTGGGTATAAGTGAGATGAAGAGGGTCAATCACA